>NC_060123.1:767115095-767715095 GCF_021461395.2 Schistocerca americana
CCTGATTTTTATCCAGAACTTTCTTCCATGTCACACTTTTTGGGTACAGGTTGGTGCCTCCTGTAGCATCCCCCCCCCTGCAGGAGAAGGGGCTTGCACAAGGTTCTGTTTTGAGTGTCGCTCTCCTTTTTGTGGCTAGCAATGATCTGGCGGCAGCTGCATGACATATGGTGTCCCCATCTTTTCTGTTCGTCCCCGACGGCTATTGCTGGAGGCAGAATGCAGGGAGCAATACACCAAGCACAATCCTGGGCTTTCACTCATAGCATCCATTTTTTGGCTGCCATGACTTACGTTATGCATTTCTGTCATTGTGTTTTTTAGGACCGGTCTTTGATGCCTAGTTGACATGGCTTCCCCGTCTTTGTCAACTAAAGCAGACATGTAGGTCGCACCTGAATGCTCTTCTATGCCTCAGCGACACCGACCGCGGTGTGGTCCACTCTAGTTTGGTATGGCTGTATGCAGCATTGGTGCAGTCACACCTAGATTACAGGAATCTCTCATATGACTTTTTATCAGCTACGACATTACGCCTGGATTCGATACACTATTGCGGGGTAAGACTGGTAACAGGTGCCTTTGGACTAGGCAGCAGTTCCACTATTGTGGGTTCTGCACCATCAAAAATTGATGGCAGCTGCTCGCCCATAGTACCCTAACTGTCATCTCCTCTTACCAGATACGAGATTTACCTCCAAAAACGGCAACACAGGTCTGGGGTTACGATCACCAAGTTTGAGCCTTGGTCCAGCACACAGTTTTAATCTGCCAGGAAGTTTCATATCAGTGCACGCTATGCTGCAGAGTGAAAGTCTCATTCTAGAAAACTCTTTAAGTGTAATTCTCTTTACATATTGGCTATTTTCTTCACATATGGGGGACATGGTCTCATCTGAAAAGTGAAAGCAAGCCTGTAAAAGAAAGGGGGGTGGGGGCAGTTCTCAATTCTTGAGCAGTGACCCTCTTGTTTTTTTTTTGTTTTCTTTAACCTTTACAATTTGGGTGAGTTTATGTTCAATCCTTGCACCCAATTTACTCTTTCATCTACCTACTTTTTTTCTCGTCTAGCAGAACGATATTTATGACCGTTGCTTAATACCTGTTTGTATCGCTTACAATGCTGGTATTTATGAATTCTTTAGCATTTGACTCCGGAAAGACCATTTTTCTTTGTAGTGAGGTCTTGCCAACAGCAAATTTTCTGGATGGAAAGTTGCCAATCTGCTCATACACTTTAAAATTTAAAAGTAAATCTAGCAATGCTAGAATGTATACAAAATACTGATATACCCATTATCAAGTTGTTGTTTAAAGATTCGCGACTTTTAAAACTTACGTAGATTATCTTTTTCATGATAGAACTTTACATAAGAAGTTATTAAGAACATTGTGAATATCACATGATGAACAATTGAATGACTAAAGCAGTGTTATCAACCCTCATTCATTGACACATGTAATAAATTCATCGAGGCAGTGAAGTCCAGAGCTGTTGTAAAAATTTCTGAAATTAAAAGTATATATTACCTAATGAAGGTAGTATTTTGGGGTGAAAGAGCACAATAATTATTATTTTTGGAATGTAATAATTCACTATGGCTTCATTTTAATTCTAATAAGTTTCACACTGTAATGAAACATTGTCTAAATGCCTCTCTCTCTCTCTCTCTCTCTCTCTCTCTCTCTCTCTCTCTCTCTCTCTCTCTCTCTCTCTCCCATTTGTTATAACTTACCGCTGTTATTTTGTATTTGTATTGCAGTCATTACATTAAAATTGGCTATATTGATTCTGCAATTTATACTATTATGTTATTGCTAAGAATTGATTTAAAGAATAAACGTATATATTTATTTGTAAGATTTTGTAAATTTATACCACCGGAACTCTTTCAAAATATTTGATTGCGTAATACTGCCAATAAATACAATGACTTTCTTTCTTCTGTTTATGATTGTAATAGATGTTGGACACTTTGATTCCAAGTATGTTATACAGAAACGCAGTGATTTTTTACAAAAGGCAAAACTATGTGTTCGAAGAATTGTGGAGAGGAGGGCACATGATGTATTTTAAGTAGGTTATAAAGAGTAACTATAACAATAAAAGCAATAAATTATTGATAAAATTATTTAATTGAATAGATAAAAAATCTACTCACCAAGTGGCAGCAGAACATACACATAAAAGACTGTTGTTATTGGCAAGCTTTCGGAGCCAGTGGCTCCTCCAGACAGAAGCATTGAAGGGGAAGAAAGAAGGGTAAAGGGAAAGGCCTGGAGAGTTCCAGGAAAAGGTGTAGATTTTGGGAAAGTCACCCAGAACTGCGGATCAGGCGAAAAATAGAAACGACACATGTCATATACCAGCTATTATGTAAACACTGTTCAGCTTTCTACATGTGCATGACTACCACCAAATTATCAGTTACGATAAATGGGCATAGGCATAGTGTATATACTGGAAACACACAATATCCTGTTGCAGAGCATGCTCTACAACATAGCATACGTGACCCCGACACTTGTTTCACCACACATGCCACCTGGATTCTTCCGCCAGACACCAGTTTCTCAGAACTCCGCAGGTGGGAACTAGCACTACGTGTCCTTGGTTCTCACCACCCACCTTGCCTTAATTTACGTTAATTTCTCCTGTTTCAGCTTTTCTTCACTGTAATTACTCTTTGCTTCACTCCATTTTAGCTTTCTACATCTTTCATTGTCTTTCCTGTCTATTTTCACTGCCCCCACCAACAGCTGTTGCATACAATACACTTAGCTTCTCACTCTTATTAACTCATGTACAGTTTTAGTAGTAATCTCTGTCTTGCATATTACCCTGTCTTCCACCTTTAAGCTCTCAGGTTTCCGAATCTTGCCCGATGCAGTCCCCAACAATTAGTCTTTCCTTCTCATCCTGTACGGTAAGTCATCCATGACCCACGGTTCTGGGTAACTTTCCCAAAATCTACCCCTTTTCTTAGACCTCTCCAAGTCCTTTTCCTTCACCCTTCTTGCTTCCCCTGCAACCCTTCAGCCTGAAGAAGGAGTCACTGGCTCCAAACGCTTGCCTATCACAACAGTCTTTTATGTGTGTGCTCTGCCACTGCTTGGTGAGTAGATTTTTTGTCTATCCAATTAAATAATTTTATAAAGAGTATCTGTGTGTGATGTTTTTATTGGTATACAACTTGTTATAAACAAAACGTATTTCTACCCCACAATATGACTGGGCCACAATGAAAGCAGCCACATCATTGTCAAATTCACTGAAACTACTGCATAGCAGTTTACTTGGGTATGGCTGCTGTTTTGGTCTTCAGTTTGGTTTAAGCACTGCGTCAATACCTTCTCTTCATAGCACTCGGAGGTCGCGATCTGCAACTGTTTTTACAAATGGCAAGAGAACTTTACCTCTAGTTGCTTGCTTTTCAGTGAAAGATGCAAATATTTTAGAATGTAGTGCCTTATGTATATCTGTTAGAATAGCCACAAACTGTTTGTTGTAGCAATTTTTATGCATCTGGTACAGTGTACTATCACAAGATACCAGGTACATCTACAGATGGTAATATATATTCCCAAAAGCTTTGTAAAAACACTAAGTGATTGGCAAGTATGCTTCCCAAGATTCACAAAAGACATAATTGAGTAATACTGTATTTACTCGAATCTAAGCTGCACTTTTTTCCGGTTTTTGTAATCCAAAACACCGCCTGCGGCTTAGAATCAAGTGCAAAGTAAGCGGCAGTTCTGAAAAATGTTGGTAGGTGCTGCCACAACTAACTTCTGCCATTGAATATATGTAGCACTACACAGGCATGCTTTGCAGGCACAAAGATAAATACTGGCGCCAAAACCTCTGCGTCAGTAAACAAATGAAAAGAAAACGGGGGTGGGGGGTGGAAGATGAGCTTTTTTCTCTGCCCCAAGTTTCGACCACTGCATTTTCATACTTTATCCAACGAAGTAAATACAAATTCCGTATTCTTCATCTCCGAATGTTGCAGCCTTTCAATGTACTACGAAAATCCAACTGGAAGAGTGTTTGGGATGTTTGTCAATATGGCCAAGTCTGCGTGATGAATTTTTGTCCTACCTGTGACAAGAGATGGTAGTTAATAGCAACTTTTATGAATTGTGAATCACATGCAGTATTCTCTTCACCATAAGAATAATACGAATGTAAACATTTTGCCATGTATTCCTACGTGTTTCCTAATATCTGATTTAAATCCTGTCTTCCTAATAAATTACGAAACTAGAGTGAGACAACAGCAAACACGGAAGAATATATATATCATGTCATATACAAAAACAAAGATGAGGTGACTTACCGAACAAAAACGCTGGCAGGTCGATAGACACACAAACAAACACAAACATACACACAAGCTTTCGCAACAAATTGTTGCCTCATCAGGAAAGAGGGAAGGAGAGGGGAAGACGAAAGGAAGTGGGTTTTAAAGGAGAGGGTAAGGAGTCATTCCAATCCCGGGAGCGGAAAGACTTACCTTAGGGGGAAAAAAGGACAGGTATACACTCGCACACACGCACATATCCATCCACACATACAGACACAAGCAGACATATTTAAAGACAAAGAGTTTGGGCAGAGATGTCAGTCGAGGCAGAAGTGTAGAGGCAAAGAAGTTGTTGAAAGACAGGTGAGGTATGAGTGGCAGCAACTGGAAATTAGCGGAGATTGAGGCCTGGCGGATGACGAGAAGAGAGGATATACTGAAGGGCAAGTTCCCATCTCCGGAGTTCGGACAGGTTGGTGTTGGTGGGAAGTATCCAGATAACCCGGACGATGTAACACTGTGCCAAGATGTGCTGGCCGTGCACCAAGGCATGTTTAGCCACAGGGTGATCCTCATTACCAACAAACACTGTCTGCCTGTGTCCATTCATGCGAATGGACAGTTTGTTGCTGGTCATTCCCACATAGAATGCGTCACAGTGTAGGCAGGTCAGTTGGTAAATCACGTGGGTGCTTTCACACGTGGCTCTGCCTTTGATCGTGTACACCTTCCGGGTTACAGGACTGGAGTAGGTGGTGGTGGGAGGGTGCATGGGACAGGTTTTGCATCGGGGGCGGTTACAAGGATAGGAGCCAGAGGGTAGGGAAGGTGGTTTGGGGATTTCATAGGGATGAACTAACAGGTTACGAAGGTTAGGTGGACGGCGGAAAGACACTCTTGGCGGAGTGGGGAGGATTTCATGAAGGATGGATCTCATTTCAGGGCAGGATTTGAGGAAGTCGTATCCCTGCTGGAGAGCCACATTCAGAGTCTGGTCCAGTCCCGGAAAGTATCCTGTCACAAGTGGGGCACTTTTGTGGTTCTTCTGTGGGGGATTCTGGGTTTGAGGGGACGAGGAAGTGGCTCTGGTTATTTGCTTCTGTACCAGGTCGGGAGGGTAGTTGCGGGATGCGAAAGCTGTTTTCAGGTTGTTGGTGTAATGATTCAGGGATTCCGGACTGGAGCAGATTAGTTTGCCACGAAGACCTAGGCCCTACAGCCTAGGTCTTCATGGCAAACTAATCTGCTCCAGTCCGGAATCCCTGAATCATTACACCAACAACCTGAAAACAGCTTTCGCATCCCGCAACTACCCTCCCGACCTGGTACAGAAGCAAATAACCAGAGCCACTTCCTCGTCCCCTCAAACCCAGAATCCCCCACAGAAGAACCACAAAAGTGCCCCACTTGTGACAGGATACTTTCCGGGACTGGACCAGACTCTGAATGTGGCTCTCCAGCAGGGATACGACTTCCTCAAATCCTGCCCTGAAATGAGATCCATCCTTCATGAAATCCTCCCCACTCCGCCAAGAGTGTCTTTCCGCCGTCCACCTAACCTTCGTAACCTGTTAGTTCATCCCTATGAAATCCCCAAACCACCTTCCCTACCCTCTGGCTCCTATCCTTGTAACCGCCCCCGATGCAAAACCTGTCCCATGCACCCTCCCACCACCACCTACTCCAGTCCTGTAACCCGGAAGGTGTACACGATCAAAGGCAGAGCCACGTGTGAAAGCACCCACGTGATTTACCAACTGACCTGCCTACACTGTGACGCATTCTATGTGGGAATGACCAGCAACAAACTGTCCATTCGCATGAATGGACACAGGCAGACAGTGTTTGTTGGTAATGAGGATCACCCTGTGGCTAAACATGCCTTGGTGCACGGCCAGCACATCTTGGCACAGTGTTACATCGTCCGGGTTATCTGGATACTTCCCACCAACACCAACCTGTCCGAACTCCGGAGATGGGAACTTGCCCTTCAGTATATCCTCTCTTCTCGTCATCCGCCAGGCCTCAATCTCCGCTAATTTCCAGTTGCTGCCACTCATACCTCACCTGTCTTTCAACAACTTCTTTGCCTCTACACTTCTGCCTCGACTGACATCTCTGCCCAAACTCTTTGTCTTTAAATATGTCTGCTTGTGTCTGTATGTGTGGATGGATATGTGCGTGTGTGCGAGTGTATACCTGTCCTTTTTTCCCCCTAAGGTAAGTCTTTCCGCTCCCGGGATTGGAATGACTCCTTACCCTCTCCTTTAAAACCCCCTTCCTTTCGTCTTCCCCTCTCCTTCCCTCTTTCCTGATGAGGCAACAATTTGTTGCGAAAGCTTGAATTTTGTGTGTATGTTTGTGTTTGTGTTTGTTTGTGTGTCTATCGACCTGCCAGCGTTTTTGTTCGGTAAGTCACCTCATCTTTGTTTTTGTATATAATTTTTCCCACGTGGAATGTTTCCTTCCATTATATATATATCATGTCATGTTTATATTCGTATTATTCCTATGCTGAATAGTGATATAGTCAGAAATGAAGCACAGCAACTGACTAGATTTTTAAACCTAAGATGGCTCTAATTTCTGTGCAGAATGTAATGCACTAAAGAGGCGTCTGCAAAAATTTTCAAACGGAGAAAATTTTTCGCTAAACTTTTGTTTGGAACATCTATCATATGCAGTCTATTATATGGTTCTTGTTGATCATTATCAAAGAAAGCGGCAGTGTAAGTAACAACAAATAGTGGTCTCTTGCCATTGTTTCGCTGATGAGACGATTCCTCTCTCTTTTTTTTTTTAAATTGTAAGCGGTGGTAGCGTGCACAAAAGCAAGCCATCCCATGAGCGGCGACAGGCCGTAAACACGCATAATCAGAATGTGACAAACAATGCATGGCACAGTACGATAATGCATTTTGAGCTTAGAGTGACGGAAACACCTATAACAAAGAGAACGGCACTTATCAGATCAAAGAAAAGTAAGCAATCAATTCCAACCAGACGAAGCATATGAGAAAGGCTCTCTAGTATAAATATGGATGGAGAGCCTGACGCATAGCAATGACTACGTGGTAAAGCTTAACTGCTAAGTTTACCACACGCACCAAACTACTGTAGCTGTATCGTCATTCATTCGACCTAAATTGTCTCATATTACAATGGACCAACTTTGTTTCGGTTTGGAGATGTGGTCTAAAACGTTTCTCCCCCTTGAATTTCGAGTCACAAATTTCAAGTGCGGCTTAGATTCAAGAAAATTTTTTTTTTCCTTGATTTCGAGTCTCATTTATCAGGTGCGGCTTAGATTCGAGTGCAGCTTAGATTCGGGTAAATACAGTAAGTGTACTTCCCAAACCATTTTGAGAAACTATTTTGATGGAAAGCATATTTTCCAAGAGCAATTAAAACACTGCTATTTGGTGGGCTGTATACTTCTCACAGCCCTAAAAGCTATATTTCATAACAAAAAGGAAGTAAACTGGTGCAGCGGACTATCACTGGATGCCAGGAGCATGCAGAAGTGGTTCAATGTATTCCCATAAATGCAGTAAAGAAACACAGCTATTGCTAAGTATATCTCTTATGACCAGTAAAAGCCTTAAGTGCCTCTTTGCAGCAGGTCGACAGACTGTACAGCCCACGTGAGTCACACTGTCCCATTAACGAATGGAGACACAGTGCACTCTGCTAAAGTAAATGAGAGTGCAGGTTTGCTTTCACCTACATTACACAGTCAGTTGTACTTAGTGATTTCTGGTAGACAAAAGAATATTGAGAAAGGAGAAATGAAGGAAGATAAGTGTTTAATGTCCCATAAACATTGAGGTCTTTAGTGTCTGAGCACAAACTCTGATTGTTTCAAGGATGGGAAGGCTATTTATAGTGCCCTTTCAGAGAAACCATCTCGGCATTTGCCTATACTGATTTAGAGAAAGCTAAGAAAACCCAAGTCTGGGTGGACTAGATGGAGCTGTAGAGAGCAAAAACTGTAGAGGAAAACAGAGATTGGAATACATCCAGCAGATAATTGAGGCTGTAGGTTGAAAGGGCTACTCTGAGATGAACAGGTTGCCTCAGGAGAGTAATGCATGGACTTTAACTGTTAGTCGCCCTGAATGTGAGTCCAGTGAGCTCACCACTGTGCCACCTCGCTCGATATATTGTGAGAGAAGTTCCTGATTTAACCATTTCACAGTATGTGGGAAGTGTACTTACCATCAACTGTATTTCTTTACTGTATTCCTGAGAACACATCATACGAGCTCTGTATGCACGTGGCACCTGATGTTAGTTTGCTGCACCAGCTGAACTTTCTGTCTGTTATGAAATGTAGCTTTTAATTGTCATTAAATGTCACTTGTTCCTTTCAGAAGCAGTTGCAACTATATGTGCCACCAAATAATGTTGTTTTGAAGGCCACTGGGAAGTATGCTTACTACCAAAGTAATTTTTCCATGATACAAGGGGAATATACTTACCACAAAATTAATTTCTTTTTTTGGACTGCAGAATGGATACTTACCACCAACTGACCATACTTACCACTAATTTAGTTGTTTTACTATGCTCTTGGGAAAATGTTTTACCTCCTCTGGATGTGGTTCACTTTTTGTGATAATATGCTAAACAACTGGTGTCTGTTTGTCATGACATCAGTGCTGTTGTCACTTGTTACAACAGAACACATTGTTTCATTCTGCAATATATGCTATTGTGACTTGTCTCAGCTCGTTTCTTTATGTAGTGTTAAATGAAGTTTCTAGGATTGTAAAATAGATAGTCAAATAAAAACAGAAAATTCCTTTTTTCACATCTAGTAGTAACCCATAACAGCTTACTAAAGACAGTAGCTTTTTGCTCCTAAACCACAAAAATAAAATAATCAAAAATTAAATGTAGTTGACACTTCTAAAATGATACCAAAACAATTAACTTTACAGGGCTGCTACAAAAAATGTGCCCACAAATGGGTTAAAAACAAAGTATGCAAGCTGTGGGGGCAGTGTGAAACTTTTTTAAGCACTGTATTTGAAAAATATTATTCATTTTGTTCCACTTCCAGAACGTTAGGTTTTGTGGATTTTTGCCTGTACATTAATGGGTGTGGATGCGTTCAGTGGAGGCAAGTGTGTCGTGTATGATTTTTCTCAGTAAATATGTCCTACTGACGTTGCAGTATATCTCCAATGTTCTGGATGCATCAAATGAAGTTTAAAAGACAGCTAACTGCTACTGCTGGTATGCCTCTTCATGTAAATGTCAGAGTTACTATTATTATTCAATACAGAAAGGAAGATTACCAGCTTAGCAATTTGCTGAAAATGAGTTCATTAAAGGGAGTATTACAATTAACATCCTGTTAACGACAAATTAATTAGAGATGCGAAGCAGCCCCAGATTGGGGAAGGAAATTGGACGGATAGCCGACTCCATAAAAATTAATACATTTCATACTGTGCTCGAGCACAGGCAATAAAAAACAGTGAGCAAACATGATGTGTGTACTTGTTGCCTCAGGGTCTCCTGCGAAACTGAGGTGCTTGAGTAAGCTACATCACACTGCTTTGTTGAGTGCTTGTTGTCAAGCCAGTTTATGAAGTCACATCCCTCTTCATTTTTATATAACTTTGTTTTGAATGCACTGTACAAGAATACTGAATACCTTGAAAATTATCGAGTTCAGCCATTCATTCACATGTAATATTCCAACAGCTCCAACACCGATGAGAGCCTTCAGGGGCATAAAACGAGTAAGTGAGAAGTGCCACTGAACTACTAACAACCATTTTCATCTACTACTAATCTGCTCACATTAATCATTATTCAAGGGGATCAGTTCTACATCATTTAATTTTTATAAATATACAGAGAAGCAACTACTTAGAAAAAGCCAATGCTCTGCTACTTAAACTGCTCTGCCACTATTTTGATTTAATACTTCATGCTAAATGGGCATTTAATTTTACACAGGACACTGTCATCTAAACTTATTCTGATAAATTCATATACTTCCTTCCTGTGCAATGCCCTTTATGCTGTCAACGCCACGTTGGGTCCGGTACAGTAGTTTCTGTTCCGTGGAGAACCAACCGTACCTGCACATAGGCTATTATTATGATGGAATCACCACTTCAAAAGGCATTCCAAAGCTGCTGCCAGCTTCCCTCTGTGGAGTAAACCATCTACCATTCCTGTCTGCTCCTAGAGAATATGTTGCATTGCTAAATATGGTCTTCTGTTAGAAAGTGTTTGTGCGTTGTGTATCTGAGGTGGGACAGATAGGTAAATTCACATATCCAGGTAAATTATTGGTGGACTGGCTAATAAAACATTTTTTGCTTTAATTTTGAATATTTGGGGATTTCCAGATTGCTCCTAATGTTGGCTGGCAGATGTTAAACGGGTGCTGCACCTGAATATAAAACAGTTTTCTTAATCCTAAGCTTCAATGCATATTCTCTATGGAAATTATTTATATTGTGATTGTTATGGTTGCAAGCTTTGCAATTAATGCTAAATTCTCTCTTGTCCATTTGAGAAGCTCAGAGGTTAGCATATCTTGCTGCTATGTGGAGGACCCAGGTCCAATTCGTGGTAATGCCTTTTTTTTAAAGGGCGAAGCTACTCCACACCCACACTGACATAGTGACCATCACCAAAGTTCTACCATCACCTCCGTTTGCTTCGTTACAATTGAGAAGTGCACAGGATGTGGGGTCATGATGTTGTCCGTAGGATTACCCACTAATACAGGCACTTTGAGGTGATAGAAGTGGTCGAGAAGTGAGCAGAAGGTAGCAGTTTTAAGGGCAGAGGGAGAAAAGTGCCGAGGCAAGCACCAAAACTTCTGCAATAGTCTGGACAGATAGTAAGAGCAGTAGCAGTTTCTTTCTGTCTGCAAGGGTGAGGTTATCGTTAGTTTTGGGTATCGTGCGATGCTCGATACCATTGTCGCAGCGTAAAACACTCTTTACGAGTGTCAGTCCTATTGAGGAGGGGTACTCCTGGGCTGTGCTCCTGAGTGTCTCCTGGGCCACCTGCAGCATCTGTACTTGTAACATGCCAAGGTCGTTATACGAGTGGTCAATTGGCCATAAAGAGGTTTGGTTGGATATGTTTATGTTTAGTGTGCAATACTGCTTTCCCGTATTGCCAGTTGGTCAGCTAGATATTTGCAGCTGGCAATGCCATTTAGTTTTGCTGTAATGCAGGGATTCACCAGTGTTTATTTTGTCTGTGAGCTTGTGCTGTCCACAAGTGATTAATTGTCCCTAGATAGAAGTGTTTTTCAGCAGTTGTGTTTTCATCCGTGGTTGTGGTCATAGTTTCCCAGGTTAAGAATTAAGTGATTGTCAGAGTGTCTCAAGTTCCTGTACAGTCATGTGGTGAGTTTTTTGAATTTCTGTGTGTGAGTCTCAAAGCAGTATTCTCTGTGAAGGTCGACAGTGTGTGTGGACTGTGGTGCACTTTGTTCTGTATCACCTGTAGGCGGCACAGCCGGTCAGAGCCACGTAACCCCAGACTGCAGCTGCATGCATCATCATGGGTCTAATCAGTGTCATGTACACGGACCTCGATACAATCCTATTCAGTGTGCTTTACCTGTTGAGCTTAGAGTAACACTGTTTGAGCCTTGCATTTGCTCAGTTGGCCTGTCACTGAAGTATTTGACTTTCACACTGAAACGTATTGGGCGTGTGTGTAGTGTTATTTGTCTGCAGTCTTAATGTGGGGTCCTGCCCACTAATCTCGTATAGGGTGCCTAAAGGATGCTGCATTCTCAAAATGCTATACAACAATTCAAGCAAACAACATTAATAGTTTTTATTACAAATAAGAAGCTTGACAATGCTTAACCTGGAATTTACAATGGTGTCGCAAGCAATAGGCGACATGCAGTATAAATCCGAGTCCTTTGCTATATACAATGTTCGTGCAAGTTTGACACACAGCTTGTGGATCACTAATAACTGTTATTGTAGCATTCTGCGCTAGGCCTGTCCGTATACTGTCCTAATCCTGTCCAAATACTGAGTGGCCGAGGCTGGCAGGAGCGGCACTTATATTCTCTTTGTCTAGGGGCCTGCTCCCGTCGTGGTGTTTTTTTTTTTTTTTTTTTTTTTTTTTTTTTTTTTTGTGGTTTTAGGGCGCACAACTTCAATGGTCATTAGCGCCCTGACTACTCTAAGAATGCACCGCGAGGCACAAGTTCACCACAACAACTAAAAGGGAAAACACGATAAAAGACAGACTGACAGGCATAGGATTAAAAAACAGCATCATCAAATGTCCTTAGCGAGGTGTGTCAAATTGATAAAACGAAGAACACGAGCAGCTGCTCGTGGGTCATCCGCTAAAATGGCATCGAAAGTATTTGGCAGGTTAAGATCGAGGCGCAGTGTGTTAAGATCTGGACAGGACATTAAAATGTGTGTAACCGTCAGCAAGTGCCCACATGGGCAGAACGGCGCCGGCGCAGCCGTCAGCAGATGGCGATGGCTGAACCGGCAGTGTCCAATTCTTAACCGGGCTAAAACGACCTCCTCCCGCCGAGAAGGGCGTGAGGAGGACGTCCAAGCCACGGGAAGAGGTTTTAAGGCCCGAAGCTTGTCGTCGGTAAGTGCAGCCCAATCGGTATGCCACAGAGATAAGATGCGCCGACAAATCACCCTGCTAAAATCGGACGAAGGGACGCAACAAGAAGCTGTCCGAGGCTGGAGGACCGCAGCCTTGGCCGCGGCATCTGCAGCTTCGTTCCCAGGGATACCGACATGGCCAGGAACCCACATAAAGCTAACTGGAGAACCGACGTCCACCAGCTGCTGAAGAGAGCGTTGGATCCGATGTACGAAGGGGTGAACCGGGTACGGATCACTGAGGCTCTGGATGGCGCTCAGGGAATCTGAGCAGATGACATAAGCAGAATGTCGGTGGCGGCAGATGTAAAGAACAGCCTGGTAGAGGGCAAAGAGCTCAGCTGTGAAGACCGAACAATGGCCATGGAGCCGGTATTTGAAACTTTGTGCCTCGACAATAAAGGAACACCCGACCCCGTCATTGGTCTTAGAGCCATCTGTATAAATGAAAGTCATGTCGATGAACTTCGAACGAAGTTCCAAAAAACGGGAGTGGTAGACCGAACCGGGGGTGACCTCTTTTGGGAGCGAGCTGAGGTCAAGGTGAACGCGGACCTGAGAATGGAGCCAAGGTGGCGTGCGGCTCTCGCCCACTCGAAAGGTTGCAGGGAGTGAAAAATTAAGGTGTTGAAGGAGGCGACGAAAGCGAACTCCAGGGGGTAGCAGGGCAGAGACATACAACCCGTATTGACGGTCAAGAGAGTCGTCAAAAAAGGAACGATAAGACGGATGGTCGGGCATTGACAGTAGCCGACAGGCATACCGACAAAGCAGTATATCGCGCCGGTAGGTGAGTGGCAATTCGCCAGCGTCAGCATGAAGACTCTCTACGGGACTGGTATAAAATGCTCCGATCGCAAGTCGTAAACCCCGATGTTGTATGGAGTTGAGGCGGCGTAAGATGGATGGCCGTGCAGAGGAGTATACGAAGCTCCCATAATCCAGCTTGGAGCGGACGATCGACCGATATAGACGAAGTAGGACGGTTCGAACCGCTCCCCACGACAGACCACTGAGAACACGGAGGACATTTAAAGAACGGGTACAACGGGCGGCCAAATATGACACATGTGGAGACCAGCTAAGTTTCCTGTCAAATGTAAGGCCTAAAAATTTGGTTGTCTCCACGATTGGGAGAGCAACGGGACCGAGCCGTAAGGACGGTGGGAGAAACTCTTTGTAGCGCCAGAAGTTAATACAGACCGTCTTCTCGGCAGAAAAACGGAAGCCATTGGCGACACTCCAGGAGTAAAGACGGTCAAGAGAATGCTGAAGACAGCACTCCAGGACACGTGTACACTGCGCGCTGCAATAGATGGTAAAATCGTCCACGAAAAGGGAGCCTGATACATCAGCTGGGAGGCAATCCATTATTGGATTGATCGCGATGGCGAAGAGAGCGACGCTCAAAACTGAGCCCTGTGGCACCCCATTCTCCTGGCGAAAGGTGTCGGACAGGACAGAACCCACACGTACCCTGAACTGTCGATCCATTAAAAAGGAACGAATAAAAAGAGGGAGGCGACCGCGAAGGCCCCATGTATGCATGGTGCGGAGAATGCCCGCCTTCCAACAGGTGTCGTAAGCCTTCTCCAAATCAAAGAACACAGCCGCGGTCGGGCGCTTCCGCAAGAAGTTATTCATAATGAAGGTCGACAAGGTAACCAGATGGTCAACAGCAGAGCGGCGCCTACGAAATCCACATTGTACATTGGTAAGTAGGCGTCGAGACTCGAGCAGCCAAACCAATCGAGAGTTAACCATTCGCTCCATCACTTTACAGACACAGCTGGTAAGCGAGATAGGTCGATAACTGGAAGGCAAGTGCTTGTCCTTCCCCGGCTTAGGAATCGGGACAACAATAGACTCGCGCCAGCATGTGGGAACATGTCCCTCAATCCAGATGCGATTGTATGTACGAAGAAGAAAACCTTTACCCGCAGGAGAAAGGTTCTTCAGCATCTGAATATGAATAGAATCTGGCCCTGGAGCAGAGGACCGTGATCGGCCAAGTGCGTTTTCGAGTTCCCGCATGGTGAATGGGGCATTATAACTTTCACAATTCGAGGAGCGGAAGTTAGGTGGCCTAGCCTCCTCTGCCTGTTTGCGGGGGAGGAAGGCAGGGTGGTAATGAGCGGAGCTCGAAACCTCTGCGAAAAAGCGGCCGAAGGCATTGGAGACAGCCTCAGGGGCCACAAGGACGTCATTCGCGACCTTCAAGCCAGAAACTGGTGAGTGGACCTTAGTGCCAGATAGCCGGCGCAGGCTACCCCAGACAACAGAAGAAGGAGTAAAACTGTTGAAGGTGCTTGTGAAAGCAGCCCAGCTGGCTTTCTTGCTTTCTTTGATAATACGACGACACTGAGCACGTAATCGTTTATAATTGATACAATTCGCCACTGTAGGGTGGCGTTTAAATGTGCGTAAAGCACGTCGACAAGCACGTAAAGCGTCTCTACATGCTGCGGTCCACCAGGGGACCGGTACGCGACGTGGAGAAGAAGGAGGGTGAGGGATGGAATATTCAGCAGCAGCGAGAATGACTTCCGTGAGGTGTGCGACCTGACGATCACAGCTTGTAAAGGTTTGATCCTGAAAGGTCGCCCTGGAAGAGAAGAGCCCCCAGTCTGCCTTGGAGATGGTCCAATTAGAGAAGCACGGAGAGTGGGTATGCTGCAGGAGATGGATAACACACGGGAAGTGGTCGCTCGAATATGTATCAGAAAGTGCATACCACTCAAACCGGCGTGCAAGTTGGGGAGTACATATAGAGAGGTCTAAATGGGAATAGGTGTGAGATGTGTCCAAAAGAAAAGTAGGGGCGCCAGTATTGAGGCAGACAAGATCGAGCTGATTGAAAAGGTCTGCTAACAAGGAGCCCCTCGGGCACGATCCTGGAGAGCCCCAAAGGGGATGGTGGGCATTGAAGTCTCCAGTTAACAAAAATGGTGCAGGTAGCTGAGCAATAAGTTGCATCACGTCTGCCCTGGTAACGGCAGATGACGATGGAGTGTAAACGGTACAAAAGGAAAACGTCCGCCGTCGTGGTGTGGTCCTTGCCAGTGGGCTATTGGCTGACGGTGTGTTCACTGCCTTCTTTGCTCTTGCGATCTTAATTTTCATTCCAGAGCTTGTGGGTATGCCAGAACACTTAATGTTTGTGCAGTTGTTATGGTTGTCAGTGAACAGAACTGCTTCACACTTGTCAGCATTTGCTTTAACACACTGTCATTCCAGCTAGGCAGTTTTGTTTGCCGTTGCGAACTATGCCTGATGGTTTCCAGTCTTGCACTAGGATGGTAGTGTCATCTGCGTAGATGGTTGCCATTGTGTTTTGTTCAGTTGGAAAGTCATTGACGTAGAGATTAAACAAGAGGGGCCCTTGGATGCTGCCTTGGGTAACTCCCACTTGTATACTGTGTTGTGTTGACAGTTTGCCCTGAACGTCGGTGTTGAAGCTTCTGTGGGTGAGATATGAGTGTGTAAGATGTATGAGCTCGTCGGAGAGACTAGCAGTGCAGAGTTTGCGAATGAGACGATTGTGCCGTAGATGACTGAAGACCAGGAACAGCGCTCCTGTAGCTTTGTTGGTGTTGGGGGTGTGTGTAATATGTTCTACTACACGGAGGAGTTGTTGTGTTGTGGAGTGGTGATTGCTGAATCCAAATTGCTCCAGTCTCAGCGAGTCATTGGTGATGCAGTGCATAGTAAGATGTCTGAGAATCATCTTCTCAACAATCTTATTCAGGGAGCTCAGCAGGCTAACGGCTCTGTAATTTTGTGGTAGAGAGTGGTATTTCCCTGGCTTCCTGAACATCAGGACAGGGAAGTGTTGATGTTGTAGAATGGTATTCGTCATATGTGTGAGATGCTCTATAGCTTTATTCGTGAACTCCTGGGTGACACGGTTTTGAAAGTGATTGGGACCAGGAGCTTTTCTAGCTGTTTTGTGCTTAATAACCTGTGTAATTTCATGTGTAGCAGTATGTATTGTTACATTGCACTTGGGCTGGGTTACAAGCCATGTAACCTCCTGGTCCATTTCAAGTAGCAGTGCTGGATTGGAAGGAGCCAGATTCAGTGTGAATGATGTTGCTAGTGTTCTGGTCATCGGCTCATGCTTCTCCTCCATGGAGTATGCTGGTCTGTAAGGTATTTGTAAGCTTGGTGTGTAGTATTTCTTCTTCGTGGAGTGGACAGCTATTTGCCACACTCCAGGTCATGTGGTGTGCAGCCCTGCGAGCGTATTGTCCCAGTTTGTGGTTTTAAAAGTTTTAATTTAGCCTGTATGATCCCATGGAGCCTGCTAATATGCTGTTTGTACAGTCAGTATCTCCCGAGATGATCTCTCATTGACATCGGCCCCTGTATTTCTGGGAGCAGGGCCATTGAGCATTCTTGTGGTATAAGTACTGTAATGGTAAATGCTATTGCATCCTGAACTGCGGTGGTAAGGGCTTCGACAGCTTCAACAAGTTTCCTGCTTTGTGTAATTTTGGGAATTTGTGGGATACGACTTTTCAAGCATTTCCTTGAACAATGCCCAATTCACACGCTTGTTGCTCAGTATCCTGTGAGATTCATCATACTGCTGTGTTTCTTCCAAGTAAAGTATTACAGGTGTTTGGTGAGGCCAAATCATGTATAATTTCAATGTTGATTGTGACTATAATGCCTATCACATCTAGTCTCTGTTCCCTGTTTTAAGTGTCACCTCAGCTGGCACTAGTGTAATGTAGTTTGGGCGCAGTGCATGTTCGCATAGTTTTTTTGCTATTGGTGTTTGATCTTTGTTAGTTCCAAGCAGAGTGTTTAGCATTAAGATCACCAGTGGCTATTGGTCACTATGCAATGTTGAGTATTGTGCTGATATCGCTTGTTATGATGTTACCACATCAATTGTATATCGATATCAATGTAGTGTTCACTCAGTTGACTTGACCCTAACAGCTGTGGCTTCTAGTCTTTCAGGTTCAGGGATCTTAATATTTGTGTATTCTTTGTCTCAATATATGATGATTGCTGTTCCACCCACAGTTGTGCCTTCAGGTGGTCAGTACAGTAGATGTAATATCTT
The DNA here is from genome assembly GCF_021461395.2 of Schistocerca americana. Classification (NCBI taxonomy): domain Eukaryota; kingdom Metazoa; phylum Arthropoda; class Insecta; order Orthoptera; family Acrididae; genus Schistocerca; species Schistocerca americana. Next base: position 767,133,119 of record NC_060123.1, read on the forward strand.
GGGAAGAGTAGTTGTTTGTGTGACTGGAGCTCAGCTTCGTTCATGAGAGCAATCCAGATTCCCTTCTCCTCCATAAATGCAGCTAGCTCTGCCCTTTTGTTGCCAATCCCATCTGCATTCCAGAATAGCATCTGGGTCAAAGTATTGTTGTTTGTGTTTTGTGGTGTATTACCTATGGAAGAGTGTGGGCAGTGTGGTGATAGCAGTTTGTATAGCAGCCATGCACTGGCTGGGTGTAGCCGTCATGAGTTTGTGCATGTGTTACGATGAAGAGCCTCAAGAGGATCTTAAGCCACGTGAGTGGGGAATAGTGTCTCCACTATGCCTCTGATTGTGGTGAGAATGTTTGTTATGTCAGCCAAAGTGTTGGCGGTGGTGTTGGTGGCTGGTGGTCCTTATGTTGGTGTACTGGATGGGCTGGCTTGTGTGTTATTCATGGTTCGTATTTCATCTGGGGTCACCTGTGTTATTGCTGTGGTGAGGGGGGCAAGAGTGTGAGTTACAGTTACATTGTTCCTTTGAATGTGTTCCTATGTTTGTCTGGTCTGTTGTTGGTGTATTTGTTGTGGTGTGATAGTGTCCCCTCTTTTGTTTTTTGGGTACCTCCGTTTCATTTCGTGTGTTTGTGGTTGCCCTAGTTTGGGTGTGTCTTCTGTGATATCACGAGTGTCACAATCTGGCCCAGACAGAGTTGACTTGGTGTTGTCTGGGACCGGCAGTGTTGTCAGTATAGGGGCAGTTTCTAGCATTGCATGTGTGGGTTGTGGTTCTGTTGTTGTGGGAGTGTGCCATGAGTTTGTGGAGCTCTGTGCATCCTCAGTTCATCCACTTCCACTGACAATGCCAGTAAAAGAGATTCCACACCTTACTGGTTGGGGGGTGGGGAGTGTCTTGGAGCTGTTCTGGTTACCACTTGTCTGTCTTTGGCACTTTTGCACCTTAGAGCTTCTTTGTATGCTGCACACCATCTGTAGTTTGCACATGGACCCCTCCACATTTGGTACATTTGATAGTTGTACCAAGTTTAAAGTGTCGTGCTACACGGTTACCAGTGCATTTGCGGCACCGTGTGCCAGATCACATCGGGTGCCGCATGGCCAAACTGCTGGCAGTGGTGGCACTGTTGGGGGACACACAGAAGTGTGTATATTTCTACTACGACCATGTGAAGCAGGAGCATCTGCGTCAGAAAGTTGCAGGAGTAAGCTGCGTTGTCCAACTCCACTAAATAGTTTGGCTGCAATCTGTGTGTCACGAATCCCAGAATTCATCTCATGCTCTCACAGTCCCAGCTGAGAGCTGTGATTATACCATGAAGAATGTCATTGAGGGTTGTTTTGTCAACTCCTTTCACGATGTACATTCGAGTTTTTTCCCCTTGGGTGCTATATTTATGATACTCAATTCCCCAGCTTTGACGAATTTCAGGAGATTTGTGCAATCTGTTTTGTTGCATACATACCGTGATACATGGTCCCTTGTGAGTTTTGTGTTTGGTATATGGTGGGGAGTGACATTCTACAAATGTATTGTTTAGCTTGCCGAGGCAAGTGTAATTGTGTACTTTGACCAGTGGGAAGCCAGTCGGTGTAGTGTTCTGTGTAGCGGCTGGGGTAGTGTTGTGTAGTTGAGGTGCTGCAGAATTGTTTGTATGGTCCCTCATATTACCGATGCTCGGAACTGGTGTTGGTAAAAGCACGCTGCATTTGCCGTGTGAGTCAGTAGGCTCAGTTGTTCGTGTATGTTGCTGCTGATTGCATTTTGGACCCACCAGCTTCCAAGGTCCATCTTTGTTCCACGGAGCTCTCACTTCCAGCTCGAGGACTACTGCGGTGATATTGAGGGCCTCTCTAGTATATTCACTGGTGGTGTGACTGGTGTTGGTGTTGCTGTTGCTGTTGTGTTGCTTCCACCCGTCAGTTGGACAATGAGCTCATGCTGTCTCCGAGCCATTGCTTCTTGATTTGTGGCAGCAAAGTCCAGATTTAGCTGGTTCATCACTTACTGATAGGTGGCAAAGCAAGACAGAAACGTCGAAGGGAACAGATGGCACTCCTGCCTCTTGTGCTGCAGTCTTGCTACGGGTCGTCGGGTGGGATCTGCTTGGTGGATCTGCCGTCTCCCAGACATAAGGATACTTTTAAGGATAGAATGTGGATATGAGACAATTTTACTTTTTCGTCTGAAAAGACAATTTTACTTTTTTAGTGTACATAAAGAAGAGGGGAGTCCTTATGACTCACTTGTGCAAGATGCAATGCACACTGCAAGAGAGCACGGGTGGAAGACAGCAGCCTGTACTGGACAGTGTTGTCCAATGTGAACGTGACCCGGACACTGAAATACCCTATTAAAGAATGGGAGAGTCACACTGGGGAAGCTCCAACCACATTTGTAGGAACTTTGAGCCAGAACTCTTGGCCACCTAGCACTGTCAAGTGTGTAGCAGCGTGTGCTTGTTAGTGACACTCCAAAGAGTGTCCTGTGGCATCTACGCCAGTTTTAGCGTATGTGTAACACAAATTTCCTCTCGCTCGCAGCTACTGCAGGTACAGGGGGAAGGCAGCTGCTCAGCTGCGACTCACCCGTAGTACTGCCTGTGGTTTTCCTTGGTGGGAGGACTGGAACGAGGTGCACCAAGCCTTGTGATGCCCATTGAGGAACTGTTGGACTGAGGCGTAGTGACTCTGAGGTCAAGAAAGCTGGCAGTGACCAGAACAGGGTGTGGTAACCCCCCCCCCCCTCCCGCCTTCTGCTTTCTGTGATGCCATTGCAGAGGATTACACTGTGGTTGGTCATCTGGTTTTGATGTGGGCCAGAACATGAAGCTTTCCTTTGCTTTTTTTTTTTTGCTAAATTGACTCTTACTTCTGGACACAAACACCTATACAGAGCAAATGTATTGGCATCCAGGGTTTGGTTATTTTGGGGGGGGGGGGGAGTGACGATTTGTTATTGTTTCCACCCTCCCTCGCCCAGCTTCCCTCAAAAATGCAACTCGCTAGCAACCTCGCTGTTAGCATACGACAGACATCTACAATTTTAATAACAATAATAAACACACAAAAATATATTAAATTATTCAATATAATAGTAACAATACAAATAGGTGGATCAAAGAAGGAAGAAAACATAGAACAAACAAAAGAACTTCAGAAAGTGTACAAACTGACATGGACACACTATAATAAAAGAAACATTTCAGTACAAGGCAAACACATGCACTACAATACAGTTATAGTATCAGAAGCACTCTTCGCATCAGAAATGACCACAATCTGAGGACCAGGCACCACAAAGCAGAAAGAATACAATGCAAAATCCTCAGAAAATTTTTAGGAGCAGTGCACAGAGATGGTATATGAATGAAGAGATCAACCAGAGAATTATATGAACACAGAGGCAGACTCAGTCACAATCAGAAAACACCGACTAACATTCTGTGGACACATACACACAATGAATAGCGACAGATTCACAAAGGGATTTAGGATGTAGTAAATGCCTTAATCAAAAAAACCAGTTGGTTTCAAGAAATAGAAGAAGGCTACAAACAAGCAGGAATCAGAATGGAAATGATGAATGAAAGAGACAAATTCAGAAACAAAATTATGAACATAAAACTTGAAGTAAAGGAAAGGAAGAAAACAGAGAAAATATGTACATATCAAAGGAAACAAGAACACAGTCAAAGAATGAAAAGATTTTGGGAAGAGAAAAGGGAGGAGGAAAGAAGGAAAAAGGTGAACAATCGCGTAACAACCAAGTTGAACTCTGTCAAAGTGTGTGCTCACCATCATTATTTCAATAAACATTATGACTGAACAGAGGTCTGCAAACACATGTGAATGAGGGGAATACTGTTTCTATCAGTGATTTCCAACTGTGTTCGGGAAGTCATTCTTTCTGTTGTTGTTGTATCGGATCTGTTGTTGACAGTTGGTATGTTCAACCCAGTGGTGTGCAGCTTTACCCAGCTGGAATGTTGTCAATCAGACCAAAAGCATGTCCTTGTGGGCAGACCCTAGCACGAGCAACTGAAAAGTGTCCTTTATTACATGTAGCTTGTCATTGCTGGAAGAACTTGGCATTTTTGACACACTTCTGTTTCCACGCTACCTTCTTCTCCAAAAGTTATGTGTGCATTTGGAAATTGGTGAAGTAAAAAATATAAAGACATCGTGTCATTCTGCCACATCTGTCTGTAGTGTGCATTTTGCAGTGCGTGTACGATACAAGGCATTTAGGTATGGTGAGGTTACTTAGCCATTAGTGTTCACAATGGCTGGCATAAAAAACATGACAAGTATTACATTAGAAAGCAACAGCGATAGCTTTCCGACCGCATAAATTCTACTAGGCAGAGTCAGAAGCAGACACAGTGGCCTGTGCCAGATACGAGGGTTGGAAGTGGCTGAAATGTGAGTTGTGTGAGAGAGAGAGAGAGAGAGAGAGAGAGAGAGAGAGCACACAGACAGCACCATAAAACATTCCCCATCTCTTTCTGCACAGAATGCACCACACTGCTGCCTTCTTAAGGGCACCCCAGTATAATATGTTGTTTGGGAAGTGTTTGGTAGTTATCATCATTGCTATGACCTCCACTTGTATCCACTCCTGCAAGATTGTGAAATCTACAGCCACTGAGGAGATTTATGTGAGATGTTCCTATCAACTTTATGTAATATTCATATTGCACACTTCTGCAGACAAAACAGATTTTCGACCTTAGCTTAGGAAAGAAAAGAATCATCACAGATCATTAAGGTTCAAAGAACTTGTCTTGAACACTGTAAGGGATCCGTGATCCCACAAACATAGATGCTAGTATCTGACGCCCAGGTCGATAGCGGACAGGAGTCGATTGTCGAGCGCTGCAGTAGGCAGTGAGACTAGTGCTGAGTGCGCAGTAGTATGGTAGAGTGTCGAGTGAGAAGTAGAGTGGGAAAGACGGGCAAGAATGGTGGTCGAGTGAGTTGTAAACGGTAAAATTCACTGGAGTATGACGAGTGAGCACGTCCCCCTGATCGTCGTGGGGTTGACTCTCACTAATGCCGATTCGCGAGTGATAAGAAACAGAAAGTGACAAGTGCCGAATTACGTGTTTCACGTCAACCGCGTCGGCCAGCAACAACCATGGATTGCAGTGAGGATTGTTGTGAATGTTAACCATCAGCATTGCGTGTGACAAAGTACTGAAAATCAGCAATCAGTAAAAAGAGATAACCGCAATTAGACGTGTAAGGCAAAGGTAGCAACTGCCTCAGAATTTGTGTGTTAGTAGGAAATATATATCAGTTGTACATCGCAACCTTTGTGATACATAATAATAGACAAACTTTCAATCATTAGCTATTCTGTCTCAGAACAGCCGCATTCGCAGAACAACCAATAGCCTTTCATCCATTAAGCACACGGTCATATATCATAATAATTAACTGTTTGGTGGCTTCGGTAAATTACCCAAAATCCAGTAAAGGAATTAATCGGGGGTGTTTCAACACGAATGCTTAAAAATTCTTTTGTAGTTAACCTATTTTCAGATTATGAAGAGTTCTTTGTTACAGCTTGTATTTTTGTTCCAGGTGGCACTGAACTTGATGGCTGTAGTGATGTCGTGAAGGCACAGAGTTGGAAGTTGTTAAACCTTCAGAAACAAGATTTTCAAAAGTACTTCTTCTCAGACACCAACATTTCGCCCCTGTTTGTGTTGGATACACAGATGTCTCAGTTGTTGTCACATAATTTGAGTGTAGTGACTGAATCTAGAAAACAGTTTCTTTTGCTTCCCTGTACCCCAAGCATTATGTGCAATGCAGGACTCCTAACAAGACAAACACACAGAGCACAGCCCTCTGTCTTCTCTTGCCGTTTCTGCAGTTTGGGAGCACAGTCTGGAAGTCTGACTCATGTTGACCGGACCGGCAGGGCGAAAATGGTCGACATGGGTTCGAAGCTGGTGACAGAACGGACTGCTACAGCATGAGCAAAGGTTTTTGTGGGACCCGAACTGATGAAACTCGTACGAGAAAATGGCCTGAAGAAAGGTGACGTACTTAGCGTTGCTCGCCTGGCGGGAATTGTGGGGTCCAAGCAGACGTCCAGTTTTATCCCTCTGTGTCATAATATATCTTTCTCCTCTGTGGCTGTGGACATTGAACTGGACTCTGCTCTCAACTGTGTGATTATAACTGGCACGGCAAAGTGTAGAGGGCAGACGGGCGTGGAGATGGAAGCTCTCACTGCTGTATCGGTGTCTGCCTTAGCAGTGTACGATATGTGCAAAGCTGTGAGTCATGACATTGTGATATCTGAAATAATGCTTCTGACCAAAAGTGGGGGAACTAGAGGAGACTTCCACCGGACATGAGCATCTGTGTGGGTCAGTGAAATAAGTTAAGTATACCTGGTGTGACGTAGGCAAATTTCAAAGTCTGTTCGTAGTTATCATAAATTATATACACATCGAATTGGCCTGAATATAAGTTGCACCTTTAATTTCGAAAAAGAGAGAAACTTAATTAAAAATAATTTGTCAAGTTGCCCATTTACAAAAGCTTTTCAAAATGTGATTTACCCTTAACCACTTTTTTTTGTAGTACACTGTAGATAAATTACACACCAAAACAAAGCTTTCAGTTGCAGTTTTCATGTAAGACACTCTTAACTTCACTAACATTCATTGTTTTGTCACTGTCAGTATTTTTGTCACTCTCCTCCCAAAGTACAGTGGCGTCGCTACAATCCCGGGCATTGCATGTGCAGCATTTCTTGAACCGTACCTTTAAAAAGCACATCTGTTAGATGAATAACTGTGAGTTTGAAATTTGCAACGTAACTGTATGGAATTCCAAAATTTTCTCTCAATGTTGTGCTTCATTGGTGAAGAATAAATTATATTCTTTAGTTAGAGAAAAACTGTGCCTGTCCCATTGTCTAAAATAGTGAAACTGTGAGAATGGGAATACAGAGGGGTCCAGAAAAATGTAGACTCTCTTTGATAGTCAATATTGATGGAACAAAATGGCATAGTGTCAAAATTCTTGCATGGGAGGAAGATCATTTTGTGTGTTCAAAGTGACACCTGTTAGCAGCCAAGCAACATCAATGTTGCTGAATTGTTGACTGAAGTACAGCTGTCAGTGTTGCCAGTGTGGTAGCTGCACAGAATGTCTTGATGGTTTCTCATATCTCATTCAGTGTAGCTGGGTTCTGTTGGTAAACTTTGTTTGTCGAGGTCCCCCATTGGTAGAAGTCGAGAATTGTAAGGTCCCGTGACCTTGGTGGGCACTTGACAGCTCCTCTTCGACTTATCCGTCGTCCAGGTAGATTTTCATCTAAGTAGAATCTGATATCTCTGTGGTGGTGAAACGGAGTACAGTCTTGTAGGTAAAAATCTTTTGTTTCCAAACACCTCTTGGATGGCTAATAAAATCAATGTTTGCAGCATATGATACACCTCACCAGTTATGTACCTTCAAAGAAGAATGGGTCAGAGAAACAATACTATGACGGACCGCACCACACATTAACACCATGTGAAGTAACATGTTTGTCCATGTGAACATGAGGATTTTCAGCAGCCCAATACATGCAGCTATGACAGTTTACATTACCATTCAGGTTGAATTGTGCCTCATTAGGCCAGATAACCTTCCCTGCAAACCATCATCTTCGTGAAGCATGCCTTCAGACCACTCGTAGTGCTCCATCCTTCGATTAGGGTTGTCCTCATTCATAGTGTGAAATAATCTTGGAATGTACACTTTCCACTTTGCAGTCTTCAGAATTTATCATGCACTTGATCAGCTTACCCCACTTCCCCATACATCCTGCTTCATAGATTTTTTAGATGATCTAGAAAAATGTTGCAATACAGCAGTGCTGGAACCTGGAGGTTGATGTTCTTGTTCGGAGGACCTTTCCTTGTGCACATTTTAAACAGTATTGTCTGCTTAAAATTTATACCAAATACAATAAATTGTTGTTTCAGTACAGCCTTGCATTGCTCAAACAATAGTTGCATTTCATTCAGTGCTGCATTGTCATCTGCTGGAAACCCACACGACAAGATCTGTTGGGAAAACAGTGGTTTATGCTACCACTCAAAATTGCAGCCATATAACACTTTGTTCCAAAGGTAATAACAATCAGAAAATGTCTACACTTCTCTGGATCCCTCTGTAGTCACTACCTAAATGGGATAGCAACAAAGAGAATGTTTGCATTGCTACCTCATACACAACAATTGATTTACAAACTGTAGTGATATTTTTGTTTCATTTCAAACTTAAGAAAAAGCACTACAGTTGAGGTTTCTATGATTCATAAAAGTCCCAGTTTTTATGGGAGATTTTTTGTAGAAATGGTGTATCTTATATTCAGGCCAGTATGGTACACGTTTCCATCCTGTTTTAAGTCTTAATTCAAAATATTTATCTTTCTTTTTCCAATACCTGATCAGTTTGAGAGAGATATTTAAAAAAAAAAATAAGCACTAGCAAGTACGTTAATTTGCTATTGTTAAAACTTTTTCTCGTGCATGTTCTCTACCATTTTGATATGACACCACCTGCACTCTTATCTTGTTGCCAGTAAAAAGTGAGTAAGTAGGTCATTAAACTCTCTCTCTCTCTCTGTGCCCTCCCCCAGCTGTGTGGTAGTGTCCTCTGTGTTGCTCTATTGTTTCAATTTTTGATAGTCCCGTGCTGTGAAAAGTTGAGGTGAAGTGTTCATTCTTAAATAAATAGTGTGTATCAGCTCTTTTCTCCTAGGATCAGGTTGTCATTGCTGTGTTCATTGATGTAAAATGACACTTTTTTAACAGTTCCTAAAAGGTGCACCACTTCATTGACATTTTTGCTCAGGTGTAGAGCATATTGGCCAGACCAATTTACATGTTTCAGCTTTACACTGTATGGTATCCTCTTTTTTAAAGGCCTATTATCTTTCTTGTGTGTGACTTGTCCAGAGATTGAAAATGTTTTATTTTGTAAGTTACCAATCCAGAACAGGTTTCTGTCAATTTAATTCTTCAGGTTTTTCCAGAAGTTTGCTGAAATTCCTGAGTTGTCCTTTGCACAGTCGGACATCATTGTCTTCCTCGCATATTTCGGTGACATTAGTTGTTGCTTTTACAAAGTGCTACTTGAGACTGACCGTCAGATGGAGCAGGTCTGTAATTTGTTCCCTCTGCCTTCGTGCTTCATCTGCAATCTGCTCTGACAGACACCATCCTCGGGTATCCGTGTTGCGTGATATTCCGAGTGTCATCTACACTCACGGGCACGATTCTTGTGTGTTATGTTTTCAGTCCAAGCTAGTTGGTAGAATTCTGTTTGCGGGCTGTCCCCGTTTGGGGACAAGGATCGGCAGGGCATGAAACCCTAATCTTTCATCTTTCAGTTAACTCAAATGTCGAGTGTCACTTTTTTCATGTACTGTGGTTACAAATATAAGAAAATACAAAATGAAAATTTCTCAACATAGTCATGTTTCTTTTCAGTAAGTTTCTCAGATCAGTACACTGCAATGTAAATATTCCATTAAAAGAATATATTTTTGATTGTTTCTTCAGTCAAAGATGCATTGCCTTTTTGACTTAACAATCAATGTCAAATCATTGTCCCTCAAACAATCCTGCAGGGGTTTGACAACGTGAGACCATGGCTTTATGGAGCATCACCTAGAATTAGCTGCCGTCTTTTCTGACATCATTTTAAATCAATGCTATCATCACTGTTTCTTTTGCTTAGGGTTTTGAGTCTAGGAATGATGCAAACAATCAGCAGTTTATTTCTTTCTTACGTGATCTTGTTTTCTCCTCCCTACCCCCCTTTCTTCTTTCATTTGGTAGCCTCGAGCAAATTGAATATTCCTGCTTTTGTTTGTATTTATTAATCTGTCTGTGCCCCTAATTCTTAAAAGACTTCATTATGACACTAATACTCTGAAGCAGCAAATTTGGGGAAAAAGAGCTGCATTCATTTATGCTGTTGTAAAATGGAGGAATTGGTTGTAGTTGGAAAAAAAATCTGCCTTTTACAGCTGCTGATTTTTGTCCTACATACGAGTCCTCCAAGCTACTGATGATCTGACCAATGTACGACATGCCAAAATGCTACGGCTGCGTGGGGAGATACAATTAAATCCCATCCCCCCCCCCCCCCCCCCCCCCTCTCTCTCTCTCTCTCTCTCTCTCTCTCTCTCAAAGATCGGCAGGTTCAGGAATCTAACACAGAAAGAATTTAATCACGGTTTCTTTTTCATCTCTATCATACAATGTAGTCCAATTTTTTGCTAATACAGAAATAACATTTTGTGATTTATGTTGTGTACTCTTCAAAAGATCTAATGATGTCCTCATTCCTTTCTTATAAACAAAAAAAGAAAAAACTGACAATAATTGTCGTTAAAATAAAACACAGAACAGTGTCTCCATAGCATCAATGAGCACATCCTTTCAGCACCTTTGACCCAGGCAGTGAACACAGCAGCGGTCAGTCTATGACTTGCAGCAGGTGAATCCCAGTCAGCTGCATTGTTCATGCACCCCACATAAATAATAATAAACAAAATCTAACAATACACATAACCAAGGCTTGATTTGTGACAGTATACCGCTGATGACGAAAAAAATTGGACCCAAAGATTTTGAGATGTGGTACAATAGAACTTTTGCTCTAGTTGAAGCGGTAAGATGCAAATGTTGTATTCACACTTTTAAAAAGCTCAGAAAAGTGTTATAACTTTTTCAGAAGTCTAAATCAAACTACGGAAACTCTCGGTAGGAACTTAGAAATATAGGAAATGATAGAGTGCTACTTACCATAAATACATGTTAAGAAGTCTATTTTTTTTCTTTTAACAAATCTAGCACTGCCTATTACTGCCAAATTACCTGTGATTGCCCCAGTGGCAGACGTATGTATAATAATGTCAAAACGTTTGTGACACTACACACTAGGAGAAGCTCAAGTTTCAGATACACATTGATTGCGTTCTTGATGATGCTATCCACATGTTCATCCACACTCTGCAAACCACTATGAAGAGTATGACAGAGGGTACATCTCACTGTACCAGATATTAAAGCTTGTTCATGTTTCAAGACCATTTAAATCTTTCTCTGCATGCTGTAATTAATCTAATATTGTCCTCATGGTTCCAATGGGAGCAATAGTTACAAGGTTGTAGCATATTCCTAGAGTCGTCTTTTGGTAAGCATACTTTCTTAGGATAGTGTACATCTTATCCTGAAGCATCTGCCAATTCAGTTATTTCAGCATCTCTGTGACACTCTCCCTTGGGTCAAACAAACCTGTGACCATTTGATCTGCCCTTCTCTGCATGCGTTCAATTCCCCATTAATCCATTTTGATACGGGTCCCACACATTTGAGCAAATGATTTGTAGAATGACTGCATTTCTATGGTATTCTACAAAAAAAAAATCTCACTCTTTCGCCTGCCTTACCCCTGAGTAGGCCCATATGACTGTTCATTTCATATCCCTACAAAGTGCTTCACCCAGGTAATTGTACAAATAGACTTAATCCAAGCAAGACACCCTGATACTGTAGTCATACCACACTGCGTTTTCTTCACTTTGCAAAATGCACGATTTTACATGTCTGAACATTTAAAAGAAAGTTTGAAATTATCAAGATCTGACGAATGTTTGTACAATTTCTTTCAGACTGCACCTTATTCTAGATAAATGCACTATCTGTGAAAAGAGTGCTTTACTATTAATATTGTCTGCAAAGTCATTAATGTACATGAACATGAACAGCAATGGTCACAACATACCTCTCTATGACACATCTGAGGTTACTTCTACATCAGATGATGACTCCCCAGCCAAGATAACATGTAAGTCATTCCTACCAAAATATCCTCAATTACAGTGACAAATTTCACTCGATACCCCTCACGGTAGCAATTTTGATAATAAGCATCAATCTGGCACTAAGTCAAAAGCTGTTCAGAAATCGAGAAATACTGCCTGCACCTGTCGAGTCAGGAAGATGAAAGTTTGAAGGTCAGGTTGACAAAACAGATTTTTAATACTCTTGGAAAGAACCCTAAAGTTTCTGACATAGTTCAGGGGAATGACAAAGGGATCTTTGACAGGCTGGATTAAATCTAGGCGGCGTCTCAGACCGACCAGAGTTACAACTTTAAAGGCTTCTACGCTGAGCAAATACAACGGGCTGTTGGAGGAAGAATGCAAAGGCAGCTTCTAGTAATGTGCAATTGCTATTCTGCGTGGTCTTTAATGGCCATTATCAAATTTTAAAAAATTAAGAATAACAATAACACAGTACACAACAGGAAGGGTACAGCAGACTTTCCCTGATTGTTCCTTACATTACCTTTCCTTGATTTTTTTTTTTTTAATGATAATGTTTCTAAGTCTTTCCTGGTTTCCATTGAAAGGTTTGGATTGTTTCAAAGATTAATTTACACATTTTTTAATATTTTAATGTATTCTAGGACAGGAACTCAAAGAGCACAAGTATAAAAAAACTGCATGTAGGACATTCATGTAAAGCTTCCCATTTTTAACTGCAAGGTAATGGCAGTCTATTTTGTTACAAGAAAATGAATCGGGACTTAGTTCTCCAGAGCTGATACTATTATAAGGAGTTGTGATGGAAGAACATGAGTTCCAAACAATGGATGCCTTGGATCTGTTTGCTGCTGCTTCTTTTTAATCTCTGCTGCTAATCCCATGAGTGAAAGATCTCTACCAATGAAAAAGTAGATTTGAATGACATCAAGTTTCTTCTCTTGTCAATAGTTGTTTCTACTGAAGAGAAATGAGTCTGGTCATCTTTGTCCATTTGCAGTAATTCAAAGGTGTCGTGGCACCTGACATGTATGCTTGAAAATAACAAACGATCAATATTGTAATTAACAAAAGTATTGACAGCAGTAAGCTGTATTTATCACATCCAAAAAGTTTGTAAAAGCTGTGGACCCTTGTTTTATCATGTCAATCCATTTGTGCCAATGGCTAACAGAGTACCATTCACCATCATGTCAAGTGGCAATAACAGTTTGCTTGCATCATAAATATTGAGTGTCAAAAGTTAATTCCAACAATATGAAATAGGACAGATTGCTACTCACCAGTTAGAGCAGGCAATGGGCAGCAGACAAGCATACTGAAAAAAAAAAAACTGTCAGATACTATATACTCAAAAAAAAAAACACTTAGGTACTGAAGGAATTATCCAAATACCAAATAGGGCTGAAATCAGTAAATGTGACATACATGTGAAGACAGAAAAATAATTACAGTTTCAGAAAAAACTGGATGATTTATTCAAGAGAAAGAGCATCACAAATTGGATGAGATGGTCCACCTCTGGCCCTTATACAAGCTTGGCTCTGGCTGATAGAGTTGTTGGATGTCCAACAGAGGGACATCATGCCAAATTCTATTCAAATGTCACGGTAGATAGTCAAAATCCCGAGGTGGTCTAATGGCCCTGCCCATAATGCTCCTTACATTCTCAATTGGGGAGAGATCCAGCAACTTTGCTGGCCAAGCTAGGGTTTGGCAAGCAGGAGGACAAGCTGTGTGCGGACAGGCATTATCTTGCTGAAATGTAAGCAATGTATGGCTTGCCAAGAAGGGAAACAAAATAGGATGTACAGTATTGTCAACAGACGACTATGCTGTAGGGGGGGCATCCATGCCACCCCTACAGCATATTCGTCTGTTGACCAAAAGGGATCTGTTAGGAAAAGAAATCGCACCCCAGATCATCAGTCCTGGTAGTTGGACCGTATGGGATGTGACATTCACGGTGGCATCCCACCGTCTGGGGCGTCTTCAGACACATCTGTGCTGATCATTGGGGCTCAGTTCATAGTGGGATTCATCACTGACGCCAATTATATTCCAGTCAATGCAATTCCAGACCAGGGACGTGCCTGGGGGCACACCAGATAGCAGTGCGATACCAACCTGGCTGCTGGCTGCCATACAGCCAAACGAGGACTGATGGTCTACTGTGCCATTTCTTTTCATAACAGGACCCCTTTGGTTGTCATCTGTGTCACCATTACAACACAGACATCTGTTGACGATATTATAAACCCCATTTTGTTTCTTTTCATGACAAGCCATCATTTGCTTACATTTCAGCAAGATAATGCCTGCCCACACACAATTCGTCTTCATACTTGCCACACCTTATCTTTGCCAGCAAGGTCACGGGATCTCTCCCCAACTGAGAATGTCTGGGGCATTATGGGCAGGGCCACCCAACCAGCTCATGATTTAGACAATACAATGCGCCACTTGGATAGAATTTGGCTTGATGTCCCTCAGTAGGACATCCAACAAATCTATCAATGCCAAGCTTGCTCAAGAGTCAGAGGTGGACCAACTTGCTCAATTTGTGAAGCTCTTTATCTTGAATTAATCAATCAATTTTTCTGACATTGTAATTTTTTTTTTTTTTTTTTTTTTTGTGTGTGCACGTACATCACATCTACATATTTCCATCCCACACAGATAATTCTTTCATGCTGCATAATGTTTATTTTTATCTTACGAGTGTAATCTAATGGACAGAGCCCACCTCAGCATAGGGAGTCTCTGCTGGTTGGGAGTGTGGAGGTGGACAGACAGAGAGAAGTGTACTAGGGGGACAGTAACAGTGTGTGAGATTGGAATGGGAGCAGGGGAGGGCATTGAGGTGTGGGGCCACAGGAACGAAACCTAGAAACTTTAGCTGCGGCATATTCTTCACTCCTGTAAACCCCGTTACCTAAACCTTTGCTAGTCTCTCTGTCTCACATATCTAGGCCTTTACCTGCTCCCACCCCAGCCTCACACCACCACACCTGCTTGATGAGGGCTGTCCCATACTTTCTAATATCTAAAAATCTTCCTTGAATGTGCCAGTCTGCCACTCAGTGTCTTCTCTAGGTGGGGAGCAGAAAGCTATCCTATTTCATATTATTGTTATTCCATCCCAGATTTCCCAATGTTTAAAAATTAATTTTACACTTGCCGTAAAGTATTACACAAACACTAAGTGGTGAGTGAAAATCTCATTCTGGAAACTAAGTGGTTATTTTTTCTGATATTCAAATTATATTTTACTCTCATTTTTGTCCCTTTACCTAATCAACTTTGCAGTGTGACATTTCTGACGAAAGTACGAGTTATTCAGAAAGTAGGTAAAAAGTAGTGAATTCTTCCTTTGAATCACTCTCACTTTGTCTCAGGCGCGATCAAATGTGTGTACCCGTATATGCATTTAGCTGTATCAAATTATCTTCCCCAACACACAAAATGGGGGTCATTATTCAATTTATCTTGAAAGTATGTGTGAAACGCACTTTCCACAAAAAGGCTCAGATGCATAACTCTCAAAATATGTGTTTGCACAATAGGTCTGGAATTTTTAAAGACAAGGCGAAGAAACCATTGGATTGTATAATTTTTTTATTAATCACAAAGAACCAACATGATTCAAAGACATCAACAACAGCAATGGACGTTAAAGTAAAAATGGAAGTGTCGTGTGGCTAGGGCCTCCCGTCGGGTAGACCGTTCGCCTGGTGCAGGTCTTTCGATTTGACGCCACTTCGGTGACCTGCGCGTCGAGACGTTCAAGTGAATTGTCTGCCTCCAATTCTGATCACAGAGAAACACTCCAATAGGAAAGAGGGCACAACATCCTGCTCCATTTTCAAAAGCTGCAATGTCAAATATTACAACCTGTAACAAAAAAAGGTCATGTGATAATTATTGTTTACATACCGATTACAGTAACAGAGGCATATATGATCTAATAGGAAGGGGGAACAGAAGGGCAGGACATGGGGAACAATGAACAGATGAGATGTGAAACCATGGTAAGTTAATAGTGGCGATAATGCCAGTTAATTACATGTGTGGGAAAAGCAACCACTCTTTCAACTCAGAGCTACTCTTGTTTCTGCAACTGATCTTCCGTTCTTTCACTGTTCCTATTTTTCTCATATTAATAATTCTAGTTATAGAAGGTTTTCTAACTAAAAGCTTATTAGCATTTTGTAATGAAACCGATAAACAATACAGTCTCATTCTCTAATGGAAGAACACAGTACATCGCGTTCGTAAATAACTTGATCCAACAAAACTTTTTATATGAGTATCTGGACATTCATTACATGACATTTAATTTTAAGTATCAATACAAACACTTACATAAAACATTATTTACACTCAAAACCCATTATTCAAAACTGATGTCCATATGTGTAACTGTTTACAGCAGCAATTATTAATATAGTTACTATTGCTAGCTTTAATATGGATTGTTAAAAAGTTTAGAAATGTTAACTTAAAAATGAACTGTAAGCAAAATCTTTTCTGTTAAAAAGTTAATGTTGAAACCACTGGAGAAACATTATAATGTATTATTGTAGTCATCATGTACACTGCAAAAAAAAAAAAAATTTGCAACACCAAAAAGTAATTAACGTAGAGTAATGAAATTTCAGGAACATATATGTCTAAGTAACTTATTTAAGTGATTAATGTTGCAAGATCACAGGATAATATAAGTGCGAGATACACCATTGCAAATGTGATACACTAATACATTGAAATCCAGTGTAACTGCCCAAATGTAAGCATGCAAACATGCATGCATTGTGCTGGATATGAGTTTGTGGGATGAAGTTCCATGCCTGTTTCACATTGTCATCAAAACAGGGATGGTTAATGCTGTTTTTGGGAGACACTGGAGTTGTTCGATGATGTCCCGTGTGCACTAAATTGGAGCCAGACCTGGTTATCAAACAGGTCAAGGCAACATGTTGACATACTGTAGAGTATACACCCATGCCTCCATCTTTGCTACCCTTCCTGTTTACCTCTACCCTGTTGCTTCATAACCTGGGTTGTGAGTAACTGAATCCACTTTCTCTTCTTCCCCTTCTTTCCCCTCTCTCCTCCCTGATGAAGGAACAAAGTTCCAAAAGCTAGGATACGTAAATTTTCTGTTATGTTTTGTGTATCTATTGGCTGTACTGGCCAGCCCCTCTATCTCTTTGTTAGTATTTGTTTCACGTCTTTATATGAGACTTTCCATCATCACAATAATGTTAGTTTATAATTTATGGACAGCCTAATCCATTATTTCCTGTCAAGGTTTGAAACTTTAGTAAATCATAATTTTTGTCTTGGTAAAATAAAGGTGATTAGATGTTTCCCTCATGCACATGTAAGAGACTGTCAGTTCACATCTACATTTGTAATCTGCAATCCACCAGGAGGTGCATGGTACAGGGTAAGTCCCATTATACCAGTTATCAGGGTTTCTTGCTGTTTCATTCATGTATGGAGCGTGGAAGAATGATTGTCTGAATTTGTCTGAATGCCTCTGTGTGAGCAGTAATCATCCTAATCTTATCTTCACGACCCCTGTGAGAGCAATATGTGTGTGGGGGGGGGGGGGGGGGGGGGGGGGGGGGGTTGTGGTATATCCCTAGAGTAATCATTTAAAGACAGTTCTTGAAACTTTGCTAATACACTTTCTTGGGATAGTTTACACCTGTCTTCAACAGTCTGCCATTTCAGTTCCTTCAGTATCTCTGTGACACTCTCCCATGGATTAAGCAAACCTGTGACCATGCTGCCTTTCTTTGTATACATTCAATGTCTCCTGCTAGTCTCATCTGGTACAAGTCCCACACACTTTAGCAACAGTCTAGGGGGGGTGGGAGGGGGGGGGGTCACACGAATGACTTGTAAGCATCTCTTTAGTAGACTGATTGCACTTCCCCATTATTATACCAATACACCAAGGTCTACAACCTGCTTTACCCACAACTGAACCTATGTGATCATGCCATTTCATATTCCTACAAAGTGTTACACACAGGTATTTGTACGAGTTGGCAGATTCCGACAGTGACTCACCAATATTATAGTCACAGGGTACTAAGTTTATACATTTCTAAACATTCAGAGCAAGTTGCCAATCACTGCACTATGTTGAAATCTCATCAAGATCTGACTGAATATTTATGCAGCTTCTCTGAAATAGCACTTCATTACAGATAACTGCATCATCTGCAAAAATCCTGATTTACAGCAAGGTCATTAATGGACAAGAACTGCAAGGGCCCCAACACACTTCCCTGGGGCACACCTGAAGTTACTTCTACATCTGATGATGACTCTCCATCCAAGGTAACATGCTGTGTCCTTCCTATCAAAAAGTCCTCAATCCAGTTATGAATTTCACTTGATACCCCATATGATCATACTTTTCACAGTAAGTGTAGGTGTGGAACAGAGTCAAATACTGTTAGGAAATCAAAAAACACTATCTACCTGTTGCCTTGATCCAATGCTTTCAGGAAGTTATGTGAGAAAAGTGAGAGTTGGATTTCATATCATCTATGTTTTTGAAAACCATGCTGGTTGATATTGAGAAGGTAGTTCCGTTCGAGATACCTCATTATGTTTGAGCTCAAAATATTTTCTAAGAATCTACAACAAATCGATGTCAAGGCTACTGGATGGTAGTTTTGTCACTCCTACAACCCTTCTTGTAGACGGGTGTGATCTGTAACTTTTTCCAAAAACTGGGTAAGGTTTTTTGGATAGATTACAGTGAGAAGAGAGGATAGCTCAGCCACAAATTCAATATAGAATCTGACTGCGATTCCATCGGGGTCTGGAGCTTTGTTTAATGACTTCAACTGTTTCTCAACACAACTCACACTAATACCTATTTCGTTCATTTTTTCAGTGTACGAGGATTGAATTGGAGCAGTTCTCCTGGGTTTTTATTTGCAAAGGAACATTTGAAAATCGAGTTCAGAATTTCAGCTTTTACTTTGCTACCCTCAATTTCAGTTCCTGTCTCACTTGCTAGGGACTGGACACTAACTTTTGTGCCACTAACAGCCCTTACATACGACCAGAATTTATTTGGATTTTGTGAAATGTAATTTGACAATATTCTGCTACAGTAGCCGTTGAAGGCTTCATGCATTGCTCTCTTGACAGCCAAACATGTTTCATCCAGCGTCTCTCAATCTATAATCCTACACTTTGTTTTACACCTATTATGCAGTAATCTCTCTTCCTTTAGACGTTTTCTTTACAGTGACTGTATACCACGGAGGTTCCATCCCATTATGAACTGTTCTACTAGGAACCTATCAACTCAGTGTGTGGTCAACTGTTCTTTTCAAGTAGAGGAAGAGCACCTCTACATGCTCCTGACCTGTCCTGAAAGTTTCAAGTTCCTCACTGAGATAAGATATTACTAATTTCTACTTAGTTAACTGAACACATAATAAGAGGATCCTCACGACACAGTAAATAACTGTGCGTCAGTCGGGTGTGGCCAATGTGGAGCCGACAAACGACGACTGAGTCCCTGCGGGTGGCTCGCAGGGATGACCGCCAAACAGTCGTCATCTCCTTGATACGACGGAGTTTGTTTGACACGGGCAGGTTGCGCCATTCAGTGTCCCAGAATTCGAAAACTTTGAGGCGTAATAGTGCCCGCGAATCAGTCGCCGGGAGGCCAATCTCCAGAGGTGGTTTACTGATGGCCTCTTTCACCAGGCGGTCAACATTCTCATTGCCGGGGATCCCAACATGGCCTGGGGTCCACACAAAGACCACAGAGCGGCCGTTACGTGCAAGAGTATGCAGGGACTCATGGACAGCCATCACCAGACGAGAACGAGGGAAATACTGGTCGAGAGCTCGTAAACTGCTCAGGGAATTGCTACAGATAACAAAGGACTCACCTGAGCAGAAGCGGATATACTCTAGGGCACAAAAGATGGCGACCAGCGCAGCTGTGTAAACGCTGCAGCCATCCAGCAAGGAACGTTGTTCAGAATGGTCCCCTAGAGTAAGCGCATATCCGACACGACCAGCAACCATTGAACCGTCAGTGTATACAATGCCAGAGCCCTGATACGTGGCCAAGATGGAATAAAAACGGCAGCGGAAGGCCTCTGGAGGGACGGAGTCCTTCGGGCCCTGTGCCAAGTCGAGCCGAAGGCAAGGGTGAGGAACACACAATGGGGGTGTCCGCAAAGTGGCCCGGAAAGGAGGTGGAACTGTAAAAACCCTAAGCCCAGAGAGAAGCTCTTTGACGCGGACCGCGATCGTACAACCTGACCGGGGCCGACGTTCAGGAAGATGGACGACCGATTGTGGGAACAGGAGACGATAGTTTGGATGCCCAGGCAAGCTATAAACATGGGCAGCATAAGCGGCCAGTAAATGTTGGTGCCTCAATCGCAGTGGAGGTACACCTGCCTCCACAAGTATGCTGTCCACAGGGCTGGTGCGGAATGCTCCTGTCACCTGTCGAACCCCACAGTGGTGAACGGGGTGCAGCAGTTGCAATGCTGAGGGCGACGCTGAGCCATACGCCACACTCCCATAATCAAGCCGGGACAGCACAAGGGCTTTGTAGAGCTGCAGCAGCGTATTACGATTGGCACCCCAAGTTGTGTTGCTGAGGCAGCGAAGGGCATTCAGATGCTGCCAGCACTGACGCTTGAGCTGATGAATATGTCGAAGCCAAGTAAGTCGGGCATCGAACAGCAATCCCAGAAAACGGTAAGTGTCAACAACCCTGAGAATGGCATCCTGAAGATAGAGCTCAGGGTGGGGATGGACAGTTCGGCACCGACAAAAATGCATAAAAAAAGTCTTTGCAGGAGAAAATTGAAACCCATGAGATAGGGCCCATGCCTGCGCCTTGCGTATGGCTCCCTGCAACCCACGTTCTGCAACACTAATGGTGGAGGAGCTGAACAAGATGCAGAAATCATCAGCATATAACGTGGGTGAGACAGACGACCCAAATGCTGCTGCAAGGCCATTTATGGCCACAAGGAAAAGGGGCACACTCAATACTGAGCCCTGTGGAACGCCATTCTCCTGGATATGAAGTGAACTATGGGATGTGCCAATTAAAACGCGGAATGTCCGAACAGATAAAAAATTCTGAATAAAAATGGGGAGAGAGCCCCGGGGACCCCATCCGTGCAACGTGGCGAGTATATGGTGCCACCACGTCGTGTCATATGCTCTGGAGAGGTCGAAAAAGAGGGAGACAAGGTGTTGGCGCCTGGAAAAAGCAGTGCGGATTGCAGACTCAAGAAAGACCAAAGTATAGGCGGTGGAACGGCCCTGACGGAAGCCGCTCTGGCACTGAGCCAGAAGACCCCAAGACTCGAGCAGCCAACACAGCCGTCGACTCACCATACGTTCCAGTAGCTTGCACAGAGTATTTGTCAAGCTGATGGGTCGATAGCTATCCACAGTAAGCGGGTCCTTACCAGGCTTCAGCACCGGAATGATGGTACTTTCTCGCCACTGCGACGGAAAGACACCATCGCCCCATATGCGGTTGAAGATGGCAAGAACACATCGCTGACAGACCGGGGACAGGTGTTTGAGCATCTGATTGTTGATGCCATCTGGCCCAGAGGCCGTATCGGGGCACTGTGCCAGGGCGCTTTGGAGCTCCCACAAACTAAATGGGGCGTTATACGTCTCAGGGTGGCGAGAAGCAAAAGAAAGCCGTTTGCCTTCCTCCTGGCGTTTAAGCGCGCGAATCGCAGGCGGGTAATTCCCCGACGCAGAGGCCCGAACATACTGCTGTGCGAAATGCTCGGCGATTGCATCAGCATCGGTGGATACCGCCCCGTTGATGGTAAGCCCTGGGACACCTGTAGAGTGCTGCACTCCAAAGATGCGCCGAATCTTCATCCACACCTGGGAGGGTGAAGTACGGGAACCAATGGTGGAAACGAACCTCTCCCAGTGCTCCTGTTTCCGCCTCTTGATGAGCCGCCGTGCCTGAGCACGGAGACATTTGAAGAAAATGAGGTTCTCCAAAGACGGGTGCCACTTATGTCGCTGAAGAGCCCGCCGACGTTCTTTAATGGATTCAGCGAACTCCGGAGACCACCAAGGCACTGCCTTTTGCCGGGGGCACCCTAACGAACGAGGAATGGTACGTTCTGCAGCGGAAACAATCGCTGCAGTCAGTGTCTCAACCGCCACATCGATGGTACTGTGGGGGAGAGATGCAACAGTGGCAGCAGAGGAGAATGTTTCCCAGTTTGCCTTGCTAAATGCCCACCTAGGCAGGCGTTCATGGGATCGACGCTGGGGTAGTGAAAGGAAGATGGGAAAATGGTCACTACCACACAAGTCATCATGGACTCTCCAGTGGACCGATGGTAAAAGCCCTGGGCTGCAAAACAACAGATCTATGGCCGAGAACGTGCCATGCGCCACACTGAAATGCGTGGCAGCGCCAGTGTTTAAGAGGCAGAGATCAAGTTGGGAGATGAGATTCTCGCCATCTCTGCCTTGGCCAGTAATCTTCGATCTACCCCACAGGGGATTGTGGGCGTTAAAATCCCCAAGGAGAAGAAAAGGCGTGGCAAGTTGGGCGACAAGTGCAGCCAATTCGGTCAGGGAGACTGTACCACCTGGAGGGAGATAGACACTGCAGACGTTTATGTCCTGGGTAGTCCTTACGCGGACAGCCACAGCTTCCAAAGATGTTTGAAGGGGCACAGGAGCACTATATACAGAGGTAAGGACATACACGCAGGCTCCACCTGACACACTATTGTAAGTGCTTCGGTTGCAGTAATAACCCCTGTATCCACAGAGGACAGGGGTCCGCATTGCCGGGAACCAGGTTTCCTGGAGAGCAATGCATAAAGCAGGTGTCAAGCTTACAAGCTGACGCAGCTCAGGTAGATGGCTAAAATAACCGCCACAATTCCACTGGAGGATTGTACAAAGCGTGTCCTGTAGAGGCATTCAGGCACTGAAAAGGCAAATTACTGGGCAGGGTCACATGCTGCCACCGACTGAGTGACGGACGTCGCTACGGCCATCGTTTCTGAGGAGACGGCGAGATCCAGGTCATCAGGGGACGCAAAGAGCTCGACCTCATCCTCAGAGGCTGAGCTGACAGGAAGTGTTGGTGCGGGAACCACTGGGTCCTTATCCTTCTTGGAGAGCTTCCTCTTCTCTCTCTTGTCTTTCGGAGGAGGGTTGGCATGCTGGGAGGGCTTTCCTGACGCATTATCAGGAACAGAGGAAGAGTGTGAAGCCCTTCGACCAGCAGCTGGTGGCTTCTTCAGCCACTGGCTAGTGTCTTGTGAGACACTGGGGAAGTCCTTGGAAGGGACTCCCCCAAGGGATCCCTTCGGAACAAGTGAGGCCAGAGGAGGCTGTTGCGTCTCCGGCTGAGCAGCCGGAGAGAGCTGTCGCTTCCCCGGCTGAGGAGCCGGAGAGGGCTGTCGCCGCTCCGGCTGAGAGGTGGGGACCGACGTCCTCGGTTGCTTGGGGTGCACTGCTCCCGAACTGTGTGTTTTGGGAGCAGTGGAAGAGAGAGTGGCCCCCACCGGTGGTGGGGCAGGCGAAACATGACTGTTCGGTGGGCCAACTGTCAAAGGAGTCTTTGCAGGAACTGGTGGCTGCAGTGTTACAGCAGCATAACTCCTCAACATAGGTGTGGGGTTGAGCCATTCTAATTTCTTCCTCGCCTCTTGGTAAGTTAAACGGTCCAGGGTCTTAATTACTTGTATCTTCCGCTCTCGTTGGTAGACTGCACAATCTGGCGAGCAGGGAGAATGATGCTCCCCACAGTTAACGCAGGTGGGAGGTGGAGCACACGGAGCATTTGGATGCGAAGGTCGTCCACAATCGCGACATGTGGGGCTAGCAGTGCATCTGGAGGACACATGCCCGAATTTCCAGCACTGGAAGCATCGCATAGGGGGCGGGACATAGGGCTTGAAATCGCACCGGTAGATCATGACCTTGACCTTCTCAGGCAAGCAGTTGCCCTCAAAGGCCAGGATGAAAGCACCGGAAGTGATCCTATTATCCTTGGGTCCCCTAAAGACACGACGAACGAAGTGTGCACCTCGTCGTGCCAGGTTCTCCCGTAGCTCGTCATCAGATGGTAGCAGAAGATCTTTATGAAAGATAATCCCCTGGACCAAATTTAGTGACTTATGGGGAGTGACGTTAACAGGTATGTCACCAAGCTTCTCACAGGCGAGCAACGCCCTTGACTGTGCAGAGGAAGGTGCTTGTATCAAAATGGCCCCGCTCCGCATTTTGGAAAGAGGGGCCACTTTCCCGAACTTATATTCAAGATGGGTCACAAAGAACAGAGGCTTAGTCCCCAAAAATGAATCCCCATCAGTTCTGCTGCACACAAGATATCGCGGTGAATATGGCTCCTGTCTGTCCGCAGCCCTGCGTCCCTCCCAGGGCGTGGCTAGGGAAGGGGACGATTTGGGGTTATATGCCACAGCGTTAAAGTCTACTTTATTGCGCTTAGAGACGTTGGTGGTCGTGCGACCACCGGATTGAGATTGTACCCATTTCATTGCGGGGTATCCGCCCCGATGCCACCCACTCCGACCAGGGGCTCTCCCCACGGGTGGCACCCAGCCACAGCAAAGGCCACCTAGCAGGATGGCCGTTGCCGGGAGTCCTGATGCCCCGGACAGACGGGCATCTACTCCTAGGCTTACGTGGGGAGGCGGCAGTTCAGGCATCGGCAGTACGATCCCTGTGTTGTCAGGGGGCTACAACCTAGAGGGTACATGACGACCCCACCACAACGGGCTGGCTACCGTGCTGGATTCTGGGTGCCATGGGTAGTCCATAGTGATCGTGGGTGCAGATGATGATGCACTAAGGGCGTAACTTACACAATCCATCAGGTGTGTATGCCCAAAATGAGGGATGGAGGGTGCAGTTACGACACCCAGACGATAAAGAGTGCCAAGGTCTTAGGGCACAGAGGACTGATGGTGCACCACGTAAGGGGTCCTTCCCCAAAAGGCTCTTACTTCTGTTGAATTTGGAAAAATGGAGGTCAAACCCTAATGGGGACCATCACATTAAAGGCCGAAACAGTTGAGACTCCTATTAGTCGCCTCTTACGACAGGCAGGAATACCGCGGGCCTATTCTAACCCCCAAACCCGCAGGGGGGAAATGGACACAGGCAGACAGTGTTTGTTGGTAATGAGGATCACCCTGTGGCTAAACTTGCCTTGGTGCACGGCCAGCACATCTTGGCACAGTGTTACACCGTCCGGGTTATCTGGATACTTCCCACTAACACCAACCTGTCAGAACTCCGGAGATGGGAACTTGCCCTTCAG
Organism: Schistocerca americana; assembly: GCF_021461395.2. Taxonomy (NCBI): domain Eukaryota; kingdom Metazoa; phylum Arthropoda; class Insecta; order Orthoptera; family Acrididae; genus Schistocerca; species Schistocerca americana. The sequence goes on from NC_060123.1 coordinate 767,158,335, forward strand.
TATATCCTCTCTTCTCGTTATCCGCCAGGCCTCAACCTCCGCTAATTTCAAGTTGCCGCCACTCGTACCTCACCTGTCTTTCAACATCATTTTTGCCTCTGTACTTCTGCCTTGACTGACATCTCTGCCGAATCTCTTTGCCTTTACAAATGTCTGCTTGTGTCTGTGTATGTGTGGTTGGATATGGGTGTGTGTGCAAGTGTAAACCTGTTCTTTTTTCCCCCTAAGGTAAGTCTTTCCGCTCCGGGGATTGGAATGACTCCTTACCCTCTCCCTTAAAACGCACATCCTTTCGTGTGTGTGTGTGTGTGTGTGTGTGTGTGTGTGTGTGTGTGTGTGTGTGTGTATATATAAAAAAATATCATTTATTGTTGATGTGCCCTATTCTTGTATACACATAATATACAGAGAAGAATTGCATTTTATGTTCTTTATATCTGCTTTTTTCATATTCTATTCGAATTTTACGATTCCAACAGGACAAAAACATGCCACGTGAACTTACATTTGAAGAAATTCTAGCAGAACTAGAGAACCATCAAGAGAGTGACGATGAAGATGATATACAGAATTGGCAATTATTCCACCCAATGCAGATGTAATAACAGATGAAGAAGACACTGACGAAAATGTACTGTTGTACAAGATGACGCCGGTACTTTAGAGCTCACAACCAGCTGAGATGAAGTTAATGCTACAGTTGTACATCCAGAAGCCAAAAGAAGGAAAGCGTTGGGAGGTGGAGGAGAAAGTGGTATGTTATCTACAAAAAAATATATATGTAAGTGGTATAAATGTCAACCAACGTACACAAACAATAGTGAACCAGGGAAGAGCAACAAACATTATGATGCAGAATGTCTAGCAAATAACACAGTGCCCCAGGTGTTTGAGGATTTTTTTTTCTAAGAAACTAATGGATACTATTATTGAACAAAGCGAAATTTATGCTCGCCAACATAACAGAATAAATTTTCTGCTAACCAAAGAAGAACTAAAATTATTTATTGGCGTACTACTTCTGAGTGGTTATCATAAGCTTCCCCACAAGAATAAGTACTGGGAACAGGCTCCTGACGTCGGTGTTCCTTTAGTCTTCAACTCCGTGTCAAGAAATAGGTTTTGGGAAATAAAGAGATTCATTCATCTCAATGACAACTCCAAAATAGACAGAAACGACAAGATGTACAAACTGAGGTTATAATTTGAAATGCTGAAATAGGAATTTGGTAAATTTGGCGTATTTCATTCAGAACTCTCAACTGATGAAATAATGGTACATTATTATGGCAAACATTCAGCTAAAATGTTTCTGAGGGAAAAGCCTATCAAATTTGGATATAAAATTTGGTGTCTTACAAGTTCCAATGGCTTTCTTTATAATTTTTCACCATACTGTAGCAAGACTGACAACAAACAGGAGCCTTTAGGTGCAAGGGTAATAAATGAACTAACCACCATGATTCCAGAATCAGAGTATCCGAATTATAAGCTTTTCTTTGACAACTTTTTCACCAGTGTTGACACACTGATCACACTCGGAAAGAGTAAAATGAAAGCTGCAGGAACAATAACAGAGATCCGAACTAATGCATGTCCTTTGATTGACTCGAAAAGAATGGCAAAAGGAAGGAACGAGGATTCTATGACTACATATTTGACAAAGAGAATGAAGTTCTGGTTGTGAAATGGAGTGACAACAAACCAGTATGTGTAGTGACAAATAACAGTACTATTATTCCTTGAGTTCTACTAAAATATATTCACGGGCAAAAAAAAGGAAATATCTGTTACACTGCCACATATCATTGAAGAATACAATGCCCACATGGGTGCCATATATCTACTGGACAAGCAGATATCACTTTATAGGACGAGGATAAGGTCAAAGAAATGGTGGTGGCCATTATTCACACAGATGATACATATCTGCATAGTAAACACATGGCGTGCATACCAAATTGCTAACTCTAATGAGAAGCTCTTACTTTTGGATGTCCGACAGAGAATAGTGATGTTTTTTCTATCAAAGGAAAAAGGATCAGTACCAAAACAAAGAGGAGCACAAGGAAGCAAATTGATGGGAGGACGGGTGAGCACAGATGTACGACTAGATCCAGGAAATCATTTCTTTGTGCCAAGTAAAACACAGAAGAAATGTGCTTACTGCAAGAAAAAAACAACAAAAATTTGTGATAGGTGCAATGTTGGTGGACATGACAAGTGTTTTGCTTCATTTCATACTGAATATTGTAATGTAATTAACTGTCAGAGATAAAGTTTATCTCATGCGAAAAGTACGATGCCCACAGTAGAGAGTTAAGGTAACTTCATTATGTTGCCATACAATGTGTTTAATTTATTTATTTATGAATATTTTCTTTTATGAAAAATAATGGATTTGTTTGAGATGATAAATGTGGTATATTTATAGGTATTTATTTATATGTGTCTTTGGAGTGTATTAAGGTCAGAAGACCACAGAATCTGGAATGCAGGAATGTCTGCAACTTCCGGGCACATGTTGGCTTGCACGCCACTTCTTTGTCGGTATTGGAGGGAGATGGACGTGTTTAAGTGACCAGTGCAGTATAATGCATTTTTAGGGTATCAATGTTCGAAGTGAAAATATTGTAGTTACTAAACAAAGAGTACGAATAAATATTATTTTTAGCCGAAAGTAATTCGAACCCGGTAATGTTTATTTCAAACAAGAAGAAAACCCAGGCCAGGCTTGTTAGAGTAATGTTTTGCAGACAAAACCCCTAGACAAACGAGATCTGCAGTGTGTAATCTTTCGGCAGCTACTAATAAATAAGCCTTGCTGAAATTGTGCTGGAACTACTCGTATTATTATCAATTACAAACACGTTGTGCGAAAGTGGTCCTACCACAATATACCGCGTAAGATTCCACATCATTCAGTTATCAAGAAACGAGATAGGTAACAACCAGTACAATATGGTGGCGTCGTCCGGGATTATTGAAAATGTTACCGAAATGAACTACCACCGAGATTGCGAAGAAAACGACAGAATTCGTACATCCTGGCTGAAAATGTTAAAGGAAGTCAAATGCTGATACCTTCAAGACAAAGGAAGTCGAATGCTGATACCTTCAAGACAACAGGATGCAGTTACTGGAGCAAGAATAACGGCGCAATAAGTCACGAAAGAAGAAAAAAGTGTAAAGTGTTGTGCAACCAAAAAAGCAATATTCATACAAGTGTAGTGTTTCAGTGTTGTGAATTCCATCACGCACCAATCAACAAAGAAGACCTTATAAGAAAATAAGTAAACTGTGAGTAAAATAGTTTAGTATCCTTTAGAAAAGATAAATTTGTTGTGTTTTGTTTATTCCTGTGTAAAAAGATGACTATTGTAAAAGACGAAGGTATTGACGACGGTGTCGCCAACGCTAGTACAGATGTGAATTTATCATACGAAAGTGAATGCAACAGTAATAGTCCGAATCCTGTAGACAAAGTTGAAACTCATACGGAAAGACAGAATGAAGTTAAAGACATGCTATCAAAAATAATGAATTATATGGAGGGAAAATTTAAGGCAATTGATGACACTAAGAGACAAAACGGACAGTGGTTAGGAAATATTAAAGACAGACTCGATGCTAATGAGATTCGTTTGGATCAAATGGAGAACTCATACGGAAAGACAGAATGAAGTTAAAGACATGCTATCAAAAATAATGAATTATATGGAGGGAAAATTTAAGGCAATTGATGACACTAACAGACAAAACGGACAGTGGTTAGGAAATATTAAAGACAGACTCGATGCTAATGAGATTCGTTTGGATCAAATGGAGCAAAACAACGCTGCTCAGTTAGACCAGACTCTCAAGCTCATGAGTGATAAATTTGAAAAACAATTCAAAGAATATGAAAAGAAAAATGACAATCACTTTCAAAAAGTAGAAGCAAAAATTTCCAGTTTGAGTCGTAATATGGTTAAGATCACGGGTAAGGTCAATTATGTCGGGAGAAAAGTTAAAAATGTAGATGCAAAAGTAAAAAATCTGAAAACTGAAGCAAGTACAGGTAGAGAGAAAATCCATAATGCGTTTAAAGTTGTGCATTCAGATATCAAACATGTAGAAGAAACAGTATCTGAGCGTATTTCTCTTGTAGACGATAAAATTGTTAAAGTAGAAAGCAAATTTGAACAAAAGATAGGAATTATTACTGAAAAAATAGATGTAAATAATCAGATAAACAAAAATGAAGTCAAGAGTTTAGAAAGTAGTATTAATGACATCACTAAGAAACTTGAAAGTGTTAGTAGCAATATGGTCAGCAATAGTTTGCCGAACAATATTGGCACTTTGTGGTACAATATTCCAGTACAAAACTTTTCAGATGAGAGCAGTATGCATCCGGTAGATTTCCTGCAGCATTGCAAGGATAACTTTTTTCCAAATATGAATGATAATTTGAAAATTAAATTTGTGAAAAGATTTCTAGAAGGTGAAGCATTGTCATGGACTAATCATTATTGTACTGAGGGAATGTCTTTTGCAGAGTTCGAGGAGAGGTTCTTAAGTAAATTCTGGTCAGAGACAGAACAGGCAAGAATAAAAAGCGAATTCTTGAATGGACCTGTTTATAAACACGAATTTCGTAGCATGAAGCAATTTTGCAGAAATCAGTTAAGGAAACTCACTCGCCTAAGCAAACCTTTTGATGAACTCACTCAAATTGATGCACTCAAAAGGAGGCTACCATGTGAACTACAGTGGGAGTTAGCTTATGGTCCAGATGACACAATAGATCAGTTTTTGAAATATGTTGACAAACTAGACAGAATTATTGAGAAAACGGGTAAACCACCACACCATAGTCAAAACCATTTTCAAAGGACAGGGCATACAATTTGGGGAAACACACAACATGATAAAAAGGAAACACACAATTTTGGAAGTAGTGATTCTCATCAGAGAAATCACCAGTACAACTTCAAGGGATCACAAGGACACAATTTCCATTACAAAGGTCAGTATGGAAATAATCATAACCAATCTGGTAACAGACACTTTGGAAATAAACCAAAGGAGTGGAATAGTCATAATGGTATGGGGAGAACTGAACAGGAGTTAAAAAACTGAATGAGGCTCCATTGGCGGTCCGCAAGGTAGGAGCTACTTATACACAAATGGAAAGGGCCAACCCAAACTGTCTAACTAAACAGAAAGATACCTGTGACATAATGAGTAATTATTTCAAAGAGGAGTGTTATCCCATTAATGTAGTATCTGTTACAAATAATATATGACATACAAATAAACCAGAAACAAAAGGTAAGTTATTTAAAGACACTGATTGCTTAGAAAACTGTGAAGACTTAAACTTAGATTCATTCTATGAGTGGGCTGAGAGGAGCACCTTGCTGGAAAATAGTTGTTCAAATGATCAAAGTGTATTAGGAATTAGAGAACTTATGGAAGAGTCTGGTGGGCTAGGAATGAAAAGAGCACCTAGTAAGGATGATTTAAATGTGTATCTGCATACTGAAGGTAAGAGTGCAGAGGATAAAGATGATAATTTTTGTGATGTTGATTGGGAAGAAAAGGAAATTGAGGATAGTAGTGAAGATAGATGTTTTATTGGTGTAAGTGAGCAGTTGGAAGCTTTAGGGATTACTAATATAAAAGAGGATAGTAATGAAATTAGCGAGGTACACATGAACACAGTTGACAATTTCAATGATAAGGATGCCAGAATTTCAGCCAATGAGTTATTTGATCTTAATACATGGAAGAAAAATGAGAAGGAATTGACAGCAGGTAATCTTAACAGCATTAGGGGAGTAGATGATGAAATGTCAGATAGTGAGCAATTTTTGTTTAACTTATGGGTTAACAGTAGTGCCATTAAGGATGATGAAAATTTCAGAAAGGTAACACTTGATATATGTGAAACTTTGTATCCAGACTGGTGGCATAGAATTAAGTATCACATTGCACAAATGTTAAGACAGAAATATAAAGGAGAGACACACAATAGCACAAATGAATGTAGTTGGCTTAATGAAATATTCAGAAATAGTAATCAGGCCAAAGAAAATGCAATTAGGGTAATAACAGCATATAACTCTGGTAGTAATGATACAGGTAAGGATACTGGAAAGGGATATGGATTCAGTGAAATTGAAGATGACTTATTACATGAGAATATTAACAAAAAATTTGACTTTGATGTAAGCAGTCCGTTTATTGATGTGCAGATAGGATCATGGAAAGGAAAGTGTTTAGTAGACACAGGAAGTCAAGTATCTGGGATATCAGAATCATTAAGTAAAAAACTGAAAACTAATAAGGATTATGTCGAGTTACCTGTGGTAGGAATTAAAATAAGAGGTGCTACCGGGAAGCACAGTAAATCAATAAGGAGTCAGGCTTTTATTACTTTTGAAATTGAAGGAGTATCATGGTCACATGGGTGTCTCGTCATTCCTGATCTCACAGAGGATTTTATCCTAGGCATGTCTTGGATAACAAAAGTAAGTGCAGCATTTGATTGGGCAGGGCAGAAATTAATGATGACTCTACCAAGTGGTGAAGTCATCACTACGAAACTTCTTCAATCAAATGTGTTTTGTATGAATAAGACTGTGAACAGTATTGAATTTACAAAAGAAGGTGAGTACATTGAAAGCCATGTCACAGATTTCGATACAGATGAGATAGAGTTTGAAAAGTTAGTAAATGAAAAAGTAGTCGAGGCTAGAGAACTAACTGAGAACCAGAAACAAGATTTGAAATTATTTTTGTGAGAATATAGTGATGTATTTAGCAATATACCAGGTAAAGTAATTTGATACCAATGTACTTTACAGTTGAAGCCACATGAACCTTTCTTTACAAAACCATACAGTATTCCAATCTCGAAAAGGGTAGCAGTGGAGAAAGAATTGCAAAAGATGGAAGTGTGTGAAATCATTGAGAGGAGTATAAGCCCTTATAATAATCCCTTAGTCACTGTAAATAAACCTAATGGACAAGTCAGATTAGTACTAGATTCCAGACAGTTAAACAAATGTTTATACAGAGAAACTGACCACCCAGAGAACATCGATGAGTTGTTATATAAATTTAAAAATATCCAAATTATGTCAAGCCTTGACCTAACTTCAGGTTTTCATCAAGTACCTCTTGCAATTAGTTCTAGAAAGTACACTGCTTTCTTATACAATGGGAGATGTTACCAGTATTGTGTAGTGCCTTTCGGATTAAACTCATCAGTCGCCGAATTTATAAGGGCACTAGACTATGTACTTGGCCAAGAAGTTGCGTCAGAATTAACAATTTATGTAGACGATATATTAGTTTCAAATCAAAGTTGGGAGGATCATTTGAAGTTATTGAAGAAGGTGTGTGAGAAACTCAGAAGAGGTGGTATGACATTAAAACTGGAAAAATGTAAATTTGGTGTGTCAGAACTCAAATTTTTAGGTCATGTCATTACTAAGGAAGGGATAAGTGCAGATCCGGAGAAAATAAAATCTATCGTAAACTTTCCATCTCCTAGAAACCGGAAACAATTAAAGTCTTTCTACGGACTCTGTGGATTCTATCGAAAATATGTAAATGGACAATGCCTTAATGTAACATGTTTAAGCAACTTACTTAGAAAAAATACTCCATGGAATTGGTCTGAAGAGTGCCAGAAAGCATTTGATAAAATTAAGAATGAACTTTGTAAGAACAGTCTTTTACACAGACCAGATTTTAGTTTGCCATTTTGTCTTCACACTGACAGTAGTGATTATGGACTAGGAGCAGAACTATTTCAGGAGAAAATTGTGAATGAAAAAAATCTTCATTGTACAATTGCATTTGCCAGCAGAATGTTACTTAAACATGAGAGAACGTACACTGTCACAGAAAAAGAATTACTCGCAGTACACTGGGCGTTTACAAAATTTAAAACATACCTGTTAGGACACAAGATAAAAGTCTATTCAGACCACAAAGCTTTAAGTTACTTGCAGGAGTGTAGACTATATCACAGTAGATTAACCAGGTGGGCAATGTTCATGCAACAGTTTGATTACGAAATTGTGTATATTAAGGGATCAGAAAACGTAGTAGCTGATGCTTTATCCAGGTTACCAGTAGGAGGAGATCAGGAAATGTTTGATCAAGAGGAAGAAAAGGAATTTAAAATAAGATACATGAAGGGAATCCAGGATGAAAAGCTCATAAAGACACTTTGCAATAACATCAGGAGGGGACAGAATAACGATCCTAATTGGAAATTGGTTAAGGACTGTTTAGGCAAAAGAGGGTATGATAAACTTGACAAGTACTATAAGGTCTTTAAGGGAACACTCTTTAGAAGAACAGATGTGGACTCTGACAATTGGAAGCTATGTTGGCCAGAGTGTGAGGCAGACAAATTAATGAAGTACACCCATGAGAGTTATGGTCACTGTGGAATACAGAAATGTGTAAAAAAAGTTACAAGAAAATATCTACTTTTATAACATGGTAAAGAAGGTGAGGAACGAAATATCAACATGTGACAAATGTCAAAGAGTAAAAGTAAGCAACAGAACATGTCAGGGAGAAATGCAGAACATCATTCCAGATAAACCATTAGATTTAGTAGCTGTAGACTTTTATGGACCTTTACCTAAAAGCAAAGGTGGCCATTGTTTTATATTCGTCATGGTTGATGTATTTTCCAAACTAATTAAACTTTATTCTGTGCGAAAAGCTACAAGTAAACAGATCATTGCAAAAATTGAGAGAGATTACTTCAAGAGTGTAGGGAAACCTAAAGCTATACTATCTGATAATGGTTCACAATTTGTTTCAAAAAACTGGAAAGCATTCATGGAAAAAAACTAACACAAAACATATCTTGATATCCGTGTACAACCCATCTTCAAACCCAGCAGAAAGGTACATGAGAGAAATAGGGAGACTTTGTAGGACATATTGTAGTCACAAACATCCTAGTTGGTCCGACCATGTAAACAACTTCGAGGATATCATGAACAGCTTGCAGCATAGCTCTACTGGGTTTTCACCATATGAAATTATGTTTCACCTCAGACCAGCAAATCTTATTTCTGAATTAATAGACTTTCCACAATGTAGCTTAATATCAATGAAAGAACGTGAAGAGATTGTAAAGAAAACCATGAAGAAACTAGGTGAAGCTAGGAAAAGCAGACATAATAGGAAAATAAAGGCTACCACATTCAGAGTAGGTGACCATGTCTTAGTGAAATCCCACGAACGATCAAAGTTACTAACAGCAGAACTCAAGAAGTTCTTTGACATTTACATTGGGCCATTTGAGATTATTGAGAACCCCATCCAAATGCGTACCGATTAGTATATCCCAAGTCGAGAAAGCTGTTTGGTCTTAGGAATGTTGTTTCTTTGAAGCCGTATATTGAGAAAAGAGCAAACTGAGCCTAAAAACATGCCTTTATCTGGAAAGAACTTTACTGGAAGTAAAGAAAGAAAGAAAAAAAATGCAGTCACCATACTATGCCATGTAACACATCTCATGCAAAACGATGTTGTATCTAGACTGATTGTCACGTAATTATATTATAAGATTAGATTTCATGATTCCTATGTGTTTTTTAAAGTAATTTTACAGTATTTAATGAATTGCAAAATATGTAAACTTGATAAATAAGGGATTTTATTTTATTGATGATGCTAGGAGACAAGACATGTCACCCACCCTCACAGTTTGAGAATAGCAAATCTCATAAATTTTGAAATTTGTTCATTCACTTAAATAGACCATAATGCTAAAAAAAAAATATATATATATATATATATATATATATATATATATATATATATATATAAAATAATTGTATAGTTAATAGAATATATTTTCTTGTATATGCAAGTGTGCCTTTGTTTTACATCATGCTCACCATAACTGGTTTTATTCAGCTCTGTTTATAACCCCATAAAGATACTTTGTTGGCTTATTTTGCCTCTTAATTTTGATATAACATAATTCACAAGGCTCATGAGAGAATAGTGTTGTTGAATTGAAATACTTTTGCAAACTCACTGATGATATAGGAGTTAGTACTATGTTTGTTCTAATATGAGAAAATGTTTTAACTTTAGTATTATTTTATAGTAAATTTCTGGGCAACAAATCGACATATGTATTTATGTTGTGAGACAAAGGAAGAAGTCAATGGTTGATGAAAGAATAAACAGTTTACTACAGTTGTGATAAAAAGTTGTATACAAGCCAAGACAATGATGCAATTTCTGTATCAGACTGACAAGTGGACCAAGGTACACTTGCAAGTCCTGGTGGGCTATTGTAATGTAATTAACTGTCAGAGATAAAGTTTATCTCATGCGAAAAGTACGATGCCCACAGTAGAGAGTTAAGGTAACTTCATTATGTTGCCATACAATGTGTTTAATTTATTTATTTATGAATATTTTCTTTTATGATAAATAATGGATTTGTTTGAGATGATAAATGTGGTATATTTATATGTATTTATTTATATGTGTCTTTGGAGTGTATTAAGGTCAGAAGACCAAAGAATCTGGAATGCAGGAATGTCTGCAACTTCCGGGCACATGTTGGCTTGCACGCCAATTCTTTGTCGGTATTGGAGGGAGATGGACGTGTTTAAGTGACCAGTACAGTATAATGCATTTTTAGGGTATCAATGTTCGAAGTGAAAATATTGTAGTTACTAAACAAAGAGTACGAATAAATATTATTTTTAGCCGAAAGTAATTCGAACCCGGTAGTGTTTATTTCAAACAAGAAGAAAACCCAGGCCAGGCTTGTTAGAGTAATGTTTTGCAGACAAAACCCCTAGACAAACGAGATCTGCAGTGTGTAATCTTTCAGCAGCTACTAATAAATAAGCCTTGCTGAAATTGTGCTGGAACTACTCATATTATTATCAATTACAAACACGTGGTGCGAATGTGGTCCTACCACAATATACCGCGTAAGATTCCACATCATTCAGTTATCAAGAAACGAGATAGGTAACAACCAGTACAATATACATTCCATAACATTACAATATTCTTTATTTAATGTTTGTGTTGCTTCTTACAATATTATGCATGGAGAATAAGATTGTGAATTTGGATAGCGCATTTGGCCAATGTCCCAAAAATGAGGACTTCTGTAGTTTTTGTTCTAATAAACTGAAACTTTTCAAAACAACTTTTTATTCAATTTATCACTCAATGTAACATATTTATGTATAAAAGTTTGCAAAAAAAAGATCCAATAGAGTTTTGGCCAGCAAAGGGTTAAGGGAAAACCAGATGTAACACAAAATGTCTGGCAGAAAATCTGCTACAGGAACTACATCACAAACCCCGACTGCTCACAGATTATGCACAGGACAATGGTAACTTCCGAAAATTCTCAAAAATACACATTTATTTGCATCGATATACAATGAAATTCAGGGGTGATGTATACTTTGGCTGAGCTGTGAACCACAAAGCATTGATTTGCTACGTAAATTACGTATACAAAACACTGGTAGCACTAACTTACAAAGTATAGTTTTGCAGGCATCTCAAAATTCTGAAACTAAACTATTTCTCACATAGTTGGACAACAAAATAAGAGACAGACTATTTTGAATGAGGATGATAGGCATACTGTTCTAAAAATTTTTGAAAGAACACAGTTTAGTTTAAGCCTACAATTGACGGTAATAGTACTGGTTTATCACGGGATTCCCAAATGTTTGAAATTTCACAACATATCAGAATTCAAACAAGTATCGATACAATCAATGAAAAATTACGCAGAAGTGACATGAACAGCAAAATATACAAATATAGAACTTCAAACAGACACATTATCTAGTACAAACAGTCCCCACATAAGGGAAAATTCCTAAGTCAGCTTTATTTAAATGGGCAAATAAAATAAATAACAAAACTGGAAATTGTCCCTCCTCTTGCAATGAATTGCTACTGGACAACTGCTTTTGTACATTAAATGGAGAGTACAGTACACATCTAATTAACACCAATGGATTTCTGTTCACAGAATAACAATCTTTGGATACTGTACTGCATAGTGTGGGAATTCTGAGACATTCTGGGTTGCTGCAGAGTGATTCATTTTTTAAAATAGACAATGTGTAGTGGTGTACACTGTTAACACACTAGGCATATTACAAGGGCCACTTGTTCACTCCTTTTGTACACACATCAGTTAGACTGAGGTAGCAATGGAGTTTAAAAGCAAACATTCATACATGGCACTGAATTTAAGATAGAAGTGAATTTAAAGCAGTATTTGGAATCTCTTCATGCAATAAACCAACAGTCTGCTGCTGATTTAATGATTTCTGAGACACACTCTTGAAGACTGAAGTCAATAATGACAGCCACTACTGAAAGAAACTAGCTTCACCTCTGGATAATGATGACTGAAGAGGACAGCTCCCCACTGTCTCTACCAACAAAATGAATGCAGTCTTTGAATCAGATCAGAACTAGTTTGTTGAGTTCCTGCATGGCAATCTTCAGATCAGAAAAATAGTTGTGAAGATCAGAAAAATAGTTGTTAGATACAACACCTTTTAACACTTGAGTAAAAAAACTTGCTGCTAAATCCTGATATTAAACAGTTGAAAAATTTGATTCTCAGTGGTCAAAAGCAGCATACAATAACTAATGACAGAAAACAACTGTACCAATCTTAGAAACAAACATGTGATAGACCTTCTCAGAACACACCCATATGGCAAAAGTGAAAAAGAGGACACAAAAATTATTAATGTCATTGGATGAAAATGATATTTTTCAGCTTAAGATAATAGAGTTACTAAAAATATTTTTAATTAAGCAACTAGTTTCAGCTCGAAAAGCCATTTTTCGGTTTACACACATAGCGAGGTCCCACAGAAATAAAAAGGCAGCAAACTCACACTATGTGCTACTGTTCATCATGGCTTACAAATTACAGTAGAAATGCTACTGTTTGTTGTACTTTAAAAACATTTAAAATGGCTTTTTGGGCCAGAACTAACTGTACAGGGTGATTCAAAAAGAATACCACAACTTTAAAAATGTGTATTTAATGAAAGAAACATAATATAACCTTCTGTTATACATCATTACAAAGAGTATTTAAAAAGGTTTTTTTCACTCAAAAACAAGTTCAGAGATGTTCAATATGGCCCCCTCCAGACACTCGAGCAATATCAACCCGATACTCCAACTCGTTCCACACTCTCTGTAGCATATCAGGCGTAACAGTTTGGATAGCTGCTGTTATTTCTCATTTCAAATCATCAATGGTGGCTGGGAGAGGTGGCCGAAACACCATATCCTTAACATACCCCCATAAGAAAAAATCGCAGGGGGTAAGATCAGGGCTTCTTGGAGGCCAGTGACGAAGTGCTCTGTCACGGGCTGCCTGGCGGCCGATCCATCGCCTGGGGTAGTTGACGTTCAGGTAGTTACAGACAGATAAGTGCCAATGTGGTGGCGCTCCATCCTGCTGAAATACGAATTATTGTGCTTCTTGTTCGAGCTGAGGGAACAGCCAATTCTCTAAGATCTCCAGATACTGTAGTCCAGTTACAGTAGCACCTTCGAAGAAAAAGGGACCAAAATCTTTATTGGCTGAAATGGCACAGAAAACGTTCACCTTAGGCGAGTCATGTTCATACTGAGTTGTTTCCCGCGGATTCTCAGTGCCCCATACACAGACATTGTGACGGTTGACTTTCCCGTTAGTGTGGAAAGTTGCTTCATCACTAAACACAATCTTTGAAATGAAAGATTCATCTGTTTCCATTTGAGCAAGGATAAAATCACAGAAATCGATTCTTTTAATCTTAAGCTGTTGATATTTTTTTTTATGATGCAACCAGTTTTGGTCAAAGACCATTTTTGAGGACCTGTTGTACCCACAGCATGGAAACAGGAAAAATTCAGGCAAAATGGATACTTCAAAATTGTAGTAACAATACATACAATGCTTGTGGATATTTAATTTATATTTCTGACATTGTATTCTTTTGATATATATAGTTTTTGCTGGTAATCAAATTCTGTAAGTGTTGCTTGTATTGTTACTATAATTTTCAAACATTCTTTTCATCCCAAATTTTCCCGTATCCACGATGTATATACAACAGGTGCCTGAAAATGGTCTTCAACTGAAACCAGTCACACAGTAAAAAATTAAGTTGAATAACAGCTCAAGATGACACATACTGTCATTTCTACAACTCACTGCTTTTGGTATCACCTGTGAGTAGCTGTACGCTTTGATGACGTTGGCACTGGGGTCGTGCTGTATTCTACCACCACCAGTGCACTCGGTATCAACGCCGAGGCCTTTCACCCTGTCCATCGTCTCATCGTAGACGTCTGAATGGAAGCCAACTCACTTGTATCCTCGCACCTAGTAGCAGGAACCATAGTCAAACTTTCAACAAAATGTATCAAGAGTACTAAGCAAGAAGAAAACACAAAAGTAGCAACGTGAGTGGAAATTGTGGCATCAAAAATAATCTGAAAACATAACTTAAAGGAGCTGTTGTTATATCCACTATCTATAGGAAACACAAACAGGGGCTTCTGTTCTTTTTTTTTTTTTTTCCATACCTACTGCAAATGCAAACGAAAGCTTTTGTATATTCGGACATGTGTTCTCTCGGAAAACACTGAACATAACGTAAATCATCTAGCTGACAAGGTAGTTGGCAACATCAGCACATGGCTTTTGGAGAACGGATTAATACTTCACTGCCAACAACTGAACTCTTGTAAAATAGAAATAGTCTTGTCCTGAGCTGGTCGAACAGACATTTTAAATTCTTAAGACTGAAAATAGATGAAAAGCTCTCTCAGAAGTATCATGTTCAACACCTTAAGCAGAAAATGAACACTTCTGTCTTCACTATACACTATGTCTTGGACACAAACACAAAAGCTTGTTTACTTTTGCTCTGTTATCTCATATGGTGTTATAGTTTGGGGCAATTCTGTGCACTTGGCAAGAATATTCTCATCCCTGAAAAATGCAGTCAGCAAGGTCTGCAGTGCCAGCTTGTGAACATTCAGGGTTGCCGCAAGTTTCCCCAAGTGACGTTCCCTGATTTCCAGCAAGTTTTAGCATTTTTCCCTGACAAATTTCGAGGTCTCAAGGGCAAGTAAAGACATAAGTTCACAAAAAAATGTAAGGACTTCTGTATTTCTTCCCCTCATGAGCAAAAATCTTAAGTACTAATGTCAGCATCTTTTGTAATGAACAGTTTTTAGATGGAGAAAGAAAGACAATGGTATATAATATTCCATGAAGAGCACTGATGTTATTTTATTTCAATAAAACTAAACATATTTGGTGACACAAATACGCATTTCCTTGGAGTCGCAAGACAGATTTAAAATACCTACACTGATTTCAGAAATAACCTCAGAAAAAAGTAGGCCTATTGAAAGTAGTATATAAGGCAGGCCAAAATACACAGGTACATAGCATACAAACCGCCTGTGACTGCCACAAGTTGTTCTTCCTATCGCTCATACTTTCTAATATACAGGGTGTACATTACATCTGGGAACACTTTCAATTATTTATTGCACAAGAACCAAACATAGCACAGATATCACACATATGTCTTTTTGAAGGAAACCCTGAAAGTTCTTTTTCATGTATACCACCGCAGCATACTTTGGTGATTTGCCGATAACACCAGTCATAAACATTGCAAGTTCAGGTGCGGAGCGAGCTTTCTGCGTGTTGGAGTTCGACAAACAAAGTGTTTGCTACAGCTGTTCAATGGATGTTTAGAACAAAGTACGGTAAGAAACCACCAATAAGGAAGGCACAACAAATTTATTATGACGGGTTGCTTGTGCCCAGCACAGAGAAGCAGACATCCCAGTGTGAGTGAAGTGAATTTGGTGCGTCTTGCATCCCATGAACTCGAAATGGCTCCACTGACTGTGGCAAGTCATGCGACAGAAGTTGTCTATGAAACCATTCAGATTGGAGCTAGGGTAGAAGGCAATAACAACGACAAAGACAAGTGTTTTGAGTTTTGTTCACAGTTGCAACAATTGAATAAGGACGGGGATGGAATTTTTGATCGCTTAAGTTTTAGCAATGAAGCCACTTTTCACACTAATGGGAAAGTGTACAGGCATAATTGTCGAATCTGGGGTGCAAAGCATCCACACGAATGCATTGAATTTGGGTGTGATTCGCTAAATGTAAATGTTTTTTGTGCTTTGTTGTGTCGAAAACTGTACAGGCCATTCTTCTTCGCCAAGAGAACTGTCACTGGATATTCCTACTCGGATTTGTTGCAGCAATGGCTGATGCTTCAGATGCAATTGGGCTCTCCGTTCATCTTTCAGCAGGATGGGGCTCCCCCCCATTTTCATCGTGAAGTTTGCGGGTACCTGAATACGGAGCTGCCGCATCGATGAACTGGCCGTGCTACAGAAGGGAACAGCTGTTTCATGAAATGGCCTCCCTGATCACCAGACCTCACTCCGTGTGACTTTTTTTCTGTGGGGACACATTTAAGATCCGGTGTACGTATGGTCTCTACCACGTGATGTAGCGGAGCTCCGGGAGAGAATACGAGAAACAAATATCACAATCGACGATGCCATGCTGGGACAGGTATGGCACGAATTCCATTATTGTATTGATGTCTGCCGGGTCACTCATGATTCGCGTACTGAATGTTTGTAAAAAAAAAAAAAAAAAAAAAAAAAAAAGATATGTACATCCTGTATAAATTATTTTCTAAGCCCCAAAATGTACTAGAATAAATAAAATGTTTATAAAACAATGTACCACACACTGTACTTGCAGTGAGAAAGTCACAATTCCTGAACTCCATCGCCCGTGGCCTCTGGCCTGCCGAGGAGCACCACAGTCCTGAGTCCTCGGATAAATCACGAAAACCCACTGCATTATACCACACACAAACAGAGCCGGCCTGGGAGCAGATCGGCGAGACTAGATCCGATGGGCAGGGCTTGCACATTATTGGGAAACGATGGGCTTCAAATCGGCAGACCCAATCCGTTAGAGAGACCCACAGAAATGGCCTGTGGTTTTGGCCCATCATGGAAGTCCATTCATGTGGCCAGCTTTACACAAGTCACTGACATTATGTTGACGAAATGAGATGGTGGTGATAAATCCATCAATTTGTGCAAATACTCTGAGAATTAATGCTAATGAAGATAGGCAGCAACTCAACGTAAAGATGATCGCTGAACCATGGACAGACACGTAGAAAAGACAATCACACTCTCACAACTAAATTTTTGGCCATAGCCTTTCTTGGAAAATAACACACACACACACACACATATTCACACAATCACTCAGACACAACTCGTGCACATATGACCGTTGTCTCCAGCCACTGGGTCAACAATCTCCAAGAATCATATCAAAACAAACCACCCCTCACGCCACCCATCGGCAGCTACTAGGCTAATGGCAAGAAGTGGTGGCAGCACTGACTGCAAGCTGAGGGGAGTGGTAGGAAGTGGAGAAGCAGTAAGAATGAGGGAGTAGGGAAGCGGTGCATGTATTAAGCTGCACCCAGCCAGCGACGATGCAGGAAATCCCAGTAAACAAACTGTTTCATCTACTGAGACAAAAAACAAGATTTCTCCAGGGTTTGTTTTCCAAATTTCCCAGCAGGGCAGAAAAAAAGAGTGATACACCTGAGTATTCAAATCCACACACAAAGGTTACCTTGTGGTATGCTAGAATTCCACACAGGAGACCCTCACAATACATGAGAACTTCTCTATGCAACATGTAATTTATCCTAATTTCTCTTAATTTCATATTTTATTAATTCTGTAATTTTTTGTTTATAAATTATATATTCAGCTTTCTGTAAACTAGGTACCACCTCATCCCATGAGCTTTGGCTCAAAGTCTCAAGATACGCGATAAAAAAATAAATGTCAATCCCAAAACCTCACACGCCAATATAATGATCTGCATGCAATCATTCTTTTGATAATGGCACATTAAATTTGGAAAAAAAAAATGCATTCAGCCCCCTCACATCATTACATCATCAGTGCAAACCAGACGATATTTCTCGTGTAAATCTACACAGCTATCTGGCAGTTCACACTTAAGGATACACGGCATTTTTCCAGCTCAATATTATGTAAAAATCAACACCTATTTCTTTCAGGCACTGTTTATAATGTATATGTTTTAAGATTTTTTTGTTGATATCAGGTAATAGATCACACTTTCTAAACAAATTAGAAGTATTTTGAATATTTTTGAACCTGCTTAGAGTTATTTAAAAAAAGTAACAAGGAAATTCTTCCTCAAACTGAGGTACCATTTGATCCAATGTTATACATTTGAAGGAGACCAAATTTTTACCAGACATGCATGACATGGCTGAGGTACTAGACCTATTTAATTCCACCTATTACGTATATTACAAGGATAAAAAAGTATCACATCTTACATTTAATATTTATAATTTTTTCCTAGTAAAAATGTTATTTTTTCTATGATTTAGCTGATTCTGCAATAAAGCTTAGGTCTACTACATAAGTATGGACTACCGAAAGTTACAGAAAAAATGAGAGCAATGCTTTATAAACTTTAGGAAATATTTGTACCTGAATTCTGAAGAAAACAACTAGCGGGAAATTGCGAATGAACATATGAGTCCAATTAAACTGTGCCTCAGAACATTCCTGAAGCATAGTCTACATCCTGCAGCCTTTCTTCATCTTCAAGCTTCCTCTTGGCATTCCTTTTAGCACTTCTTGCTTCTTTGGTAACTTTAAGAGCGAATCTCTCAGCTTCATGCACCCGTTGTCTGTCACACAGAAGAAATTGATCTTTCATATTAGAGCCACATTTTATGCCTAAATTTCTCAGGACTTCCTACCTTCCTATCACTCCATCATTGAAACATAGCACACCATCTAGTACACCAACTATTAATGTATTTATTCCTACAAAAACATTCTTGAGTAATCTTTCCCGTATGGAATGGTTGAAACTTTCATTTGTATTCTGAGTGCCCCCATGAAGACATTTACCGTATTTACTCGAATCTGAGCCGCACTTCTTTTCCAGTTTTTGTAATCCAAAAAACCGCCTGCGGCTTAGAATTGAGTGCAAAGTAAGCGGAAGTTCTGGAAAATGTTGGTAGGTGCCGCCACAACTAACTTCTGCTGTCGAATATATGTAGCGCTACACAGGCATGCTTTGCAGGCACAAAGATAAATACTGGCGCCAAACCCTCTGCATGAGTGTATTAAAAAAAAAAAAAAAAGAAAAAGAAAAAGGGGTGGCAGACAAGTTTTTCCTCCGCCTCGAGTTTTGACCACTGCATTTTCATACATTATCCAACGAAGTAAATACAAATTCCGTATTGTGCACCTTTGAATGTAGCAGCATTTCAATACACTACGAAAATCCGACTGGCAAGACTGTTTGGGATGTTTGTCAATATGGCCAACTCTACGTTCTGAATTTTTTCCTAACTGTGAGAAGAGATGGTTCCTTATAGGAACTTTTATGAATTGCGAATAGCATGCAGTATTCTCTTCACATAAGAATAATTAGAATATAAACATTTTGCCATGTATTCTTTCGTGTTTGCTGCTAACTCATTTAAATCCTGTCTGCCTAATAAACTACGAAACTAGAGTGAGACAACAGCAAACACGGAAAAATATAGATATCATCCCATATTTATATTTGTATTATTCTTATGCCTAATAGTGATACAGTCAGAAATGAAGCACGGCAATTGACTAGATTTTTAAATCGAAGATGACTAATTTCAGTGCAGAATGTAATGTACTAACGAGGTGCCTGCAAAGATTTTCAAACGGAGAAAAATTTTCGCTAAACTCCCGTTCAGAATATCTTCTATCGTACGCTGTCTATTATTTGGTTCTTGTTGATCATTCTCAAAGAAAGCAGGAGTGTAGGTAACAGTAAATAGCAGTCTCTTGCCATTGTTTCGCTAACAAAGTACGCGAAAGAGGAAGGGTACCCGTATAATACGGACGGAGCGCCTGACGCATAGTAATGGCTACCAGGTAAAGCTTAACTACTGAGCTTATGACTCGAACCAAACTACTGTAGCTGTATCGTCATTCATTTGACCTAAATTGTGTCTCATATTACAATGGACCAACTTTGTTTCGATTTGGAGGTGCGGCCTAAAACTTTTCTCTCCCCTTGAATTTCAAGTCTCAAATTTCAGGTGCGGCTTAGATTCGGGAAAATTTTTTTTCCTCGATGTCGAGTCTCATTTTTCAGGTGCGTCTTAGATTCTAGTAAATGTGGTACTAAGCAAAACAGGGTCCACTCAGGTCTCTAAAAATTGGTTTTATTTCATTCATAACAGGCTCAAGAAGATAATGCTTATGATATTTTGATAGTATATTTGACCACTTTCTTTTGCTTTTTGGTAAGCACACCTAAGAATCTACTCCTTTAGGGCAAAGTCCATGAACAGTGTGGTCATCTGTGGACAACTTATGAAAGTAGGTGGCCCATACAGCTTTCCTCATTGCTGTATCATCATTCAGAGGTGCAGTTTGTCTAATGGCCAGTCCTTAATACCTCTGAAGGAGGTCTATTTCAGTTTTTGTCAATCTGTCTCAGCCAGACAGAGATTTTCCATCAGATAGCAATTTTCCTTTCATTTCTCTTCTTAGCTTCCTCAATCTAGCACCCATCCTCTTTTGCACATGTCCACAACACTCCAGTTTTGTTACGAAGCTATCACCATAAACATTGAACTCATTAATTTTATTGAAAGCTTTAGATTCCCCATCACCTAGGTACTTTGTATATCTAAGGTTATGAACGGGCACTGACCTCTGAAATAATTTTAGAGCTCCATCACTCTCCATACCTCTACTGTAACCATCATAATTATTATAACACTGATGTTCAATATGTCCTTCAGTGTTACTATGGCAGGTGTGGCAATAATTAGATAAGCACTCAACATCAAAAACTTTTCCATTCTCCACAGAAGTAGCACTTAAAACACCATTCAAGGAACGATGTCCTCGATGTTGCCATGTCCCATCAAGTGCAACAGCAATGTCCCTTGTTTCACTAATATTAACAGTTTTTTCTACTGCACATTTCATAGATGCTTTAGACACAACCGTCAAGGCACCTAAAAGTATTCTTATGTACTTGCTGAACCTACTGGGAGGAGGAAGATCAATCAAATGACAGAATGTTTGTGCAGCCTTTTTTTCCTTTTCCTATTGCACGCATTGCGTACACGAACTTCAAATTCACATCATATGAATTATGCACAATGTTCGAAGTCATTTTCGAGGTAGATTTATTACAGGATCTACACAGACCAACTAATTTTGGCGCTAAACCCTTCCTGCTACTTTGTTGTTCAGTTAGTTCCAGACAGCCTACACCATCACATTGTTTACATTTTTCCACTTCCTTTATCAAAGAAGATAAGATACCCACACCAACAACAACAAATCCACTACAAACAGCGTCATTTTTAACACAAAAATTTGAATCACCAGGAGGCGTGCCACATGTGAATTTCTTCACTGAAGAACTGACACGTAGGTTACTTTCAACAGTGTGGCTTGTTTTGTTTGTCAACTGGTTACCACAGAATTTCCTTTTATTGAATTTCTTGATGTGTGGCACACTAAAAAATATGTATTTCCACAAATATATGTAGCACTTGGGAAACAAACGTTTATTAACATGTGAACAAACTGCTTCAGAACACAAAAGTAAATACTTGCAAAGATAATCATTTACAGACGCTAGAAACCTGCACTGTTACCAACATATACAATGTATCATACATATAATCGCTGGAAACAGAAAGAAAGTGCACAGTTCTTTTCAAAATAATACTGGTTTCTGTAACAGAAATAAAGGGGGCATGGCAGTATACAAGGTGCGAATGTAAAGTGTTCGGCAGAGGATTCATCGAAAAGCCTTCAGACTATTTCTGTAACATTCCACTCTTCGACAGCACTGGGGAAAAATATCATTTAAATCTTTCTGTGGGAGCTCTGATTTCTCTTACTTTATCACGATAATAATTTCTCCCTATGTAGGTGGGTGCCAACAAAATATTTTGCCATTCAGAGGAAATTTCCTGAAAACATCTCATCATAACAAAAAACACCTTTGTTTTAATGACTGTCACCCCAACTTGTATATCATGTAAGGGTATACGCAGACAAGGAAAAAAAATTCCCAGATTTCTCAGTCAAAAATACACTTTCTCCCAAGTGAAATCATACTTTTTCCCTGTTAACTGACGGTATATTTTCTCTTGGAACTGTATAACTTATAAGTCCTTTGATTATGGTTTTATACACGGGCGTAGAATGTCCTGGCGCTTTAGGGAAAAAAATAAAAAAAACACGCATTTTGGAAAGATCACTGATGTGAAAAAAAATGTTGCTTACAGTTTTAGTCAATTTTCGTGTTGTCTCCTTCAAAGTTCCCTTCTGATTGCACACACTTTCTTTAGCACTTCTGCCATTGATGGTAACATTTCTGGAACTAATCTTCTGTAATATCCTCCAAGACCTTCGTCACAGCTCTTGGGACATCTTGTGTTATTTGAAAATGGTGTCCTTGACCGCCATTTTGACTCTTTCACAGAGAAAAAAGTTGCACGGAGCAATATTTGGTGAATAAGGTGGCTCTGGTAGTACCGAAATTTGTTTTGAGGTTAGAAATTACTGTACTGACAGAGCAGTATGGGATAGTGCATTATCGTGATGCAGAATCCAATTATCAGCAATGTTGTTATTAGACGAACCGTTCCTCGATTGATGTGCAGTTCTCCTGCAATCATTTTCATGGATAAACTTCTATCAGATTTTACGAGTTCATGCACCCATCCGTGAGGTTGACAGTCGTCCACTGCAGTCTTCATCTTCAACATTTGTTCTGCCTTCACTAAACATTTTATGCCAATCAAAAACTTGAGCTTTTGACATAACCTCCTCTCCAAAAGCCTTCTTAAGCTTACCGTAAGTTGTCGTCGCGTTTTCACTCAATTTAACGCAAAAAGAAATGGCATACTGTTGCGCAATATTATGCAGTTCCATTTCTGTGATGAGAGACACTAACACGTGTTAACTTATTACAGCACAACTCGTGACTGAGCAGTTGCTTCAACATGCCGCTTGGACTAGAAGCGGCTTATAGACCAAGGTCACAGATATTGTGCCTACGCAAGCCTGCAGGGGTGCCACACCTTGCAAAGAAAATCAGTCTCATTACTTTATTGTCGCACCTTGTACATGACCGTAACTTTAAAATTTGGTATGTATAGGTCTTTTTTCATTTCAAACCCTACAGTGTATATATCAATGTAATCAGGAAAGACTATAGAATTTAATAAAGTCATTTAAAAAATTTTGATTTTTCCACCATTTATAAGTATCCTGTATCCTTAAGTGTTCGGCAGAGGATTCATCGAAAAGCCTTCAGACTATTTCTGTAACATTCCACTCTTCGACAGCACTGGGGAAAAATATCATTTAAATCTTTCTGTGGGAGCTCTGATTTCTCTTACTTTATCACGATAATAATTTCTCCCTATGTAGGTGGGTGCCAACAAAATATTTTGCCATTCAGAGGAAATTTCCTGAAAACATCTCATCATAACAAAAAACACCTTTGTTTTAATGACTGTCACCCCAACTTGTATATCATGTAAGGGTATACGCGGACAAGGAAAAAAAATTCCCAGATTTCTCAGTCAAAAATACACTTTCTCCCAAGTGAAATCATACTTTTTCCCTGTTAACTGACGGTATATTTTCTCTTGGAACTGTATAACTTATAAGTCCTTTGATTATGGTTTTATACACGGGCGTAGAATGTCCTGGCGCTTTAGGGAAAAAAATAAAAAAAACACGCATTTTGGAAAGATCTTTGATGTGCAGCAACATGTATGCTGCATATTTTTGTATTAGGAAAGTATGAACTCGAATTCCACCAAACACCGCATGTTACTTTCCAAAGCATTGAAATTGAGATTGGGATGCGCTTTTGTAAGTTAGTCATAGCTCATTTCATGCGATTTCGCCAGCCGATCACAGCAGGTATTCAGAGCTTAGGACACGTGATGTAGTCAACCAACAGCAACATCACTGTTAACTAGCGCGAACACACAAACAGAAAAAGTTAATGGTTCAAATTAATGTAAATAGTGTTGCTAAACGAAACGCAAAGCCTTCACATATAATATTGGTCTATCAGATTAATACGCTGCAAGAGAAGCTAAGCTTTCACATAAAAAGTTGGTCTTTTATGCGCGTATTACAATTTAAGATGTATCACACAAAGGTGCCAGTAAAATTTTTAATAACGACATAAATGTCTGATCTTCCAGGCTCAAAATTCATCTAAATGGCTCATCATCAAAGAGTTGATTTTTAAATGAGAGTCAAACACTTTGTGATTTAAGAAATTCATCGTATATTATCTCACATAGTTCTGGTGTAACTGCTAGAATGGTACTTTGATGGTAACGATTTTCAACCCACCATTCGAAATATTTTCCCACGACCTGTTAGAAATAGGTTCGTATCTGCAGTTGCCAGAGAGCGCCAGATGACGGGCATCACTGCGCAAGCGCAGCTACGATGTCGTAGGGAGCCCGCATGTTCGTACGTGTGAAACAATAAAAGATATTACATTATGTAAGAAACAAGACATCAGAGGATACTCCAAGAGAATCAGAATTTCATGACCCATACTAAAATGTTCACATTTAAAGTGTAAATTTGTATGTCCAGAATCCCACGACCTGTTATTAAGCTTTTCTATGTGGTTATTGGGATGTAAATTTTCTTGGAGTACCAGTACTGTCCTGTCTCATATTTGGTTCTTTATTATGGCGTAATGCCAAATAAGCTAGAAGTTGAAAATGTGCACTTGAAATGCAGCAAACACAGTGTGTGGAATTAAACACTTTGTCTCAATTATATTGTCTGCCTTAGTGGAAAACATCAATGAAAGAAAATAACTTTGGCAAACCAACAAAAATAACTTCATTGTTCTAAAAGGCAATTAACGCTTGACTGTCAGAAAGATGGAAATAAAATAAAATCTGCTACTAATAACACAGTTTAGCCTTCCATAATTATGTGAATGTATTTTAATTCACTTGATAGCTCCCGGCCACAGAAATCTGTTTTGTCTTCATTTGACGTGGGAGCAGTAAATGAAGAGGAAACAGCAAAAACACTAAATGTAAAAATGGGTCACGTGGAGACTACACACTTCCCAACTGTAATTCAGACTGTTCTGCGCATCGGTCCCGGATCTCTAATATTTCCGAACCGGGGCAATACCCCGCCATCCCCTCGAGCGTTTGAGATAGGACGTTAAAAAAAATTATATATATATATATATATATATATGTCCTGGCGCTTTAGGGAAAAAAATCCGCTCCCGGGATATATATATATATATATCCAAAAAGAAAGATGATGAAACTTACCAAACAAAAGCGCTGGCAGGTCGATAGACACACAAACAAACACAAACATACACACAAAATTCTAGCTTTCGCAACCAATGGTTGCCTCGTCCTGACGAGGCAACCATTGGTTGCGAAAGCTAGAATTTTGTGTGTATGTTTGTGTTTGTTTGTGTGTCTATCGACCTGCCAGCGCTTTTGTTTGGTAAGTTTCATCATCTTTCTTTTTGGATATATTTTTCCCACGTGGAATGTTTCCCTCTATTATATTCATATTATATATATATATATATATATATATATATATATATATATATATATATATATATATATATATCCCGGGAGCGGAAAGACTTACCTCAGGGGGAAAAAAGGACGGGTGTACACTCGCGCACACACACATATCCATCCACACATATACAGACACAAGCAGACATATTTAAAGACCACATATACAGACACAAGCAGACATATTTAAAGACCATTTTTTTGTGGGGGTGACATGGTATTAGAAGGTGGAAAGTGCAACATGAGGTTGAAATGAAAATGAAAGATAAAAAAATATGGGGAGAGATAAAGGTGAACTAGAAACTTAAAGTAGCTGCTAGCTGTGGACTGTACAACTCGCTCTTACTAGTATAGCGATCTGCCCAAAAAATTTTTGTCAAAATTTCATTTATATATATATATATATATATATATATATATATATATATATATATATATATATATATATATATAAAAAAAACAAAGATGATGTGACTTACCAAATGAAAGTGCTGGCAGGTCGACAGACACACAAACAAACACAAACATACACACAAAATTCAAGCTTTCGCAACAAACTGTTGCCTCATCAGGAAAGAGGGAAGGAGAGGGAAAGACGAAAGGATGTGGGTTTTAAGGGAGAGGGTAAGGAGTCATTCCAATCCCGGGAGCGGAAAGATTTACCTCAGGGGGAAAAAAGGACGGGTATACACTCGCGCGCACACACACATATCCATCCCCTCATATACAGACACAAGCAGACATATTTAAAGACCATTTTTTTGTGGGGGTGTTGTGAGGGTGACATGGTATTAGAAGGTGGAAAGTGTAACATGAGGTTGAAATGAAAATGAAAGATAAAAATATATGGGGAGAGATAAAGGTGAACTAGAAACTTAAAGTAGCTGCTAGCTGTGGACTGTACAACTCGCCCTTACTAGTATAGCGATCTGCCCAAAAATTTTTTGTCAAAATTTCATTTTCTTGTATACACCGAGAACGTAATACGTAATCATTCTTACCTGTTATTCGTTTATTTCCACTCCTGTAATCTGAATCTATGGATTCCGCTAGTAATTACAACAACGCTCATCATTCGCAAACACAATCAACCACACAATCAGACAGCGGTTGGCATTCATCCGTTCAGCCTTACTTCGCTCAGCTCTGTCAGATTCCACTGACAGAGGAAACATGTACACTACGCACGCATTCACAAATCAACTTACGATTCATTCAAAATCAACTTAGAATGTGTTAAAAATGTTCAAAAACTGACAGGGATGAGTTTCAACGTAATATGAATAATCGATAAACTAACAAACTAACGTGCGCTGGATGCGAGTCGCTTTGTGAAACAAGGTTTCCTCCCCCCCCCCCCCCTCAAGAATATGAATTTGCCCCCCCTCCCTAGATTTGGACCTCCTGCGCATGTATAAATCTGGCAGCTTGGGCGCTCCAGTAAAATTTTTCCCAGTAGCATCTAGCTGCTTGCTGCGACTGCTTACACAGCCAACAATTTCTGTAGCCAGAAGCGGGAGAAGGTACTACTTAACTGTGCATGTGCATCATCGAGCTCGTAACTGTTAAAATGAATTTAATGTAAACAGTTGTGACGTCACGCTCAGCAGAGGCAATTTGCTGTTACAAAGCATTGCACAGTCTTCCTAAGGCCTTTGACGCATTTTACTGTTGGCGGACACTTGTATGAGCACCGTTTTGTTGCTGTATATGGTGCATTTCCCTTGAAATTTAAGTTTTATTTTCGTTTTTTCTCTTGTTCATGTTTTATTGCTGCAGTATTGAGACACAGAAATATCCTTTGTTAGAGTATTGGTTCTTACCAATCAAAATTACACAAATTTAACTGAAAACAAAAACAATGAAAAATTTCCCGGGTTTTTCCCCGGCTCTTCCGGGTCGTACACACCCTGCATGTCCATGGCGCACTCCCCCTTCTTAGCAATAAAACAACATAAGTTGCTCTTCTTTGAATGCTTTTTCATGTCCTCTGTCAACACTATCTGACAAAGATACCATAGCACACAGGGCCACAACTGTAGTTCAATAGTGTTTCAGTGAAAATTTTTTGTGTGTTTTCAGTTGTATCACCATCCACCATCTCCCTTCCAATTTAACAGTAAACACTGAAACACTATGTTATGCAGATAACAACCAACCTTAGGCTACAATTCCCCATTGGAAGTCACCGACATCAAAAGAAAAATTCAACTGAGAAAATTGAAAAATGATGCTAACGACTGTCTCTCAAATAATAATGTATCACAAAGTTGACCAAATATTAGTTTACCAGTTACTGACCACTAATTTGCTCGGTTCTTTGCCATCAGGACCCTCTGGACCAAAGACACCTATTAGAACATACTTAAATGTTCCTTCTGGGTCGATATCCACATCAGGAACAGCGGCAAGCTTCTCCGCTGCTGTCATTAGTGTCCTGTTAAACAGGTGATAAAATTATTCCAGAAATATTTATATACAACAGGTGAGAGAAGAGTAGTGCTGCAGTCACAATGTAAACAATACAATTCTGCCTCTAGGATTTATACTGGAAAAAATGTTTCCTTCAGAGAAATAATGATCTAATATTTGGATTTTGAAACGTGTGCCTATTAAGTAAATACAAGCATTCTGTGGAAGATCGTACACCATCCAAACCATAAAACTATCAATTAATTGTATCCAAAGGGAAACATACTTGAGAAAGCAATAAAATTACAAAGAGAGACAACTGCATTCTCGTAGAAAGAATTCGCTGGGTGAATTCCTTCATGTTTGGTGGACTCAAAAATATTTTTTAAAAACATTTATTGGTTATCGTTTAGAAAGAGCAGCCATTTTTGTTTCAGGCTGCAAGCATTCTTACACTTTTATAAGCGTCTGTGGTTTTTTAAATTATTCGGTAATGGATTGCGCCAGACCTTTCATATAAGAGGTATTTATTTCAGCAGACACTGGACCATAAATTAAAACCATGATCACCCTGCTGAATGTATTAGGGAATACACTTTTAATGTCTCAAAGTTGTTGGTTGTAAATTTAAAAAACCCATTTTTAATACTATCTTTCCAAAGAGTAGTTTCTTAGCCTTAATACATTTTGTGGTATTACACTACTCAGTATAGTTACTTTTTTTTTTTTTTTTTTTTTTTTTAGAGAAACAATTATGACAAGCTTATACTTAAAAACACTTTAAAAACAAATGTTTTGAATTTTTTCATTCTTTGGTCTGCAAATCTTTGTTAATGGACCAGATATAAATCTGAAAATTACACAGTTAATAGACCTTTATGATATCAAACTTCTGTATAAATTTCAACCTTTAGATTCCATGGACAAAAAAATTTCAAATACGAGTCAAAAATATGTTTCTTACTGTTTGCAATATCTGGGCTGATGGAAACAGTGTATAAATTACATAATTTAAAAGTATCTAGGATAACTCTTTAAAAAATGAGACAATTCATTACATTATCCCGTTCTCAACTTATTTGTTTTTACTATGTTGTTTATTGAACAACAGAGATATTTCTTCACTCATGTTGGGCACAGGGTTAAATGTTCGCCTAGTCACAGTCATAAATTCCAGGGGAGAAGACAACTCCTTTAATGATTTTTAACGGGCCTCTCGAATTGATCCTTTTCAAATTTTTTAAACGGGGTTCTTGGTGCTGGTAAAATGTAACATCCACATCTTGGTTTTGACGAGCAATGTTACCAACTTTGGCAATCCACCACTGTTCGTCATAGACACAAGCCACTATGTCCTTACTTTGAAGTGTCAGTGGTACAAGTTTTCCACAGTGATACAGTTGAGCAAGTTGTATGACTAAGGTATAAAACAATGAAAAGATCAGGTGCCTTTAACCTTCTGACAAGTTTTGAATCTTTCCTCCAAGACATTGGCATAGAGTTCTCGTATTTCCTCACATTTAATGAAACATACGTAATCCCTTTTACCTATTCTTTATACAGAATGTGAACATTTCTTGACGTGTCCAGATTTGGTTCTCATAGGTCCGTTGCAGACTAGCTTTTGTGACAGCTCACTTTGTTGTACCCTTTATGCCATCACACTCACTCTTCCCAGGGCATGATGCAAAAAAGTGCTATTCTGCACCAAGCCAACGGTCTTTTTTTCTTGGAGAAATGAGATATTAATATTTGTTTGCTTTTATATTGGCTTGCAGCACCATCAGAGAAGTTCATCAGTTTGTTTATGGAACTGTCGTGCTGTTTTACGTAGTTTGTTAACTGCAGGTGAAAAGCATGCACTGCTGTAGCTTTGTGCTCAAAGTAATCATTTGCAACACAAAAACTATGACTCTAGTTTATCTGGATCTTTATAACAGAACATAAATGGACAAACTGTGGCCTGTTTGTTTACCCAGTGGTGCCCTTGTATTTCACTTGAACAACAAAGGAATAGTTTTCAGAAAAGTCAGCAAGAACTATACATTCATCAACTGCCAAGGTTTGCTTTTGTCCTTCAGAAATTTATCCTGACTTTGGCAATTAAATGACACACTATTGAGTTTTCAAGGTTAGTAACCAACACTTAGAAAAACTATTCTCATTATTTTGAGACTCGATTGTTCAACTGCACACTTCAAGGGCTCATTATTAACTAAGTGTGAGTGAACAGATGTTGGTGGAAGGGGGATGACAACACACAGATTTGTACAGGCTTGTCTACATCTACATGGATACTCTGCAAATCACATTTAAGTGCCTAGCAGAGGGTTCATCGAACCACCTTCGCAGTTCTCTATTATTCCAATCTCGTATAGAGCGCAGAAAGAAGGAACACATATATCTTTCCGTTCGAGCTCTGATTTCCCTTATTCTATCATGGTGATCGTTTCTTCCTATGTAGGTCAGTGTCAACAAAATATTTTCACATTCAGAGGAGAAAGTTGGTGATTGGAATTTTATGAGAAGATTCTGTTGCAACAAAAAATGCCTTTCTTTTAATTATGTCCAGCCCAAATCCATTATCATTTCTGTGACACTCTCTCTCATATTTCACAATAATACAAAATGTGCTGCCCTTCTTTGAACTTTTTCAATGTACTCTGTCAGTCCTATGTGGCAAGGATCCCACACCGCGCAGCAGAATTCTAAAAGAGGACGGACAAGCGTAGTGTAGGCAATCTCCTTCGTACTGCCAATAAATTGCCGTCTTTGATTACACTTCCCCACAATATTTTCTGTTTGTTACTTCCAATTTAAGTTTGATATCATGAAGATCCATTAAGTGTGTAATTTTCAGACTTTTATCTGCTCTCCTTACAAAGATATTGTAGGTCAAAGAATGAAAAAATTCAAAAAATCAATTTTTTAAAATAGTGTACATTTTGTGTAAGCTTCTCACTATAAGAAGTAGTTATACTGTATAGTGAAATAGCACAATAAATATTAAGGCTGAGAAATTACTCTTACTTTGGAAAAATACAATTAGGGTAGATAAAAAATCTACTCACCAAGTGGCAGCAGAACTCGCACATAAAAGACGGAAGAGGAGTGAAGGAAGAGAACTGGAGACGTCTAGGAAAATTGGTAGATATCGGGAAAGTCACCCAGAACAGCGGGTCAGAGGAGACTTGCCGTAAGTAATGTCTTTCCTTCTCATCCCGTACGGTAAGTCTCCTCTGACCCGCGGTTCTGGGTGACTTAACCAATATCTACCCCTTTTCCTAAACCTCTCCAGTCTTTCTCCTTCACTCGATTACTTCCCCTTCCACCCTTCTGCCTGAAGAAGGAGCCACTGGCTCCAAAAGATTGCTAATTACAGCTGTCTTTTATGTATGTGTTCTGCCGCTGCTTGACGAGTAGAATTTTTATCTATTCAATTAAATAGTTTAAAGAATGAGCTTTTTTAGCTTGCAATCAACAAGTTTGAGCCATTAAAAGTAGGGCCTATATTAAGGAATACATTCAGCATGGTTATCATGGTTTTTAATTTATAGTCCAGTTAATGATTCTTATTTGAAATTTCTGGGGCAACTCAGTACTGAATAATTTATATAAAAACAGATGCCTGTAAAAGCAAAAAATAGCCACTGTTTCTAAATGTTGAGAATAAATTTTTTTAAAAAATGTCTTTAAACCCATTAAACATTCGGGAATTCATCCAGCAAATATCAATTTTTTTCTGAAATGACCGAGCGACTGGTTACTTTTTTCCCTGGCCCACTAGTCCTAGCTTACATAACAGAAATTTTGATTTTTATCAATACCAACTGTCTGCTTTCACCTATCACATCATCAAAATGCTGGACATAAATCACTCATCAAAATCAGCCACACACTGCAACGACAAGTAGCCCAAGTTACCTATGGTGTTGTACGTTGCCACAAATCAGAAACTGCTGTGTTTCCAGTAGCAAAACATACTGTTGCAAAATTGGCAGCAAATGGGTAGCATCACGTTGTGGCACAGCAACCATAAAGCTTTGCTTTGTCTCAACGTCATAACCACCAAAGACCCATTGCTCTCGCACCTATGACTTCGATGGTGCTGACGAAGCAGCTCTCGTCTATTTCAACGGTATGGCCAGGGCCGCCCAAAACTATTGGCTCAATTAAGAAATATTCATGGCAGATATCTCTACAAAATTGGCACCAATCGAACACAGTGTGCTCACTGCCAATTTTGAGCTCCCTTATTAAAAACTTTTGCCTACTGAGTTCGAAAACCCACATGTAAGACAGTTGCACAATTTTAGAAATGTCTAAATGACTGCCAGCAAAAAATGACATTTTCCTGACTGAACATTTCTTTCTACAGTCCCTGCCAATGGAGCAGCTCCAAATTTCGCCATCTTTCCCTGTAGTTTTCTCCAGCTTCATCTCGTTGTATCCAACACAATACCTATTTTCACACACCATATCGTTCTTCATAAGACCTTGTTGCCTAGCCCATTGTATTGAGCTTCGGGTGTTCTCCATAACATGGTATAAATCTTCCATTACCAAATTGCTCAAATCTGGAAAATTTCTCGCCATTTTGACACACGCAGTAATATACGATACTTCAAAACGGACAGCCTCAACAGAAAAATATAGGTTGTTGGGCGCACTGATCAAGATGCATAACTGTGAGCAACAGGGACAAATACCATATGCAACAATATGCAAAGCCAACAATAGCTATCATGGTAAGGATGTATGAAACTGTCAGCATTACCTATGGCTAAAGAACTCTGTGAAGAAATATATTAAAATGTCTGCAGCATATTGGCATAGCAACATGAATAAGCTGGTGAAAGCAGACAGTTAATTAATCTTCCCCCCCCCCCCCACCTCCAATGAAAATAAGTACTTTTTTGGTATTCTGTGCATATATATGCTTATATCTTAAGAATATGTGTTTGCTTCAAAAATAGGTATTTTTCTCATGATCAGTGCATGTACCCCCTAAACTGCGTAAGTGCCATTTTCGTTATTGCAGATGTTCGTTTTTTGGTATTGTGGGCTTGGTTTGAGCTATATAGGTCGAGTGAACTGTACGATTCCTGCTGGCTTTGTGGCTGTAGCATTATGTCGTAGGGTGAGACTTTTTTTAGGGGTGATGTGATGTGATGTTTTGTATTGTTAAAATTAGGTTGTCCTTGCGCTAGACCCCCTATTTCCCGCGGTTGTTCTGTAGTTTCATTTTATCATTGAAGTAAGATTACTTTCACTGTTTCTATTTTCTCGATCCCTTTACAAACGCAACCACAAATCACATGGAGTCAGTCTGGCAAAAAGCTAAAGAAAAAAATCCTATAAGGCCTTTCAGAACTCACTGTGCTATGCTGAATAACTACCTGGCGGAATTTCTCTGGTGTCAACGTTTTGGGGAAAACCCATTCCACAATTTTGTTATTAATTCCACCTTTCTAGAAGAGAGAGAGAGAGAGAGAGAGAGAGAGAGAGAGAGAGAGAGAGAGAGAGAGAGAGAGAGAGAGAGAGGAGAGAAAAAAAAAAATTAAATTCCGTGCATACATATGCAATATGTCATTTTTGATACAAAAAAATTTTTTGAGACAGTTAACTGATTTTTTTCTTTGCATCGAAATGAAAAGTAAGTACTTTTTTGGTGAAGAGCGCGTCAGATATGACTGTAACACTCAAGTTTTGAAATAAAAAAATTTTTGGCATTCAGCGCATATATATGCTTATATCTTCAGAAATACGTGTTTCCTTCAAAAATAGGTACTTTTCTCATGATCAGCGCATGTACTCCCTAGACTGCCTAAGTGCCACGAAAAGCAGAATCAGATGTTTCCCTCGACCTCTACAGCTGAAAGGAAGCCCAGATAGCAAGGAACCAATACAGCTGAAAGGAAGCCCAGATACCAAGGAACCAATAGCTACAACCTGAAGAGTGGAATCAGACGTTTCCCTTGACCTATGTAGCTCAAATGCAGCTCTCAATACCTACCAGCAATAATAATAATAATAATAATAATAATGAAAACAATGTAAACTTCACACACCAACATAACTCAAAAAACACCACAAAAACCAAAACCTTCAACAACTCGAAAACGCAAAAACCTGTATATACACCAGATCAATTAAAACCAACCAAAGTACGATAAATGTAAAACAGACAGAACATCAAAATTACTACAGATTAAAACCAAATAAAAGTTTATTACCAACAAAAGCATGCAACAAAATCACCTAGGTTGACCGCCGCTACCAGTACACACACACACACACACACACACACACACACACACACACACACACACACACACACACAAAAACTAATCAAACCTAACAAAATGCCACACACATAAAAAACCATCACTGAAAAATGAAGATTTCCAAACCCACATTGCAGCACTGGCTACCCAGACTCAAATAAACCCATGTTACCATAGTGATAATGAACCCAATATCACATGTTAAACTCAACAAACACAAACCAATTCAAAAACACACACACAACACCATTATGTCATGGGTCAAAGGAGACAGGTGGAATAGAACACTTCCAATGGCCCCTTAACTTAGTTCCTACCTCACGCAGACAGACAGGATGTGAGGACAAGAATGAATAGTTCTGAAAAATAAGATTAGTGTTTCACTTTTAAAAGTGTTAATCAGCAGTAGGGCCTCCTGGGATCTTGCTTACTTGACTATCAGTAGTGACCAGCCATACTGTTTCTTTATAAAACAATTCCTTAATAACTTCATTGTTTAATATTTGGATTCTTGCACTGATGTCACCTCACGTGTAAGATTGTTCCCCCTATTGTTATCTAGACAACAAACTTGAACTCTAAGACATGATATCACAGTACATAAAATGATTTTTACATGTTAGTCTGAGAACGTGGACAGTGACCAAGAAGGCATACCCTAAAATTGCACTTACTTTAAGTTTTCAAAATGTCACAACCCCTTTCTTCTGTCATTTATCACTCTTTAACCTCTGGCAACAATCTGTTAATATAAAAACTGCACTGTTTTTAGGGTTCATGTTAAACCACAGACCTCTCTATAACTGACTGGTTGGAGAAAGGCAAGACAAAGAACTGGTTATGAACTGTTGTGTCCAAATCAATCTTTGAAATGCCAAAAACAGGATTAGTTAAAAATGTGATACCAAGCTTATGAACGACAACACCCTTAACGTGGTGGAGATATAAGAGACAGAACTGATCAACTGCTCACCTAACTAATAACACGTAAATGTTAGCGAAATAAAATGCTAGGGACTAACAGGAGCTCTGTGAGAAAAGGTAGTTTTGGGCCCAGGATGTTCTTTCTATTAGTCCTTCAAATATATTAAAAACTTGAAAATACCAGACCCCAATTCGAAAATGGAGCCTCACATAGGTACTTAAATGTATCTATGGAATGACCTACCAACCCAACCTATCCTAGATATATGTTTACACCAGTCTACAGATCAGCCTGTCAATGTAAATGAACACATATATACACCTTGTATGTCACAAGCATTCCCCCAGTCGAACACAATCTCCAGTAGGCCTAGACTTAAAGTACACCTAGCAAACAATACAGTCTAAGCTACCAGCCACAAAAAATAAACTTCATATTATGATCAAAACACACACTCAAAATATTTCACTGAAACAAACGAAATATCCTAGATGCCATATCACATCACATTTCATATAGGCTACCTATGGCTCATGTTGTTCACTGGACTCCAAACACGTTTATTTTTTCACACACAAGCATTTATTGCTTAGTCCAGTTTCTTGAATAAGTATCATGAGGCTATCGTGGTTAAGTTTGTCAAATTAACTCCCAAAAACATCTTTTTGATAGCAATATTCTTGAATACTGGTTGTTTCTCAGATTCCACACCCCCTTCGGAATACCAGCTTGGTGCTTTCTGGGGTTTAGATATTAGCTACACAGTCATAGTTATGCTACCAAGACCTTGTAATGGATCTGGGAGATGTTATTTTTTTACCGTATTTGTCGATACCGAATTGTAAATGTTTTCTTATATTTTTGTCAGAATTTATTATAATTTGTCTTATTATATGTTAATTTACTTCTGTTTTTGAGAGTAAAAGCATATTGATTACTATTAGAAAATGTATCCACAGTCTAATATAACAGTCGCGACACTCACTGCTGTAAAAATTGTTGCCGTTTGACAGATGGAGCGACACTAGCGCTCCAAGTGGCAGGTAAGGTGAACGTCAGATGCGTCGTAAGCATAATGTTTGTTTGCATCCATTTCCTTCTTCATTTCCGAATTATTTGAGTTATTTTCTTGGCTCCAAGGGTTTGTGTGGTACCAGAAGGCATATATGTTACTAAAAATGATTCTAAAAAAAGCGCAAGTAAGGACAAAAATCATGAATAGAGTGGCAAGCTACAACACATTCGTGAAGAAACACTTTTGACATTGGACAGAATTGCAGCTTACCACGTTGATATCAAAAGATTATAAACACACAGATTCACATGTAGGAAGCACATACATGTACCTCTACATGCAAAAACGACCGACAGCTCGTTTATCGAACTGTAGGCCTACTGCGTTTGTCATTTTCGCCCGTTGCCACAAGTACGACCTTCATCTTTATATTATTCTAAGTGACACAAGCAACTGCAAAATAGTGGGAGAAATATGCTAAAAACATTATAATGAGCTGATTACACTACATTTCAAGAAAAACCAAATATTTGAATAATTTTCAATCAATCAGTCAGTGCACAAGGTGCTGACAAAATAATGTCATCACACGAAAGAAGCAAGGAAAATTAGGTGACTAACAACAGAAGTGAACAAAATACATACCAAAGAAATCAGCAGCCCAAATGAGCCAACTACTTCAGTTTCTTATTTGCTTTCTTGTTGTTAGAAACTAAGTCTTGATTCCAATATTTGAGCCGGTAAACAAGTCTCACTTTAACAAATATCTTGATTAACAGCAGCTTAGTTTCTTCACAACATCCAGGGGGAAAACTTGGGACAGCCAGCAACAAGTTTACATATAATTCACCACAGTTTTTCTTGTGAGAATGTTCATCAAAAACTGATGCCATCTGATTTTCACAATCCCTCAAACATAAACAAATATTTTCACTGCAAATAACCAAGCTTCAAAATTGTCTTTGTAACTTTTGAAATGGCAATAAAATTTGTCATTTGCATCTAAGTCCTGGCTGTTGTCTACAAGTAGATTCCTGCACTTGACACAATTATGTAAAGAAAAAAGTTTCTTCAACATGTAACCAAACACATATCTCATACTGTTTTGTTCTTCAAGGTCTGCTGGAACTTCCACATTTGGTAGCTTTGTTGCAGAACTTGTATCACTACTGCATAACAACTGAGAGACCTTTAATGTTTGAGCAGATTTCATGTCCAGTATTGCCTGACCCCAGTCAATTCCTTCACAATTACTGCTTGCCACATTAGAGGAATTTATCAGTTTGCTTAGTGTACAGTTGTTAAATGCAGCACAAAACTGCCTTGGAAATGGGTTGCTGCAAAAACCACCTCTCTGCCTCATAGTTGAAAAAAAGTTTTCCAATGTGTCTTGGTTAATTTTACGTGAGAATAAGTACAATTTTGTTCCAGTCAGTACCTCGGCAGCAAGCATTTCCAAAGCACATATATTGCTTAGAAGCCCCTTTACACATTTTATCCTCAGGGAGTAATCTTTTCCATCAGAGCCTACAAATTTCCAAGAGTGAATCCATGGCTTCATCACAT
Organism: Schistocerca americana; assembly: GCF_021461395.2. NCBI lineage: Eukaryota > Metazoa > Arthropoda > Insecta > Orthoptera > Acrididae > Schistocerca > Schistocerca americana. The sequence goes on from NC_060123.1 coordinate 767,196,345, forward strand.
GTAGAACATCCAGATGCTCTGAATCACTCCTAATACAGTTTCTTAGATGCACAGGCCCTTTCACACTGTATGTATTAAAGAAATCAAAAATGTCATTAACTTTCTGACAAAAGTCTGAAGTGCCAGTTGCAGATAATGGCATACTACCACAAAATACAAGTGTGTCAATACCAGCTGCCACTGTGTGGCTTAACACACGAACTGCAGTACCCACTCATTTTTGAAAAAGCTGGCAGTTTGACAGCTTTTTTAGTCAGCTTCGGAGCTAACTTGTATTTCCTGTGCAAGTCATTTGAATAGAGCTGAGAAATGTCCTTCCAAGAAGCAGTACCAACCAAACCATCATTTGATGTATGAATTATGCCATACCTAAATAGGTTGTTTCTGATGCTCTTAAACAAACGTGGGGTATCATAGAAGAAATAGATCTTCTGCTCCTCATATACCAAACTTGGATTGTCTTGTGTAATTCCCAGTCTCTTTCTACAGCCCACAAAATTTGAACCCTGATCAGTCACACAGGTCTTTACAACCAAGCCAATTTCCTTAAGTCTCTTGAGTACTTCATAAAATATAGCAGTCAAATGCATAGCTCCCACTGTTCCCTTACAAAAACAGTACAGCAATGGTTGTTTGAAACATGAAAAAATGCCACTAATCATTATCACCAACACACTGTTCGCAATTTTAGCTGTGCCTCATATGTCAAATTTGCCATTAGAGACATTTCATCCAATGACATATTCACAAGTTTATCAATATAAGAAAAATGTTGCACCTTTTGCTTTAAAAGATGGAATATATAGTCACTTATCCCACATTTTATTTGTATGCCTTCCACATACCTTTGTAATGTACGCACTGATGGAAGCATAAAACATTCTGACAAAAACCTGTATGCCTGAGTGCTGTAATATAATAAATTTAGAGGAAACAGATTATTTTCGTCTTTCCATCTTGCAGCACGTTTTTCTCTCAATGGCATGGTAATCTGGCTTACCAACAAGTCAAGGGCACTTCTTTTAAATATCGGGATCCTACAGTCTTTAACATTCGTTTGTCCTTGTTCACTTGCTCCTTCTGATACAGTTTCTGTCGCTGTCTGTAGGCACTTTCCTTGTCCCGTAATAGTTTCGCTCAAAGTCTAGCGATTTGCACATTCTGACACTTCACACGCTTTTGTAAGACACGAACAGCTGCACTTAATCTAACCACTTCATCGTCAAAGCAAGTCTGTGTTGACGATTCACACGAATCTGGCACTGATACATGCAGAGTTGAACCGGCTGCTTCTGTGTCATAGGACTGTTTTACTGCTTTAGATTGACTGTCGAATCTTTGTGGCAGTTTCCTCTTCATCGTCAGCTGAGGTGGCTTATTTGGAATGTCAAACAGTGTGGGTACTGCATTCCACACGAGTCTGTTGTCTGCGTTCATGAACTGGTTTTGTTCGAAATGTGGCGAACAAAACCTAATATTATTATACAGGTACACTGGTTCTTTCTTAATGAGGCCTTCTCGCCTGCTATTAACAAGCCATTTTCTGCTCCTAAAACGAAACATTCATCATTTATACACATATAGTTTGCAAGTGAATCCTGACGATACAGTTTAGTAACATGATGGTATATACCTCTCAGGATCCTTAGGAAACCTAAAAAAAGACAGCTGTGGTGTCTTCTTCCTGTTGTTAGTGCAATTTATTGCGCTACAAACGCTCCCGCCAGTAAAAGCCATTGTATAAATCGAAATAAACAACCACTATTCTCTTTCACGATCGCGGCGAATTCACAGTGTAACGCAGCAGCCTCTTGGGGCGCTGCTGGCGCTGTAGGCAACAAAATCGAGGCGAAGTGTCGCTACTGTTATGATGTATCGAAGAATAGCAAAGAGACTGATTACAAGTGGAAACTTGTGAATTGTGTAAAATATCTTTGACGTAGGAGTCGTCTTTGACTATTGTTTTGGTGTGTGTTGACGGAAGAACAATGTGAAGGTCGCCGTCATAAATAATTTTGAATTATGTTACTATTATTTTTGTATTAACTAAAAAGAAGAAACTACATTTGAAGAAACTGTATTTGAAACACCAAAATGAGAGAAACACGTTGAACCACGTCTTTTCTGCAGCCGACAACGATGCATTGTGGAATCATACTTAGACAACTGAAGCCAAGACTAATATCGCCTTGCAAACGTCTAACGGAAAAGGTACTGTCACGAAATATGGCAAATTTAAGTAAATAAAAAATAGTGATCATATTTTCAACTTGTGTCTTAGCCGGGATGCCATATTTCAACTGGGGACTGTAGCCGGGATATTGTGTTCACGAGATTTTCAACAGTGCTACGAGGAAGAACAGTTTTGTGTGTTAATACCTGTTTCTTCAGAATGTGTGTTACAGTGTTTGTGTTCATCGGGAAGTAAAAGTTTTGGAGAAGAAATGTTTCGGCAAAAAATATAATTTTCGACAGAAGAAAATACTTCAAGAATTTTGGTCAACAATCACATGGATGGAAAACGTGGTTTTGCAACAGTAGAAGAGTGTTCCAGATAAGTCACGAAAACCTCGTATTTTGTTAATACAATATTTTTATCTTGTTTTATATTGTTGTGTATAAATTTTTGTTCTTCACAATGACTTATGAGTTTTTCGAGAGTATTGTGCCTAAAGTAGAAAGTAGTAATTTAATAGACTTCGAACATCAGGACAGGTCAAATCAAAGAGAAAGAACCGATCAATTTGATTTAAAAAGTTTTCTTGTAAATTTCACGAAAGAAATTAAACAATCAGTTGACGACAATAAGACTTACTGGGATGAAAAAATTGATAACATTTTGTTGCAAGTCCAAGCAGTCAATACCCAAGTGGGTGAGCTTTCGAACAGAGTTGGCAGTGTTGAGGAAAAAATTGAATCTGTGGAAGCAAAAGTAAATGAAATTGATGCTAAATTGAGCGGTGAAATTAATACTGTAAAAACTGAGTTACTGGTAGATAGGGAACGAAATTTAATGTATTTTAATGAGATAAAAGGGGATATAAAAAATTTGGATGAGAATACAAAAAGTTTGACAATCGTTTGGTTACTCTAGAAGAAAAAGTAGAATGCAATGATTTAGAAAACAAAAAATCTGTCAAAGAACTTAGCGAAAAAATTGAAAGTTTTAACATTGAATTTCAAAGCAAAAATTACAATGTCAACACATGTAATCTTGTATCTAATATTCCACTGAAGCACTTTTCGGTAGATGGACCCTTACATCCTGTTGATTTTATGCTGTATTGTAAGGATTGTTTTTTACCTCACTCACCAGATGAAATAAAAATTAAATTTGTGAAAAAATTCTTAGAAGGGGAAGCTTTGACTTGGGCAAACCAGATTGTAACTCTGGAAAAATTTTGGGATGATCTTAAACAAACTAGAATCAAAAGTGAATTTTTGAATGGGCGAAACTATAGAGAATCAGATGGGAGCATGAAACAATTTTGCAAAAGTGAACTTCAAAAACTTATTCATTTAACAAAACCTTTGGATGACTTGATCAAAATTGATACCTTAAAGAGAAGATTGCCATCAGCAATGCAGTTGAGTTTAGTTCATTGTCCTGATGGGTTTACTCAGAAAGGTAATGGTCAAAATTGGGGAAATGACAACTTTCAAAAAAGGGAACAAAACAATTATCATGGCGTCAGTCAAAATTCAGGGGGATATAACAATTTTGAAAAGAAGGACCATAAATTTTATCCAAAACAAGAACAACATTTTCACATTAATAATCAACAAAATAGAGAACACTTTAGGGATCAAAATCACAGAAATTTTGATAGAGGTCCGTACAATAGGAACTACCAACAATCAGGTAATGTTTGGCATAGGAATGGGATCAGAAATGTTGAACCGAGCGAGGTGGCGCAGTGGTTAGACACTGGACTCGCATTCGGGAGGACGACGGTTCAATCCCGCGTCCGGCCATCCTGATTTAGGTTTTCCGTGATTTCCCTAAATCACTCCAGGCAAATGCCGGGATGGTTCCTCTGAAAGGGCACGGCCGAATTCCTTCCCCATCCTTCCCTAATCCGATGAGACCGTTGACCTCGCTGGCTGGTCCCCTTCCCCGAAACCAACCAACCAGAAATGTTGATCAGAGACATTGGCAGAACCACATCACCAGTTCATACAGGAACTGGAAATAAAAAACGAGTAGACGCCCCCTTGAAGGTCCGCAAGGTTGAGGCAGAAGGTGAGCATGATGAAAGGACCAATGGATGTGACTATCATAAACCCAAACATGACAGTTCCAAACCTAAGCTATCACATGAGGTTATTAGTTGTTACTTATTGAAAAAATTTCAAGAGGAAAATAATATTGATAAAGATAAAATTTTCAGTACACAAGAACATACAGTAGATAAAAGTAATTGTGATTCATTTAATTTAACAGAGTTTTACACTCGGGCAGAAAAGATCAACACTTTGTCAGATGATGTAATTTGTAGTAGTTCAGAGATGTGTGTGAATGAAAGAGAGAATGCATGCTGCGAGAATGAAAATGTTGGTGAAAGGGATCTGGTAACTTTAGAAAGGGGAAATAATATTTTGGGGAATAATTTGAATGTGTATGACCTGAATATGTGTAATGATAATGATGTTGTTGATAAAGTTGATAATGATGGTAATGGTATTGATGATGATGTTGAGGAAAGGTATTTCATTAGTTTAAATAGGGAATTGGGTATATACATGGTTGAAAATGGATTAAATAGTGAGAATATTATAGAAATTCCCAGGGATGTTACCAGGATGAATAAAGCTCACAAGCTGGATGTATGTGAAAGTGTGAATGTTGATGTTGTTGATAAAGAATCTGACTACACAAATGACAATGACACATGTATAACTTGTAACCTAAGTGAAACTTTTACAGATACTAATGATACACACACATTTCTTATGAATATATGGCTCAACAGTGAAACTATTTCTTTATTAATGTATGTGAAACTGTATGTCCTGAGTGGTGGAAAAAGATGAGATATTTTATTTTTGAAAAGCTGAAGGATAAGTACTTCAATAGTATACAATGTGATTTGGATGAAAATTCTTGGCTATTTGAGATAATAGAGAGTACTCATGACAATTTTGTGTCTTGTGCAAATTTTATAACTGTGACAAATAATACATGTAATGATATGCCATATGATTCTGATAAGTATAGGTTTGGGGAAATTGAAAGTGATTTATTACATGAGGATACAGGTTCTGAGAAAAGTGATCAATTTTGCAGTCCCTATATAAAAGTTCAAATTGGGTCATGGATTGGTAAATGTTTAATTGATACAGGAAGTGAGATCTCGGGAATATCTGAAAGGTTAAGCAAGAAATTGAAAGTGGGGAAAGATTATGTTGAAATGCCAGTTGTTGGGGTAAAGATAAAAGGTGCTACTGGGAAGAGCAGTAAATTGGTAAAAAGCCAGGCTTTAGTGACATTTTTAATTGGAGGCAAGTTGTTCACACATGGATGTTTCGTAATTCAGGAATTTAATGAGGATTTTCTTTTGGGTATGAATTGGATAGTAGAAGCAAATACAGCATTTGATTGGGTTGGAAAAAAACTTTTGTAGAAACTAGTGAAAGGGAGTACATTCAGACAAATTTTGCGAACACACTTGGTGATCAGAGTAATGGAATTTTGACAGTATCAATTTACTAAAAGAAAAAAGATTGGAGAATATTGAAACTCATAGATTTGATACCGATGAAGTTGAATTTGGGAATTTAGTAAATTTGAAAATTTCAGAAACACAAAATTTATCTGGGGAGCGAAAACAACAGTTAGAAAATCTGCTGTGGGAATACAGTGATGTTTTCAGTGACATACCTGGAAGGGTAAAGGGTTGTCAGTGTGAGCTTCAGGTAAAACCTCATGAACCATTTTTCATAAAACCATACAGTATTGCAATATCAAAAAGACCTGGTGTTGAGAAAGAGCTGAAAAAGATGGAAGGATGTAATATAATAGAAAGGAGTATCAGTGCATATAATAATCCTCTAGTAGTAGTTTCGAAAAAAGATGGTGGAGTAACATTGGTTTTGGACTCTACACACTTAAACAAAATTTTGTTCAGACAGATAGACCATCCTGAAAATATTGATGAGTTACTCTATAAATTTACGGATTTAAAATATACGTCAAGTTTGGATCTAACTTCGGGTTTTCATCAGGTACCACTTTCGGTTAATCCTAGAAAATATACTGCTTTCTTGTACAATGGTAAGAGTTACCGTTACCAATATTGTGTTGTGCCATTTGGGTTAAATTCTTCTGTTTCTGAATTTATAAGAGCTTTGGATCATGTACTGGGGCAAGAACTTGCGTCTAAACTGATAATTTATGTAGATGACATTTTGGTTACAGGGCAAAATTGGGAGGAACATTTTTTGATTTTGAAGTCAGTTTGTGAAAAACTTAGGAAAGGGGGGATGACATTGAAATTAGAGAAATGTAAATTTGCAGTTTCTGAATTGAAATTTTTGGGTCATGTTGTCACAGACAAGGGAATTTTGGCAGATCCAGAAAAAATTAAAGCAATTTCAGAAACTCCTATTTGTAAGACTAAAAAACAATTAAAGTCGTTCTTTGGGTTATGCGGTTATTACCGAAAACATATAAGTGATCAGAGTCTGAATGCACCATGTTTAAGCCAATTACTTAAGAAAAACACTGTTTGGGTTTGGGATAAAAGTTGTCAGGAAGAGTTTGATAAAATTAACCAAGAGTTGAGAAAGCAACACTTATTACACAGACCTGATTTTAGTTTTCCATTTTGTTTGAACACGGATAGCAGTAATTATGGGCTTGGAGCAGAGTTATTTCAAGAAAGAGTAGAGAATGGAGTTAAGATACATTGTACCATAGCATTTTCAAGCAGAATGTTGCTCAAGCATGAGAAAAATTATACAGTCACAGAGAAGGAACTTTTGGCAATTCATTGGGCTTTTACAAAATTTAGAATTTACCTTGTTGGACATAAAACCATAGTATTTTCGGATCACAAAGCTTTGAGTTACTTACAAGAGTGCAAATTATACCACAGTAGATTGACCAGATGGGCAATTTTACTGCAACAGTTTGACTTTGAAATCAAACACATAAAAGGTTCTGAGAATGTAGTAGCTGATTCACTTTCAAGTTTACCAGTTGGGGGAGAAAAGGAGATTTTTGAACAAGAGGAGGAAAAGCAATTTAAAATTAGATACTTGAAAGGGGTGGAAAATGAAAAAACAATTAGAGCTATGTGTAACAAAATTAGAAAAAATCAAAATTTAGATCAGAGTTGGAAATTAATCAAAGAATGTTTAGGCAAGAAGGGGTATGAGAAACTTGATAAATTTTACAAATTGCATAAGGGGATTTTGTTTCGGAGAACAGATGTAGATTCTGATAATTGGAAACTGTGTTGGTCAGAGGCAGATGCTGATAAGCTGATCATTTACATACATGAAAGTTTCGGTCATTGTGGGATACAGAAGTCTATTCAAAAGATACAAGAAAATGTTTATTTTTACAATATTGGAAAGAAGGTAAGAAAAGAATTGGCAACCTGTGACAAATGGCAGAGAGTTAAAGTGAGCAATCAAAGATGTGGTGGAGAGATGCAAAACATTATTCCGGAAAAACCTTTAGATCTTATCGCAGTGGACGTATATGGAATGTTACCAAAGAGTAAAGGTGGTTACTGTTACATATTTGTTATGGTAGATGTATTTTCAAAATTAATTAAACTATATCCAGTGAAAAAAGCTACTAGCCATGAAATTATAATAAAAATTGAAAGAGATTATTTCGAACAGGTGGGTAAACCAAAAGCTATATTATCAGATAATGGTTCACAGTTCACCTCTAAAATTTGGAAAAAGTTTATTGAAAGATAAAAATTGAAGCATATACTTATATCTGTTTATTCTCCGTCCACCAATCCTGCAGAAAGATATATGAGGGAAATTGGGAGACTTTGTAGAAACTATTGTAGCCATAAGCATCCAACCTGGTTTGAGCACATTCGAAATTTTGAAGATATTATGAATAGCCTACAACATAGTTCCACAGGATTTTCACCATATGAGATTATGTTTAATATTAGACCTCCAAATCTTATGTCAGAACTTATTGAATTTCCTAAATGTACACCTTTAACTATGCAAGAGAGAGAAGATATTGTCAGGGAAACTATGAGGAAACAAGGGGAAAAGAGGAATAAAAGATATAACAATAGGGTAAGATTAACCACTTTTAAAATTGGGGATCTTGTTCTGGTCAAATCTCATGAAAAATCAAAAATGTTAACTTCAGAAATTAAAAAATTCGTTGATATCTATATTGGGCCTGTTGAAGTCATAGAAAATCCACACCCTAATGCTTATCTTTTGGTGTATCCTAAGTCAAAGAAATTATTTGGTCTCAGGAATGTTGTCTCTTAAAAACTGTATAAACAGAAATCATAATTTCAAAATTTAAATAACCTATTATCATCTAAAACAAAAGTTCTCCACTGCAATACGCTTGTTAGAACAAAACTGCCTGTACAACGAAGTGTGTATATTTGCATGTATAAATTAATAATTTGAAGTCACATATTAATTGAAACTGATGAAAAACACTGTTCTAACAAAGAATGAGAGAAAGATTTATTTTTACTTTTTTACAAAAAAAAGTCTCCATAGTGAGCATTTCTGAATTTTTCTAATTTTTGGAAGCTAAGTCTTCCCTGTGGGTGAAGGCATGCATGTGAGGACATGCATGCAAAGGTATAAGTTTCAAAACCAATTTTAGATAAAGCCTCATGATATATGAGCAGTTTATTGTTGTTTATACTGATGTTGTGGGGAGCAAAAGTACTCTTCACAAGAATGTGACTTGTAGTAATATTGTAGTAGAGAGGAAAGTGTACATAAATAATTGCAAAAAATTTAGATAATACTGATGTATCTTTAGCTGTACTAAAAGAAGAAAATCATAAAAAAATACAAAATAAAAAAAACCTAAGTAAAAAAATTTAAAAAGAAAATCATAAGCAAAAAAAATATACAAAAAACAAAAAATCCATGACTAATAAAAAAATATAAAAATTAAAAAAAAATCAGATGTTAAAAAAATATATATATATAAAAGGCAAATATAGAGAAAAACACATAACACTATATATGTCCAATATCATTTTTACTGTACAATATGTAAGCATAATGAAATTAACATTAATATTTTAAAAAAAATTAAAACTTATTCTAGGAAATGAGTTTTACCTTTCTATTATTTTCAATCTGCATGCTGTATGTTAGAATATTTCTCATGTATGTTTTATACCATGTATATTTGTCATGTTAAATAATTTCTTTACTTGAAAATTTTGTGTATGGGATTGATGGGGAAGTATCATTGCAACAACAGCCAGTAATAAGTCCACAGATTCAAAGAGTCCAAATTTGGAAGAGGCTATCAGACTGCGTCATTAATGTACTAATTGTGTAATACAGATCCATCACTGAGTGTTGTCGGGATTTTGTTGTATATGTCCATAACAACAAAAGCCCTGGGGAGCAGTTTAATGGATCTGGGAGATGTTATTTTTTTACCGTATTTGTCGATACCGAATTGTAAATGTTTTCTTATATTTTTGTCAGAATTTATTATAATTTGTCTTATTATATGTTAATTTACTTCTGTTTTTGAGAGTAAAAGCATATTGATTACTATTAGAAAATGTATCGAAGAATAGCAAAGAGACTGATTACAAGTGGAAACTTGTGAATTGTGTAAAATATCTTTGACATTGGCGTCGTCTTCGACTATAGTTAGTCGGCAGCTAACTCTTGGTGTATGTTGACGGAAGAACAATGTGAAGGTCGCCATCATAAATAATTTTGAATTATGTTACTATTATTTTTGTATTAACTAAAAAGAAGAAACTACATTTGAAGAAACTGTATTTGAAACACCAAAATGAGAGAAACACGTTGAACCACGTCTTTTCTGCAGCCGACAATGATGCATTGTAGAATCATACTTAGACAACTGAAGCCAAGACTAATTTCGCCTTGCAAATGTCTAACGGAAAAGGCACTGTCACGAAATATGGCAAATTTAAGTAAATAAAAAATAGTGATCATATTTTCAACTTGTGTCTTAGCCGGGATGCCATATTTCAACCTTACCAATGATTTACGCTACAATTAAAACAAAACTTATTCACAATTCCAATTACAATAGCTACACATTTCATGTACCGGTTTTCGTAAATACAGATCTTTACGTACTTGGTTTAGGTGAAATAATGCCAATGCGTCACAATTATTTCGATGTGAGCAATGAAACTTCACGTAAAACATGACTGCGATAAAATGCGTAATAAAATAAATATACCGAGGTCTAGAAATAAGCATGATTACACATAAAAGGGATGATTAATACAGTTCAATATTAAAAATGTGTATTCAACAAAACCGTAGTCCTACAGAACCGGAGGGGTGTGACAGTAATGGTTTTATTTTATCAGTGAAATTACATACCGGTACTGGATGTTACTAATGCACCTGAAACCATCAAATAAATGATTACAAACTTAATTTACCGGTTTTTCTCCCCCGGAATCCAAAACATCAGACAGTATATATAATAATGGTATGAGACAATGAAGGGAGATTATTTGAGGATGTATTTTCATCAATTTTGAGATGTTATGACTCGTAATAGCCCTGGAGACGTCTTTTACAACAATCGAATAATTTGTAGCAGTACACCGATAAAAATAACTGCTTGCAACTAGCAAGTAATCGCGCAACCAAACTTCGAACACACAAATAACTTCTTAACATGATACGATTACATGACAATGGACACCATACGCATACTCAAAATAACAAACCTAGATGAACACAGCACCGGTTTTTGTACGCCTCCAAACAAACTGCTTTTCAGAGATTGTATTTTAATAAATGAAGACATACCGGAGCAGTGGATTTTAATAATACCGACAACCAAAGACAACAAAGCAACTGAACTACGCACTAGAACAAGCCAGTTTATTTGATTAATTTAAAATGTTTTGTTATTTGCTGACATGAATCCATGGCTTTTTAGATTAAAGTACTGACTTCGAAAGTGGGGGCATTTTATGACAGAATTAAAAATCATTATTGACAAAGCCAATCCAATCCAATAGAGACCGTAGATCTTACACTAATAACTAAACAAGAAATTTCCAGAAACTTACCTCCGCTTATAAAAATGTCCACAGTGTGCGTTAGAAAAATGTGTAGAAGAATGAAACTCAAGGAGAAAATACGAATTGCTTTGGAAGTAAAGGATACTTATTATAAATGTCACTATCTTTATCGTAAGTTTTGCATATGATTTTTACGGCTTAATGCTTTGGTTGCTATTATTGGCTCGTTGTAATACGAGAGTTTCTTATTTAAATTTGAACGAAACCATTAAACAGAAGCACATTTTCGAAGTGTTGTTTGACTGATTTAGTCACTCAGTACAAAACACCTTCCTATACTCTTTACTAGTTTAAAAAAATGGTTCAAAAGGCTCTGAGCACTATGGGACTTAACTTCTGAGGTCATCAGTCCCCTAGAACTACTTAAACCTATTTAACCTAAGGACATCACACACACCCGTGCTCGAGGCAGGATTCGAACCTGCGACAATAGCGGTGGTCTGATCCCTGAAAATGTTACTGCAACTTTTCTGAAGTGTATAATCCTTGACTCATTTGCCAGATTTATGCATTCTGTAATCTCACTAAATAACTCAAGGAAAATAACAGAGACAGTTCTATCCTTCTCCAATCCGTGCATGTATCATGTCTTCAGTGAATTCGGCACCAACAGGACATTACGAATTTGACTTTTTTAAATGTCCAACCACACATGCATATTTCCTTGTCCAGCAGTTCATTCGGTTGGGCAGTCTCCAGTATATGTTTCCTTCTGTGTTTTGTTTGTACAGACATACCGGAGCAATGATCATTCACATAGATTTTAACTTATTTTTTGCCAGTGCACTGTTAGTATCTGCGAAAACAAAAACTGCTGCACAAGCTCTGCAAACAACAAATGTGATCTTACAAAACATCAAACAATGGTTCTTCGACAATAAAATGAAAACGAATGAAGAAATAACACAACAAAATTTTACATGCAGGCTTACAAATGTGGCATACCCCGATAATATGGAGGCTATCAAACTGCTGGGATTCCTGATTGACAGCAAATTAATAATGAATGAACAAACAGTGTATGTGTGCTCCCAGCTCTCCGATGTACTGTCTGCAGAAAGTAAGTTGACACTCAGCGCCGTGGCTTATGGGAATGACTGTAAATGGGAGATGCCTCCACTGTCACTCGCTTCAGCCACCGCGCCGAGTGTCAACTTAGTTTGTGTGTACAGTAATATACCTTCTGAGGAGAACAGTAGGTGTATTAGCTGACCCATACCTTATAACAGTGCATTATGCAATATTTAATAGCCACATCAATCATGGCCTACTGTTATGGGGATATTCTGAAGGCTGCAAGTATGTGGCAGTGCTACATAAAAAAAGCAGTCAGAATCTTTGCATCAAGCTAAAGACTGCAGCACTGCAAGCCTATGTTCACGCAATTCGACCTGGTGGAGGCTCTGTAATGGTGTGGGACGTGTGCAGTTGGAATTAAATGGGACCCCTTATACTTCTAGATACGATTCTGACAGGTGACACATATGTAAACATCATGTCTACCTGCCTCCATTCATGTCCATTGTGCATTCCGACAGACTTGGAAAAATCCAGCAGGTCAATCCAACACCCCACACGTCCAGCACTTCCGCTGGCCTCCATCTCTCCAGACATGAACGTGTTTGGGCATACCTGGGATGCCTTGCAACAAGCTGTTCAGTACAGATTCGACCCCCTTCTACTCTAGCAGATTGATGGGCAGCACTGCAGGATTCATGGTGTCATTCCTTCCATGACTACTTTAGACATTAGTTGAGTCCATGCCACGTCATGCTGCAAAACTTCTGCATACTCGCGGGGGCCCTACCCGATATTAGGCAGGTGTACCAGTTTCTTTGGCTCTTCAGTGTGTGTATCATATATATTTCCTTATATATATGAAAAATGATAAATAACTCTTGCATATTTAATCTTCACACAGTCTGTCCAATCATGACTGGTAAACGACACAGATCCAGAAATTAAAAACATCAAGTTACTGGTATTTCTATAGATACGTTAACTTTGCACACCTTATGTTATGGAAGTAAGAGCTCTGGAAACCAAGGGGCTGTTAGTTCTGTTTTGCATATATATCTACTTGATTAGTTCTCATTAGTTGGAAAATAATATTGTGGCAATATAAAATCTACCACCCCAAGAAACGACAGTGAGAAAATGGATGTCATGTAAAAATAAGCAAACACTGCAGAAAGTGCTAGATTCCCAATTTCTGGAATAGACAGGAAGATTTATGGGTCTCTACGTCAGCCGAACATAACGAATAGAATAGTTTGGTAAATACCATAAATGGATATAAGTCTGCCACAGCAGCCTGTATTCGAGATGACTGTAACTGCAAAATTATCTGAAAGGAAAAAAGATCAAGGTCAATTACAAATACACACTTTCTATCTAATCAAGTGCTTCAGATGAAGGATGTTTCATTTATTTATTTATTATACACCTTTAAAAATGCAACCAACATAATCTTTTGTGTACACAGACGTAGCAATACAATTACATAAATAACACGCACAGACTAAAAAATATTTTACGTAATTACTGTTCGACATTAAATTGTCCATCATACTGCGCATGATGTATTATGTAGAATCACATACATAAGTTTAATGTAATGAAACTATATTACTGTCTGAGATAATTTTTAAAGCCTATTTCGAACTCTTCTATTGTATAAAATGCTTTTTCTCTCAAAGCCACAACTGTGCGACGTCTTTAAACATATTGGTGACACATTGTGTACCTGTAGTGACAACATATTAAACTGTTTTACCCTCATGTATTTGTAACTGTCTAGAGTTTCCTTAAGTCTAGCGACTGTGATGTCTGTCTTCTGTTTTAGGTGTGTATTATATTGACGGGCCACGAGGCTACACCACCGCGGGGTCGAGGCACCTTGTCACAGTTCCTGCAGAACCCGCCCCCCCCCCCCCCCCCCCCGCACATCCCCGCCCGCCCCCCCCCCCCCCCCCCCCCCCCCCCCCCCCCGCCATCAGAGGTTCGGATCCTCCCTCGGGCGTGGATGGGTGTGTTATCCTTAGCGTGAGATAGTTTTAGATTAAGTAGTGTGTAAACCAATGACCTCATGACCTCAGCAGTTTGTCCCAATAGGAACGTACCACAAATTTCCAAAATAACATCAATGGATAGAGTGTTTTAGTTTGTAATAATGCTAGTTTTCTTTTGTATGTATTAGACAACTTAATATGAAGAGGAATGTAGCTGTGGGTATTTTTATTTATTTATATATATATATTTTTTAAATAGGGTTCCCAAGACATTATTTATAGCCCCACAGATGCATCTGAACTCCTTATTTTTGCCAAATGTGATCTTTTTTTGCTCCAGGGAAATTCCTCAATAACACAATGGCATGTCAATTGTGCTTGGAAAAAGGTATAGTATGCATTTAGCAATAGCTTATCATTAACACATGACCTTAGTTTACCTAACAAATATGTAGCACATACTAAGTTAGTAGAGATATATTTGGTATAATTCTTCCATGTTAATTTCGTGTGAAGACAGAAGTCAAGAAGTTTAGCTGAAGCAGTTATTGCCATCCTCTTTAATTGATAAGGTAAAGAGAATATTTACAGTTTGTCAGTATTAATACAAAATTCAGTGAGATGGAACCACTTACTGGCTGCTCTGAAATGATCCCTACTTTACTGCTTTAATGCTCCTCAATTTTTACCAGCTGGAACAAAAGTGGTACCATCATAACATAAATTTTCACATACTAATCACTGGTTATGACATAACGTATTGTGAGTCACTAAAATTAGGAAGTATTATGTTATGTGGCTGGCATTTGGCTGAAATCAGAAATTAGTGGCTAGTGTTTGGTTGAAATCAGAAATCGGTCATGTGACATTCCTCACTCACTAATTTTGAGACACAGTATTGTATCCATCATATTTCGTTGTTTCCATGTTATAACTTTGATTTTTTGACAGTATGCAATTTGAAGGCAATGTCAAATAGAAGATTTATCACAAACACATCACTCTATATACAATTTGTTATAATTAAATATCTCTTAGACACATCAGTCCTTAAGAGATTTCAAGATGAAATGCATTCACTGTGGTTAGAGACGTAGTGTTACAGAACTGAAAGAAGTAGGATAATATCCTAGAACACACTAATACCTTTTCTCTCCAGCTTTGCTTTTGTAACACATTCTGGGTCTTCTTATTTATGTAATAGAAGCATGTCCCACAATATTCGATGTTATTTACATGAAATGAGTTTCTTCTCTTTCATGGCTTCAAGCTTAAAAAATGAACGATGAAACTGCTGCTAGTGAAACAAGCAGTAAAGACATTTACATCATATGAAATTTACATTTTTTCTTATCACAAATAATTGACTTTTTTTTAATATGTCATGATTCCTGAGGGTGTGGTTAGGTGGGAACCTACAAGTAAAGCTTAAGTTACTGCGAGTGAAACGAGCAGCAATCATATGTATAGTCTTGCTTGTTACCAATGCTTTGTGATTTCTTTGAAATAAGCCACGATTTTTGAGAGTGTGGTTATACACAAACCTAAGAGCACAGCTTAAATTGGTGCAAATGAAATGAGCAGCAATCATATTTGTAGTTTTGCTTGTCATAAATGCTGCGTGGGATTAGCTGAGCGGTCTAAGGCACTGCAGTCAAGGACTGTGCGGCTGATCCTGGCGGAGGTTCGAGTCCTCCCTCGGGCATGGGTGTGTGTGTGTTTGTCCTTAGGATAATTTAAGTTAAGTAGTGTGTAAGCTTAGGGACTGATGACCTTAGCAGTTAAGTCCCATAAGATTTCACACATATTTGAACATTTTGTCATAAATATTTAGTTATGATCGAATCTTTAGCAGCGCTTTCATAAATGTGGTAGTCAAGACAAAGAGCACATTACACTGGGAGAAAGACATCATGTCACAGTCTGATTTCATGCAAATGCCAGTCACACACTGTGGTACTTCCTGATTTCAGTCACTCATAGCATAAGAAACAGTCCCTAATACAACATAAAAATGCTATCAGTTATTGTGTCTTTTCATATAAATCTTTTCACTTATATCTACTTTATCAGCTTTCACTTTGTAATTTAAGTTTTCTTATTTAGAAACTATCATCAGCATTACTAACACTTAGTGGATATCAGAACCACCCACAGTAACATTATGTGTGTGGAGGATGGCTTCTATGGACTAATCCCACTAACTCTGATACGAAAGTGTGTTTCACTTTGCTTTTTGGTACTTTCGTTAAATATAGTTTTGAAGCATATGAGATAGATTGATCAAACTGTGAGGTCAAAATGCCGTGATGGAAGTGATCTGATTAATCTAAAAGAAGATGTTTTAGTCATTATTAATTAACTAAAGCAGAAATAAGGATGTAGCAGCAAATTTCGAGATAACTCAACCTTACAAAATCCGACGCCTAATACGTAATGTGCTAATCAGATACAGTCTTTTAATATACCAATTAAATTATGTACAATTTTGATTTTGTAGTAATTATTGTTTTTGTAACTTTTAGCCCTTCTGTCCCCACACCAAACCAGTTTAGTCAATATATTACAAACACGATTTGCCTCGAAACAACAGAGACAGAGTGTAAGGATACCTGAACATCATTTTGGTTGTCTTTGAAATTGTTTAAACGATAATTCGATTGAAAAGTCATTGTGTAATTCTAACCTGACGCCATAAGAACGACATTACACATCACCATTGTAAAATTAGCTGTTATAGGCAGTTATCTACTAACCAACTAATAAGGGACACATTTGTTTGGTTTGACAGCTTCAGATGACAGTGTGTATTTTCTTTTCTGAGCTATGATATGGTGCAAACATTGATGGCAGCCATATTTAAATGCAGCAAACGTGGATGTTTGCAGAAATTTATTCAGGAGTGGTCAAGGTTTTAAAATTTTTGTATTTGATATGGTCCTCAGCAGACAATTATACCCTAAGAATAAATTGTAACATGGTATTATCAGTTTTATTGTATCTCAAAGCATTGGTAGTTGACTCAGTATATTTTGAAGAACACACTACTTTCATAACCCAAAAGGCAAGCATATTTCATAAATAAATGCAAAGTAAATCTTTTTGTACTAGTAATAATGAATATGGATACATTCTTTTCAATTAAACGATCAAAAATGACATCTGCATATGATTCAACAAATCGGGAAATTATGGCAGACAATATTCACTAAAGATATTTTCATTCATATAGTTATAATGTTTTGATTGTCACTGAATACTGCAATAGAACGAAAAAGTCAGACAGGCTACATAAACCTTGTTGACTATCACAAAACTAACAATAAAAAGTGACTGATTAAAATAGTAACTTTGAAGTCATCTGGCTTACAAAATGTAAAGTCTGATCATGTGAATGGATTTATTAGATTATTTTCACACCATCCAGTGTTTAGGGCTGACCTGCATAATTAAAATAAAATGAAGCTTCTTTTTTGGTTTGTTTGGATAATGTGCAACCCACAGTCAGCATTCTAAGCTCCCAAATCGAAGAGCATGAAACACAACTTTAAACGTAATTTTAAATCTTCGTTAAATTTTTTCTCCCTTACATGGTTAGTGTCGAATATTTAACACCTTACCTCATTCTCGTATTTATCAGACGTTTGAAGGTGTTTCATACATATGAGTTTGAATCTTTAAAGAATTGGGTGATGGGTTTACTGATGAGGCACGTAAAAGTTTTAGTTGATTTTTGCTGTTTTGACAGCAAAGTAACTGAGGATGGCGGGAGCAGAGAGGATATAAAATGCAGACTGGTTGTAGCTAGAAACACATTTCTCAAGAAGCAGAATTTGTTAACATCTAATACAAATTTCAGTGTCAGGATGTGTTCTCTGAAGCTATTTGTGTGGAGTGTAGCCTTCTACAGAAATGAAATGTGGATTACAAGCAGTTCAAATAAGAAGAGAATAGAAGTTTTCCAAATGTGGTACTACAGAATAATGCTGAACATTAGATAGGTAGATCGAGTATCTAATGAGGTGGTACTGAATCTAATTGGGGAGAAAAGAAATTTATAGAAGAATTTGACTAGAAGAAGGGACCATTTGGTACTACATGTCCTAAGGCATGAAGGTAGCGGTAGTTTGATAGTAGAGGGAAGTGTGCTGAGTAAAAATTGTAGAGGGAGGCCAAGCGATGAATACAGTTAAGCAGATTCAAATAGAGGTTGCTGTATTTAGCCAACATGAGGAGGCTTGCACAGGATACAGTAAAGTGGAGAGCTGCACAAACCAGTCTTTCATTCAAGACCACATCAACAACTACATCACGTTTTATTGGTAGCATTATTATTATTATATTTTCCTTATTACTATGCTTGAGACGCTGGAAACAAAGGGAATGGATACCGCTACTAGCTTCACAGTTGTGTTAGGCTTTAACCATAAAGATTGCACTGTCTGAGAGGCTAATTTTGCATTTTTGAATTGATGTGTTAATCCGAGAATGTTATTAAAATTGTGTTTAGAGAAATACAATATCACTCTTTCCAACAATCTGTGTGCTGAGATGATGTGGATGCGACCACACCCTGCTCTGTACTGCTATGAGAGTATCACGCCACTTCAAGGCAGCCAATCCCGTGTCAGCACGTCGCCACGTGACCGACGGAATGACGGCAGCCTACGGGACTTTGTCCTTCCTGTTTCTTTTGCGCAATACTCTTGCCATACGACTGGGCAAGCTGACACATTGGTTAGCTCACTGTACTCGCATTTGGGAGGACGACGGTTTAAACCCACGTTCGGCCTTCCTGATTGAAGTTTCTGTGATCTCCCTAAATCGCTTCAGGCAAATGCCGGGGTGACAGCTTTGAAAGGGCACGGCTGACTACCTTCCCCGTCCTTCCCTAATCCGATGCGACCACCGATGATCTCGCTATTTGGTCCCCTCACCCCAAATCAACTCAAACCCTCTTACCAAATGAGGCAACATAAAAGAAATCTATTGCTTCTATTAGTGAAAACACGATTTCTCGAAAGTTTTTTAAAAAAATGTTAATCATGACAAACAACAACCATCCTGTGGTTTTCCACACTCATGCAGCATATTTGTTTGCAGAACCATTATAGCCGTGGTTACGGCATGAGTGAAGAAACACAAAGTATGAAGAAAAAATTACGACTAATCGTGGTAATTTAGAAATCTGATAATTTCCGGTATGAAAAACTGTCATCATACCCACTCCAGTGTGTGAGTTTCGTCTGAGGCGAAACGACGGGAAACTCAAAGCGGACACAAGTCAGTGTAGTGCGATTTAGGTTTAACAATAAGTTGTAAAACGAAGGCAGCAGCGATCGAGTATTCGCTGCTGCATGGTGGTCTTACGTAGCAGTGGTGTGCGAGACGAAAGTGGAGGAGGCTGGCAAAGAAGGCGTGGCCAATATCTTACTCACAATCTCTCGACGTCAGCTTTTATCGACTGATCGAGAAAAAGAAGTAGTCCATCTTTAGGCAAAGCCTTTACAAACTATTTCATTATGCCTAACTTTATATGTAGAGGTGGCAGGAGGACGTTATTTGGATCTACTAGGTTTTGTGTAGAATGTTCTTCTCACCAGGTTTTAAAGACTTCCTCACAGACGAGTTCTTTCTGTACCAGTGTTCATCCCTAGCCCTACTGTCCCATTCACACAAGAAACATGGAAATTTGGTAAAGCCACCTTGCTGACCAAGGAGCATGCATGTTACTTTTAGATCGCCACATTTCATCCAACCATGAGCAGAATAGCCTATTTCATTTAACATTATTTCTAGATTTTCATAGCTTTTTTTCATGTGTACAGAATGTCCAACAGGTATAGATGCATACATGTTACAATTGTCTAATAAAACAGCCTTAAAACTAGTTTTGGATGAATCAATAAACATCCTCCAGTCTTCCTTGTTGTATTCAGTACCAAACTCATTCATCAGACCTGGAATGTCTGAGCAGTGCACTAAATCACCTTCTTGTTGAAAAAAGTTGGAAAATTGCTGCTCACTCTTTCTATGCATGTATATGCTGGTTTCAACTGCCAATAAGTTCTTTTCTTTTAATCTAAAGCCAAGCAATTCAACTTTTTCTCTCATTAAGCCCAGATCCCTAACCAAATCGTTAAGCTCGGTCTCAGTAAACAATTTGGGCTCTAGACTTTCTGTATTACATTGGAATTCATCATCGTCTGGTTCATCTAAATCACATTGTGCATCAGAAAATACTTCTGTTAGAACAGAATTTAAATCATCTGGTGGGTCAGGAAACAGCAAATCTACACCATGCCTTACTGGTCGGATGGCAGATGAAAGGTTAGAGTAGCTTATTACCTTTTTTGTTTTCCACATAATGACCAGTAATATCAACACTGCAAAAGTAACAATCATCGGAATGATTTCTTGGCTTCCTCCATATCATGGGAACAGCAAATCTAAAGGCTTTTCTCTCCTTTTTCAACCATTTTCTCAGGTCTCCAACACACACACAATATACCTTGTGTGGCGCCTAAAATTTATCTTGATGACCAAGTTTAGATCCAAAGTATGATAAATAAACCTTTTTCAAAAAGTCAACAATGTTTCTTTGGTGTTTTTAATCACAAATTCAACACAAATATAACAAAAACTGTCAGCAGAGTTTTTACAACCACGATTAAACACTGTATTGAGCACATGTACAGGAAACGAGAAAGTGAAGTTAGATTGACAGTATACGAACCACCATCTGTTAACACAAAAATAGAATTGACCTTTTGTGCCAGCAAATGTTTCTCATCTACATTTATTACACCTCATTTTAAATTATTTTAACTATACAAAAGCTGTTAAATTCTTTAAAAAATCACTTACTTTAATAAATTTAACTGTAAAGTGTGAAGAAATGGTGGGTGATACAGTTTTTGAAGTATCATATTTAGATTTCCCACCCTAACAATAAAAAGAATAAGGTATTTTCACCAAAAAGTTTTCCATTGTTGGTCTGTGTAATTATTTGTTAATATGGATTTCTCTTCACTGTAACTTTTCTGGTGCTGTAAGCTGTATATTTTTCTCAAATTAGTAACTTTCTGCTAATTAGGAAATAGCATTTCTTTGGAAGTACAATTGTACTGACCATTCATATATGATGCAAAAAAACTTCATAAAGGTTTGTTTTCAAATATGAGCTGTAACGTTACATGCATTCTGCTTAACCTTAATGAAAGTTATCTTAATCCATTTTGACGTATAAAAAATGTTTGTTTTGTTTTTTTCTCTGCATGCAATAATTCATATTGTCACAGAGTATGCAGTTTCATGGCAAGTCACATCTCCGATGGAATAAACAGCCGAACCAGCAAGTACCACAAAAGTATAGTAAAGCAGCTGCCGTCATTCCACCTTGCAGACATGTGGCGCCCATCCTTACCCATGTACATGCACAGACAGTCATAAACTTCCAAACAACATGCTATTCTAGAACAACAAACTTATAAAAGACCGGTATGCTCACTATGATACTCATCATTTGTCGGCCTGGTAGACATTGTGCAACACATTGCCTTACCCAAGTGGTATGTTATACTGTATGCCACCTTTTTGTGTATGTAAATGATGTCATCACAACCACAGGACGTAGAGAAATAAATAATACTGCTAGTTCAGATTGTACATTTGTCTTCAGAAACGAAAATTGTTAAAACTTTGTAAAATAAAAACCCTTTACTTATGGTATTTGAACTAAGTAATATTTCATATAATTCCATTTCAAAACATCTTTACTCATGACATAGCCCTAACGTTACTTAATGATTACTTGTGGATTACTTACAAAGACTCAGTAAAAATTTATCATTTCAATGTATCTGATCTCAAATACTTTGCTTGAGGTCGGATAAACACTGGTGCAAAGTAACCATTCTTCAATAGGAATTTGAATTCTTGAAGTAAGTTATAGTCTTAAAATGTTATGACCATATATTATTTTTTCATTGTCTCTATTTCTCTATGTATGTGGACCAGCCACAATGGTGGCTGGTAAACCAGCTGTACCTCTGTTTTAATTATCAATGGTCTATTCAGACACAGGGAGTATTCGTAGCCTAGTCATGCTGACTGGACATGGAGTAATTATTAATTCCTATTATGAATTGATCATAGTTCTATCTTCATCTGGATTACCAACTAAACTTGTGAGGAAACATAGGCTTAGGAGCCTCATTTCTTATTTCCTCTACACATCCTTCAAGTAGGATAAGGTAAGCAGGCAGTTAACCTACTTATTCTAAGTTAAGCTAACATTCCCTAAAAATGTGTATAAACTAAATCATGTGATTTAACCATCGAAAATAAGTAAAAATTCCCCTCGTAAAAAGCTCCTAGCAAACAAAGGTACTGCTAACCATGAGAAAAGTACAAAAAATTCTAAGGAATAGTTGTGAAACATGCAAACATCCCAAGTCGTTGGATGTATCCATTCAGTTCTGACAGCAAATTATAGTTTTCCATAGACACTTCGAGCTTTTCGGAGTTTATATATTAATCTGTCAATTTCAAACAATCAAATGTAATAAATGTTGAGAACAACTAGTGTAGTGAACTCATTAACTTCCTACTTTCTGTGTTAAGAGCAGCACACAAAGTTAAGACAATTCTGTCCTAGTTATCCATTTCTGAAATGAGTATAAGAATTAGACCACAAAACTCAGGTTCGTTCCTGTATTTTGCAACTTTATAGTAATCCTCAAAGCTAATAGTATCCTACTTCTGCAGAAACCCATAAATACTCCTCCTCCTACAGAAAAATCCTTCATAAAGACCATTCAAATTTTATAGCTATATTGGCCCTATATATATGCCTCCATTTTTCCTCCATTTAAACTTAAGTAATACTCCCTTTATCCCACCTGCACTATTCATAATATAATTCATGTATATATGCGTATCATAGCCTGTTCATTATTACATCACTCCCACTAAACTGCTACTTTCTCGTCTTCCCTCTTATAACTTTAGTTACCTTAATTCTATTGTATTTTGAACCCATACCTTATTACTGAGCTTCCTCTTAAATATACTACTGTCTCTTAAATATACTACTCTTTGTTCAACTCAGCATGAGCAAGAAACATTATTTTGAGTAAAGTCGTCTAGACCGATATTTAAATTTTCTTCATTTATTACACCACTTCAGCTCCTGCCACTATCAGAGATCGAAAAGCTTAGAACTTACAGAACAAGGTTGTCCTTGACAAAATATATGTTGTTCCTTTTACAGAGTAGCCTTTTTGGACTTAGAATGTAATCTGGATATTCTTGCCATTTATTACCATCTCTCTATGTGGTGATGGCTATGCATGTAAGAGAGAATCTATTCAGTTCTGATGTCTCTTCTGATCTCTTGTTCTTTTTAAATGTGGGCTGTGGTAAATTATGGTGACTTCTGTGAGTAATGAGTAATTCCTTAATAGTAAATGCTATCTTCTCATGCATACTTATCTAGATATTACTCATAAAATATTTATTCTCATCTATTATGTAGTGAAGTTCATAGTCAGTGCGAAATAGTGACTTGTCTTATTTCCATGCTTTTGCTTTAGCTTGCTTAATATTGCTAAAGTCTTCTTTTGTACTTTCATCACAGTTCCAGATAGTTTTCTATTTCAATAAGTTCGATAAATGAGCATCTTTCATAGCCTAGCCTCTTACAAAGCTCCTATAGAATCCAGCCATATCTAAGTGATCATAGATGCTTAATATTTCTAGTCTCTGGACAGTCTTTTATAACTTGCATTCTTTCTGGACATAGTTGTATTCCCATTATTCTCACACTGTGTCCCAAAAAGTCAACTCTTGTCACCAAAAGTATGTTTTAGAAACTTTTATTAGTAACCCTTTTTCTTCCAGTCACCTCAAAATATATATCAATAATTGTCAACAGTCTTCCCAAGTCTTGTAGACTATTAATAAATCATTGACATACATTATTAATTCTTGCACTAATTCCCTCCCTAATAAATATTGAGCAGGAATGAAAACTGACACAGGAATGTCCAATTCGGTAATGGAGTAATTCAATCATGCTTGCCAAGACTTCAACTAATGAAAGCTGTTGTTCTGTGATCACCTTCTCCTGGATTCCATTCTCCTTGGTACAGCTCACAACCCAAGGCGAATTGTAATACTTCCATGGCATTTACTTTAAACTGAAAAGATTTTCTTTCAAATAAGAAGGCTGTGTATGGCCTTGAGTGGTCATGTAATGCTACCTGCCAGTATCCTTCCATGAAATCTATGGAAATATGAAATTCTGCTTCATCAAAGTTAGATAACATCACTTCTGTACTCAGGGTTCTAACCCTTTCTGTCTCTTTGTGTTTATGGAGTGATCATGAATCTAAAACTAAATGAACACCTATCACAAGTCTCTTAAGTACCCACAACAGACCCTAAAAATGCATTGAGTTATGTTGCTGTCTATCTCCTTTCATATTTCATCTCTCACTGCAATTCGAAGGTTTATTGGTAGTGGATACGACTTGCAAAAGGAAAAAAACTGTGTCATCTTTTACTTTAAACTTACAGAAGTATTCCTTCATTAGTCCCAAGTTATCTGTGACCACATCTTTATGTTTTAACAGAATACCTTCTAATTAAGATTTCTGTTCTTCTGGCACTACAGGTGATTCTCTTTCTATCAATTTAATGCCAACTCCTCTTGTTTTAATACTTCCCTTCTTTTTCTTGTTTATTTTCATCTGTTGCAATAATATCAGTAAACACAACTAAATGAATATGCTCCTCTGATGATGGGCCTTGCTTAGATTTCAATGGATTACTTTGGAAAGCTATGCTAGCTACCTTTTTACCTATTTTCCACACAAATATTTTCTGGTTGAAATCCAATCGATAATAATTATCAAGTAACCAATCTTATCCTAACAGGATCTATGGCACTAGCAACAATGTTTGATGGAAGTTCCACTTTTTAATCGTAACTGGTAGTCATGTTTCTTTTTTAATTTGCTTCCCTTTATTACAGGTGGTTCCGGTAACACACACTCCCATTACTGGTACTAGGAGGCAACAATATTCCTCATTAGCGCTAGCCATGGTGTAAGATTAATGATATTTTATGCACAGAATATAGGTGAACATCAACTTTATTTCCAAAAATGTCACTCACTACTATTGGTTTACAATGTTCTCCCTTAGCTGTTACTTTTCCTTCTTTAAACAACTACTCAAGAATAGGTCTCAGCCATGTGAGGATTACTGTCTTCTCTGAATGAGGGCCTACTATTCTATTATTAGTTTGGCATGGATCTTAGTGTCAAATCTTTTTCCTGAACTTTAGGGTGAATTTTACAGCAATTCATCCACAAGGCTTTAATGTAGCAAAAATTATGTTTATATCTTTTTTAGTAATAGGTCAAATTTCGGACAACTTTTTCCATAATGAATCATATTTCGACCAAATTTTTTTCCAGAAATCCAAATGTTTGTCGTATTTTTAAGTACACAAGAATATAAACACGAAAATTTTACTCACATGACAATGTTTGAGGTAATGTTGTCACAATTAAACACAATTACTACAAAGATTTATTTATCGGGTTTATAGTAGACAAGCAGTGTAACACATTATGTAGTCCGTTCACTGATATAAAGATTGTTGCACAGAGTCTACAAAACATTCTCGAAGCCAACAAGGGTGGCTTCTGGCACAATAAACATAGCACAAGTAGTCGCCCCATTCAGTTTGAATACAAACTTAGTCCTATTCGACGAAACCAGGGGAGAAATTCTTCAGCAATGACAAGGAAATATTATTTTATAAACTATATGAAGTTAAGGTTAATGGGGGAAATGGCTTTAACGTGTAAAAACACTGCAACACCTCCAAACACAGTAGCTGCACGAAGATAAGTGCTGAGAAGGACAGCAGACGAACGCTGTTATTTGAGTAGACATGTCCATCTTCAGAGGTGCAAGAACTTGTTTAAGATGGTGGTGTCTTGCAATGTCCTATTGGAGAAGCTGAAGAATCCCCGCTTCAGACAGTTCTTGAAGTACAAAATAAATCCAGTTCCAGATGAAGCTACGCTGAGAAACGACTATTTATCTGTGTGCTACGAGGAAGTGCTCGACAAAATACGAACTAAAGTTGTTGACCAAGAGATTAGGGCGTCTATCGGAAATCACCAATTTGGATAGGGGTTAAATTGTAAATACTTTTGTTGGTGTCCTTAAAGTTGACGGACCTGGAGAAATGTTTCTCCTAAGGGTGTGAAGCTCTCAGCAGAATAAACAGCTCGACAACTGCCTTTGCGTTTGACAACTCAATGAAGCTACTGTCACTGTTGGTGTGAATAGAGACCAATAAATGGTGCTTCATACATGGCTGTAGTAGCCTACAGACTTCAGAGTCTCTATCCCAGTGTGGCACACATCACTTGCCTTGCACACGCATTGTACAGAGCTGTAGAAGAGGTGAAATTAAATTGCACTGATGTGAGCCAACCGATCTCCTCTAGCAAGAAAATCTATGTGAAAGCTCCACTAAGAGTACAAAAATTAAAGAACAGGGAGCTTCCCTCCATTTCCCCCTCAGCTTGTACTTACACAATGAGGTTCTTGGGTTAATGTTGTTAAGTATTACTGTACCTATTACACCAAAACAAGACGATCTTTTCTGAGCCTGATAGTGATTAATAAAGTGCTATCAGAACTGCCAAAGAGTTCTTTACAGATACGTTGTCTCTAAACTTGACATACATCAACGCGCTGTGTCATCCGAACAAGACACAGGTGCAAAGATGCGAGCTGGTGCCAGTGCCATAGAGACTCTCCACTTGCGCGAGTTCCACCTGCGCCACTGTCGGCGCTGAGCATGGAGGTAAGAATAGAGGGAGACGCCGTGATGTCACAGCTGTGAAGTTATGTGAAGCCGAGGGTAGCCATCTCAATCCGACCAAAACATTGCTGCTGTAAACTTGTGTGCATAGGCTTGTCGCTCACTTTTGGAAGGATTTTGCGCTATTATGGTGACTTGTGTGGTGTTCGGATGTACGAATCTTTCTGATTGTGATGCGAAATCGAAGGGAATAACATTTCATGTGTAAGTTGTCTCGTTAAGTGTGATTTTACAACTTCATTGTGAATGAACGTGTGCTACATTGGTACTTGTACTATAGCGTGTTTTTCTCCTGTAGATTTCCTAAAAATGAAAGTCGGAAAGCTCTGTGGGAGAATGCCGTGAGGAGGAAGAATTGGTGTGCGTCGAAATGGAGCACTATATGTTCTCAGCATTTCCGAGAAGAGGACATAGACCAAACTTCCGTTTCAACAGTAAGGCTCCGAGAAAATGCTGTACCATCAGTTTTCCCTACACACCCAAAACATTTGCAAAAGGTATGTTAATTCAAAGAATTAAATTCTTAGTTTTCAAGTTCACATTTCAGTATAATACGTACGTATCGTCGATAATCAAAGTGTTGAGTAACTCACTTTGTCTTCATGATGTACCAAATTAAAAGCTAACACTACATTAACTGTCCTAAACAGGACACTGTGTAGATTTGCCATTCTATGTACCTCATTTCAGTAAATATTGGTGGTAATGAAGAGTGTTTCCCAGTAGTGTAACGTAACTGAAATGTCCCAGCATGTATTACAAACAAGATGTATTTATGGGTCTTTGGAGGGAGGGTATAGCTAACTTAGTTTTCAGTTTCTATTATTTAGTTTGTGATACACGTTTATTACTGAATTAACAACATTGTATCGTTTACATTGAAGGCTAGCTGTTCGTAATATTACATTAAAAACTATTTTTAATCAGAAGAAATGCGGAATTTCGCCTTTACGAGATTTTATTTTAAACAAAAACTTTGAAACAACCAATCTGATGATGTTACATGCGTATATGGTGCAATTAGCGACTGTAATACACACAGCGCTATAGCACACTGACAATGTTTTGGTCAGAGTGTCATGGCAGTGAGCCACGCCCCCATGGCTTCAAAACGTAGTACGGCTGGGATACGTAGCGCCATCTCCCCTTATTCTTACCTCCATGGCGCTGAGGGTAAAGATATCGTCCTCGCCTCAGCCAATTGCTGACCGATTACCGTCCGCCAATGACCAGACGACAACGGAAAGAAGCCCGCTCGGACGATAGAAGAGCAGCTCTCGCCCACTTGTTTATAGATCATCGTCCAGGGCTGACTTGGACAGGGAACGTCATTTAGTGAACTCTTAAAAGTGAACAGACAGTTCTTGTAAAAATTTCATTTGCTATGTACTGTGAAGTTTACCTTCAATCATTTGCACTTAGCCATTGAGGGCCTCTTTTGTCTTATATTACATGCAGTATTGCAGACTTAATCATTCAACAAGTCACAAAGACAAGTAAACCTTTTTAACTCATTTGTGTGACTTTGTTGCTAATTTGTTGGAGTGTTGTTGAACCTTCATTCACCTATCCTGTCACCTGACCCTGGGGCACAGTTGTGTAGTAGTGGCAGGGACAAATTGTCTTAGCGGTGTACTGCACCAGAAGCCATTCCACAAACTCTCAAACTCGGCCTGCCGTAACACAGTGGCAACTCGGCCTCCACAACAGTATCGACGAGCCCTTTACAAAACTGGTGATGTGAGTTTGCAAAACAACGCCAACTTTCCAGTGGTATCAAAAGGCATCACATGACTGTAAGCTGATGGTACTCAACTGTGTGATGCCCTGTCTATTGTGCAACACAAGCAAAGTGAGTTGCATTGAGCTCGTGTTCATCTGATCAATAAAGTGAACAACAAACTGCAAGGTGTTCTCCAGTCAATCAGCATATTAGTACTTACATTACTGTTCACACAACAATTTGACACTCGGCACGGTGGCTGATGGGAGCGACAGCTGCTGGAGATACCTTCACATCAGCCACCACACTAAGTGTCAACCTAGTTCCTGATGATGTTGTTTACATTACTAGAATGAATTGTCTATGCCTCGTTACTTCCTTGATTATTTCTCCTATTACTATTCCACATCCTTACTTCACAATACTTCGTATTACTTTTTCATTAAAATGTGTGTGGATACCTTTCTCTTCCGTGAAATCTTCTCGGGTGATCAGCCGAGTAAAGGCGTTGTCTTCTCGCAACGTTTCGAAGGGTTTCGTACCCATCATCTTCGCTTGAAGATGATGGGTACGAAACCCTTCGAAACGTTGCGAGAAGACGACGCCTTTACTCGGCTGATCACCCGAGAAGATTTCACGAATGGAATACGCCGAGAAAGTCTCAAATCACATTTACCTTTCTCTTCATTATTGTCTGGTTGGCAGTTGTCACCTTGTGCGTAGTCTCCTCATTCTTTGTTCAGTATATCAATACCTTTGATAAATGTCAATAAACAGTTTGCCGTCATCTGCTAAAATATTATATATCTTTCTTGACATAGTAAGGTATCCTCTGCACCAACACTTTAGTTACAGGCTGTCCTCTATAGGATTGTCCACGTATTTTGAGCTTTTTAGCTACCACTCAATATACAGGGTGTCCCAAAATAATGTATACGCTCTTTGAAACAGAGAATATCGTTAATTACAGGAGACAGAAGTACAATTTTTATGGGTAATAATTAAGAAGGCGGTGAAAAACATAACAATGATTTCTTCTGTTTCAGGATTGTCAGCGAACATGGCGTTATCGTTTGAACAAAGGAAATGGATGCTATAGTGTTACTGGAAAACAGAGAATGTGAGTGTCGTATGCTGACATGTTGTTGTTGTTGTTGTGGTCTTCAGTCCTGAGACTGGTTTGATGCAGCTCTCCATGCTACTCTATCCTGTGCAAGCTTCTTCATCTCCCAGTACCTACTGCAACCTACATCCTTCTGAATCTGCTTAACGTATTCATCTCTTCGTCTCCCTCTACGATTTTTACCCTCCACGCTGCCCTCCAATGCTAAATTTGTGATCCCTTCATGCCTCAAAACATGTCCTACCAACCGATCCCTTCTTCTAGTCAAGTTGTGCCACAAACTTCTCTTCTCCCCAATCTTATTCAATACCTCCTCATTAGTTACGTGATCTACCCACCTTATCTTTAGCATTCTTCTGTAGCACCACATTTCGAAAGCTTCTATTCTCTTCTTGTCCAAACTAGTTATTGTCCATGTTTCACTTCCATACATGGCTATACTCCATACAAATACTTTCAGAAATGACTTCCTGACACTTAAATCTATACTCGACGTTAACAAATTTCTCTTCTTCAGAAACGATTTCCTTGCCATTGCCAGTCTACATTTTATATCCTCTCTACTTTGACCATCATCAGTTATTTTACTCCCCAAATAGCAAAACTCCTTTACTACTTTAAGTGTCTTATTTCCTAATCTAATTCCCTCAGCATCACCCGATTTAATTTGACTACATTCCATTATCCTCGTTTTGCTTTTGTTGATGTTCATCTTATATCCTCCTTTCAAGACACTGTCCATTCCGTTCAACTGCTCTTCCAAGTCCTTTGCTGTCTCTGACAGAATTACAATGTCATCGGCGAACCTCAAAGTTTTTACTTCTTCTCCATGAATTTTAATACCTTCCCCGAATTTTTCTTTTGTTTCCTTTACTGCTTGCTCAATATACAGATTGAATAACATTGGGGAGAGGCTACAACCCTGTCTCACTCCTTTCCCAACCACTGCTTCCCTTTCATGCCCCTCGACTCTTATAACTACCATCTGGTTTCTGTACAAATTGTAAATAGCCCTTCGCTCCCTGTATTTGACCCCTGCCACCTTCAGAATTTGAAAGAGAGTATTCCCGTTAACATTGTCAAAAGCCTTCTCTAAGTCTACAAATGCTAGAAATGTAGGTTTTCCTTTTCTTAATCTTTCTTCTAAGATAAGTCGTAAGGTTAGTATTGCCTCGCGTGTTCCAACGTTTCTACGGAATCCAAACTGATCATTCCCCGAGATCTGCTTCTACCAGTTTTTCCATTCGTCTGTAAAGAATTCGCATTAGTATTTTGCAGCTGTGACTTATTAAACTGATAGTTCAGTAATTTTCACATCTGTCAACACCTGCTTTCTTTGGGATTGGAATTATTATATTCTTCTTGAAGTCTGAGGGTATTTTGCCTGTCTCATACATCTTGCTCACCAGATGGTAGAGTTTTGTCAGGACTGGCTCTCCCAAGGTTGTCAGTAGTTCTAATGGAATGTTGTCTACACCGGGGTCCTTGTTTCGACTCAGGTCTTTCAGTGCTCTGTCAAACTCTTCACGCAAAATCATATCTCCCATTTCATCATCATGTACATCCTCTTCCATTTCCATAGTATTGTCCTCAAGTACATCGCCCTTGTATAAACCCTCTATATACTCCTTCCACTTTTCTGCCTTCCCTTCTTTACTTAGAACTGGGTTGACATCTGAGCTCTTGATATTCATACAAGTGGTTCTCTTCTCTCCAAAGGTCTCTTGAATTTTCCTGTAGGCAGTATCCATCTTACCCCTAGTGAGACAAGCCTCTACATCCTTACATTTGTCCTCTAGCCATCCCTGCTTAGCCATTTTGCACTTCCTGTCGATCTCATTTTTGAGACGTTTGTATTCCTTTTTGCCTGCTTGATTTACTGCATTTTTATATTTTCTCCTTTCATCAATTAAATTCAATATTTCTTCTGTTACCCAAGGATTTCTATTAGCCCTCGTCTTTTTACCTACTTGATCGTCTGCTGCCTTCACTACTTCATCCCTCAGAGCTACCCATTCTTCTTCTACTGTATTTCTTTCCCCCATTCCTGTCAATTGTTCCCTTATGCTGTGAAACTCTGTACAACCTCTGGTTCTTTCAGTTTATCCAGGTCCCATCTCCTTAAATTCCCACCTTTTTGCAGTTTCTTCAGTTTCAATCTGCAGTTCATAACCAATAGATTGTGGTCAGAATCCACATCTGCCCCTGGAAATGTCTTACAATTTAAAACCAGGTTCCTAAATCTCTGTCTTACCATTATATAATCTATCTGATACCTTTTAGTATCTCCGCGATTCTTCCAGGTATGCAACCTTCTTATATGGTTCTTGAACCAAGTGTTGGCTATGATTAAGTCATGCTCTGTGCAAAATTCTACAAGGCGGCTTCCTCTTTCATTTCTTCCCCCCAATCCATATTCACCTACTATGTTTCCTTCTCTCCCTTTTCCTACTGACGAGTTCCAGTCACCCATGACTATTAAATTTTCGTTTCCCTTCACTACCTGAATAATTTCTTTTATCTCGTCATACGTTTCATCTATTTCTTCATCATCTGCAGAGCTAGTTGGCGTATAAACTTGTACTACTGTAGTAGGCATGGGCTTTGTGTCTATCTTGGCGACAATAATGCGTTCACTATGCTGTTTGTAGTAGCTAATCCGCATTCCTATTTTTTTATTCATTATTAAACCTACTCCTGCATTACCCCTATTTGATTTTGCATTTATGACCCTGTAATCACCTGACCAAAAGTCTTGTTCCTCCTGCCACCGAACTTCACTAATTCCCACTATATCTAACTTTAACCTATCCATTTCCCTTTTTAAATTTTCTAACCTACCTGCCCGATTAAGGGATCTGACATTCCTCGCTCCGATCCGTAGAACGCCAGTTTTCTTTCTCCTGATAACGACATCCTCTTGAGTAGTCCCCACCTGGAGATCTGAATGGGGGACTATTTTACCTCCGGTATATTTTACCCAAGAGGACGCCATCATCATTTAATCATACAGTAAAGCTGCATGTCCTCGGGAAAAATTGGAGACATTGGAGAGCTGAATTTGGAATACCACCACCAACAAGAGTAACAATTCTAATAATCAGAGATAAGTTTGAAATCGAAGAAACAGTGCAGAATGAGAAGAAGAGAAATAGCGGACGAAAGAGAAGTTCAACAGACAACGAGGGTTTTGATGCAGTAATCCAGGCATACACACGATCCCCGAAGAAATATGTGAGGCAATGCTCTCATGGGACTGGGATCTGCAGAAGCAGGGGTCATACAATTTTGCCATCTCAGAACTTTAAGCCTTACATTCCAAGACTTCTCCATGCTCTTAACGAGGATGATCCTGATAGGCGAAGCGAATTTTGTGAGTGGCACATTAACAGATGTGAAGAAGAGCAATGTTTCCAAGATCGAATTATTTGGTCAGATGATGCGACGTTTGAACTTGATGGAGCAATTAACAACCATAATTGCGTGTACTGGGCCAGGGAGAATCCATACGTAACTGAGCAAGGGCATGTTAATCTACTAGGAGTAACAGTCTGGTGTGGTCTGTCTTCTAGAGTGTTAATCAGGCTGTACGTCTTCAACAACACTGTCACGGGTGACTCGTACTTGGAAATGTTGTAAATGATAACTCCTGGTCTTAGCGTTGTGTCTGGAATGGAAGATTATTACTTTCAACAGGATGGGGCGCCACCTCACTTTCACCTGGATGTGAAGACATTTCTCAATCATACATTCCGTACCACATGGATAGGACGAAGATGGAGTGTGGAGTATCCCACTCAATCTCCAGATTTAACTCCTCTAGACTTCTTTCTTTGGGGTACTCTCAAGAATACAGTTTACACTGTGAGACCACACACACTGGATGACCTTAGAGAGCAAATTAAACAAGTCTGTGCTGCTATTCCGTTGGAAACAATAACATTGGCATGTCGCTCAGTTGTAAGTCTTTGTCGATAGTGTATTGCGATGGACAGACACCACTTTGAACATTTACCATCTTAAGTCGGGCCATGAGGCACCTATGTTTGTTGTTGTGGTCTTCAGTCCTGAGACTGGTTTGATGCAGCTCTCCATGCTACTCTATCCTGTGCAAGCTTCTTCATCTCCCAGTACCTACTGCAACCTACATCCTTCCGAATCTGCTTAGTGTATTCATCTCTTGGTCTCCCTCTATGATTTTTACCCTCCACGCTGCCCTCCAATACTAAATTGGTGATCCCTTGATGCCTCAGAACATGTCCTACCAACCGATCCCTTCTTCTGGTCAAGTTGTGCCACAAACTTCTCTTCTCCCCAATCCTATTCAATACTTCCTCATTAGTTATGTGATCTACCCATCTAATCTTCAGCATTCTTCTGTAGCACCTAGTACCACTAAAATTGTATTTCTAACCCCTTTCATTAAAGAGATGTTCAGTTTCAAAGAATGTATACATTATTTTGGGACATTCTGTATTTCTTATAGCTACCAGGATGCCAACTATTACTATAATATTTTGGGCCAAATAACTCTAGCATTAACTTTTCCTGTGTGCTGGACAACCAGTACTTCTTAAACATTTCCTGAATATCATTCCAAGAAGGGAATTCTTCGAATGACCAGTTCCTCATTTAGCATCATCCTCTTCCAAATAACTCAGGGAAAAATCAGTTTTTTGGATTCATCACAACACTTAAGCAGGGACTTATAAAATATCTTTAAAAACATGTAGAATGTACATCTGCCTCTGGGTTTAACTTAATACCTCCAGTTTCAATATTTGCATAAGTAGTATCCAATTTATTATTAAAGTCAGATTTTAATTCTGCAAAAATCTTGAATAGCTCTTCCATCTCATATTGGCATATGGTAAAACCATAACGAGTTTGCACCTAATATTCTACTGCTGCTAACTTGAGGCTAAACAAGTGCTGTATCGTTATAAGAGGCATAGGGGAAAGCTAGTGTGCAGGGGTTTACTCCAATTCACTACTACCAATGTCACATCATCATAACATCTGTGCTTAACATACAAAGGATTACACCATAATATAATTGTGACATTAAATCTAAAATAAATGCTCCAAACTTGATCAGTGTAGGCTTAAGTATATTATTTTTAACATTTTAAGGTCTCAGAATGATCAAATGAATATGAAGGGCTTATTTCAATAGTCGTACAAGTACATTTTTGTTCATTCTGAGATGCAGAGTCCTAAAATTAAATGAGCGCTGAAAAATCTGCAGTTGAGATACCAGAAATATTCAATTATACTATTGAAATAAGCCCTCCATATGTCAGGCAAAATATACGACCTTAAGAAAAAATAGTGGCACTAAATAATAGAACTAGAGAGCTAAAAACTGGTCATAATATACAAATGCACATCATGTACATCACAATCAAAAGTTATTTGGGTTTTTATGAAAAATTAAAGGCTCTAAATACTAGACTTAGAAACATCCTCAGTAAGATGTAAACTTCTTCTATATGTAGCACCAATAAGTTACCTCTTTTGGTTTTCAAATTATTTACTAAAAACCAAATTTGAAATGAAGTCCTTACTCATAATTGATTATCATTTGTATTTGTAATAGAAGGTTGTACTTACAGTACGCGATTGCAATAGTGCAGTAATACAGCTATAGCAAGTTTCGGGACAGTTCATAAATAACTATGAGAACAAGGAATCTTAAAAAGGCAGTTCAGAGGTCATGTTCTACTGTCGATTCCGCTTTAAAAAATTGTAGCCAGCTAAAACATTTTAATAACTAAACCAAACTTAATTCTATTTATATACAAATTGAGAAGATTACAAATTGTTAAACAATTATTATTAATTAATACGTGTCCGAGAAATGGGCCTTTTAGATTCTGACCCTGTCCCTAGGACGACTGATAGCAGATGTTCCCTTTGGTGGTCCACTGTGGCCATATATAAATAAGGCCTGAGAGGCAGTTAGGAGAGACACTTTGAACCAGGATATCAATATGTTCATGTCAGTCAATTGCCTGCTTGCCTGGTGTCTTGGACGTCGTCAGAGCTTGGCAGAGTTGAATGCGATTTTCCATAAAAGCTGGAAGTGAACCTGTGAAGATATTCCACTATCCTGGTTCCCTTAAATTTCACAGAAGTAACTGTGTGTCGCCCACAATGCTGACAAAACCACGTGGCAAGTGAGGAAGTTATTTTTCCGCTATATTGGCAAGGAAGTAACTTTTGGTGATTAGAAATCAGGATGATATACCATTTTACTTGGAAGTTCCCACAGTGGTCATCTCTGCACTGTTAATAGTGCTGTTTCTGAAACGATTATTATTATTATTATTATTATTATTATTATTTCCTTCACTTTCTCAGACGTTAAGTCCGGTTAAAAATGGAGTGACGCGGACCTTGATCAAGCGTCACTTCCTTTTAACTGTACGGTATGTGTTATATTGCATTTAGGAACTTTCGGGTAATTGAACATGTATCAATAATTACGGATTTCTGTAGTTGTATATATATGTTTGGATGTAGCTGTATTGCATTGATGTACTGGTGGATATTGTGTGGTATGACTCGTGTAGTTGATAGTATAATTGGTATGATGTCAACTTTATCCTGATGCCACATGTCTTTGACTTCCTCAGCCAGTTGGATGTATTTTTCAATTTTTTCTCCTGTTTTCTTTTGTATATTTGTTGTATTGGGTATGGATATTTCGATTAGTTGTGTTAATTTCTTCTTTTTATTGGTGAGTATGATGTCAGGTTTGTTATGTGGCGTTGTTTTATTTGTTATAATGGTTCTGTTCCAGTATAATTTGTATTCATCATTCTCCAGTACATTTTGTGGTGTATACTTGTATGTAGGAACGTGTTGTTTTAAAAGTTTATGTTGTAAGGCAAGCTGTTGATGTATTATTTTTGTGACATTGTCATGTCTTCTGGGGTATTCTGTATTTGCTAGTATTGTACATCCACTTGTGATGTGATCTACTGTTTCTATTTGTTGTTTACAAAGTCTGCATTTATCCGTTGTGGTATTGGGATCTTTAATAATATGCTTGCTGTAATACCTGGTGTTTATTGTTTGATCCTGTATTGCAATCATGAATCCTTCTGTCTCACTGTATATATTGCCTTTTCTTAGCCATGTGTTGGATGCGTCTTGATCAATGTGTGGCTGTGTTAGATGATACGGGTGCTTGCCATGAAGTGTTTTCTTTTTCCAATTTACTTTCTTCGTATCTGTTGATGTTATGTGATCTAAAGGGTTGTAGAAGTGGTTATGAAATTGCAGTGGTGTAGCCGATGTATTTATATGAGTGATTGCCTTGTGTATTTTGCTAGTTTCTGCTCGTTCTAGAAAGAAATTTCTTAAATTGTCTACCTGTCCATAATGTAGGTTTTTTATGTCGATAGATCCCCTTCCTTCTTCCTTTCTGCTTAATGTGAATCTTTCTGTTGCTGAATGTATATGATGTATTCTATATTTGTGGCATTGTGATCGTGTAAGTGTATTGAGTGCTTCTAGGTCTGTGTTACTCCATTTCACTACTCCAAATGAGTAGGTCAGTATTGGTATGGCATAAGTATTTATAGCTTTTGTCTTGTTTCTTGCTGTCAATTCTGTTTTCAGTATTTTTGTTAGTCTTTGTCTATATTTTTCTTTTAGTTCTTCTTTAATATTTGTATTATCTATTCCTATTTTTTGTCTGTATCCTAGATATTTATAGGCATCCGTTTTTTCCATCGCTTCTATGCAGTCGCTGTGGTTATCCAATATGTAATCTTCTTGTTTAGTGTGTTTTCCCTTGACTATGCTATTTTTCTTACATTTGTCTGTTCCAAAAGCCATACTTATATCATTGCTGAATCCTTCTGTTATCTTTAGTAATTGATTGAGTTGTTGATTTGTTGCTGCCAGTAATTTTAGATCACCCATGTATAGCAAATGTGTGATTTTGTGTGGGTATGTTCCAGTAATATTGTATCCATAATTTGTATTATTTAGCATGTTGGATAGTGGGTTTAGAGCAAGGCAGAACCAGAAAGGACTTAATGAGTCTCCTTGGTATATTCCACGCTTAATCTGTATTGGCTGTGATGTGATATTATTTGAATTTGTTTGGATATTAAGTGTGGTTTTCCAATTTTTCATTACCATGTTTAGGAACTGTATCAATTTAGGATCTACTTTGTATAGTTCCAATATTTGTGGTAACCATGAGTGGGGTACACTATCAAAAGCTTTTTGGTAAACAATGTATGCGTAGTGTAGCGACCTTTGTTTAGTTTTAGCTTGATATGTCACCTCTGCATCTATTATCAGTTGCTCTTTACACCCTCGTGCTCCTTTGCAACAGCCTTTTTGTTCTTCATTTATAATTTTGTTCTGTGTTGTATGTGTCATTAATTTCTGTTTAATGACTGAAGTTAATAT
This sequence comes from Schistocerca americana, assembly GCF_021461395.2. Taxonomy (NCBI): domain Eukaryota; kingdom Metazoa; phylum Arthropoda; class Insecta; order Orthoptera; family Acrididae; genus Schistocerca; species Schistocerca americana. The sequence continues at coordinate 767,234,830 of NC_060123.1, forward strand.
TTGGTATATTGTTGGTAGGCATGTTATGGGCCGATATTTAGCTGGGTTCGCTGTGTCTGCTTGATCTTTAGGTTTCAGATATGTTATTCCGTGTGTAAGTGTATCAGGGAATGTGTATGGGTCTGCAATGTAATGGTTAAATAATTTAGTTAGATGTGAATGAATTGAGGTGAACTTCTTTAACCAGAAATTTGCTATTTTATCATTTCCAGGGGCTTTCCAATTGTGAGTAGAATTAATTGCTTGGGTGACTTCATGTTGCAAAATTATCACTTCAGGCATTTGTGGTATCATTTTGTATGTGTATGTTTCTGCTTGTATCCATCGTGCATGCCTGTTATGTTGTACCGGGTTTGACCATATGTTGCTCCAGAAGTGTTCCATGTCTGTTATGTTTGGTGGATTGTTTATTTTAATGTGTGTGTTATCTATTGTCTGGTAAAATTTCTTTTGGTTTGTGTTGAATGTTTGGTTTTGTTTCCTTCTATTTTCACTTATTTTTGTATCTTCTGAGTCGTTTGGCTAATGCTTGTAATTTCTGCTTCTTTTCGTCTAATTGCTCTGTCGCTTCTTGTTGTGAGATTTTACCCAACCTTTTTCGTTTTCTTTCCGAGATTTCATTTCTTATAAATTGTGTTAGCTGTCCGATGTCTTTTCTCAGTTTTTCTATTTTGATCTGTAGCCTGTGTTGCCATGCTGGTTTTGTGGGTTTCTTGTGTGTGTTGGTTGGTTCTGATCTCTGCCTAGTGTGTATATTTAGTGTAGTGAGTGCTCCTATATAAACCAGTAGTTGTAACTCTTCCATAGTTGTGTTTTCATTTATTTTGTTGTGTATGATTGTGTTGATAGTTTTTATTGTTGTTTCGACTTGTGGGTTATTTGGTGGTCTATGCAAGAATGGTCTAATGTCTGTATTTGTGTCTTTGTATTCTATATATGTTAGCTGAAATTTTTCTTCTATATCTAACATCTGTGTCACTTCGTGTTCTATTTGTGCTTGTTCTGTTGGCTGTCTTAAGATTTCGTTTTCCTCTAATTGTTTAATTGGTGCGTGTTGTTCTTTGTTTGTTTGCTCTGGGATGTTTGAGTCCATTACTGTATTTTCTTCTTCTTCTTCTTCTGATTGCACATTATTTTGTTCCAGTATTTGTTGTACTTGTTGTTTGATGTTTTCTAATTCTGACTGGGGTATCCTGTTATTTTTTATTATTACACAGATCTGATCAGCTAGTCGTTGTTGTGTTAAAAATTTTAATTCTGGGTATCTGGTAATAAATGTTGTGTATACTTGTGATCTGTATCCAGTTGTGTTGGTTCCTAGGTTTGTTGCTTGGTAATAACAGATTAACTTCATCTGACCATCTCATCCTCTGTCTTTGTTTTCCTTCTAGGGTGGTTGCAGGAAGCATATCCTGCAAAACACCTCTATTTGGATTTAAATCATTTTCCAGTTGGCTAGCAGTGTCGTTACCATTATTATTATTATTATTATTATCAGGGATATTATTATATTTTGTACATGTGAACTTTTACAGAATATAGCAATCAGTTAAAACTCAAAAGTTTTACTAATAGTTGTAGTTCCTGATCCTGCTGTGTAAACAGCAAAGAGGCACATTTTCTTTCAGTGAGCATAAAGAGGAATCTGGACTTGCAGACTGGAAATTATGCTCAGTATGTTCTCCACTACTTTCTGCCAGACTGCAAAAGTAGTTTCCAGGCTCTTGTAAATATCAAAGGAAGGTGTAAAGCATGCACACAAAATTTAAGTGCTTATTCATAACTACATAACAAAAGAAATGACCATTTGAATATTTACCCGCGACCCCATGAACTGTCAAGCTGGCGTATATATATTTCGTTCAACGTCTCTGTTTTTGGATGTAGACACTTTTAAATTATTTCACAGTAGGTACTACTGTCACAAGAAAGTAGTATGAATTAAGTACAGCTCACCACAGTTGCTGTGCAGCATGGTGTGTAGCGGACACTGATGGCGAGCTGGATCACTGTGCCAGGTGGACTCCATTGCTTCTCAATTCTATGACATAGTTGTGGAACCAATGAAACAGTTTTAGTCCTTAGAAATTGTGATTGACGATCTTCCCACTCATTCTTCAACAGCAGAGTTGATGGCTTTAATAATTACTCATCAACCGAGCAGGTATTCTAAAGTTTCTTTATTGAATTGCTGGTAATGGCTCGTGTGCTACTATAATCTCAACTATTGGTCACATAGTTAAGAACAACAACAATATTTTTCGATGAAACCCCCTTCAAAATCGTTATTTTTTCCTGGGTTTCTGTTTATTTTTCTTATTCAGATTTACAGCACAGAAGTAGTCTGGGCTCTTCAATGAGTTGTCAGGATGAAGTGTTTTCCCTTTTGTGAGACAGTATGTTTAGATTACGGCCATTATTTCAATTTCTGATCTACTTCTTTATTGAGTGTTCTGACAATCATGTAATTCTTCTTTAATGTGGACTAATTCCCCACTGCACCTCCTCAGGTGGTGGAAGCTGTAAACTTTGTTAATTAATTATTAATTAAGATCAACCGCTACACAATTCTCATATTCTTCAAGTTTAAGATAGACCTTCTCTTTCAGCCACTTTAGTGAGACCTGTGGTACCTATGAAGGTAATATACTAAAACGTCTTGTAACTAGACACTTGTAACTACACTGCGTTTTCTCTAGTTGTTTGTGTATCTGTTTTTAATATTTGATAAGTATTATGTTTGTGCACAGGCTGCCTTAGGCTCTACTGGTGGTGGTTTTCTTTTAAAGCAAAGGGACAACTCTGTATGAAGAGACATGTAACTATTAATACAATTTACTGTTTGGAATTAGGCCCACAAGATGTTTCAGTTATGGAAACAGCTAATGCTCTACTTCTGCTACATTTTTTTTTTCTCCAGGAGAATCACCCCACCCAACAAAACCAAATCTTATGTAAAAGTGAAAGAATGCACAATATGAACAAATGTACAGTTTTTCAGAAAGACATTTATGTAGTTTACTCAACAGATAAAATCTGCATCCATATACATGCCAAGTAGTTTACCAGATATTCATTGGCATTAAACCAAGTATTTGATAACTTGAAGGACTCACCGTTTTGTAGTTTCAGTTTGTTCACATCTTTTCCAGAATTTGCAGTCATTGTGTCATCTGCATCATGTACAGATATACATGACAAATTACTCTGAAGATCATTAACAAACATTGCAAATGACAGTGACTGAAGAATTGATCCTTAGGCAAAGGTTCCAAGTCGTGGATGCCATAATGCCTTGGTATCTCCAGTTTACTAAATCAAATACATTAATCAGATCAGCTAGAGTGCCTTCAGTAGATGTTTTTGATTCAAAAGAAGCTTGCACGAAAGAAATAACATTTTCACATCTTTGAATATGAACCATTGGGGCCTGAAACCACACTGAGACCTAGTGAATTATAAACAGTGTGTATAAAAACAATCATCTGATTTCGCACATCAACATTTCTGAAACTAAAAATAAAATATACAATGAACTTTGTTTTTTGATGAATGGGATACTCAAAAAGTTTTTTCAACTTAAAAGGTCATATTTTTTTTATTAAAGTTGGGTATGGGAGTGAACATCTTGTAGCAATCACTTGGGAACATCCAGTATGCTAATGAGGAAGTTATCTGCTTGAGACAGCATTCATTTTAAAATCATTTTTGAATGAGTAACATCAATTTTGAAATCTTTTTTGAGCTATATTTGTGGCTCTGTAGCAAGATCTAGTACACGTATGCAAGCTGTCATGCCACCTCACATTAAATTAGAAGTAACACTGACACATCTGGCAAACTGATGTCACTGCAATATTTGTATATGTTTCTTTCACTGGTGCAGCACTTATTTTGTAATCAGAATTTATTAAGCTGTGGAGAAAAGTAATCACTCAGTAACAGCGCCAATATGAACACTGTCATATTTGCATAGGATTTTAATGATGGACAAGAGTAGTTTTAATTCTCTAAAGTTAAAAATAAACTTCTATTTCGCCATAATACTTACACTCAATGACTAAAGCAAGACCTTATTATCACTATACTGAAATAAAAAATACCTTTACAGTATTGAGTGTTCTGCTGTAATATGAACTTCGACAAGTCCATTCTGCCAGTAACGATACTGTTTAATCATTTCGTCGCTTTGAAAGATGATATGTTACTCTGATACAAATAAATGATTATAAAGAGTTGTTGAATGTTAAAAGATGTCCCTGTCACATAGTTTAAGAATATTTTGTCACTTTAGAAGGTATTCATTAACTTAGTTGAAGAACAAGCACATTATTTTGGTATGATACTAACTTTTCACGTAAATAAACAAACAATTCTAGATCTGTGCTGTTGAATGAATCAGAGTAGAATGAGAGCAGATCCACTAATCATAGTTGCTGAAACTTGTAGATGATGGTGGAGGAGGTAGAACGCCACTTAACTTTCAAAAGTTAGGTGTAAGTTGGTATAACAACATGCAAATTGCATGTTTCCACACGTATGTTGAATTATGGGAGTGGTAGCAGGGGATCTACTTGTAAGAAATTCATGCCAGTAGAAACCCAGCTTTAGAGCCAGGTATGGACTTCTGATTACCAAGAGCAGGGGAACTGGCCTTTGTAGCATTGTGACAACAAAATGAAAGATTAAATTTGTGTTAAGTAACATTAACATCATAGATAGCTTTTTCACACTTTCTGCTTCTACCTAATTTTATGTTAATGATAATCCAAGGAGATGGGATAGAGACCATGATGTGGAATATGAACTAGAAATAATTAAAAATACAGAAACATTATAATTAAAGTTCAACTTTCAAACCACTGTAGAAATAACACCACTGGTCAGAATAACTTCAAATTGATATGGAATATTATCGGAGAAGGGGGAAAACTTATGGCAGAAGAAAAACAAATAGTTACAAAATGTAGCAAAAGAGGGCGCTGTAAGCATCATGATTTAATAGTGGTCAACTAAAAATGAAGAATGAATCATACAACGATACCTAAGGTGTATGTTTGACTTTAAACAAACTGTACTACTCAGTGTGCATGGGTGTACAGTTGTGATACTGTTAGTTAAGTAAGCCCATCCACCATGGCAAGGTCATATCTCATAAGATGGGAAAAATCTATTTTTAATGTCCTGAGGTCAAAACCGCATAAAAAGCATCACTCACATGGGTTTTTAATTGTTCTGAGGCATAAAACCACATAAAAAGCATCAGTCACATCGGTTTTTAATTGTCCTGAAGCCAAAAACTGCATAAAAAGGATCAATCACATCGGTTTTTAATTGTCCTGAAGCAAAAAAGCACATAAAAAGCATCAATAAAAATCAAATCGTATTATTAATTTCCATGTGACTGGCGCAAAACATGTGCAGTATGCTGTCCACCGTTTTCCACAACACTATGCCTATTGACACACAGTCAACATGGGTTCAGAAAACATCGTTCCTGTGAAACACAACTAGCTCTTTATTCACCTGAGCAGCAATGTAGCAGGGCATGTATACACACCCACAGCAACGAAAGGCAAGATGATGATAATCTGCATAACTTGTCATGAAAAAGACACTTCCACTTTCACATGGATGCTGGTTGTCATCTAACTTGGGAACACCCAGCTTATGGTGTGCATGTAGATATACTGCTGCCATGATGTAATATCATCTGCACACTCAGACAGAGAAAATACAGTAGCCTTGGTCTGTCTATTTATGTTTTAATTGTTGTTGACAATGATGATGATTTGATGAAGATGATGTATCTTCAGACTGGTTTGATGTAGCTCTCCACATGGACCACCTTGTGCAAGCCTCTTCATCTTTGCATTACCACTGCAACCTATATCCACTTTAATCTGCTTACTGTATACAAGCCTTGTTCTCCCTCTACAGTTAGTGCATTACATTTTACTGGGTGCATTCTGTTTTCAGACAACAGACAAGGGAATTGTGATAAACGGAGATCACATCTTTTCTTTCTTTCCTTTCTTTCTTTCTTTATTTTTCTTTCTTTCTTTCTTTATATTTTTCTTTTTTTTTATGGTTGATGCAGCTGCTGTGGATCTCTTTTTAAAACTGTATTTTGCCTGATTGATTTCTCAGTCTTTCAAAGCTGATGCTTTAATGTTTTTCAGTGTGCTTAGCTCATCTCTGTTTTGTCTGATGTTCATTGCCACACATACAAATGTATACAGGGTGGAATTCTAAATTAGGGTGTTTTTGCTAAAAATGAGAATGTATTTGCAGGACATGCTGTAGGGATAAAAGAGTGAGACCTTGTGACTCCGAGAGATTTGTAAAGAAATAAGAACTGTTTCTTCTCATTGACATCGGGGACTTATAACATGGTGGATGTTTATAGGGACCCATTATTGCACTCATTATTTTTGCTCACTTAAGGCTCCAATTGTTTCAAAAAATAATCCTAACTTCACAATCAGCAGCAACAAAAGTTATGAAGTATAAGAAAAAACAAATAGGCCATTGGACCTAGTAGGTAGAATATGGACACCATGATGAAGGCAATCAAGAATTTACAAGACAGAGAGAGAGAGAGAGAGAGAGAGAGAGAGAGTTTCATGCAATGCTAAGCTTTTTCTTTTTATCGTGATCTTTACATCCTGGCGTATTTGTTTATTTTAATCATTTTAACATCTAGCTTATCAAAATATTTTATCATTATCAGTGAAGACAATGTTGTGTGCTGTGTAAACTCGTGACTTCCTTCAACATTATGTCCATATCTTACTTACAAGGCCAGATACCTTGTTTGTTTTATGTTACACTTTGTAACTTTTGCAGCTGCTCCTAATTGTCAAGTTGGAATTTTCTTGAAACAGTGGGGAGCCTTATACATGAGCAAAAATAATAGCTGTAACAATATAAATCCCCAATGTTACAGAGAAGAAACATTTCGTATTTGTTTACATAGCTCTGTGTGTCACATGATCCTGCCCTTTTATCACTATTAGCAAGTTCTGTAAATATGGTTTTATTTTCAGCAAATGTATCCTCATTTAAAGCTCCATTCTGTTTAGGCACATCTGCTTCTCTATTATTGTACAAAATTGTGACATATTTCAGAATGAAGATAACAACAACAACAAGAACAACAGCTAAAATATCTAATTGAGATAATAGTTCCTTATAAATGTGCACCTCGTTATAAATCTCAGATGTTACAGAGAAGAAACAATTCTTATTTGTTTACGTCTCTCTCTAGGTCATGTGGTCTCACTGTTTTATTACCATAACATCTCCAGTACATGCTTTCATTTTAACCAAAAACATCTTTATTTATAACTCCAATCATTTTAGGCATATTTGCTTCTCATCTATTATCCAACAAGTATAACATGTTCAACAAGTAAGATGTAGTGTAAGTTCACATACTCCATATCATGTAACACAGATATGATAACAGTTTGAAATTCTGTTTACAGTACAGAGTTGGAAGGGCACGATATAATGAAATCAATTGCCTATCAATGTATGTGTCAAGGTCTCACTGCAATATTGTGAAGAAAGACAAAGGATTATACATAATAGATGGTGGGGTAAGTTATGTAATGTAGAGACTCGAAGTTAAAATAAACTGATTACTTCCTTGTAAACATTTGAGTATGAGTGTTTTATTTAATACACATTTTATTATTTAAACTGCTACATCTAACTTTAAATGTCATATTGGCTCGAGGAATAGGCTCAAACCCTTTTTAATGTGTACTTGCTAGATCTAAACAACAGTATAATATAAGAGAAACCAGTGGAGTGAGGTGTGGCATATAGAAACATGCAGTAGAAAACAGTATTCATATTAGCTTTCGAGCTCTTACGCTTTCTCTAGAAAAAGTACACATATTTAGGCAGACAGACACCCAACCACATTCCTGCAGTGAGACTGGCTGTTGATTATCGCTTATTGAGAGCACTTGCCTGCGCAGATGGCGGTGGGGAGGGAGGAGAGAAGAATGCACTAGAACTGAGGGGTTAGTAGGATAGTGTGAAGGAGGTCTTTCGACAGATGACTCAGTGTCTGCACAACAAGACAAAAGAAATTCAGAGGGTAGAGTTTGTAAGAGATAGAGAAAGGAAGTGGGGTTGAAAGGGATGGGAGGAAGGGAGAGGAAGGTAGAGATGAAGAGGGAGACAGGAAGGAAGGAGGAAGGATGGAAAAGGGTAGAAGGGAGGGGGGAGGGGGGAGAGAGAGAGAGAGAATGCATGCCACCTCTGGGGGTGGGGGGAGAGTGCTGGGAGAAGACAGTACATGATCTGGAGTGAAAAGGAGTGGTGAGGACAGAAGAGAGAAGGGAAAAGGTAATGAGGAACTGATTAACGGAGGTTTAGATCAGAGGAATTGCGTGAGTGCAGGATGTGTTGGAGAGGGAAGTCCCGCCTATGTAGTTCAGAGAAACTATTCTGGTAGGGGAATCCATTTGCGCAGTTACTGAAGCAGCTGTTGAAGTCATTTGTGCTGTGGTACACAGCATGTTCGGGAACTGGATGATCAAGTTTGCAGACTGCCACAGTTTGACGATGGCCACTCATGCAAGTAGACAATTGGTTACTTGTCATGCCCACATAGCATGCTGCAGAGTAATTGCAGCATAGCTGATGTAAACTTTTCGGATTTTACACATGACCTTGCCTTTTATTGGGTAGGAAATTCTCTGTCTGGATGGGCCCTGGGGGGCCCAAATGGTATCAAGTGATTGCCACAGCAGGTTATAGGCGTCACGGGATGTGATTGTGGAGGGGCATGTGGTCAGCCCACTGCTGTTCTGGCCATTGTTAGTTTTTGTGACCGTAACTACTACTTCTCAATGAAGTAGCTCCTTACATGGTTGTCTCAACGGCTGAGTGCATCCCGCTTACCAACATCCCAAGTGCTAGCCAAGCCTGACAGCACTTAACTTCAGTCATCTGATGGGAACCAGTATTATCAGTGTGGCAAGGCCATTGGCCATTGGAAAGGAAATGCTGTCATATATTAACAACTTATTGAATCATTCACTGTTAAGCTTGAGACTGTTGAGAGTCAGCAAGAGTGCTCCGAGGCAAGAAACCAGAGACACACTGTAGGTACAGGCGTAAATCGTAGCTTTTAGGTTACTCTAGGGAAATAGTAATGGAGGAAACTTACGAACTGCAAATGCTTGGACAGCTGTCCCAGGGTATAAGTCATGATAAAGAGAACTAATTAGTATCTCCACAACCATCTACATGTTGTTGTAAGTAGGCGATAATCATAAACAGGCATTTCTTAGCACATGCAGCAAGAATGACCATTACACCTAAGAATAGCCGCATCAGTAGTTTCACAGAAGTTAGATTGAGAGGGAAAATGAAGAAAACTGCTGAAGTAGAGGCCTCTGCTCATGAGATAGAAGCCTGCGTCTGCAGGGTGAAGCATGGCGATGTAAAACACTGTTGTTCCTTACCGTACTAAGAAGGGCAGTGATGTTTAGCTTTCAGCTGGATGCTGTTGCTACCAAATGTACAGCTTATTAGTCTGAATGCTAGAAGCAGTCATCCAGCAGAGAAGAAGAAGGGGAAGGATGCAAAATGGAGTTGGTTGGAGGCACCATGAAGGAGAAAAGCCCCATGTTAGACTGGCAAATGACTGTGACATTCCAGTAGTGTTAGTGGGGTGGCTGCAGAAACATTGTGCTGTCAGAATACTTTCTAAAGCCTCAGGTTTTCGTATTCCAAGTATTTGTCAGTCAGAGTGTTGGGATTACGTGTTGCTCAACACCAACCTTGGGTAATGTCCAATTTAAGTCTGTTTTCTCACTTTTAATGTTGCTCTCAAATGTTTGTACTTAATGAAGCACTGGGTGATTCTTCTTCTGTTCTCTCTCATCTATGTTTATAAATGGTCTTCAGTGTAGTAGTTAAGTTGGAATAAAGTAATTGATTGTTATGAAACTCTAGAATTCCTTGAGTCTCCTATAATATTGTGAAAGGATAGTTGCTACTCACCATATAGTGGAGATGCCGAGTCAGATAGGCACAACAAAAAGACTGTCGCAAAGTTGTTTTGTTGTCCACATCTTTGACCCAGCATCATTGCTATATGGTGAGTAGCAATTATCCTTTTCATAATATTGTCTTCATTCCATCCTGACTTTTCGATTGTTTGAGTCTCCTACAAGTATCCTCCAAGAGTCGCAAAATCCACACCACTTGTAGGTGCTCCCTGTGACAGTGTTTGGTGCTGACCCAAGGAGCTACCTGCTATCACTGGATTTTTGTCTTTCGGCATTTGCTCCTGACTGCTCGAAAACTATGTCTCACCTGAAACTCCCCTAAAGTTCTCATACACTTCATCTAGCCTATATCAGAACATTACAATGCATATGACTTGACTGCAGTACGAGGTGGTGGATGGTGGGTTGGTGTATGGAAGTGTCTTTCTCCTGTGTTGACCAGAAGGAAATGACCCATGGGGTGCAGGATTGGGAGCTGTATGGCAAGGATATTCTGTTGGTCTGGTGCTTGGCAAACCACTACTTTGGTTGATGTGGGTATGATTTAAGGTACAATGTCCCTCATCTCAGGGTGTAATGAGAGGTAGTTGAAAACCTGGTGAAGGGTGTGGTTGAGCTTTTTGTTGATCTTTTCAAGGCCAAGGTGATACTAGCAGATCAGAGGAGTGCTGGTCGGTGGCTGGTTAACAGGTTTACTGGTGTTTCAGGAGATGACACAGCAGATCTGTCTGTGGACTAGCTCGATAAAACCTTATTGACAGACAGTATCCTGTTCACATCGTGCAGTGTTCTACTGCCCACGCAGTTTACAGAGTATACTTATCCGTCCCTATTCCAAACCTACTCCGAATGCACCCCATGGGTCATTCCCTTGTGGTTAACTCCAGTGCAAAATATGTCCCACACACCTAACCATCTCCTATCACAGTCCACTCACTGGCATTTCCTAGCCAATAAAAGGCAGGGCCACATTTAAAAGCAACCATGTTTTGTGTCAGCTATGCTGCAGTTACTACCCAGTGTTCTATGTGGGCATGACAAGTAATCAACCATCTACTCGCATGAATAGTTACCTCCAAACTATGGCCAACTGCAAATATGACCAACCAGTTGCCGAACATTTTGTGCACCACAACACAGGTGACTCCCACAACTATTTCACTAAGGGAGCCATTTGGATACTCCCTGGCAGCACTAGTTTCTTATAACTACACAGGTGGGAATTGTCTCTCCACCATATCCTGCACTTGTACAATCCCCTTGGCCTAAACCTCCATTTAACTGTCTACCACTGCCTCACCTGACCTTTTCCCTTCTCTCATCTGTCTACAGCATTCGTTTCCTGTCCAGATTATGTCCTGCTGCTCCCTCCCCCCCTCCTCCTGCCTCGTGTCGTGTCAAGTGGGCTCTCTCTCTCCCCCTCCCTCCCCCCTCTCTTTTTCCCTCTCCCCTCCCTCCCTCCCCTTTTTCTCTCCCCTCCCCTCTCCCCCCTCTTCTCTCCCCTCCCCCTCTCTTCCCCTCCCCTTCTCTCACTCCCACCTCTCCCTCCCCCTCTCCCTCCCCCTCTCCTCCCAGTCTACCTCCCCCCATCTGCCACCTCCCCTCCCCTCCTCTTACCCGCACCCTCTCCACTTCCCTCCTCACTCCCCTTCCCCTCCCCACTCCTCTCTCCCCCTTCCCCTCCCACCCCCTCCCTCTCTTGCCCCTATCCCTCTTCTCTCACTCCCTCCCCCTCCTATATCCTCCCCTCTCTCACCCCTCCCCATCTTCCCACTTCACCCCTCTCTCTCACCCCTGTCCCCCCTTTCCTTTCCCCTCTATCTTCTGCACTACTTTTGTCTTGGTGTGCAGCCACTGAGTCATCTGTCGAAAGATCTTCCCCACATTAATCCCACTATCCCTCCTTGCCTTGTGTGTCCTTCTCTACATCCTCAGCACCTGCAGCTGTGCAGGCAACTGCTCTCAATAATCAATAATCATTAGTCAACCTTTCTATAGTTGTTTGAGAGTGTGCTTGGGAGTTTGTGTGGTTGTGTGTGTGAATATGTGCATTTTTGCTGGAGGAAGGTAAAGAGCTCAAAAACTAGTGTGAATAATGTTTTCTGTTGCGTGTTTACATGTGTGATACATCAGTCCTCTACAGTCCTTATTTTATGTTTTAGTTCATCCAGAAATTTCCATTGTTGTTATATGGCAATATGGCAGGCAGTGGGTTATAAATTCCTCTTATTGTTTCAATGTGAAAACAAATTGACTTTTTCAACTTTAACTGCCATGCATGCCTTAATCTATATTAGATCCTGCCAAATATATAACTGAAGCTGATTCCTTGTACTGATCTCCTCCTATAGCAGACCGTAGCAGAGTGAGTGGATTATTGACATTTTTTATAAAACTGTGCTTGAGTTCACTCTCATCTCGAGTATTGAATAATTTCTGTGATTCAAAAGTCCTTAACGTTAAAGGCAGATTTCAAAAGAAATGTCCGGAATGTCTATTCCAGTGCCGAACTGTAAATGAAATTCATGAATTTATTAAGTAGCGAACAGACCCAAATCTGAATACAAGAATGTTTTTATTCTGTCTGTATGTTTCTGCAAAATAGAGTACCTTCACTTAAATTTTTAAAAACAATAAAAACTCATAAAAGATGTGTATTCACTATATTTCTGTCTTAAATTACACAATTTTTCGATTTTTTTATGCTTCTTAAATAGCTGTTAAGTATTTTTGCAGAAACTATAGCCCATGTAGGAAGGTGTTATCACACAGTGAAGTGGAGCAGTAGAGAAGTGTGGAGGGGACAAGATTTACATAAGAAAGGCAGTAGAGAGTGGGCAGACAAAGTCTGCATTGCAAGACCTTGTTGCTGTGGGCAACAATCAGTTTCATTTGTTTTGGTTATGTGTTCCATTGATCATTCTCACAGTAACCATTATGATGTGGAATGTGTCAAGTGCATAATAAATGCATACATGAATCAATTTTTTTATGCTTAAAATTTTTATCATGTACCCCATATTATTAAATGGCACAAAACTCATATATTATACCTATAAATTTATTTATTCCTATTCAAGAATTCATGTATGGTCTGTCAAACATTTTATTTCATCTGGTAATTTATCAAAAAGTTTTACAGCAGCATATTTTACCCCTTCCTGTGCCAAATATAGGTAAAGAAGAGGAGAGTGTAAGTCTTTCTTCCTTCTAGTATCATAATCATGAATGTCACTGTTGTTTTTAAAATGGTCCATGTCATTGAGAACAAATTTCATTAGTGAGTAAATGTACTATGAGGCTGTTGTAAGAATTCCTAACCTTTTAAACAGATGCCTAGATGTGCGACTATGAGTCCCACAAATTATTCTAACCTCTTTCTTCTGAACAGTGAATACATTTGCCCAAGTGTTGAGTTACCCCAAAATATAATTCCGTATGACATCAGAGAGTGAAATTGTGCTAAGTATGTTAGCTTACTAATTTCTATATTCTCAGAATTGGCAATTATTCTGATTGCAAAGTTCCTGAACCTAGTCGCTTTAGGAGATCCAAAATATGAATTTTTCCAATTAAGAATCTCATCTATATGTCCACCTACAAACTTAGTATGCTCTACCCTGTCTACTGACTTCTGTTGATGTGTTATTTTTATTGAAGGAACTGTACTCCTTGTGGCAGAAAATTGGATGTACTGTGTTTTTTTTTTTTAAGTTCAGAGCAAGCCCATTTGCAGAAAAGCAATGAACAACTTTTGCAAATTCATTATTTGTATCATTTTCTATTGGAGTTTCTTTTACTGGATAAATAATGATGCTTGCATAATCAGCAAATAGTGTCAGGTTAGCTTCTTGTTTCAGAGAAGGTAGGAAGATCATTCATTTATATCAAGAACAGAAGGAGACCCGGGATCAAACCCTGTGGAACACCTAATGTAATTTCACTCCAGTTACATGAAGTGGCAAACTTCCTTAAATCATCTAAACCATAGAAAGAAACTTTTTTGTTTCCTCTTTTGTAGATATGGCTTAAACCATTCATATGCTGTTCCATTTATACTGTAGAGTTGCAAGTTCTGTAATATAATGTCATGGTTCACACAATCAGATGCTTAGGATAAGTCACAGAAAATTCCTATTGGCGATATTTTACTATTTAAAGACTCTATTACATGGACAGTGAAATTGTATATAGCTGTCTCAGTAGAACAGCATTTTTGAAATCCGAACTGTGATTTACTAAGTATCCCATTACTGTTGAGATGGCTAACCATTCTTGAGTACATTACATTCTTGGTGATTTTTGAAAATGCTGTAAGCAAGGATACTGACCGGTAATTATTGACATATGTGGTGTCCCATTTTTCCTAGAGAGGCTATGACAATGACATATTTTAAACTGTCTGGGAAAATACCTTGAGTTAGTGATGCATTACATATGTGACTCAGAACATCAGTTGTAAATTCTCCACATTGTTTTAATATCTTGTTAGAGATGTCATCTACTCCAACTGAACATTTATTTTTCAAAGATTTAATGATTTTCCTTATTTCATAAGAGGTTGTTTGGTGAAAATTAATTTAAGATTTCTCCAAACTGACTCTTCCACGTGCTGCTTGTTTTTTTTTTCTTGAGCTGTTCTCACCAAGTTTTTTACCTACACTTAAGAAATGGTTGTTAAATACATTAGCTGCTTGTGTAGTTGTTAAATACATTAACTGCTTGTGTACTGTTGGTTAAAATAGTCTCATTCCCCTTAATAGTAATACTACATACCCCCGTGGTTACTTTTCCTGTCTCCCTTCTAACAACATTCCATATTGATTTGATTTTATTGCCCGAGTTGTTAATTTCATCTCTAACATATGTATCTCTTTATTTTCTGACAACTTCTTTCACTATGTTACAATAACTTTATAGTGTAAAATTACTCCTGGGTCTATACTAATTCTTGCTATCTCATACAGTTTTCTTTTTCTTTCTGAAGACATTTTAATACTTTTAGCAATCCAAGGTTTCTTTGAAAAATGGTGTTACATTTAGTAATTTTTTTGGGCAACAATGTTCAGAAGGGGATATAAACCTATCAAGATATAT
The DNA here is from genome assembly GCF_021461395.2 of Schistocerca americana. Taxonomy (NCBI): domain Eukaryota; kingdom Metazoa; phylum Arthropoda; class Insecta; order Orthoptera; family Acrididae; genus Schistocerca; species Schistocerca americana. Next base: position 767,249,964 of record NC_060123.1, read on the forward strand.
GTTGCATTTATCATTAGCATTTGGCTCATTATATAGGTACTGGACTGAGCAACCTTACACTGTTACTTAATGGTTTCTGAACTGTACACCCTGCTAGGTTTTGTAAGTTAATCAATTGTGCATCATGGTCTGATAATCCATTTGTCACAGGGAAAGCATGTGTTAGTTCTGCATCCTCTTGCTTTACAAATACATTATCTATTAGAGTGCTACTGTCTTGAGCTATATGTGTAGGGAAATTGATCATTGATTCTAAGTTACATGTCATTAATAACACTTCTTGTTCCCTTTTCCTATCAGAGTTGCTTAGAAAGTTTATATTGAAATCACCACAGATTAATAACTTCTTCTTTCTGTCTGACGGACAGCATAATAGGAAGTCAAACGTTTTTTATGAATAGCTCCCATTCTCCTAATGGGGACCTGTGCACTGTTGCTAATATCAACATACACTAGCTAGCTGTAGTTCACATGCACAAACTTCAGAGTGCTGATCAACACAAAATTTGCTTACTTCTACAGTTCTGTATTTGTACCCTTGTTTTGTGTAAATGGCAATTCCTCCTTTATCCATGCTAGATCTGCAAGTGTAAGATGCTGAATTATACCCATTTGTACTGACACTTTCCATCCCCACAGTTACATGGTGTTCAGACAGACAAAGTATATCAATCACATTCTTATTTTTGAGATCATCTAAACACACTAATAGCTCATCTACTTTATTTTTTGTTTCCCTGATATTTTGGTGAAGTAAGTTGATAGTACCCATAGCTTTATCTCTATTTGCTGTACATATGGCTTCATTTGTACTATTTTTCTTGATTGTTGTCTGTCTGGACTTTGGCTTTAATCTAAAGAACCCGTTATCTGGTCCCATTAACCACAGCGATCGTCCCATGTGTAACTGTGGCCCTCCTTACAGTATCTACTAATAGAGAAGCGACCTTGTCTTTCCCCTTCATATTTAGGTGCAGGTGTATTCCCACTTACCAATAGCATCAACTGGAACAACACTTACATGAGATTTTGCCGGTGTCTGGGGCATCCTGTCCAGTCGTGCCTTATAGCAGTGTTTATCCAGAGCCGATCATGGCATAGAAAGAGCTCCACAAACCCCACATTTGTGTTCCCATTTTCTGCTCCTGTTTTATCCAGGTCACTCCTAATGATTTATCTTGGATTCATAGCCAGGCTGTCTCCTGCTCCTCCAATTATAATAACCTGATGTTCCTTCTCAGAGTTCCTGCATAACTGACCGAAGTTTGCTGTCACCTGGCTAAGGCTAGCACATGGTTTCACAAAACTTGTGACCTATTACCCTGCGCCTAATTCGTCCTGAAGCCGCTGGCCTACACCCCTCCCATGACTGCTACCTAGAAGCAGAATTCTTCTTTTCCTATTCTAATTTAATCCCAACCTGTTTTTTCCTTTAAGCTAATATTCTGCTTCAACCTACATTCATCTACATCTGGGTGAGACCCTTCCTACATTGCCTCAGATAGCAAGTAAAACTGATGATGTGTTCAAATATGTGAGTGGAACAACAAATTTTAAAATCTGATTTGATTTGATTTGATTTTTTATTGGTCCAGTTTTATCATACAGCACAAATTGTACAATTGATATTGGACAGGTCAAATATAAGTTACAATAATACGTAGTATAAGCAAAATAGTAGGCAAATTAAAAATAGGTACCTATTACAATTAATTTTGTTACGTATTCAGAAATTCTCTGGCAGAATAGAAACAGTGCTTTATTAGAAATGCCTTTAGTTTAGCTTTAAATATTGGATGAGTAGCATTTTTTATTTCCTCTGTTATCTTATTATGTAGTATTACACCAATGTTAATTATGCTCCTCTAATAGGTGGTTGTTCTGTGATATTTTTGATGTATATTTGATTTCCCTCTGGTACCATAGTTGTGTACATTTTTGTTCTGTAGCAGTTTGCTTGTTTTCAGGAGGTAGTCCCTAGTGAACAAGACAGTTTCATAAATGAATAAACTTGGAACATTTAGAACACTAAGCTCAGTAAAATGGGATTTACAGGAGTCCATCTTTCTAAGGCCACAAATTATTCTTAGAGCCCTTGTTGCATTCTAAAAACCTTTATACTATGAATTGAGTATCCCCAGAAAACGATCCCATATTGGACTAGTGAGTGGAACTGTGCATAGTGTGCCTGCAGTATTGTTGTTTTGCTTGTTGTAGCCTTTAAAATTCTTAGGCCATAGCACACAGATTATAGTTTTCTAGACAAGTTATTTATATGTGTGCCCCACTTTAAGTCCTGCTGAACCAATAGACCCAAAAATTTTGTGACACTTACATTTTCTAGGGTATCATTTTTTAATTGTGCTTGAATAGACATTTGATTAGTTGGAGGAATTAAATGAAAATCGACACACACAGTTTTTTCTCTATTTATAATGAGTTTGTTTTTTTGTGAACCACTCAGAAAGTCTTTCCATAGAACTTTTTGCTGTGGACTGCAAAGTTTCTGGATTGGATCCAGTGAGCAATATGCTGGTGTCATCGGCAAACAGGATGGTTTTTGTGGGACTCGTATATTCAACTAAGCCATCCACATAAATCAAGAAGAGTAATGGACCTAAGATTGAGCCCTGCAGTACACCAAGTTTTATTGTTAATTCGCTAGAAAGTAAGGAGTTGTTTCTTATTTTATTAATTTTGTTGAATTCATACTGAAGTGATACTTTCTGCCTGCAGTTTTTTAGGTATGAAAACAACCAGCTATGTGCTACACCTCTTACTCCTCGCTTTCTAATTTTTCGAGCAGAATGTTATGGTCCAGGATATCAAAGGCTTTTGATAGATCTAGAAAAATACCTGCAGCTAATTTATGTTGATCAAGGGATTTTAAAATGCAGTCTAAGAATTCGAAAATTGGTGTCTGTGTAGATTTAGACTTTCTAAAACCGTGTTGTTGTACTGTAAGTGGTGCATATTTATTTATGAAACTTAGAAGCCTGTCATAGAAGAGTTTTTCTAGAATTTTTAAGTAGAAACTTAACAGTGACACGGGTCGGTAGTTTGATATTTTTTTCCGAAGACCCTTTTTTTTAGCATTGGTGTAACTTTTGCTATTTTAAAAACATCTGTAAATACACCAGTTTTTAAAGAGAGGTTGAAAATTTTTGCCAAGGGGTTTTCTATGTGGTGAGCACATGTTTTTAATATGAAATCAGGTACTTCATCAAGACCACTTGACATTTTATTGCTTAATGATTTAATTTTACTTATAATTTCATTGGGGTTTGTTTCATAAACATACATAGAAGCAGTCAAGATCACTGACTTGCTGGAGAAACTTGGGACTGGTCCTTGATAGTGTACTTGAATGAGGTCTTCAGCCAGTGAAGTGAAGTATTCACTGAATTTTTCCACTATCAAATTTGGGTCTGTGACTTTTGAGTCTTCTAGTGTTAATGATACTTTCTTTTTCTTTGGAGCTGAACTACAAGTTTCTTTCTTTATAACTCTCCACGTGGATCTCATTTTGTTAGATGAGTTTCTTATCAAATTGTCATTCCACATAATTTTTGCCTCTTTGACTACTCTACCATAGATTCTTTTGTAGGCTTTTGAATAATCAGTAATAATGATCAATCGGGTCAATATAACTTTTACTGACATCACAGAACTTTATTTGTTTTTTTCACAAAGATAGCAGAGCCACCATGTTTGGAAAACTCTCGGCTAAAATGACTTGCTAATCTATATCCTGAGATTGAGGTTAATTTTACTTCGGCATTTCATAGCCAATGTTCAGTAATGCAAATTGTATCTACATTTAGTGCATACTGGAGTAGTGCTTCCAACATGGAAATTTTATTTGTGAGTGACTGAACATTATGGTGTACGATAGCAAACCCTGGGTATTTAGTAACTTTAGTGGAAATGGTTTCTGATTCTTTATCCAATGGCATTTCTAATACAGCACTTACCCTAAAAATTTTCAGTACCTTTCTTGTGTATGGCTTCTGTTTTCTGGTGGCAATCAGTAGGTTAGTTAACTTCTGGAGCTTGTATAAGTTTTGCTTCATCCACATCTGACCTCTTCAGTTTAAACCATTTCGTAATTTTCGTTTGGCTGATGACTTGATTGTTTGTTTCTCACCTAATCGGTTTAAACCACACTGTTTGGCAGATGGCACAGCTTGTAACTTGTCTAAAGCACTTCTTAATCTCCGTTTGTTTGTCACTTATACTTTTTTCTTCACTCTTCTTTGAGATGCGAGTACATATTTTTTCAGCTAGTAATTTCTTTCCATTAGTCGTCTACACGAGACATGAGCTGACTATGTTGTGTATGTTGCTCCACAGCTATAACCTCTGTGACGGCAAAAGGTGAAAACAGCTGATGCGGCTTTGTGAAGACTTTTTAAGTACAATTTTTCTCAAAAAAATGATCGTCTAACGATACAATCATCAAAATTGGTTACAGTGTTTATCATTTTAGTAAAAACTGAACAATATTATTAGTAAAAAATGTAGTAACAACCAGATTAACTTCAAGCAGAAACCAAAATTGCTATACTTGATTGACAACTGCTTCTACTACATAGAATTTAAAAAAAAATGTAAGTTTATATTTTGTGTGTGTGTGTGTGTGTGTGTGTGTGTGTGTGTGTGTGTGTTTTACTGTAGTTGAATGTAAATCACTGTGTGTAAAAAAGAATTACTTATCACAATTCTTTAAAATTATAGTGGTTGGGGGGAGAGATGATGTGAATTGTCCAGATCTGAAGTAATTATCATTTAGCCGCAACAAAACTTGTCCATAAATGCGCACAGGTATAGATGCGTACACGTTAAGAACATTGTGGCATTCAATAAATGTTAATTCCTGTTAGTTTGGGTGCGCGTCGTGGTATTTACCTTTTCTCCCCAACGATGTACAACGACATGACTGCGGCGGCTATTCTCTCTTCAGGTTGACTTCTTCTCCAAAAAGGTCCATTTAAAAATGCAAGCCCTTGTCACATTGGGAAGTAGAAAATAAGGTGTAGCTAGGTACGAGAATGAAAACTTGTGTCTTCTGCATATTGTAACTTTTAATTAAAAGAATACTGGTAGAGTGCAATTACATACGTCTTTATTGCACCAGCTCAAAAGACCAACAAGACACCGAGATATATATACGAGGGCGGTTCAGAAAGTAGCCTCCGATTGGTCACAGTGCGGGTTGTGGGGGGAGTAGCGACGCCATCTGTGCGTTCACGCACTCAACAGGTCAGTTGGCACCAAGCCGTGGTCGAGTGAACGCCGTACCTGCACTAGTTTAGTTTTTGTGGCAGTTTGAAATGTGTGCTGCAATAGAAAACCCCGCCAAATGTGAAGTGCGTGCTGTCATAAGGTTTTTTACAGCCAAAGGATATTCTGCAGCAGCTATTCATCGTGAGCTTTGTGCCGTGTACGGACCAAGAGTTATGAGTGAAGGAGTTGTCCGTGAATGGGTACGTTTATTTAAAAGTGGACGAGAAAACGTTCATGATGAAGGGAGGAGTGGTTGACCATCATTGGTGACTGACGAACTCGTTCAGACAGTTGATGCAAAAGTTCGTGAAAATCGACGTTTCTCAATGTCAGAGTTGTCTACTGGTTTTCCACAGATTTCTAAGACTCTCTTGTACGAGATAGTGACAGCAAGATTGGGTTACCGTAAGTTCTGTGCACAATGGGTGCCCAAAATTCTTACCGACCACCACAAAACTCAAAGAATGGCCTCTGCATTAGACTTTCTGTCACGTTATGAGGACGAAGGAGAACCATTGTTAAACAGAATCGTGACCGGTGACGAAACCTGGATTAAGTACGTGAACCCTGAGACAAAAGAACAATCAAAGATGTGGGCACATTCAAATTCACCTACCAAACCAAGAAAAGCCTCGCAAGATTTTTTCTGCCAGAAAACTGATGGCAACGGTGTTTTGGGATGCCAAAGGGGTGTTGTTGGTTGAATTCATGGAACGTGGTACGACCATTAATCAAGACGTGTACTGTGAAACAATAAAAAAGTTACGACGGGCTATACAGAACAAACGCCGTGGTATGCTGACTTCCGGTATCATTTTTTTGCACGATAACGCCCGTCCTCACTCTGCTCGCAGAACAACGGCCCTTCTTGAGTCCTTCAAGTGGGACGTTATCAACCATCCACCTTACAGCCCAGACCTGGCGCCAAGTGATTATCACCTCTTCATGCATTTGAAGAAATGGCTCGGGTCACAGCGGTTTGATGACGACGAAGAGCTCAAAGATGCGGTGACAGGCAGGCTCCAGGCACAAGCAGGTGATTTTTATGCAGAAGGAATTTCAAAGCTTGTGAAGAGATACGATAAGTGCCTCAATCGCTATGGAGACTATGTAGAAAAATAGTGCAAAGATGTAGTTGTAAGATGTATATATTAAAATATTTTTATTTAACTTGGTGTATTTTTTTAAATCAACCGGAGGTTACTTTCTGAACGGCCCTCGTATATATATAAACAAAGATGATGTAACTTACCAAACGAAAGTGTTGGTATGTTGATAGACACACTAACAAACACACACACAAAATTCAAGCTTTTGCAACCCACAGTTGCTTCATCAGGAAGGAGGGAAGGAGAGGGAAAGACAAAAGGATGTCGGTTTTAAGGGAGAGGGTAAGGAGTCATTCCAATCCCGGGAGCGGAAAGACTTACCTTAGGGGGAGAAAGAGACAGGTATACACTCGCACACACACATATCCATCCGCACATATACAGACACAAGCAGACATATATACATAAAGAGGTACATAAAAATCGATAGTTTTGTTTTTAAAATTTTCTGTCAACGTAGATGTAATCATACCTCCCTATGATGTCTCTGCCACGTGGGGATGGTGCAACTTTTTATTGATATGTGTAGGTCATTTAAAGAACCTACACAATTGCAACCCCCCCCCCCCCTCCCTTGCCACCCCTTACCCCTTACCCCTCCCCATTTATTGTATACTGGAGTGATCCATATCACTGGTCGCTGGATGTCAGTATGCAGTGGTGGTGCATTAACACCATTTAACTTTTCTGTGCTTTAAACTCTTGGCCTGCCATTGTACTGAGACCTTCATTTGTGCCCAAGTTTACCTCATGTACTCTCAGAACATGCCATTACATAATGTTTGTATCTAATTTTGTTTAATGTACACTTTACACATTATTACTACCGCTATTTACAAAATAATAAATGAATAAATAAAGGTTGCATCAACAGGCACATTTGAATTCAGAGTCTGTAGTTTGATTATTGGAATTTAACTGCTGCTATTGCGGCATCGTCCAGAGTGCTCACCTCACATGAAATATGGTGCAGGCGCACTTGAGTTTGTTAATGCTGCTGTTAAGTTGAACTGTCCATGAATGTGCTACAGTTTCACTTGTTTACCAAAGTCAATAAAAGTGTTCATCCCTTTGCTGGAACATGGTGTGCTGAGGCTTGTGCATAGTGGAACCATTGATACTGTGGTGAGGAGGTTCATCATTTATGGCCCAGGCATTTGTTCCTCTCATAATCCACATGTTTCAGTGGTTGAACCAAGCTCACGCTGTCAGCATTCTGAGGCAATTGAATGGATTCAACGTAAGTCTCCAATGCCCTTATTCTTTTCCATACCACGTCTGTGGTAGAATGCTTTGTCGATACTCAAGTCCACTGATGATACTAATGTTTGATACTCTTCAGCACTGGCACACGGTTTTTACAGGAACACACCATTGAATTGTGAGTTTCAAACCTTCATAAAATGTTCATTGCATATTTGGTGTTATATTCAGCTCTACATTACATCACAGGCTGCCACGTAATCGTGACTTATTTAGTTTCATAATCGAAAGCAGTCTTTCATGCATTTATGTTGATCAAAACATTGTTATCACGTTTGCAATCTCATTATATGGACGTGGAATGTTGAGCTTCGGGACAGTTTCAACACAGATGGATTTGGCTTATAAACGGGAAATACGTTGCAGATCGATAAGCTCCATCTGCAGTTGCCCAGGGGCGCTTTAAAATTAAATGCAAAACGGTCTCTAAAAGAGATCACAAGGAAATTTAGAACTGGCAGTGCGCTCAAATGTTTGGAAAACTATTTCTGTAATTCTTTTAACGAGACAGAAGTTTGTTCAAATTCATGTTTTCTTTAACACCAGTGAGTTTAGGGAAATGGACGGTGTTTTTTTTTCATAATTTATCACCCGCACAATGCTATTTTTTTAAACATATCCCCGTCATATCCAAAATAGATTATTTCTCACCTTGCAATATCTTACTGTGGGCAGTGTGCAGTCAAATCCACGTAAAATGCAAAGTCTTCAGCCCATCCTGGGTGTTCCAATTTTCTTTCCTCCTTTCATTTTTCTTTCATAAATTTAACAATAGCGGGTTTCAATTTGAAAAATCGTTTCAGGCATGCCCCTTGACTTAACCAACGTACTTTGAAATAATATAGTCCAGTTACAAAAGACCTGACACCCCTTTAATTTCCTGAACGGTTACAGATATCGAAACGAGGTTTCGTGCAATTGATAGTACCCTGAGGGGCACTGTTTTGTATGGATAATGCCCTGATATCAGGCATCAACCGAGATGTTGATACAAGTATGATTTTTTTTAATGGAAATGTATACTTTTCATAACTATATTCAGTAGGTCTTGGAAAGGCAGTTGCGATGATATAGCGCTTTTATTACTGACACTGAAGCCTTTCGCAAGAGAATCCGAGAAATGCACTAAAACTGGGAAGCAATGAGGCGAGAGTAGGCCATTGCTGTGAAATAACACCAAGCTCTCAGACCAGACTCAGCCGTTATATGCCGATGCAGCAAGGCACGCCTTCGCTACTAAAATAAAACCTCATTTTGTATACGACCTAGAAACACCTACGATTTTTTTTTGTGAGACTATGGCATATGCTAGTTTCTGGCGTATCAGATGGGACTAAGGAAAGCTGTTTCAATTGTACGTACTTTTCCAGGTTTTTGTTGGAACAACTACAGTTTTTCGAGCAGTTTTTCATTACTATTTTCACAGAATTTTCTTGACATTCGTCTCATAATAGCGTGTCTAACTTTTGCACATTGGTGTACATGTCAGCATGCAAGAAATTATGAATCATAAATGATCTGCTGACAGACAACACAGTTTTGTTAGTTCTGGGGCACAGAGAAGTAAACAGTCGAAAAGCTTAATACAACGATGTAGACTGGCATGACCATGTTTACAATGTAATATCTGATTCCGGATGACTCAGTTTTAGAATATTTCTCTCATTCTTTTGCAAGGAGTTTCTACTACAAAATTAACAAGCATTGTATCACTGCAGTCGTCTTCTCATGCGCTTTCGGATGCCGTTAAGAAAGTATATCATTCTCTTTAAAAAATTATACTTGCCTCATATTCACGATCGATACAAAAGTGAAGATTCTGTATTACACACCAAATTACGTGTCCCTTAGCATGCTATCGTTGGCCCAAAACCTAGCTTCGGTATCTAAAATCATTCACGAAATAAAAGGGGTATTACGTCGTGCATGACTCATCCTGAATATACTCCCTTTGTCAGAAATGTTACAGGACAGATTAAAAAAAATATAGAAAATTGTACTTCAGTTACCAACGTTTCTGGAGGTCTTGAAAGAAAGCAGGGAAATTTTCAACTTCTATGCTTGTAAGCTCATTTGTCACAGGCTGTCGTATGTATGTGATATCTTGATGGAGTTTTCTTTCAGTTGCATTCTTGAAAGGGCCTCGCTGCAGTTGCTTAATCATCGTCCACATTTCACTAGGGTTTTCCCAGCTTAACGCATATCTTATTTTTCACTCTTTGCTCAGAATCAGCATCGATTGTGTCACCAAAACTAATGCGCCAAGAATCCAGACAGGGTGTTGCTAAGCACAGCCTTGCCACATAGTGAGTTTCACGGAAACACGTGCAAGGTCATTTCGAGGACACACACATTAACATGAAAGCAACATTTGTTCCCTTTTGGTATTGCAAGCTCAGAAATAAAAAAAAGCCTGTCCTGGAACTTTTTCTGCGAAATGGATTAGTCTCCATACTCTTCGTACAGTTTCACTGAAACAGTTATACCTGACGGCATAGTAATGTATTCTACTTCCGAATATTTGCTACTTGATCCATCAATGTCATCATGTCAGCTATGTCTGCTAATTTAAAACAAAGTGCTTTTTGATGTACAGAACACAGAATCTCGTCTGCTAATCTTTGTAATTTCTGGTTCTTTCCTCGTCAACTAAAAAAATGGTTCAAATGGCTGTGAGCACTATGGGACTTAACTTCTGAGGCCATCAGTCCCCTAGAACTTAGAACTACTTAAACCTAACTAACCTAAGGACATCACACACATCCATGCCTGAGGCAGGATTCGAACCTGCGACCGTAGCGGTCCCGCGGTTCCGGACTGTAGTGCCTAGAACCGCTCGACCACCCCGGCCAGCCCGTCAACTAAATCTTTAAATTCTATCTGAGTGGTGTGTAATGTTCCATAGGAAATTTCTGCTACTCATATATTACTGCGACTGCATAATGGATATGGAAAATTTCAACCTTCTGTTCTCGTTCCCATCCACATCTTGTGACGATAGATCACTAGACTGCCTGTTTTTGTGCGAATAACCACTGGACCAACTTCCTTTATACCACGAACAAATAGCGAAGGATAAACAGTGCTTACACCAAGACCCTGGCGAGCTGAAGAAAGCCGTGTCGATCAAAAGAAGCCTCATCAAATGCTGGAAGGAAGTGTCGCATCGCTCTGCTGTATGAAATGTGGCGCTATACCGAGAGGAACCGAGCAAAGGCGAGACGTACCAAACAGTGACGAGACAGACCGAACCTCGGAGTGCTTGGAAGCAGCACATTGTGCAAAAGTGAAATTTTGCACGACTTGGTCGACCATGGTGTATAACAACTGACGCTCGGAAAACCGATATTTGATCAGAATAGCAGAGCCGAATTAGACAACGTGTGAATATGATAGTGAAAATGGGCCTCCGGTATCTGGCGAGCTATGCGGGCGCGCGCGGGCCGCTTAGCGCTTACCTCCTCGCGGGACAGCGTCTCGTGTGGCCAGCGCGTGTCCAGGTCCTGCAGCAGGCGCAGCAGGATGCGAGTGTCCAGCGGCGAAGACAGCGCCTGCCGGCAGTAGGACGTCCAGCGCACAGCGGCCAGCTGCAGCTCCGTCACGTCGCCCTGGATCGCGTGTTGGTGCTGGATCGTCTACGCCACATGCGGCAGCTCGCCGCTCCACTCCCACGTCGGGCCCTGCGGGCACATCGCCGGCACCCGTCACTACAGACAATCTCACAGGACAAAATATCAGCCACCCCCTCAAAAAAGCTCAACTCGTCGCTTTGGAGCTCTGAAGGTGGCAGGGGTAAAATACAGGGAGCGAAAGGCTATTTACAATTTGTACAGAAAGCAGATGACACTTATAAGAGTCGAGGGGTATGAAAGAGAAGCAGTGGTTGGGAAGTGAGTGAAACAGGGTTGTAGCCTATCCCCGATGTTATTCAATCTGTATACAGAGCAAGCAATAAAGGAAACAAAGGAAAAGTTCGGAGTAGGTATTAAAATCCATGGAGAAGAAATAAAAACTTTGAGGTTCGCCGATATTGTTGTAATTCTGTCAGAGACAGCAAAGGACCTGGAAGAGCAGTTGAACGGAATGGACAGTATCTTGAAAGGAGGGTATAAGATGAACATTAACAAAAGCAAAACGAGGATAATGGAATGTAGTCGAATTAAGTCGGGTGATGCTGAGGGAATTGGATTAGGAAATGAGACACTTAAAGTAGTAAAGGAGTTTTGCTATTTGGGGAGCAAAATAACTGATGGTGGTCGAAGTATAGAGGATATAAAATGTAGACTGGCAATGGCAAGGAAATCGTTTCTGAAGAAGAGAAATTTGTTAACATCAAGTATAGATTTAAATGTCAGGAAATCGTTTCTGAAAGTATTTGTATGGAGTGTAGCCATGTGTGGAAGTGAAACCGTGGGCAATAAATAGTTTAGACAAGAAGAGAATATAAGCATTCGAAATGTGGTGCTACAGAAAAATGCTGAAGATTAGATGGGTAGATCACATAACTAATGAGGAGGTTTTGAATAGAATTGGGGAGAAGAGAAGTTTGTGGCACAACTTGACTAGAAGATGGGATCGGTTGGACATGTTCTGAGGCATCGAGGGATCACCAATCTAGCATTGGAGGGCAGCGTGGAGGGTAAAAATCGTAGAGGGAGACCAAGAGATGAATACACTAAGCAGATTCAGAAGGATGTAGGTTGCAGTAGGTATTGGGAGATGAAGAAGCTTGCACAGGATAGAGTAACATGGAGAGCTGCATCAAACCAGTCTCAGGACTGGAGACCACAACAACAACAACCTGTGTAGGACTTCTGCCAAGCTGTCATGTTACCCTCCACCGCTCTGAAGTATGTCATGCCGGCCAAGTGGTGGGTACACCTTCTGATCAAAAGTGTCCAGCATCTAGTAATGGACATAAAGGGCACTGCGCACACACACCAACCGACCGACCAATTTCCTGTACAGCCTACACACTTTACGACCTACTTTACTGAGTGACTACAGGGACAAAAGATGAACTTCTGTTGGTCGGCTGGCAGGGCAGCGCTACACATAACATAATTTTTTGGGTGGAGTGATTGGGGGAGGGAGGGGTTGGGTGAAATTGTGACGGAGATCATGCGAAGGGCTGGTGGGTCGGCTGTTGGCTGTGTGTGTGTGTGTGTGTGTGTGTGTGTGTGTGTGTGTCCCTTTATTACTCATGGGATATGACCACCCTTTAATTTATGATAGCTGGAATTCTGCTGGGGACATTTCCAGTGAGGTGCATGAATGTCAGTGAGGGAATGACAGTCTGTTCTTCTTCAAGTGCTGAAACCAGAGGTGGTAGTGATGTTGGATTCTGGAGCGAAGTCGATCTTTTAACACTTCCCAAATGAGTTTCATTGGGTTCAGGTCGGGACACTGGGCAGCATAGTCCATTTCAGGAATATTGTTATTCACAAACCACAGATACTGCCGCACAACAGGGTTTACTATCACGCTGAAACAATTATAGTCTCCGAAAACGTCCTGTGCTGAATGCAGCCTAAAGCTCCACAAAATGTCTTCATATACTTCTGCATATAGCGTTTTCCTAAGTGCAATGAGGGAACGACACCCTAAGCACGATAAACAGCCCCATATTGTAACATCATCTCTTCTGTACTTCTGTGTTGGAATTACGCATGATGGCAGGCATTCTACAAACCCTTTCATTGGATTTCCAAAGTATGTAGCGTGGTTCCTCACTTCAAATCACCCCTTTCCAGTGATACACTGCCCAATGGCGTCATTCTTTACATCACCCCATGTTTTGCTTAGCACTAATTACAGAAATTTGTGGCTTGACAGAAGCTGCGTGACCATCGTACTCCATTCCATTTAACTCTCATTCATTGTGCTAGCTGGACTACTGGTAGTACTTTGGAACACACGAGTGATCCCTTCCACTCATTTCGTGTGGTTTCTTACAACCACCGTCTGCTAGGGTTGGAGGTCCTGTCCGTCAGTACATGATGTCTGCTTCATCTAGGTTTAGCTGTTAAGTTTCCTCTCCACTTCCACTGCACACTCCCATCGCTAGCAGTCGACTTGGGCAGCTTTAGAACGTCTGAAATGACCCTGATGGATTTGTTACTCTGGTGACATCCAGTCACTACGTTCGAGATCACCGAGCCCTCGTGAACAACCCATTTTACAGTACTGTTTCTCTGCTAATAAGACAATGGCTCCCACCTCCAGTTACCCTGTCAAGTCTACCTCTCGTGACATATAGTCGCCAATTCCGCATCACATAGCGGTGTCCAGATACTTTTGATGAGATGGTTTATGTGCCAGTCAGTTATAAGGAACACCGCAGTAAGAAGGCTCTACATGGAGAAGTGACAGGATTGCAGTTAGTAGTAATCGTGTTTGGACTCTCCTGTGATCAGATCGTGAGTGCAGTCCACCGATTTGTTGATGTATCAAGACAGTAATGGTAGATCTCTCGCAGCCATGTAGTACGGCGTAGGAGCAACACTAGTAAGAAGACTTTAGCTGACATGGACCAGAGACAATTGTCATACACTACCAGATACAATTGGTTTCAAACATGACAAGGAATTGCTGCTCACAGCGAATGCTTTGGATCGCTCTAAGTCACGTAGAACTGATACCAGACGGTTGTGTGACACTCCACTGCTGACCTAATTCAGGACAGTGCCTCTTTACAATGAAATTCTGTGTATGTGCCACTCAATTATCCGAAATTTGCGCTGTAAGATAGGTTGACGAGGTAATAGGACATGTACATGTGTTAAGACATTAGGCAGTAACTTGGATGGTACTAGAGGGAGCTGTAGAAGGTAAAAACTGTAGGTGAAAACAGAGATTGGAATATATGCACCAAATAATTGAGGACATTGTTCTTCTGAGATGAAGAGGTTGATTGGTGTATCATTGTGGATTGTCTACAAGGAATGGTGGACCACTCACAGTCATGTAACACATATGTTAAGAGCAGCCATTGTTAAAACACCCTAACCGACAGTGACTAGTGACGGATGTCACACCTCGCCAATGACAATATTTTTCCAACCCGACAGAAATTGCTGCAGTCATTCAATGCAGACACGGATCCACAGTAGGATCCTAATGGGGGGGGGGGGGGGGGGCTCTCAGTTTCTTACTTTCTCACCTCTCCCACCGGAAGGATCCAGGACTGAAAGAATGCAACAAGTTTCCAGCGAACCAACGTTGCGAATGGAACTGCATGCCATGGACTTTCGAAACGAGGTACTTCGCAAAAGGTCATTGCTCTCAGCGGCATGTGGAGTTGGACGTCTTTAATTGGACAAACAACACAGTATCTGGGCAGTAGTTGACTGGAGTGCAATCATGCCATACTGAAGAGTGGAAGTTGTGGATCAGGCCGGAGGTGGTTCTGTGATGTTTTGGGGCAGTTTTCGCACCGTGACTTGCGACCATTCATTGCCATGAAAATTAACCACGATGTTCATCTCTACATTATCTGTAATTAAGCATTACCCCTCTACATTTTGATATGGATATGCTGTGGACCCTCCCGTCTTCCAGGATGACAGCAGCCATTTTCACAGGGTTGTATTCTTATGTTCCTGGTATGACAAACACTCTCACTCCTCTCTGCAGATGACAGCTCTTGCAGGGGTGGATTCGTCAAGTGGATGTGGCATACCTGAAGAAAGTTCTGGAGCATATCATTGTGTGGAACTGAAATATATACCAAGCGAAAATTTGAGAAGTATAAATTAGAAGGACCGAAGATTTGGCTTCCTTTCAGCATCATCATGACTAGAGACTGTGCATAAACTGAGATGTGTGAAGGGTGTGAAGGGAAATCGGTGTATGCTTTTCAAAGGATCTATCCATGCAGTGACCTGAAGTGGTTCAGGGAAGCCACGAAAATCTGATCTCAGTGTGGGGCGAGTATTTGAATCCACCGTCCTCCCCAGTACAAGACCCTTACCTTCATCACTACGCCACTTCAAACGATCAGAAGTTGGGGAGAATTTGATCCTTTCAGATGAGGTACTATCGAAGAAGGTAGTAAAGTAGAGAGACGGGATACGAAACAAGGAGGTACTGAAAAAACAGCCGGCCGCAGTGGCCGAGCGGTTCTAGGCGCTACAGTCGGGAACCGCGCGACCGCTACAGTCGCAGGTTCGAATCCTGCCTTGGGCATGGATGTGTGTGATGTCCTTAGGTTAGTTAGGTTTAAGTAGTTCTAAGTTCTAGGGGACTGATGACCTCAGATGTTAAGGCGCATAGTGCTCAGAGCCATTTGAACCATTTTGAAAAAACAAATAGGCCCTATATTAAATCTATGGGAAAGCCTTACCAGTAGAATGGTTACGTTAATGGAACATTTGCCACGCAGGCCGCTAAAATTAATTTTGCGCTGGAAGGAATTAGAAATGGAAAAAAGTAATGTAGGTGTAGACAGATACTAGAACACGCGTCCTAGTACAAAGAAATTATAAACTTGGTGTTCTAGATACGTTGAAACAGACTTCGAGGGGTTGTAGATGGTATCTTGAGGAATACGTTGCGGGTAGAAACCCGTGTTGGGGAACGTCATTCAACGACGCTAGAGCGCGCCGATGTTATAGGCGCTGGCAGCAAACGTGACTTTGCACGCTGAAGGACGGTAGGCAGAAAGTCTCTTAATGTTGTTTGTTTATTCACTGATCGACTGATTACCGCGACCTTCAGTGGAGAAGGTGGAGCTAGCTGCTGCTTAGAACGGCTTTGTTTCCTATGAATACGATGCTCTGGTGCTTCGGTTGGTGGCGGTTTCTGACACAAGTATCCACCCGCAGTTTATTTTTCTCCTGGAACCCTCTAAAATACAGGAGAAAAATAAACTACAGATGGAAACCCGTGTCCGAAACAGTCATCCACCAAGGCAACAGAACATCGCATTCATTGGAGACAAGGCCTGTCTACGCAGCAGCTAGCTCCATCCTCTCCAATGGCGATCATGGCAATCAGTTGTGATCACTGAATAAGAAATAACATTGCGAGGCGTTCATCTTACATTTCGTCAGTGTACAATGTGAATTTGCTGCCGAAAGGGTGCCCTAGTGGCAGACGTAGGCTTCTATGACTTCGACGTTCTGTAGCTTCGTTGGATGAAATTTCTAGACACGTACTCCTATCCTCCATTTGTTCCTCAAGACACCCTCTACAACTCCTTGAATTTTGTCGCAACATTTCGGGGACACCCTGTAGAGATGAAAAGTAGTGCAGAAGATAGGAAGCGATGTAGGACTCCAAACCAGTCGAAAGACAGATGAATTAAAAAAACAGACAGTACTTTGGATACACAGCTGTACACCAGGATAAACTGAAGCAATACCACGTGGGAAGACTGTGGCTAAGGTCCTAAATTCTAAGCTTGTATATGTATTGTCAAGCAACGTACAACTGGTTCATGAATCAGTACTGACAATGTTTCGCGTCAATTGTTAAATGTGTGATATAATAACCAGAACATGTTTCGGGACTACGTTATTACTTTATAAAGTGGTATAAAGTAAGGAAGCAAATCGAAGATCGCAATACTACATACACTGAAAACCATGTAATTATATTGTCCTGCATTATACCATACCCTGATTGAGCCGTGCGCGGCTCGTGTTAGTGCCGTTTATTGCTTAACATCTTGTCTTTGCGGTACTGCCGTCCTGTTTCTTATTAGATTTACTGGCGTCACTAAGTTGCTGGCTTGCCTGCCCGTGAGTGGCACCAGCGGTGCTTATCGATAAGAGGACTGTCGTACTATCTTTAGAGCGACCGCTAGTATTTCCGGGTCGTCGTGTGTTGGGACGGAGCAGCAGTGAGGTCCGGACAGCCATGTACCTGTTATTGGAACACAGCATTCTGGACAGCTCAGGAACATATTTAGATAGTTGCATGTATTCTCTGTGGTTATCAAGATTAGTGCTGAACCATCTTTTTTTCTGGTTCAGTGCTGGCAGACAGTAATAAACTTAGTTTCATGTAAGTACTGTGTGAATTATGAAATTTTTCCACCACACAGTGCTGCCTGCATATTACTGGATGTTCTGTGAGTAAATTTTCCACTGTAACTGCGAGAAATGCGTTCGATTTTCCCCAGATAGTAGCATAGCTATATTGTTAAAATACTTTCCCCGGTTTTCAGAAAGCATGGGTGGTTTTTCAGGAATTCCATTTCTAATCTGTGCAATCGCATTTGAGCAAACTTTTTTATATCCTATTTTGAAATTTAATTCATAGTGTGTCGCACTTCGTAGATTTATACTTAGTCATAGGCTACAGAAGTGGGGGGGGGGGAGGGGGGGGGAGGGAGGAGGGGGACGTCAGGGGACAGACAGCAAGGAGTTGCACTTGCCACCAACCCCCCCCCCCCCCCCTCCCTCCCCACCATGAGCATCTGCGATAAACTTCATCCATTTAAGAATTCTCACTAATTTCTGGATGTGTCCCGCATGTAATTCGTGACAGACTAAATATTGAGTGTCCTGTCAGTTATTTGTGCAATGTTTCATTCGTTATAATAAATACATCATTTGCCTGTCGTTTCGGAACACTGCTGAAACAAAGTACCTTGTGCTGCTTCTTTCGCCCCCTCATACAGCTGGAAATTAGTTGCGGTAATGGACAGTTCCGACTTAGCACCGTGTATACCTGTCTGACAACTGTCCGAAATTTTAAGAACAGCCCTTTCGTTTCTGGACATCGTGACCTTAACAAAATGTCTGAACTTTACCTGTTAAGGCTTGCTGAGACTTTAACAGCAGACAACTGGATTTCATATCCGAAGATTTATTTCATTTGCAGTATGGACAACATAACATCCTATACTATGTGTTTCTTTACTTTTGGTTTATCTGAGGGCAAACAATAATCCTAGGCTAAACACGATGGAAAATTGTGAATATTGAGGTTGAAATGGTGTTTGGATCTTTCTCAACTGCATGGTTGAGAATTTATACGCTGTATGACCCTGTCTCACTTCTAGTCACATAACTTGTGTACTCGAGTTCATGCATGTACACATGATCACTCCAAACCGAAGAGACGAAGACCATTTTGTTTGCATCATTGGCCTTTGATACGTGATTATGGGTATTCATGTCGGCTCTCCAGCCAGATCAGATGATGTTTTGAATCTGGAGCCCCGACATGAATACAACCAATTATTACGCCGGCAGAGATTACGGAATCACATGAAGATCCTCTACGGTGAGGGGACGTTTCAACTTTCAAGGGTATTTCATGAACTTCGTAAGAAGGGGAAATTACTGAGCAACCTCGCTTTTTGGCTGAGATGCTGGAATGAAGTTTTAATACCTAAATTTGCCAGAATTGTTGATTACATTGAGACAAGAATGGCCAACACCATTAAGAAGCGTGCTGGTTTTGCCTTACTAAGGGAGCGCAATAGTTTTATACGCGCACAACTGGATTTCATATCCAAAGATTTATTTTATCTGCATTTGGCAGTTTCAGCGCTGCTTCCGCTGCATCCTGGAATTGGGTCGACAGTTCGTCCTGGGCAATATCAGACTGGGTGTAGGCAAACGCCGTCAGTAGGAAATCTTCGAAAATTCAACGGTTTTCTTCGCAGTCTACACTGATAACACCCGTCGACATGTGATCAGTCTCACAACGAAAGAGTGAACGATGCTATGCCTGCAGTATTGGAACAGGAATTCAATTTTACCCATACACCCAGTGATGTTCCAATTACGGAATACATTTCTGCCGTTGAACAAGTCGTGTCCAGGTTTCCCGACCATCTAGCTGATGAGGTTAGGTAAGAGGTGTCTCAGCTGTGTCAGGTGCCACCCCCGCGAGGTAACATCTCGCTTTAAAGAGCCGCAATCCGGTCCTTCAGAGAAGATTTCGTAATTCCTCCAGCGGACAAGGCCAGTTCAACGGTTCTTCTTTTGCGGGACAATTATGTGCTTAAAATTTATCTCTCTCTTGCACACTTGGCATACCAAAGATTGCAGAACTATCCAACTCACCGTATAAAACCCAAGACTCTCAAGACTCTTCCAGTCATTAAAAGAGACTTCATTATCTGATGAAGTTCTGGGAAAAACGTCGACCTGGTTCTGCAGTCCAGCCGAGATTATACGGTTTGCCTAAGGTAGACAGGAAGTACTTTCTCTTCGGCTTTTTGTTAGAAATTTGGGCACTCCTACTTATAAGTTGGCTAAGTATCTAGCGTCCATGCTCAGTCCCCCTGTCGGAAATTGCTATAATCTTATTTCCAATTCTCTGGTTTTTATTCAACATATGACTTCTGAGTCTCAATCCCAAGAATTGGCTCTTTAGTTTTGATGTTGCGTCTCTGTTTTCCAAAGTTCCTCTTGAGGATTCTTTGCAGTTAATTTGTGAAAAATTGGACGAAGAAACAACAAGCTTTGTCACCATGTGTTGACGTTGACGTATTTTTTTACTTAATGACAAAAGTTTTAAACAAACTGAGTGGCTATTGGGAGTCCATTATCCCCCGTGGTCGCCAATTTGTGGAAGATTGAGGACATTGCAACATGGTTCTTTAAACCAACTTGTTCATGGAGATACGTCGACCATACGTTTATGGGATGGCCATTTGGGAGGGATGTTCTGGATCGTTTTCTGTATCATTTTAATTGTGTGCATCCCAATATTGAGTTCATTATGGAAGTCAAAGAGGACGGCGAACATCCGTTTTTAGGTGTCTTGGTCCACAGGAGGGGTGATGGGACATTAGGACAGTTTATCTGAAGCACACGCATACGAACAGATATCTTTATCCATCAGGCAGTTATCAATCCTACCAACGCAACGAGGTCCTACTTACATTGATGAAAAGGGTTTACGCTATCTGAGATGCAGACAGTTTGACGCAAGAACTGGAGACTGGACATTCGCGGGAACTAACAGAAGATACAAGCAAATCTGCGGAATTCCTACATTTTGCGGGGAGCATATCTTCAGAAACAGGAAAAAGTTTAAAGAAGTTTGATATTAAAAGTATTTTCCGTCCACCACCTGAGACCACAGCTCTGCTGGGCTTAGTGAAGGATAACTTTGGTTCGAGAAAGCCCGGGATCTACACAATTCCCGCAGTTGCGGGAAAGCCTGTATTGGACTAACTATTCGTACGCTCCAGTATCGTTGCGTGAAGCACGATCGGCACGCACATTTAATTCAGCCAGAAAAATCTGAGTGTCTGAACATTGTCTTACTGAAAAATATGAAATGTTGTACGATGAGACAAGTGGTTGACCCTGCGTCGCTGTATTGGGACTGTGTAGTGGAAGAAGCCATTGGAATGCCGCTATCTAACAATACTCTGAATTGAGATAAGACGTACCCTTTAACTAACAATTAGAACCTTGTTCTGTTTGATGTTAAGAAACACAATGGTCCCTGTTTCGGTCATCAGAAACTGTCAGTTTTTTATATCTATTGTTCCCACGAGCTTTCACCACCTGTGCGCTGTTGTGCCTGTCGCTAGAGGGCAGTTGTGTTCGCGCACGCGCGGTGGACCCACGGTCGATGGATATTTGTGTTCCGGCTGATAGTGCGACGGCTCACAGCCATAGTATTGTGACCAGATGACGATGTGTTCCACCTGGAGACCTGACATGAAAACAACCAATGGGGACGTTTACGGAACCTCAAATGGTGATTCTGCTGACCAATTCTATAGTTGTTTTTAACTATTATTCTATGTTCACATTCACATCAAGCATGTCAGAAGATGTACTGCTGATATACTCATGAGGTACGCTTACTTTCAAGGTACAGCTGCCATCTACATTTGAATAATGTTCGCTGTGTAGCTGTCAAGCGTTTGAGACAGGATAGGCTGTGTGTACTTCATGTGAAACTTATTTCTGCTGCCAAGGGTATTTAACTCCACTGGACGCTCTTTGTTGCTTCCGTACAAGGTAAAACAAAATTAACCACTCTGGAGCAACCCATACTCTAGCTACGCTACATATAAATCTGACCACAACCAACATTTCATTGGGGAGTTGGCAGTATTTCTAACTAGTCAAAATCAGCCTCTGATTATCACAAGAAGCAACTGCATGGAAAAAAGCGGGAATTTCAGAACATCCTTTAGTTACATGATTTGGCCTCACCAAACACCTGTAGTACTTTACTTGGAAGAAACACAGCAGTATGATGAATCTCACAGGATACTGAGCTACAAGCATGTGAATTGGGCATTGTTCAAGGAAATGCTTGAAAAGTCGTATCCCACAAATTCCCAAAATTACACAAAGCAGGAAACTTGTTGAAGCTGTCAAAGCCCTTACCACCGCAGTTCAGGATGCAATAGCAGGTACCATTACAGTACTTATACCACAAGAATGCTCAATGGCCCTGCTCCCAGAAATACAGGGGCCGATGTCAATGAGAGATCATCTCGGGAGATACTGGCTGTACAAACAGAATATTAGCAGGCTCCAGGAGATCATACGGGCTAAATTAAAACTTTTAAAACCACAAACTGGGACAATACACTCGCAGGGCTGCACACCACATGACCTGGAGTGTGGCAAATAGCTGTCCACTCCACCAAGAAGAAATACTACACACCAAGTTTACAAATACCTTACAGACCAGCATACTCCATGGAGGAGAAGCATGAGCTGATGACCAGAACACTAGCAACATCATTCACACTGAATCTGGCTCCTTCCAATCCAGCACTGCTACTTGAAATGGACCAGGAGGTTACATGGCTTGTAACCCAGCCCAAGTGCAGTGTAACAATACATACTGCTACACATGAAATTACACAGGTTATTAAGCACAAAACAGCTAGAAAAGCTCCTGGTCCCAATCACTTTCAAAACCGTGTCACCCAGGAGTTCATGAATAAAGCTATAGAGCATCTCACACATATGACGAATACCATTCTACAACATCAACACTTCCCTGTCCTGATGTTCAGGAAGCCAGGGAAATACCACTCCCTACCACAAAATTACGGAGCCATCAGCCTGCTGAGCTCCCTAAATAAGATTGTTGAGAAGATGATTCTCAAACATCTTACTATGCACTGCAACACCAATGACTCGCTGAGACTGGAGCAATTTGGATTCAGCAATCACCACTCCACAACACAACAACTCCTCCGCGTAGTAGAACATATTACACACACCCCCAACACCAACAAAGCTACAGGAGCGCTGTTCCCGGTCTTCAGTCATCTACAGCACAATCGTCTCATTCGCAGACTCTGCACTGCTAGTCTCTCCGACGAGCTCATACATCTTACACACTCATATCTCACCCACAGAAGCTTCAACACCGACGTTCAGGGCAAACAGTCAACACAACACAGTATACAAGTGGGAGTACCCCAAGGCAGCATCCAAGGGCCCCTCTTGTTTAATCTCTACGTCAATGACTTTCCAACTGAACAAAACACAATGGCAACCATCTACGCAGATGACACTACCATCCTAGTGCAAGACTGGAAACCATCAGGCATAATTCGCAACTGCAAGCAAAACTGCCTAGCTGGAATGACAGTGTGTTAAAGCAAATGCTGACAAGTGTGAAGCAGTTCTGTTCATTGACAAGCCATAACAACTGCACAAACATTAAGTGTTCTGGCATACCCACAAGCTCTGGAATGAAAATTAAGATCGCAAGAGCAAAGAAGGCAGCCAATAGCCCATTGGCAAGGACCACACCACGACGGGAGCAGGCCCCTAGACCAAGAGAATATAAGTGCCGCTCCTGCCAGCCTCGGCCACTCAGTATTTGGACAGGATTAGGACAGTATACGGACAGGCCTAGCGCAGAATGGTACAATAACAGTTATTAGTGATCCACAAACTGTGTGTCAAACTTGCACGAACATTGTATATAGCAAAGGACTCTGATTTATACTGCATGTCGCCTATTGCTTGCGACACCATTGTAAATTCCAGGTTAAGCATTGTCAAGCTTCTTATTTGTAATAAAAATTATTAATGTTGTTTGCTTGAATTGTTGTATAGCATTTTGAGAATGCAGCATCCTTTAGGCACCCTATACGAGATGAGTGGGCAGGACCCCACATTAAGACTGCAGACGAATAACACTACACACACGCCCGATACGTTTCAGTGTGAAAGTCAAACACTTCAGTGACAGGCCAACTGAGCAAATGCAAGGCTCAAACAGTGTTACTCTAAGCTCAGCAGGTAAAGCACACTGAATAGGAGGGTATCGAGGTCCGTGTACATGATACTGATTAGACCCATGATGATACATGCAGCTGCAGTCTGGGGTTACGTGGCTCTGACCGCCTGTGCTGCCTACAGGTGATACAGAACGAAGTGCACCACAGTCCACACACACACTGTCGACCTTCACAGAGAATACTGCCTTGAGACTCACACACAGATATTCAAAAAACTCACCACACGACTGTACAGGAACTTGAGACACTCTGACAATCACTTCATTCTTAACCTGGGAAACTACGACCACAACCATGGGTGAAAACACAACTGCTGAAAAACACTTCTATCTAGGGACAATTAATCACCTGTGGACAGCACAAGCTCACAGACAAAATAAACACTGGTGAATCCCTGCATTACAGCAAAACTAAATGGCATTGCCAGCTGCAAATATCTAGCTGACGAACTGGCAATACGGGAAAGCAGTATTGCACACTAAACATAAACATATCCAACCAAACCTCTTTATGGCCAATTGACCACTTGTATAATGACCTTGGCATGTTACAAGTACAGATGCTGCAGGTGGCCCAGGAGACACTCAGGTGCACAGCCCAGGAGTACCCCTCCTCAATAGGACTGACACTCGTAAAGAGTGTTTTAAGCTGCGACAGTGGTATTGAGCATCGCACGATACCCAAAACTAACGACAACCTCACCCTTGCAGACAGAAAGAAACTGCTATTGCTCTTACTATCTGTCCAGACTATTGCAGAAGTTCTTTTCCTTTGGTGCTTGCCTCGGCACTTTTCTCCCTCTGCCCTTAAAACTGCTACGTTCTGCTCACTTCTTGACCACTTCTATCGCCTCAAAGTACCTGTATTAGTGGGTAATCCTACGGACAACATCATGACCCCACATCCTGTGCACTTCTCAATTGTAACGAAGCAAACGGAGGTGATGGTAGAACTTTGGTGATGGTCACCATGTCAGTGTGGGTGTGGAGTAGCTTCGCCCTTTAAAGAAAAAGGCATTACCACGAATTGGACCTGGGTCCTCCACATAGCAGCAAGATATGCTGACCTCTGAGCTGCTTAAATGGACAAGAGAGAATTTAGCATTAATTGCAAAGTTTGCAACCATAACAATCACAATATAAATAATTTCCATAGAGAATATGCATTGAAGCTTAGGGTTAAGAAAACTGTTTTATATTCAGGTGCAACACCCTTTTAACATCTGCCAGCCGACATTAGGAGCAATCTGGAAATCCCCAAATATTCAAAATTAAAGTAAAAAATGTTTTATTAGCCAGTCCACCAATAATTTACCTGGATATGTGAATTTACCTACCTGTCCCACCTCAGATACACAACGCACAAACACTTTCTAACAGAAACCATATTTAGCCATGCAACATATTCTCTAGGAGCAGACAGGAATGGCAGATGGTTTACTCCACAGAGGGAAGCTGGCAGCAGCTTTGGAATGCCTTTTGAAGTGGTGATTCCACCTTAGTAATAGCCTATGTGCAGGTACGGTTGGTTCTCCACGGAACAGAAACTACTGTACTGGTCCCAACGTGGCATTGACAGCATAAAGGGCAGCAGCCCTGTAAAGTTAATTGTTTTGGTATCATTTTAGAAGTGTCAACTACATTTCATTTTTGATTATTTTATTTTTGTGATTTAGGAGCAGAAAACTATAGTGGTAAGTATACTTCCCACTGTCTTTAGTAAGCTGTTATGAGTTACTACTACATGTGAAAAAAAGGAATTTTCTGTTTTTATTTGACTATCTATTTTACAATCCTAGAAACTTCATTCAACACTACGTAAAGAAACGAGCTGAGACAAGTCACAATAGCATATATTGCAGAATGAAACAATGTGTTCTGTTGTAACAAGTGACAAAAGCACTGATGTCATGACAAACAGACACCAGTTGTTTAGCATATTATCACAAAAGGTCAACCACATCCAGAGGAGGTACAACATTTTCCCAAGAGCATAGTAAAACAACTAAATTAGTGGTAAGTATGGTCAGTTGGTGGTAAGTATCCTTTCCGCTGTCCAAAAAAGAAATTAATTTTGTGGTAAGTATATTCCCCTTGTATCATGGAAAAATTACTTTGGTAATAAGCATACTTCCCAGTGGCCTTCAGAACAACATTATTTGGTGGCACATATAGTTGCAACTGCTTCTGAAAGGAACAAGTGACATTTAATGACAATTAAAAGCTACATTTCATAACAGACAGAGAGTTCAGCTGGTGCAGCAAACTAACATCAGGTGCCAGGTGCATACAGAGCTCGTATGATGTGTTCTCAGGAATACAGTAAAGAAATACAGTTGATGGTAAGTACACTTCCCACATCCTGTGAAATGGTTAAATCAGGAACTTCTCTCACAATATATCGAGCAAGGTGGCACAGTGGTGAGCTCACTGGACTCACATTCAGGGCGACTAACAGTTAAAGTCCATGCATTACTCTCCTGTGGCAACCTGTTCATCTCAGAGTAGCCCTTTCGACCTACAGCCTCAATTATCTGCTGGATGTATTCCAGTCTCTGTTTTCCTCTACAGTTTTTGCTCTCTACAGCTCCATCTAGTCCACCCAGACTTGGGTTTCCTGAGCTTTCTCTAAATCAGTATAGGCAAATGCCGAGATGGTTTCTCTGAAAGGGCACAATAAATAGCCTTCCCATCCTTGAAACAATCAGAGTTTGTGCTCAGACACTAAAGACCTCAATGTTTATGGGACATTAAACACTTATCTTCCTTCATTTCCCCTTTCTCAATATTCTTTTGTCTACCAGAAATCACTAAGTACAACTGACTGTGTAATGTAGGTGAAAGCGAACCTGCACTCTCATTTACCTTAGCAGAGTGCACTGTGTCTCCATTCGTTAATGGGACAGTGTGACTCACGTGGGCCGTACAGTCTGTCGACCTGCTGCAAAGAATCACTTAAGGCTTTTACTGGTCACGAGAGATATACTTAGCAATAGCTGTGTTTCTTTACTGCATTTATGGGAATACATTGAACCACTCTGCATGCTCCTGGCATCCAGTGATAGTCCGCTGCACCAGTTTACTTTCTTTTTGTTATGAAACATAGCTTTTAGGGCTGTGAGAAGTATACAGCCCACCAAATAACAGTGTTTTAATGGCTCTTGGAAAATATGCTTTCCATCAAAATAGTTTCTCAAAATGGTTTGGGAAGTACACTTACTGTATTTACCCGAATCTAAGCCGCACTCGAATCTAAGCCGCACCTGAAAAATGAGACTAGAAATCAAGGAAAAAAAATTTTCTGGAATCTAAGCCGCACTTGAAATTTGTGCCTCGAAATTCAAGGGGGAGAAACGTTTTAGACCACATCTCCAAACCGAAACAAAATTGGTCCATTGTAATATGAGACAATTTAGGTCGAATGAATGATGATACAGCTACAGTAGTTTGGTGCGTGTGGTAAACTTAGCAGTTAAGCTTTACCACGTAGTCATTGCTATGTGTCAGGCTCTCTGTCCGTATTTATACTAGAGAGCCTTTTTCACGTGCTTCGTCTGGTTTGAATTGATTGCTTATTTTTCTTTGATCTGATAAGTGCCGTTCTCTCTGTTATAGGTGTTTCCGTCAGTCTAAGCTCAAAATGCATTATCATACTGTGCCATGCATTGTTTGTCGCATTCTGATTATGCGTGTTTACAGCCTGTCACCGCTCGCGGGATGGCTTGCTTTTGCGCACGCTACCGCCGCTTACAATTAAAAAAAAAAAAAAAAGAGAGGAATCGTCTCATCAGCAAAACAATGGGAAGAGACTGCTATTTGTTGTTACTTACACTGCCACTTTCTTTGATAATGATCAACAAGAACCATATAATAGACTGCATATGATAGATGTTCCAAACGAAAGTTTAGCGAAAAATTTTCTCCGTTTGAAAATTTTTGCAGACGCCTCTTTAGTGCATTACATTCTGCACAGAAATTAGATCCATCTTAGGTTTAAAAATCTAGTCAGTTGCCATGCTTCATTTCCGACTGTATCACTATTCAGCATAGGAATAATACGAATATAAACATGACATGATATATATATTCTTCCGCGTTTGCTGTTGTCTCTCTCTAGTTTTGTAGTTTATTAGGAAGACAGGATTTAAATGAGATAGCAGGAAACACGTAGGAATACATGGCAAAATGTTTACATTCGAATTATTCTTATGGTGAAGAGAATACTGCATGTGATTCACAATTCATAAAAGTTGCTATTAACAACCATCTCTTGTCACAGGTGGGACAAAAATTCAGAACGTAGACTTGGCCATATTGACAAACATCCCAAACACTCTTCCAGTTGGATTTTCGTAGTACATTGAAAGGCTGCAACATTCGGAGATGAAGAATACGGAATTTGTATTTACTTCATTGGATAAAGTATGAAAATGCAGTGGTCGAAACTTGGGGCAGAGAAAAAAGCTCGTCTTCCACCCCCCCACCTCCGTTTTTTTTTAATTTGTTTACTGACGCAGAGGTTTTGGCGCCAGTATTTATCTTTGTGCCTGCAAAGCATGCCTGTGTAGTGCTACAAATATTCGATGGCAGAAGTTAGTTGTGGCGGCACCTACCAACATTTTTCAGAACTTCCGCTTACTTTGCACTTGATTCTAAGCCACAGGCGGTGTTTTGGATTACAAAAACCGGAAGAAAGTGCAGCTTAGATTCGAGTAAACACGGTATTACACAATTATGTCTTTTGTGAATCTCGGGAAGCATACTTGCCAACCACTTAGTGGTTTTACGAAGCTTTTGGGAATATATATTACCATCTGTAGATGTACCTGGTATCTTGTGATAGTACACTGTACCAGATGCATAAAAATTGCTACAACAAATAGTTTTTGTTTGTTGTCTGATCACTACTATCGTCACCTGTGTAGTTGGGAAAAAAATTGCCTCATTTTCACAGTGGGAAATAGCAGCTCACAAAAGGGCTTTAGGAGAAATACACTACCACTAGAGTTTTTGTCCTAAACCACAAAATAAAATTACAAAAATAAATAAATAAACAAACTGATCACATCTCCAATATAACATCAAAAAATTTGACTTTGCAAAGGGATTAAAGCGTTAACGCTTAAAGACTGCCCAAGCATTGTTACTTTACAGTAAGAATGTTTGTCAGCATGGAAAGTTACCACACAATTGGCAAACACTACAGCGACGTCATATGAACATTCCACAGCCTTTGCAGTAACAAAATGTTAAAAATCGGCACTACAGAGATTGCTCAGAGCCAACAACAACTGACGACTGCTAACTTCAAATTATAGCTGACAGGTAGTACCTCGGGAAATTAATGTAACTGCACTGTGACTTTTTTTGCAGCTAATGGGGAGAGCTGTGTTGACTCACACGGTACACAACCATCTCGACCCATTGAGTGGGGTCTCTACGTGTCCATTATGTACTACAGTACAAACCCCCGGGCAATGTAGTGCACAAAGAATCGTGGTGTACATGGAAACCGATGGATGGAAAGCGACATTCTTTTTAAGGAGCACTAGTGAGAAAATTTAGAGAAATGGCTGTTGACGCTGACTGCAGAACAATCTACTGCAACTAATGTACATTCCATGTAAGGGCCATGAAGACAAGTTTAGTGAGATTAGGGCTCATTCAGAGGCATATAGACAAGTCATTTTGCCCTCACTCTGTTTGTGGTACAACAGGAAAGGAAATTACTAGTGGTGATACAGGGTGTCCTCCAGCGGAACTTGGATCAGTGGTATTGTATTCCTTTCACAATAAGTGAAGCATTTCTTTGATACCTGATGATCCTTGTAGAAGGGTGCGGAAATGACCAGGTACCAATGCATGTCTGAAGTGTGAAGACCCACAGATTCAGCACATAGTTGAGTCAGCCTGGTTTTGGTCTGGTGTCACCTATGGATATCAAATGCCTCTAATAACTAGTAAGTATAATTTGAGAGCTGTGCAGTATCAGAACTGAATCCTCCAGCCTACTGTCTAGCCAACAAAATGTCAAAATTTCAGCAATGGGTCTCTCGACAAATAGTGCACTATGGCATAGGTCCTGTTCTTAGCATGCATTTATTGTAATTTCCTGCTTAATACAAAGTCCTAAGCAATTGGAAAAAGCACGGTAATTCCTGTATATAAGAAGAGTAAAAAAATGGACCCACAACATTACAAACCAATATCCTTAACATTGGTTTGCTGCAGAATTCTTGAATGTATTTTCACTTTGATTTCCACGAGACAGAAAAGCTTCTGTTCACAAATCAGCACAGATTTAGAAATCATCGTTCGTGTGAAACTTGACTTGCCCCTTTCTCACAAGATATCCTGCAAATCACGGATGAAGGGAACAGGCAGATTCCACATTGTTATTTCCAGAAAGTGTTTGCCACAGTGCGCCACTGCAGACTGTTGATGAAGGTCTGAAATTACAGATTAGGTTTCAAGATATGTGAATGGCTCGAGATGGCTTCTTGTGTAGTAGAAGCCAGAATGTCGTCCTTGATGGTGAGTGTTCATCAGAGGCAGGGGTATTGGGGTTATTCTCAGGAGTGCCCCGGGGAAGTATGATAGGACCACTCTCATTCTCTATACAGGGTGTTACAAAAAGGTACGGCCAAACTTTCAGGAAACATTCCTCACACACAAATAAAGAAAATACGTTATGTGGACATGTGTCCAGAAATGCTTAATTTCCATGTTAGAGCTCATTTTAGTTTCGTCAGTATGTACTATACTTCCTCGATTCACCGCCAGTTGGCCCAATTGAAGGAAGGTAATGTTTACTTCGGTGCTTGTGTTGACATGCGACTCATTGCTCTACAGTAATAGCATCAAGCACATCAATACGCAGCATCAACAGGTTAGTGTTTGTCAGGAACATGGTTTTGCAGTCGGTGCAATGTTTACAAATGCAGAGTTGGCAGATGCCCATTTGATGTATGGATTAGCACGGGGCAATAGCCATGGCGTGGTACGTTTGTATCGAGACAAATTTACAGAACGAAGGTGTCCCGACAGCAAGACGTTCGAAGAAATTGATCGGCATCTTAGGGAGCACGGAACATTCCAGCCTACGACTAAGCGACTGGGGAAGACCTAGAACGACGAGGACACCTGCAATGGACGAGGCAATTCTTCGTGCAGTTGACGATAACCCTGATGTCAGCATCAGAGAAGTTGCTGCTGTACAAGGTAACGTAGACCACGTCACTGTATGGAGAGTGCTACGGGAGAACCAGTTGTTTCCGTACCATGTACAGCGTGTGCAGGCACTATCAGCAGCTGATTGGCCTCCACGGGTACACTTCTGCGAATGGTTCTCCAACATTGTGTCAATCCTCATTACAGTGCAAATGTTCTCTTTACAGATGAGGCTTCATTCCAACGTGATCAAATTGTAAATTTTCACAGTCAACATGAATGGGCTGACGAGAATCCGCACGCAATTGTGCAATCACGTTATCGACACATATTTTCTGTGAACGTTTGGGCAGGCATTGTTGGTGATGTGTTGATTGGTCCCCATGTTCTTCCACCTACGCTCTATGGAGCTTGTTATCATGATTTCATACCTGTGCAGCTAGAACATGTGCCTTTACAAGTACAACACAACATGTGGTTCATGCACGATGGAGCTCCTGCACATTTCAGTCGAAGTGTTCGTATGCTTCTCAACAACAGATTTGGTGACTGATGGATTGGTAGAGGCATACCAATTCCATGGCCTCCACACTCTCCCGACCTCAACCCTCTTGACTTTCATTTATGGGGGCATTTGAATGCTCTTGTCTACGCAACCCCGGTACCAAATGTAGAGACTCTTCGTGCTCATATTGTGGACGGCTGTGATACAATACGCCATTCTCCAGGGCTGCATCAGCGCATCAGGGATTCCATGCGATGGAGGGTGGATGCATGTATCCTCGCTAACGGAGGACATTTTGAACATTTCCTGTAACAAAGTGTTTGAAGTCATGCTGGTACATTCTGTTGCTGTGTGTTTCCATTCCATGATTAATGTGATTTGAAGAAAAGTAATAAAATACGCTCTAACATGGAAAGTAAGCGTTTTCGGACACATCCACATAACATATTTTCTTTCTTTGCGTGTGAGGAATGTTTCCTGAAAATTTGGCCGTATCTTTTTGTAACATCCTGTATAGACTGGTGGTCCAAGACATTATCACCTGCTTAATAGCTTGTTTGTCCATCTTTGGGACAAAATACATCACTGATTTTGCGTATGAGGGATCAGACGGCTTGTTGTTAGGTTTGAGGAGGTATGAAGCATTAGATGTCTGCACACAGGTCTTGTAATTCACGTAAATAACATTTCACTGATTTGCATACGTGGTAATGATGCTCGATAGCGATCCAGATGGGTTCTTTAGGTTTACAGCATGCAAATTTGGCCACCAAGACATCAATGTGACGTCACTATAATGCTTTTCAAACCTCTGTAGCATGATTCTGGCTCTGAGACACAGACATTTACACTGCTGAAAGATGACATCGCTGTCGGGGAAGACATCAAGCATGAAGGGACATAGGTGATTCACAGCTGTCGGCATGTCTTCGATTACTACATGCAAGTGCAGGAGAATGTCTCCCAAGCATAATGCTGCTCCCACCAGCCGGCATCCGTGGTGTGCTGCACATTTGGAGCCGCCATTCTCCTCAATGATGGTTTTTGTGGAGACACCTATCAACCTGGTGTAGCAAAGAGCCAACAATTCCATTGATTGATGGTTTAATCCGAATGGTCCTGTGCCCATTGCAATCACAACTGATGATGTTGTTGGGTAGACATGTGAACATGTAGGAGTGGTCTGCTGTGGAGCTCCGTGTTCCAGAATTTACAATGAACAGTGTGCTATGGAACACTTGTGCGTGCACCAGCATTGTGCTCTTTCAGCAGAGTTGCTACAAATCACCGTCTATCCTACATTGCAGACAGACATGCCCTCAAACCCCAAGTACTGTGAAGCGTCATGGATGTCTAACCATTTAGCACCTAGTGATAGATAGCACATGAACATTTGACCAGCATTGCTGCTTTTGAGATGTGTGTCACAGGCTCAGCATAATAATAATCTGCCATTTATCATAATCACTTATCTCAACTGATTTCCCCATTTGCAGCCCATATCTTCCCTAAAGAGAGCCCCCATCTGTGTCTGCTCTATTTACATATTTTTGTTACCGCATCACATGCCCGCAATGCCACCAGGCAGCATCCAACTCGCAGTGGGCAGTGGTCATAATGTTTTGGCTAATAAGTGTACATTAAGGATCTGACAGCCAACGTGGCCAGCACTATGAGGCTGTTTGCTGATGACGCTATTGTGTATGAGCAAATGTCGCCATTGAGTGACTATAGGAGGATATAAGATGACTTGGACAAAATTTGTGATTGGTGAGATGAATGGAAGCTTACTGTAAATATAAAAAAATGTAGCTTAATGCAGATGAGAAGGGAAAAAAATCCCATGATGTTTGAATACAGCATCAGTAGTATGCTGCTTGACAGTCATGTCAATTAAATACCTAGGCATAATGTTGCAAAGCAGTGAGACATGAAACAAGCAAATTTGGTTGTAGGGAAGGCAAATGGCCAAACTGGTTTATTGCAAGAATTTTAGGAAAGTGTAGCTTATCTGTAAAGGACACAACACTAGTGTGACCCATTCTTTAGCATTGCTTGAGTGTTTGGGATCTGCATGACATTGGATCAAAGGAAGACATTGAACCAATTCAGAGATTTATCACCAGTAAGTTTGACCAGCACATAAGTATTATAGAGATGCTTCATGAACTCAAATAGTAACCCCTGGAGGGAAGATGATATTCTTTTCACAAAACACTATTAAACTATTTAGGTACCTCGTACTTGAAGCTGACTGCAGGACGATCCTACAGCCACCAATTTACAATTCATTTAAAGGCCACAAAGACAAGAGAAATTAGGGCTTGTACAGAGGCATATAGACTGTCGTTTTTCCTAGCACTATTTGTCAGTGGAACAGGACAAGAAATTACTAAGGTGGCTTGTGGGGTATGTACGTAATTTTAATCAGCACGATAGATACATTTTTGTACATGTTTACTTTCAAGGAACTTTGTTGTGCTGTTCTTTTTTAATAAAAACAAATACGAAGCACGTGCTTATTCACTCCATTCCTGGCTGATGAAAGTGTCTATTGCAATTATCATCTTTCTCATGTTCCCAGTACCTCGGAAACTCTCTGTCAATTGTATTTCTTTTTATTTGGCATTTATGGTGTAGACATCTTGGAATTCACGAGCATCTATTCTGTTATCAGAAACATTACATTCTCTTCAGACCATTCTGCTGCTCAAAGATCTTGAGTTGAAGACAAAAGTTCACTGATGAAACACCAGAATTTAGCTCTTTCTCTCCTGCTCTCACCAATGCAGAGATAATGGAGACTTCGTTTGACAGTTCATCGAAAGACTGATAATGGGCAGAACACGAGTGAACACCTGTGAATGCTAACCAAATGCAACAGAATGGTGTCTGCTTGTGCTCAGCTACTGTTCAGAGCCACAGAGAATTCTTGTTCATTTGTGTCCGCTCCAGTGAAAAATGAGTTTCAGACCTGCAGTCCAGTCTTTTAAGTTTAGCAGGCAGATGGATCGGTCATATTTTGGGCCAGTATGGTATACAGATGTCTGACACATCTCATTTCGAATGAGGCTATTTGAGGGCTGTGCAATGTGATGATAGGATCCTCGAACCTACTGTCCTGTCATATAGTCGACGTTTGGATGATCGTTGGTTGTGTTACAAGATGACAATGCACAAGTACACCATGGGATACGAATCATGGAGAAAATCAAAGTCAAAATGAGGGCAGCTCAGTCTGTATTATTGTAAAATATTAGGAGAGAGAGAGTCACGGACATGATATGCAAGTTGAGATGGTAATCACAATAAGAAATACTTTTTTGCTGTGGCAAGATCTTTTCACAAAATTCCAGTCTCCAACTTCATCCTCCAAATGCAAAAACATTTTCATTTTCATAGCACTCACCTTCATAGGGAAATATGATCGTTATAATAAAACACAACAAATCAGAGATCACACAGAGCAATTAAAGTGTTCCTTTTCCCCACACATTGTTCAAGAGTGGAACGGTGGAGAAAAAGTATGAAAGTGGTTTGATAAATCCTCTGTCAGGCACTGAGCTTTGAAATGCAGAGTAGTCATATAGATGCAGACATTTCATACCCCATAAGCACGGTGGTTGTGGTGGTCTAGTGGGTAGCGCACTAGACTCCAATCAGGGGGTCCTGGGCTCAATTCCCAATAAAACATAAAAGGTGGGGATTTTTCCTTGTTCCAGTGACTGCACGGTGGCCCCAGGTGACGCCAACCTGTTATCAGATGACTCCTGGGGATATTTCCCAGGGGTAAAAGGAAGCTGGGGTGATAGGCCATAACCCTCTCCCTCCTAGTGCCACGGTGAACGAATGCTGCACCCTACCTGCTGTCAGGACAACAGCCCAGTCACTGCCTGCCATCATAGACCTTACTTCAACTTCTATGTTGTATGCATCTGAACAATTACTTTAACACAGAACAAATACGGAAATGAACAAGACCAGAATAATTAACATATTCTGTTGGATTTTCTGTTGCGGCTATATCATAAATTAAACAACAACAGAAAGACATCTTCAATCAATTTTCTAAAATTCATGACATAAGAGTATTGTATAAATCATTAAAATTCTACTGTACTCTATCGAAATTGTAATACTCCTGGGTAGATGCCAACGTTAGCATGCAGCTAGAGCCAGTGTGGACATAGTTTTTAGGCTGTTGTCCACATCCGACTAGATGAATAGCAGACTGGTATGCACACCCCACATCAGTTACATGATCCTCAAACATTTTGAAAACATTCTCACACTTTCACACACGATAAAATTAGATACATACAGATACAGGGTACATAACTTTCATCCTGGTGTGGGTTGGAAGGGGGGGGGGGGGGGGAGGTGGCACGGAAAGGGCATCTGGCCACAATTTACCACTAATACTACCAAATCCACATTAACATGCTGAGACTGTGATAGCAGGGGATAAAGACTAAGAAAAAGTAAAATGTATCAAAGTTGTGAGGTAAAAGTCTGTGCCCACTGCCAGAAGAAAATTCACTCCAGATTTAATGTTGTAACAGTGCATATGGAGTACATGAAATGATCACATTTACATATCAATACTGCAAATGCTTCTCAGCTAGCATGTATCGACCCGTGCTAAAACACACACATTAGTATGTGGTGTAGCCCTCACTGGTGACAATGCAGGCACTGACTGTGGCATGCAGTCGATAGTACAGATGGCAAATACTGTCCTGAGATAAATTATGTCACACATGCTCAATCTGTTCACATAGTTATGTAAGAGTTGTTGGTTGACAAGTTGCACGAGTCACTTCTCATCCCATGTTCCCACATGTGCTCGGTTGGAGACAAACTCGTAGAACATGCTGGCCCAGGAAGTCACTGCTCATCTTTCGGAGAACACTGAGATTCGTGGGCAGCGTGTGGGTCAGCACTGTACTGTTGGAACAGTACATTACCTTCCAGTTGCAAGAATGCAAAAATAACGGGTGTAACATCATTCTGCATGTACCAAGTGCAGAAACACAACAGACGAATGAGAGTTGTAGTTTATCGCACCCCAGACCATAAGGCCTGGGGTGGGGCCACTGTATCTTGGACGAATGCACTCTACAAGAGAGTGCTCACCAGATTTATGTCATTTGCTGATACGACCATCAATTGTGTGGGAGCAGAATCTGCTTTCATCACTTACGACCATGGCGTGCCATGCCATCCTCAAAGAGATCCTCTGATGGCACCACTCGAGCCATGCATGTCAGTGCTGAGGCACGATTGGAAGACGGGATAGATGTGTGCACGTCCGTAACGCAACTGGCAATAACTGCTTCGCAACAGTTTGTGTTGACACATCTGGGGCTCACAAGACCTTTTATCTGTGCTGTGGTAGCCGTACGATCTGCAACTGCTGCCCTTTCAGTACAACAATCCTAGTGAGCATCTGTGCTGTGTGGATGTCCAGAACCTCGACTACGTGTGTGAGAATGTTCACGTGACTACTGATACTAGCAATGTTGCATAACTGACGCAGCACATCCAACTTGTGTGGCAATTCCCCCGAAAGGACCATCCTGCCACTCAGAAGCCCACAATTTGACCACTTTTTAAACTCACTCGTTGGCTATAAGAATCACAAGTGTGCCTTCCTGGCATGGTTGCCTGCTTGCTTCACATGTCTGCATCACACTGGCTGTGAGCATTTCCTATTAAAGGGTAGACACATATAGCACTCTGATAGCTATGCCATTACACTATCTGTTGGCGGATGACACTGAAACCATTGCCAGTACATCTACTATTCCCAGGTGACATGTGTTGTCATCAGAACAAAATTGACATTGTATTGCCAGGTGTACAATATAAGCTGTATCAGCAGAAACATGTGACTAAAAAGATGCTAGCCTTACATTATTCTTGCACATTATCATTATCTTTGATGTTAATATGACAAGAAACATGAAAAATGCAATATCGAAAGTGAAGTTCATGGGAGAGATCTATGAACCGTTCAAAGTAAAGACAGGAGTGAGGCATGAGGAGAAAATAATCAGGACATGGGACAAAAGAGACAGATGGGTGAAGACTGAACCGTCGCCCTCCAAGTGCCGTGCCAAACAAAGACTGCACTCTATGTGTAGTCAGATCATGTCACACACCACACCATGGCTTGCGGAATATATATGCACATGTAGATAAAATGTCTGGCCTTTGCTGATGATATAGCCATCATAACAAATAACAGAAAAGAAGACAAAAAAGCTCTACAAACTATTTATCAAATCTCAGTCAAAACGGGACTACGAATCTTACATGAAAAAAACTTGTACATTGACACAATGTGAAGAGACAGACACCCACTAGTAACAAAGTATGGAACGATATCACATGAAGAAAGTTTCCAGTGCCTGGAAGAGATTACACAGAAAATGGGACTGAACTCAACATCCAATGAAAAAAGAATCACAAAACTACATAAGGTATTCAGACTTATATGGAACAATTATAACAAAAGAAGTTTTTCCATCAATGCAAAATTAAGACACTGTAGTACAGTAGTTACCACAGGCCTTGTACACCTCAGAACAACAGCCATGAAGGGAAGAACAAAAATCAAAGAGATGGAAAAACAGAAGGAAAGATCTACAGGCCAGTTCAGAGAGAGGGGATCTGGATAAACATATTGACAAAAGAACTGTACAAATACAAACAGAGGATTAAAAACAACACCAGGTAAAGAAGGACAAAGTTCTAGAGACACATACAAATTATGCACAAAAACAGACTTACCAAGAATATTTTTAATATAGTTATGACTAATAAAGTGAAAACCAACTGGGTATAGGAAACCGTGGAGGACCTCAAGAAACTAAACATCTCCGCAGAAGACATCACAGACAGGAAAAAATACAGAGTAAATAACTGGAAAACAGAAATTTCAGCAGATATTGAAAGAAGGAAACGGGGAAGAACAGTACAGAAGAGAGGAAGAAGAATCACAATGAATATATGAGAAGTTTTTGAAAGACAAATGAAAGAGACAGAAAAAAACCTTGAAAATTGATGGTGCTTTACTGCTCTCCTAAAGGGGGTATTAATTAACAATAATTCAATATAATAATAATAATATTTGTTGTACTTTAGAAAACATCAAACAACAAGTACAAAAAATACTGGAACAAAATAATGTGCAATCAGAAGAAGAAGAAGAAAATACAGTAATGGACTCAAACATCCCAGAGCAAACAAACAAAGAACAACACGCATCAATTAAACAATCAGAGGAAAACGAAATCTTAAGACAGCCACCAGAACAAGCACAAATAGAACATGAAGTGACACACATGTTAGATATAGAAGAAAACTTTCAGCTGACATATATAGAATACAAAGACACAAATACAGACATTAGACCATTCTTGCAAAGACCGCCAAATAACCCACAAGTCGAAACAACGTTAAAAACTATCAACACAATCATACACAACAAAATAAATGAAAACACAACTATGGAAGAGTTACAACTACTGGTTTATACAGGAGCACTCACTACACTAAATATACACACTAGGCAGAGATCAGAACCAACCAACACACACAAGAAACCCACAAAACCAGCATGGCAACACAGGCTACAGATCAAAATAGAAAAACTGAGAAAAGACATCGGACAGCTAACACAATTTATAAGAAATGAAATCTCGGAAAGAAAACGAAAAAGGTTGGGTAAAATCTCACAACAAGAAGCGACAGAGCAATTAGACGAAAAGAAGCAGAAATTACAAGCATTAGCCAAACGACTCAGAAGATACAAAAAAAGTGAAAATAGAAGGAAACAAAACCAAACATTCAACACAAACCAAAAGAAATTTTACCAGACAATAGATAACAAACACATTAAAATAGACAATCCACCAAACATAACAGACATGGAACACTTCTGGAGCAACATATGGTCAAACCCGGTACAACATAACAGGCATGCACGGTGGATACAAGCAGAAACAGACACATACAAGATGATACCACAAATGCCTGAAGTGATAATTTTGCAACATGAAGTCACCCAAGCAATTAATTCTACTCACAATTGGAAAGCCCCTGGAAAAGATAAAATAGCAAATTTCTGGCTAAAGAAGTTCACCTCAACACATTCACATCTAACTAAATTATTTAACAGTTACATTGCAGACCCATACACATTCCCTGATACACTTACACGTGGAATAACTTGTCTGAAACCTAAAGATCAAGCAAACACAGCAAAATATCGCCCCATAACATGCCTACCAACAATATACAAAATATTAACTTCAGTCATTACACAGAAATTAATGACACATACAACACAGAACAAAATTATAAATGAAGAACAAAAAGGCTGTTGCAAAGGAGCACGAGGATGTAAAGAGCAACTGATAATAGATGCAGAGGTGACATATCAAGCTAAAACTAAACAAAGGTCGCTACACTACGCATACATTGATTACCAAAAAGCTTTTGATAGTGTACCCCACTCATGGTTACTACAAATATTGGAAATATACAAAGTAGATCCTAAATTGATACAGTTCCTGAACATAGTAATGGAAAATTGGAAAACCACACTTAATATCCAAACAAGTTCAAATAATATCACATCACAGCCAATACAGATTAAGCGTGGAATATACCAAGGAGACTCATTAAGTCCTATCTGGTTCTGCCTTGCCCTGAACCCACTATCCAACATCCTAAATAATACAAATTGTGGATACAATATTACTGGAACATACCCACACAAAATCACACATTTGCTATACATGGATGATCTAAAACTACTGGCAGCAACAAATCAAGAACTCAACCAATTACTAAAGATTACAGAAGTATTCAGCAATGATATAAATATGGCTTTTGGAACAGACAAATGTAAGAAAAATAGCATAGTCAAGGGAAAACACACTAAACAAGAAGATTACATACTGCATAACCACAGCGACTGCATAGAAGCGATGGAAAAAACAGATGCCTGTAAATATCTAGGATACAGACAAAAAATAGGAATAGATAATACAAATATTAAAGAAGAACTAAAAGAAAAATATAGACAAAGACTAACAAAAATACTGAAAACATAATTGACAGCAAGAAACAAGACAAAAGATATAAATACTTATGCTATACCAATATTGACCTACTCATTTGGAGTAGTGAAATGGAGTAACACAGACCTAGAAGCGCTCAATACACTTACACGATCACAATGCCACAAATATAGAATACATCACATACATTCAGCAACAGAAAGATTCACATTAAGCAGAAAGGAAGGAGGAAGGGGATTTATCGACATAAAAAACCTGCATTATGGACAGGTAGACAATTTAAGAAAATTCTTTATAGAACGAGCAGAAACTAGCAAAATACACAAAGCAATCACTCATATAAATACATCGGCTACACCATTGCAATTTCATAACCACTTCTACAACCCCTTAGATCACATAACATCAACAGACACGAAGAAAATAAATTGGAAAAAGAAAACACTACATGGCAAGCACCCGTATCATTTAACACAGCCACACATCGATCAAGACGCATCCAACACACGGCTAAGAAAAGGCAATATATACAGTGAGATGGAAGGATTCGAGATTGCAATACAGGATCAAACAAAAAACACCAGATATTACAGCAAGCATATTATTAAAGAACCCAATACCACAACAGATAAATGCAGACTTTGCAAACAACAAATAGAAACAGTAGATCACATCTCAAGCGGATGTACAATACTAGCAAATACAGAATACCCCAGAAGACATGACATTGTAGCAAAAATAATACATCAACAGCTTGCCTTACAACATAAAGTTATAAAACAACACAGTCCCACATACAAGTATGCACCACAAAATGTACTGGAGAATGATGAATACAAATTATACTGGAACAGAACCATTATAACAGATAAAACAACACCACATAACAAACCTGACATCATACTCACCAATAAAAAGAAGAAATTAACTCAACTAATCGAAATATCCATATCCAATACAACAAATATACAGAAGAAAACAGGAGAAAAATTGAAAAATACATCCAACTGGCTGAGAAAGTCAAGGATATGTGGCATCAGGATAAAGTTGACATTATACCAATTATACTATCAACTACAGGAGTCATACCACACAATATCCACCAGTACATCAATGCAATACAGCTACATCCAAACATATATATACAACTACAGAAATCAGTAATTATTGATACATGTTCAATTACCCGAAAGTTCCTAAATGCAATATAACACATACCATACAGTTGAAAGGAAGTGACGCTTTATCAAGGTCCACGTCACTTTCCATTTTTAACCAGACTTAACGTCTGAGGAAGTAAAGAATAACAATAATAATAATGACACTGTCTCTGTCTCAAGAAATTGATCTTCAAAGATCAGCTGAAGTTATCTCCCATGTCTTACTCTGCCTCTGTTCATGTGAATAACAGTAAAATTTAGGCTTATTTGGGAAAACAGCATCAAAGAAATTGTTTATTATAAATGGAACAACAGTATTATAGATTGCACATGACAAAGATTTATTGTCACAAATTGATGTTATCACCACTCTTGATAAATCCTGTTAATACAGTCCAATAAAAAATAACAACACCCGATAAATCTCTGTACACACGCCACATTACCACAAGTGAAAACTACATGGAGTGGAAACAGGGAGATACTACGATGCAAAATTGTTTCCATCTTATGACCTTTTTGTTGTTGCTGTGGTAGTCTGAAGATTGGATTGCTGCAGCTCTCAATACTAATCTATCCTGTGCAAACCTCATCACCTC
Organism: Schistocerca americana; assembly: GCF_021461395.2. Lineage (NCBI taxonomy): Eukaryota > Metazoa > Arthropoda > Insecta > Orthoptera > Acrididae > Schistocerca > Schistocerca americana. The sequence goes on from NC_060123.1 coordinate 767,292,348, forward strand.
CACCTCTACATATCTATTACAACACCCACCCATTTAAACCTGCTAGTTGTCGTGAAGTCGTGATCTATTTCTACAGTTTTTATACCCCTTCCCTTCCAACACACACACACACCCACACACACACACACACAAGCCACCAAGGAAGAGCCTACAGCTTTGATTCAACCTCCCCCCAGTCATACCCTCATACCTCCCTAACTATGCTTTGTTCATTACTCCATCTTCCACAATCACTACGAATTCCTCCATCCTCCACGAGATATATACATCCTAAGCACCAATCCTGTAAAACTGTTGTCAACCTTTCTGCCACAACTCTTAGCCCTGCAGAAGTCTTCGTACTTTCTAAAGGCCTCACCTTTAGCCCAAAACCTAAATTCAAGTGTGCTGGACTTGTAAAGGACCTTCTTTCCTTACCTAATCTCTGCAGCTGAAATTTCTTCAATGTGCATTAGAGAGGTATGAGGGTATGACTGGAAGAGGGGGGGGGGGGGGGGGTGAATCAAAGCTGTAGGCTCTTCCTTGGTGGCTAGTGTGTGTGTGTTGGAAGGGAAGGGGTATAAAAACTGTTGAAATAGATCAAGACTATGCTCCAGACTGAATGCGGAAAGGCATAATCAGTCTTAAATGATGATGATGATGCATCCCACTAATAACAGCCAACAAAAACCTCACATAGAACCTTGCTTAAAACAGTTCCAGCCTCCCTCCCACCCTGAACCTCCCATTCCAGCCAGTCATCTCTTGGTTATCTTTCAGGAATTCGTCACTTCTAACCCGGCCTTACTTTCCTTTCCTAAATTCTCCCTAGTGAGACCAACATCACTCCTATGTAACACGCACCTACCCATATCCTGAAAATCAATCCGTGCCTTATCATCTTCCCTACAGATAAAAGCTTCATCACAGTGTTCATGAATCATAGTGACTATGTGGCTGAGAGTCTTCACCAACTTTCTAACACCTCTGCATACAAACCTTACAACCATGATCACATCCTTGAATTCCAACAAGACTCCAGCAGCTCTCCAAGACCTTAAGTCCATCCCATAACCTGACTCCTGGATCTATCTCCCTCCTCACACCACTCCTTCCTTTTTACCTATTCGCCAAACTACACAAACCCAACTACACAGGTCTCTCCACTTGTCCAACTGTGGCTGGGTACAATCCTCCCACTGAACATCACATGCAAACCATTGTCTGTAACCTCCCATCCTACAGTGAAGACAATGCTCACTTCCTTCACCGCCTTTCTGCATTTCCTGTTTTGCTACCACATGACTCCTTGCTGGTTACTATGGATGCAACATCATTTTACAACATCCCCCATGCCCGTGGCCTCACTTTCCAAACATCCTCCTGATACCAAACCCACCACCTCTTTCCTAATCCCCCTACCCAATCACATCCTGACCCACAATTATTTCACTTTTGAAGACCAAGTCACAGGGTGAAATGCCTAAAGCTCGCACCACAAGTATGAAGTGCTATTGATTTGCGGCTTTGACAGAATGGATTGGTTGTCAGGGACTCATTATTGTTACCCAATCAACAGATTGTAAAAATCCTTTCTTGTGCAGATGTACACTTTTTAAATGAAACTGTGCTTACTGACATTAACAAACTAAAAATATGGTAAATCAGATTGTCAGTGGGGTTTGTTGCAGGATTCTAGTACAAGTTGTCAATGAGATACAGTATTTTTAAAAGTTTCCACACCAATACTAGTTTGTGCCACTCAATCTGGGTAGTTGCTAGGTATGATGTTATCAACCTCTTCAACCAGTTATGTGGAAGTCATAGCCTAACTCTTAGCAACATAACAGATGAAACAAGTAGTTGATCCACATGTTACCTCTTGCACAATCGCATGTGGAAATGGCATTAATGGGGCAAGTGTCCTATGCATTCTCCATTGATATAGGTTTATCCCTTTCTATAAAGAGATGCATGGAATTGATCAAGAGAATTGTGTTAACTTCCATACATGGCCATTAAGACAGGATACTCCAGATGTATCATGTATCTTGTTTAGTGGTGAAGGAAATATTAACAATCGTGGCCTGGTAAAGTGCTGAAATAAGCACAATTGGTCTGTTAAAAATTCTCTTTGGCTGTGGCAGGTGGAATGTCAGCATCCTTGGAGTGTAAACGTGTGGTGTGGGGCAGTGAACCATCAGCTCATAGGCCCATTTTTCTTAGAAAGAACACTGGATGTGCACAAGTATCACAGCCTCCTAACAAATCATCTTCCACGGATGCTAGAAGAGATTCCTCTGCAGACTAGGAGCAACTTGTGGTACCAATACGATGGCTGTACAACCCACAGTGCACGAAGTACAACATGGCTTCACAAACTGTTTACAAATCATTAGATTGGATGTAGAGGACCTGTATCTCGGTTGATCCATTCGCCAAATTTCATGCCTGCAGACTTTTTTTCTATGGGGAAAGCTGAAAGACTGTCTACAAGGGCATACCAACTACATCTGATGATATGCAATGATGTATTACTGCAGCCTGTCGGATTGTCCCTGCTGAAATACTGGTTTGTGTGCAGCAGTCTTTCCATACCAGAATGGGAGCATATACTGGTGCTGCCAGTGCTCATTTTGAACACAGCCTGTGATGGTCAATTGTCTCATTACTGGTCACAATCCACATAACTAGTGTATGGACTTGGACTGTTCTTTGGTGTGTGCTACCGCAGTACATTGTTGTACCACACATTACGGTTTTTCCCCATTCAATGCTCATGTGGAGTGTGGGAAGAATGATTCTTTAAATGGTTCTGTGCATGCTGTAATTAATCTTGCCTTCATGGTCCCTATAGGAGTGATACATATGCGGTTATTGTATAATCCCTAAATACCTCACTTAATACAGGTTCCTGAAATTTCATAAGTTAGGTTTTGTCATATATTTGGCATCTATCTTCACTTGTCTGGCATTTCCAATTTTTAGTAGCTTCTTGATGCTCTCCCATGCATCAAATAAATCTATGATCAATCATGCTACACTATTTTGTATACATTCAATGTCTGCCATTAGCCTTATTTGTTATGGGTCATACTTAAGCAATATTCTAGAATGGGCCACACAAGTATTTTGTAAGCAATGTCCTCTATAGACTGATTGCATTTTCCAGTATCTTACCAATGAATTGAAGTCTGCATTCTGCTTTGCCTACAAGTGAGTCTATGTCACCATTTCATTTCATCCTGATATTTGAATGAGTTGACCAATTAAAACTGTGATTATTTGATAATGTAGTCATACAATACTGTCTTTTATTTGTTTTGTGATGTGCTCCAATTTACATATCTTTGGATGTTATGATCTGACTCAAATTTGTGCAGATATTTTTCGGGTAATAATTCATTATAGACAACTCTATCATCCAGGAAAAGTATGAGGTTCCTTATAATATCGTCTTCCAGAACATTAAGGTACAACATTAATGTAATGGTATAAATTACTATAACTGTATAAATAAGTTTATAAGTGTGTAAAATACATTGAACTATTTGTTACAACAAATATTGTACCGGTATACTCAGCAAGATGTTAAATCAGCAGATAGCTACATTTTATGTTCAACATTTTGTGTACAGCATATATGCTGGAAAGGATTTATACCCAAATTAAATAAATCTGAAGAAATGGTAGTGTGTATCTGGAAAAAAAATCCGTAAAAACTCATACAGTCCAATTTGCTATTATGTCACTGTTACTGAAATATAATACAAAGTAACTGAATTCGATGAACATTCTCAGAGTGCAATATGCCTCAGAGTGAAATGCACAGTAATGTCAACATTATTTTTCAAGGCTATGTTTGTGAAAATGGATGAAAGCAAACCACACATTTTGTTCTCAATCTGCGGAAGCATTATGCACTGTGAAACACTGTACTGCTGTTATACATAAAAGCTGTCTCATTGCCAACATCTTTCCCCTGCTGGCTGTTCTACACTTCTCATCACTGATTCAACACATTGTAAGATATTTTATGCTGTATGACACCACAAACCAATCTGGTTAGGATAGCATAAAAATAATATATGAATTTCAGTATTGAAACTGGAACAGCAGAACAGCTCTCATCACACTGGATATCAAATCGAGGTTGGATTACAGCCATGGGTACATCATTTCATGCTACTCAACTGTATGTCATATGTCAGAGTTCATCAACTGTAGTGGCTGGCGACTGGTGGCATACACATCTCTTGGCATCCTGTGAACAGACGTTCTCCACAGGTGACAGATTTGAAGGAAATGCTGGATACGGCAACAGTGGAACACTCTCTGTATCGAGGTAGCTCAGGTGATGTGTAGTCTTGCATTATCTTGTTAAAAGATAACATCACGGAGCCCTTGAAAATAGGGCACAGCGATAGGCCTCAACAAAACACAAATGCAATGGCTGCTGTCCAAATTACTGGCTATGTGAACCAGAGGTTGTGACATGAATCCAGTTGCACCCCATACCATCACATCACGTGCTGGACTCACATGAGAATGACAGATACAATCTGGCCAGGTCTGTTGGCATCAGAGCCTCCACACACATGTACATCAATTGTGACGATGTTGCAGAACCGAGACTCATCCGATACGATGACACAGTGCCATTCCTGTGCCTGGCATTGTTGTCAGTTGCACTGCTGTCAGTTCACCTCTCTCTAGAGCTGCATTAAGGGCTTGACAGTCTGTGCTGCTCCAGATGCCATCACATTGTCTGTGTGGATACTTGTCTCACTGTATACAAGCCCACTTCCTGACTAAATGTACACAACTTCACTGCAGGATCACGTACACATGAGCGAACACTTGTCTGCCCTCTCAGGTGCTAGTTGGGTGGCACTACTGAGGCCCTGCAAGGCATTTAGCATGGCCCTCCTGAACCTACCAATTCTATGTTCGCACAAAATGAGATTCTGAGCAATGCAAGCAGCAATATAGTGAAACAATAAACCAGATTCTCAGCAGACCATGAGCCTGCCACTGCCAAATCTGGAATGCTGATAAACATTTCTCCTTCTTCCATTATGCTTAACACGGTCTTCGTGTAAACAACCAACACTGAAATAGAATTTCTGAATGAGAAACCTGCTCCATATGCTTTTCTTGCATACAGAATATGCATGGGAGTGCTGAAAAGTAATGCCTCTGATTTTTTTATTCTGTTCTCAATATCGGTCGAGGTATGACACGTCACACATATTACTTGGTCAGCTTTTCCACTTCACTGACTCGTGGCACACCCCCCTCCCGCAAACAGATGGAGTCGCAATAGGCAGCCCACTCTGACCAGAGATTGTGAATATGTTTACGGTGCACTTCGAGGAAGAGGCCCTGATGTCATCCAAATGGAAATACATCTTCTTCTTCTTCTTCTTCTTCTTCTTCTTCTTCTTCTGTTATGTGGATAACACACTTGTCATCTGGCCTCATGGAAGAGACAAACTTCTTGACTTCTTTGTACATCTGAACTCCACACGCCACAAAATCAAATTCACTATGGAGACCAAAGAAGAAGGAAGAATACCATTCCTGGACATCATAGTCAGGAGAATAACGGACAGCACCCTGTGCCACAGTGTGTATCTGACTCTATAAAACACATAAACTCAGTTCTCCCTATGGCACTGTGAATAATTTCAATAACAAAAAGTGAAATGAATGTTGCAGTGGATATTTAATTTCCTCTGTGGCTTTGCATTCAAGATCAGTCTTACCTGAGAGTGCAACATTACATCTTTGGTTAATTTAATTATATGTTCATTAGATTTTGGTTATAAGGCACGTTTTGGTGCCTAATGTTTCATCTCCAAATGCTGGAAACAATCCATGGAGGAAGAGGAGTATGTAAGACATTGGTGGACCAGGTTGGAAGAATCTGTGAATTTCAATACTCTGTAGAAGAGCTCAATCATTTGAAAATAACTTTCAGACCTTGTGGCTATTCTAACAGATATACATAAGGCACTACATTCTAAAATATTTGCATCTGTCACTGAAAAACAAGCAACTAGAGGAAAAGTTCTCTTGCCATTTGTAAAAACTGTCGCAGATCATGACCTCCGAGTGCTATGAAGAGAAGGTATTGACGCAGTGCTTAAACCAAACTGAAGACCACAACAGCAGCCATACTCAAGTAAATTGCTATGCAGTAGTTTCAGTGAATTTGACAATGATGTGGCTGCTTTCATGGTGGCCCAGTCATATTGTGGGGTAGGGAATGCCAGTGACAGGGCTGGAATTGTAGGTGACACATGGATTTTTGGCAAAGCCTTGTATCAATACCTCCTTAATTATTGAGCTGAAAAACTGTAAAAAACATTCATACAGTAAAATCACACAAAAAAATTTCCTATTTCTGCAGGTATTGTGCCTTCTGGTTCTTTTTCATTACAAAAACATATTGATTCATGTTTATAAAGTCACAACTATGTCACTGTGATTTGTGTAACACACATTCTAGAACATGTTCCAGGAATGTCATGAAACAGACAGCTTTAAATACTTACTCTAGCTCATCTTTCAAGACTTGCATGCCAACAACAACACCATCTATCCAATCTGTTTTTATTTTACTTTCATGTAAAGATTTCTCCACAAAGGATATCATCTCCCATGTAGGCAGTGCAAGAGGAAATTCCACACTAACATTTGGGTAATCAAGTGGATTCTGTGTCTTGTCAGAACCAAGTACAATCAACCCAATTTCATCTTTACCACTGGTAAATATCTGGAAACATATTAAATGGTAAAAATAAGTTTTGTTTATAACAAGTTGTATACCAATAAAAACATCACACACAGATACTCTTTATAAAATTATTTAATTGGATAGATAAAAAATCTACTCACCAAGCAGTGGCAGAATACACACATAAAAGACTGTTGTGATAGGCAAGCGTTTGGAGCCAGTGACTCCTTCTTCTGGCTGAAGGGTTGCAGGGGAAGCAAGGAGGGTGAAGGAAAAGGACTGAAGAGGTCTAAGAAAAGGGGTAGATTTTGAGAAAGTTACCCAGAACCGTGGGTCATGGGTGACTTACCGTACAGGATGAGAAGGAAAGACTAATTGTTAGGGACTGCATCGGGCAAGATTCGGAAACCTGAGAGCTTAAAGGTGGAAGACAGGGTAATATGCAAGACAGAGATTACTTCTAAAACTGTACATGAGTTCATAAGAGTGAGAAGCTAAGTGTATTGTATGCAATAGCTGTGGGAGGGGGCAGTGAAAATAGACGATAAAGACAATGACATATGTAAAAAGCTAAAACGGAGTGAAGCAAAGAGTAATTACAGTGAAGAAAAGCTGAGACAGGAGAAATTAACATAAATTATGGCGAGGTGGGTGGTGAGAATCAAGGACACGTTGTAGTGCTAGTTCCCAGATGCGGAGTTCTGAGAAACTGGTGTCTGGCGGAAGAATACAGGTGGCATGTGTGGTGAAACAAGTGCCGAGGTCACGTATGCCATGTTGTAGAGCATGCTCTGCAACAGGATATTGCGAGTTTCCAGTATATACACTATGCCTATGCCCATTTATCCTAACTGATAATTTGGTGGTAGTCATGCAGATGTAGAAAGCTGAACAGTGTTTACATAATAGCTGGTATATGAGATGTGTCATTTCTATTTTTCGCCTGATCCGCAGTTCTGGGTGACTTTTCCAAAATCTACACCTTTTCCTGGAACTCTCCAGGCCTTTTCCTTTACCCTTCTTCCTTCCCCTTCAACGCTTCTGTCTGGAGGAGCCATTGGCTCCGAAAGCTTGCCAATCACAACAGTCTTTTATGTGTATGTTCTGCTGCCGCTTGGTGAGCAGATTTTTTATCTATTCAATTAAATAATTTTATCAATAATTTATTGTTTTTGTTGTTATAGTTACTCATAATAACCTACTTAAAGTACATCACGTACCCTCCTCTCCACAATTCTTCGAACACATAGTTTTGCCTTTTGCAAAAAATCACTGCGTTTCTGTATAACATACTTGGAGTCAAAGTGTCCAACGTCTATTACAATTATAAACAGAAGAAAGAAAGTCATTGTATTTATTGGCAGTATTACGCAATCAAATATTTTGAAAGAGTTCCAGTGGTATAAATTTACAAAATCTTACAAATAAATATATACGTTTATTCTTTAAATCAATTCTTAGCAATAACATAATAGTATAAATTGCAGAATCAATATAGCCAATTTTAATGTAATGACTGCAATACATATACAATATAACAGTGGTAAGTTATAACAAATGAGAGAGAGAGAGAGAGAGAGAGAGAGAGAGAGAGAGGCATTTAGACAATGTTTCATTACAGTGTGAAACTTATTAGAATTAAAATGAAGCCATAGTGAATTATTACATTCCAAAAATAATAATTATTGTGTTCTTTCACCCCAAAATAATACATTCATTAGGTAATATATACTTTTAATTTCAGAAATTTTTACAGCTCTGAACTTCACTGCTTCGATGAATTTATTACATGTGACAATGAATGAGGGTTGATAACACTGCTTTAGTCATTCAATTGTTCGTCATGTGATATTCGCAATGTTCTTAATAACTTCTTATGTAAAGTTCTATCATCAAAAAGATAATCTACATAAGTTTTAAAAGTTGCGAATCTTTAAACAACAACTTGAAAATGGGTGTATCAGTATTTTGTATACATTCTAGCATTGCTAGATTTACTTTTAAATTTTAAAGTATATGAGCAGATTGAGCGACTTTCCATCCAGAAAATTTACTGTTGGCAAGACCTCACTACAAAGAAAAATGGTCTTTCCGGAGTCAAATGCTGAAAAATTCATAAATACCAGCATTGTAAGTGATACAAACAGGTATTAAGCAACGGGCATAAATATCGTTCTGCTTGATGAGAAAAAAAGTAGGTACATGAAAGAGTAAATTGGGTGCAAGGATTGAACATAAACTGCAAAGGTTAAAAAAAAAAAAAAAGAGGGTCACTGCTCAAGAATTGAGAACTGCCCCCCCTCCCCCCCCCCCCCCCCCCCATCCTTTTACAGGCTTACTTTCACTTTTCAGATGAGACCATGTCCCCCATATGTGAAGAAAATAGCCAATATGTAAAGAGAATTACAGATAAAGAGTTTTCTAGAATGAGATTTTCCCTCTGCAGCATAGTGTGCACTGATATGAAACTTCCTGGCAGATTAAAACTGTGTGCTGGACCAAGACTCAAACTTGGTGATCGTAACCCCAGACCTGTGTTGCCGTTTTGGGAGGTAGATCTTGTATCTGGAAAGAGGTGATGACAGTTAGGATACTATGGGCGAGCAGCTGCCATCAATTTTTGATAGTGCAGAACCCACAATAGTGGAACTGCTGCCTAGTCCAAAGGCACCTATTACCAGTCTTACCCCACAATAGTGTATCGAATCCAGAAGTAATGTCGAAGCTGATGAAAAGTCATATGAGAGATTCCTGTAATCTAGGTGTGACTGCACCAATGCTGCATACAGCCATATCAAAGTAGAGTGGACCACACCGCTGAGGCATAGAAGAGCATTCAGGTGCGACCTACATGTCTGCTTTAGTTGGCAAAGACGGGGAAGCCATGTCAACTAGGCATCAAAGACCAGTCCTAAAAAACACAATGACAGAAATGCATAACGTAGGTCATGGCAGCCAAAAAATGGATGCTATGAGTGAAAGCCCAGGATTGTGCTTGGTGTATTGCTCCCTGCATTCTGCCTCCAGCAATAGCCATCACGGATGAACAAAAACGATGGGGACACCATATATCATGCAGCTGCCGCCAGATCATTGATAGCCACAAAAAGGAGAGTGACACTCAAAACAGAACCTTGTGCAAGCCCCTTCTCCTGCAGGGGGAGATGCTACAGGAGGCACCAACCTGTACCCAAAAAGTGTGACATGGAAGAAAGTTCTGGATAAAAATCGGGAGTGGGCCATGGAGGCCCCACTCCTTTAAGGTGGCAAGGACATTATGGCACCATGTGGTATCATAAGATATACACGCAGATCAATGAAAACTGCAACAAGGAACTGATGCTGAGCAAAAGCTGTTCAGATAGCACACTTCAAGTGGACTAAATTATCTTCAGTAGAGCGCCCTTGGCGAAAAGCACCCTGGATCGAAGCCAAAAGATCCGGGGATTCAAGGACACAATACAGCCTTCAACTAACCATATGTTCAAGTAACTTGCAGGACACTGAGTAAACAATCTGGACGACAGCTGTCCGTTTGAAGAGGCAATTTATCTGATTTCAAAATTGGAATAACAGCATTTTCTCGCTACTGGGAAGAGAATTCTGCATTGCACCAGGGATGGTTAAAGAAAGGCCAGGTACACTCATGGAAAAATTTGCAACACCAAAAAGTAATTAATGTAGAGTAATGAAATACCAGGAATATATTTGTTGAGACAACGTATGTAAAGTGATTAATGTTGCAGGATCAATGTGAGTGTGAGATAAGCCACTGCAAGACATTGCTGAAGATGCCACTAAGTGAGACAAGTACATAGAGAATTGCAATAGACGGCAAAATCGTCAAAAAAAAGGGCGCCGGAGATGCCCAGTGGGAGACAGGCCATTATAGGGTTTATGGTGATAGCAAAGAGAATGACACTCAGAATGGAACCCTGGGACACACCATTTTCCTGGATAAAGGTGTCCGACAAGGCAGACCCTTCATGCACCACGAAAACTCGGTCTTTTAAAAATGTCTGAAGGAAACAGGGTAGGTGGCCACGGAAGCTCCACATGTGAAGAGTATGGAGGGTACTAGCTCTCTAGCAGGTGTCATAGGCCTTTTCCAAATCGAAAAACACAGCGACAATCTGGGATTTCTGCAGAAAACCATTCATGACATGGGTGGGCAAAATAATGAGACAGTCCACTGCAGAATGCCCTGTTGAAAGCCACACTGTGCATTCATCAAAAATTGTGAGACTCGAGCCACCATATCATCCGGGCGTGAATCATATGTCCCATCACCTTGCGAACACACTGGTAAGAGAGATGGAGTGGTAGCTAGTAGGAAGAGTGTGTGTGTGTGTGTGTTTGTGTGTGTGTGTGTGTGTGTGTGTGTGTGTGTGTGTGTGTCAGAGAGAGAGAGAGAGCTAATTTCAGCAAGAGCTGGATTTCCATCAAGAAACTGAGTTGAAGTCTGCTGTTGTGGTCTTCATCCAACTACTGCTTTGGTGCATCTCACCAGCCTATTCCAGCCTTTGTAAGCCTCTTCATCTCTGCATAGTATTTCAACCTAAATCCACTTAGAATGGTGAACCACCATTCAGAGAATAACTTTTTAACAACACAGTTTGACTTCTGTAAAGGCTTCTATACTGAGAATCCGACATAATGTCTCACAAATTCAATTCCAGTAGAATTAAATAGTGGAAATTATCCCCTCTGTCATCTTGCCAAAGCCTTTGACTGTTTAGATTAAAAAATTCTGTGAGGGGGAGCAAAAAAAGTATGGCATTAAAAGTCTTCCCCTTGCATGGATTGAGTTGTACTTTAACTACAGAAAATGGAAGGTCACATTAACAAATGATAAGACAGGAATAAGATTAAACTCAAAAAGGGAGAACATAAAATATGGTGTGGCACACAGTGTTTGCTGCCAAGTCCACAAAAATGATTTACTTGGGGCACTGGAGGGCTTTGGAAAAACTCTAATGTTTTGCAGTGTCACAAACTTATTGATGCAAGATCTAAACTCATCCATACCAGAAACATCCAGGAGAATAACAGAACAGGCTTGTACTGATCAACAGATACCAGCTTAATGCCTAAAAACTTGTATTGTGCAGTTCTAAAGAAATAAAAGTGACTTACAGATACGAATATCAAAAGTAGGGATAAATGGGTAACTAGGCTCCCGTGTTCTAAGTTCCTGGAAATGCAGATACCACTCACATGTGAGACCAGCATGTGAGTCAGTTAACCGAGAAGCTCAGTTCTGCCCATTTTGTGCTTAGAAATCTCTTACTGTATCAAACTGGACAAAGGATTGCTAACACACTTTCACTCAGTTTACTCATATGGCATAATCTTCTGAGGTACTTCAGCTAAGCGGAAAAAAATATTTATTCTACATCTTGAAAAAGCTTCTTCAGGGACCCATGGATTCTCACACTTACATGCCTATAGAAGTTATATTCCCTAATGGTATTTGTGATTAATAGCAAGAGTTAGTTTAAGATGAACTCAGCAATTCAGAACTGCAATACTAGAAGCAAAAATAATTTCCATATATAAAAACCTAAAATCAGGGCTGCCACAAGTTTCTCCAAGTGAAATTCCCTGATATTTCTCTGATTCCACAGACACGTTTTAGAATTTTTTCCCGACAAATTTTGAGGTCTCAAGGGGAGGTAAAGACATAAGTCGACAAAAGAATGTATTTGTGATTAATAACAAGAGTTAGTTTAAGATGAACTCAGCAATTCAGAACTGCAATACTAGAAGCAAAAATAATTTCCATATAAAAAAACCTAAAATCAGGGTTGCCACAAGTTTCTCCAAGTGAAATTCCCTGATATTTCTCTGATTCCACAGACACGTTTTAGAATTTTTCCCCGACAAATTTTGAGGTCTCAAAGGGAGGTAAAGACATAAGTCGACAAAGGAATGTAAGGGCTTTGTATTTCTCCCCCATTTTGTTTTAGGGCGCAAAAACAACTAGGGTCATATGTGTCCATGCCAAAACTGTGAAACACAAAGATGAAATGAGGAGTTAAAAATGATTACATGTCAATGTTTAATGACAGAAGATAGGACAGCTACAGACAGGGACGTGGAGAAAGCTCTATGAAGTACGCAATAGGGAAATGGAGGCCCAGAACTAAAAATTAAATGGCCTTCACTATATTGCTACAACTGATAAAAAGTAAAACACGGTCGACAGCCCACGGATTGTTCACTAAAATGGCCAATGACTCAGATGGCAAACCCAAACGGGAATGTAAACGGTAAAAAAAAAAGGGCATCCCATCAGGAAACGACAGACAGTTAAAAGTTGGGTGCAATGTGCACAAAGTAGTAGGGGAGCACCACTTAACAAATGGTGATGGCTAAAAAAGCAGTGCCCAATATGCAACCTAGTTAAAATGACCTCCTTGCCGCAGGAGGACTGAGAGGAGGTTGTCCAAGCCACTGGGAGAGGCATAATAACCCAGAGTTTATTCCTATGAATGGAGGACCAGTGGCGATGCCAAAGTGACACCACCTCCTGACAGAAAGCAACAAGAGATCATCAGAGGCAATGCAAGAATTATTGGGCTGAAGTACGAGGAATGCAGCTTTGGCAGCAGTGTCAGCAACCTCTTGGACCGATATGACCTGGAACCCACATAAACATCACAGTGGCTCCATAAAAAGTGAGCAAGTGGAAGCTTTCCTGGAACGGGTGCACTAAGGGATGGACATGTCATAGGCTTTCTCCAAATTGAAAAACACAGCCAGTCTGGGATTTCCACAGAAAACCATTCATGACATGGGTAAACAAAGTGGGTGATAGCCAGAAGGAAGTTGTTTGTCCTTACCGGGCTTAGGTGTGGGTATGACAGTGGCTTCACGACAGTGGCTGGGAAACATGCCCTCTGCCCAGATCCGGTTGTTCGTATTAAGCAAAAAGTGTTTGCCCACAAGAGAAAGGTGCTGCAACTTTTGAAAGTTAACAGTGTCTGGTCCAGGGCGGAGGATTGAGATGAAGTGAGAGCATGATCTAGCTTCCTCATAGTAAAGGCAGCACAGTAACACTCACGATTCTGAGAAGAGAAAGGCATTGTTCGAGTCTTTTCTGCTCATTTCCAATAGAGGTAGGCAGGACGATAGTGGGAGGAGCTCAAAATTTCTGCAATATGGCGACGCAAGGTGTTGGAGATAGCAATAGGGTACACGATGATAGTGTCTGCTACTGTCAGGTCGAAAATTGGGGAATGGATCTTGCTCCCAGAGAACCGTCGGAGGTTGGTGCACACGATGGAAGAGGGGGGTGAAACTGTTAAAAGAACTAGTGAATGAAGTTCAGCTGCCTTTTTGGTTATCCCGAAGAATGCGAATTGCATTGCAGCTGGCTTCAGTCCACCAAAGGACTGGGACACAGCATGGTAAAGAGGAAGTGTGAGGAATGGAATGTTCTGCGATGGTAAGGATAATGTTTGTAAGAAATTCCACCTGGTCATGACAACTGCGGAAATCGTGTTCATTGAAGGTCACCAGGGAGGAGTAAAGTCTCCAGTCAGCCTTAGTGAGCTGCCATTTCGATGTGCACGGAGGTGGGGTAGGAGTTAGCAAATGGATAGCACACAGGAAATGGTCGCTCGAGTAGGTGTCAGAAAGAATGGACCGTTCAAGATTATGTGCAGGACGGGCAGTGAAGAAGGAAAGGTCCAAATGGGAATAGGTGTGTGACGAGTCTGAAAGCAACATGGGTGCTTCTGTGCTAAAGAAGAAAAAGTTAAGTTGATTAAGAATGGCAGCGAAGAGGGCACCTCTCGGATAGGTTCTGGAAGAGCCCCAAATGTGATGGTGTGCATTAAAGTCCCCAAGCAGCAGAAATCGGCGAGGAAGCTGTCCAATAAGCTGGAGGAAGTCGAACCTGGTGACATCGAATGACGGAGGGATGTAAATGGTAGAAAGGGAAATGCTCAAGTGAGGAAGGAAAAGACAAACTGCAACAGCTTGATGACAGGTAGTCAGGGAGATGGATGGGTTGACTATGAATGTCATCCCATAAAAGCAGCATGAGTCCCCCATGAGACAGAATTCCAACCTCGAGCAGAAGGTCAAAACAGACCAGGAAGAAATGTGAAAGCTCAAAGCAGTCGTGAGGATGAATTTTGTTTCCTGAAGACAGAGTACAAATAGAAGCTGCGATTCTAAAAGCAGTCATAAATCCTCTTTGTTGGATCAAAGGCTGCAAAAGTTCCATTGGAGGACAGTCACGATGAGGACAATAGGAAGGGGTGTCACCTCGGCAGCTGCCGAGTGCCAGTCTGCGAAAACTCGCTGCTACAGGGCACAGAGGCAAGAGGATCCTGCTCCATGAGGTCCTACAGAAGTGTCGGCTTTCTTCTGCTGTCGACATGAGGAATCCAGGGCATGTTGTCTGTAGTTCAACAATGCCTAGATGATCAGTACTGCAGTTCGATTACATCTGCGTTATTACACTGTGCCAAGAAGGGCTCTCAACAAGGGTAGTGTCCAGGCATCGTGGAGTGAACCATGGCAATGTTGTTTGGACATGGAGGAGAAACAGAGAGACAGGAACTGTCAGTGACATACCTTGCTCAGGCCACCCGAGGGCTACTACTGCAGTGGGTGACGCTACCAACGGATTATGGCTCTGAGGAATCCTGACGGCAATGCCGCTGTGTCGAATAATGCTTTTCGTGCAGCCACCTTACATCACATTACGACTCAAACTGTGTGCAATGGGCTGCATTATGTGCAGTTTCACTCCACACATCCATGGCGAGGTCCATCTTTGCAACTGCAACACCGTGCAGCACGGTACAGATGAACCCAATAACAAGCTGAATTGGACTGCTCAGGATTGGCATCACGTTCTCTGCACCAATGAGTGTCACATATGCCTTCCGACGATTGTCAGAGATGTGTTTGGAGGCAACCCGGTCACGTTGAACTCTTAGACACACTGTCAAATGAGTGAAGCAAGGTGGAGGTTCCCTGCTGTTTTGGGTGGGATTATGGGGGGCTGATGCACACTGTTGGTGGTCATGGTAGGCACCATGACAGCTGTGCTATAAGTGAATACCATCCTTATATTAGAACAAATAAGCCCTCGGTCACAAATATTAAGTCAAAATTGACCAGGTTTCGACGCTACTATGAGTGTCGTCTTCAGAATTACACTAACTGTTCTAGAACATATTATGTATATAATACATTAATAAAATTAAAGTTTGTACTGACTGGAAAAGATGAAGTACAAACTTTAATTTTATGAATGTATTATATACCTAATATGTTTTAGAACAGTCAGGCTAATTCTGAAGACGACGCTCATAGTAGCATCGAAACCTGGTCAATTTTGACTTAATATTTGTGACCGAGGGCTTATTTGTTCTAATATAATTCTGACACGGGCACTGAACCTTAGCAGCTATGTTCAAAGTTTTATGAATGCCATCCTCCGACCAATAGTGCAGTCATATTGGCAACATATTGGCGAGGCATTCGTCTTTGTGGATGACATTTCGCATCCCCATTGTGCACATCTTGTGAATGACTTCCTTCAAGATAATTACATCACTCGACTAGAGTGGCCAGCGTGTTCTCCAGACATGAACCCTATCGACCATGCCTGGGATAGATTGAAAAGGGCTGTTTATGGGCATGTGACTTGCCAACCACTCTGAGGGATCTACGCCGAATCGCCGTTGAGGAGTGGGACAATCAGGACTGACAGTGCCTTGATGAACTTGTGGATAGTATGGCACGACGAACACAGGCATGCATCAATCCAAGAGGACGTGCTACTGGGTATCAGAGGTACCCGTGTGTACAGCAGTCTGGACCAACACCTCTGAGAGTCTCGCTGTATGGTGGTACAACATGCACTGTGTGGTTTTCATGATCAATAGAAAGGGCGGAAACGATGTTGATCTCTATTGCAAATTTCTGCACAGGTTCAGGAACCGAGGGGATGCAAAACGTTTTTTGATGTGTGTGTGTATGTATGTATGTATGTATGGGATGGGCATCAGTTGTTTGGTAAGTGGTGCTTAGGTGTGTGTGTGTGTGTGTGTGTGTGTGTGTGAGAGAGAGAGAGAGAGAGAGAGAGAGAGAGAGTGGAGGGGGGGAAACTGTGGTTGGTAAGACCTATTTCCTTTTTGTAATGTAGTGGATTTGTTTACGGTTCATTGAGGTAATTTATGTTTGATTAATTTGGTATTATTTTTTGGGGGTATTTATTTGCTTATATCGGTGGGTTTTATGGAGTGTGGTCTGGTGTTGTTGATTTGTGGCAGTTGGTAGTATTGTGCACCTTGGTTGAGCTATATAGGTCAAGTGAAATTTGCAGTACCAGGTTTTTGTGTCTGGTTTCATGGTATCTCTGGCTATGTTTGAGCCGTATAGACCAAGTGAAAGTTTCAGTGTATGTGTGGGTTTCTAGTATCACTGTCTTCATTGGAGCTGTTTAGTTCAGGCAAAATGTATGATACCAATAGCTGTTATTCGCAGTTTTGGGGTGGGATGATTGTTGAGGGTTTGTTGAGGATTTTGTGTGCATAATTTTTGGTTTGATATTTATTTTGGAATGGTGTCATCATCCTTATTGTTGTGTGTGGTGATTGACACTGCCCAAAACCCCTACTTCGAGCGGTTCCCCCATTAGTTTCACTTTATTTCTGGTGTTAAATATTCCACTTGTTAGGGCCTGTTTATGTTTGTTCATGGGTGTAGTGATAGATGTCGTGGTCTCCATATTGAAAACGCTTGAAATAGGAGTGTCACCATCTTGAAGATGCCACGGGTTAAAGCAAATAAGAGAACAAGAACTTTTGGTAATCCCCTGCTGCCTATGTCTGTAAAATATGCTAACAACAAATTATGGCTAGTGCTACTCTGCTCGAATTGATAATTATGAAATTACTTGTAGATTTGTTATGTCAGGGGTAAAACAGCGATTTTGAAAATATCCACTGCTCGTCCTATACTATTTAGCTGCTATTTTTATATAATACTTCAAACAAAACATTCATGTAATGGGACGCAGACTACTGTCAGCTCTCTATATATGGGTAAAGTCAGGATCTATATAATAGTATTAGTATGCAGAATTTACGTTCTGGAGCCCAGGTATTCTTATAAATTATGGACACCTTGTCTCATGGGGTATTTTTTTACTTCATTTTTAAGGATTTGGGGATTTTTGTTTGCCTGTCTGTCTCTTGTCATACTGTTACACTTTTCTAGCAGAATATAAAGCTGTAATCTGAACCGTACGGAGAGGTGCACAGTCTACATGGAAATATGCCATTGGTACTTGAGGGAACATAGATATATTAATGCTTAAATTCACATCATTGATTTTCCACAATAGTATTTGTTTTATAGTCAGTTATAAACCTCAGACAATTTCTGATGATGTCCAAAAAAGCCAAAATCTGATTCATAACGAACTGTAAAATAAATGACTTTGATCATGCTGAGCACCACAGCTGAGACCAATATTAATGATTATATGTGTTATTACATATTTATCATGTTGCAGTTGGTTTCACTGACTGAACATCTTCAAATTGCCCATTTGTGTCATGACTTTACACATGTAGGCCACCTGAATATGTTTAGTGAACAAATCTGGTCATAACACAATAAATGTGTAATAATACAGCTTAGATGGTTATTAATATGAAATAAATATTATTATGGCACATCAATCATGTGTATTTCCAGGGTTGCCACATGTTCTGGAAATCAGGGAATTTCAAATGTATCAGGGAATTTTGAAAAGAGCACTGGAAAAAACTTGTTTTTGTCTCAGTAGATGAAATGGTTTGTTTACTGAGATGTCATGTGTCATCACTGGCTGGGTGCAGCTGAGTACGTGCGTAACTTCCGTACTCCCTTATTCTTACTGCTTCTCCCCTTTATACCACTCCCCTCGAATTGCAATCAGTACCACCACCACTTCTTGCCACTAGCCTAGCAGCTATCGACAAGAGACAGGGAGGCAGGAGGAGTGGTTATTTGAATCTGATTCTCAGAGATTGTTGACGCAGCAGCCAGAGGTGGTGATCACGTATACATGAGTTGTGTCTGGGTGACTGTCTGAATATCTGTGTGCTCTTGTTTTCTGACAAAGGGTATGGCGGAAGTTTAGTTGTGAGAATGTTATTGTCTTTTTTACATGCCTGGATGTGGCTCAGCAATCATCTTTACCGTGAGTTGCTACTATCCTCATTAGCGTTGATTCTCAGAGTATTTGTGCAACTCACCAGCTACACAACCGGCAGGCCGGAAAGGACAGAAGGAAGACTCCCTTGAAGACTTGCTACATCCCTCCAGCCAATCAACACATGAGTCTCCCTCTGCCAACTGGAAAGGCTCGAAAAAGTCCAACAAAGGCAAATGGTCTTCTGTTTCGCTGACCCAAAGATCCTCTTTGACGGTGTCGCCATGTGATACCTTCTCCTGGCCGGCCACCATTTCGCCAGTGTGCCCCACCAACCTTTCTTGTGCCCTGGATTCCTCATGTCGACAGCAGAAGAAAGCCGACACTTCTGTAGGACCACATGGAGCAGGATCCTCTTGCCTCTGTGCCCTGTAGCAGTGAGTTTTCACAGACTGGCACTCGGCAGCTGCCGAGGTGACACCCCTTCCTATTGTCCTCATCGTGACTGTCCTCCAATGGAACTTTTGCAGCCTTTGATCCAACAAAGAGGATTTATGACTGCTTTTAGAATTGCAGCTTCTACTTGTACTCTGCCTTCAGGAAACAAAATTCATCGTCACGACTGCTTTGAGCTTTCACATTTCTTCCTGGTCTGTTTTGACCTTCCGCTCGAGGTTGGCATTCTGTCTCATGGGGGAGTCATGCTGCTCTTATGGGATGACATTCATAGTCAACCCATCCATCTTCCTGACTACCTGTCATCAAGCTGTTGCAGTTTGTCTATTCCTTCCTCACTTGAGCTTTTCCCTTTCTACCATTTACATCCCTCCGTCATTCGATGTCACCAGGTTCGACTTCCTCCAGCTTATTGGACAGCTTCCTTGCTGATTTCTGCTGCTTGGGGACTTTAATGCACACCATCCCACTTGGGGCTCTTCCAGAACCTATCTGAGAGGTGCCCTCTTCGCTGCCATTCTTAATCAACTTAACCTTTTCTTCTTTAGCACAGAAGCACCCATGTTGCTTTCAGACTCGTCACATTTGGACCTTTCCTTCTTCACTGCCTGTGCTGCACATCATCTTGAACGGTCCGTTCTTTCTGACACCTACTCGAGCGACCATTTCCTGTGTGCTATCCATTTGCTAACTCCTACCCCACCTCCGTGCACATCGAAATGGCAGCTGACCAAGGCTGACTGGAGACTTTACTCCTCCCTGGCGACCTTCAACGAACACGATTTCCGCAGTTGTCATGACCAGGTGGAATTTCTTACAAACATTATCCTTACCGTCGCAGAACATTCCATTCCTCACACTTCCTCTTTACCATGCTGTGTCCCAGTCCTTTGGTGGACTGAAGCCTGCTGTGATGTAATTCGCATTCTTTGGGATAACCAAACAGGCAGCTGAACTTCATTCACTAGTTCTTTTAACAGTTTCACCCCCCTCTTCCATCGTGTGCACCAACCTCCGACGGTTCTCTGGGAGCAAGATCCATTCCCCAATTTTCACCCTGACAGTAGCAGACAATATCATCGTGTACCCTATTGCTATCTCCAACACCTTGGGTCGCCAGTTTGCAGAAATTTTGAGCTCCTCCCACTATCATCCTGCCTACCTCTATAGGATATGAGCAGAGAAGACTCGGGCAATAACATCTCTTCTCAGAATCCTGAGTGTTACTGTGCTGCCTTTACTATGAGGATGCTAGACCACGCTCTCACTTCATCTCAATCCTCCGCCCTGGACCAGACACTGTTAACTTTCAAGTGTTGCAGCACCTTTCTCTTGTGGGCAAGCACTTTTTGCTTAATACATACAACCGGACCTGGGCAGAGGGCATGTTTTCCAGCCACTGTTGTGAAGGCACTGTCATACCCACACCTAAGCCCAGTAAGGACAAACAACTTCCTTCTGGCTATCACCCACTTTGTTTACCCATGTCATGAATGGTTTTCTGTGGAAATCCCAGACTGGCTTTGTTTCTCAATTTGGAGAAAGCCTACGACATTTGTTGGAGGACTGGTATCGTTTGTACTCTCTACACATGTGGCCAACTGCGCCATCTCCTTGAGGAATTTTTAAAAGACGAGTTTTCGATGTACGTATGGGGTCTGCCTCCTCGGACACCTTTATCCAGGAAAATGGTGTACCTCAGGGTTCTGTCCTGAGTGTCGTCGTCTTTGCTGTCGCCATTAACCCTACAATGGCCTGTCTCCTGCCGGGCATCTCCGGCTCTCTTTTTGTTGATAATTTTGCTATCTACTGCTGCTCTTCATGAACCTGTCTCATTGAGTGGTGTCTTCAGCAATGTCTTGATCGTCTTTACTTATGGAGCATGGACAGTGGCTTAAGTTTTTCTACTGACAAAAACATTTGTATGAATTTCTGGCAGCACAGCTGGTTTCTCCCACCATTTTTACATCTTGGGCCTGTTGCTCTTCCATTCATTGAAACTACAAAATTCCTGGGGCTCCTGCTTTATACAAAACTATCTTGGTCCTCCCACTTCATGCTCCCTGCAGCTTTTTCGATGGGTGTGAACCCTTCACCATCTTGGCTTCGTGCGGCAGCCCATCTTCACCTTGACCTTCATTCACTTTCTAAAGACACTGCACCAGGCTCGGTCTATTGCCTTCAGTTTCACGACCTATGCACGGAATTTTGCAGTAGTATCTTTGTGTACACTGATGGCTCTTGGACTGACCATGGTGTCGGGTGTGCCTTCAACGTCAACCAACATTTTTTGGTACTGACGTCCGGCATATTGCTCAGTATTTACAGCAGAGCTCTTCACCCTGTATCAGATCATCGAGTACATCTGCTGACATACTCTTTTCACTGTGTCACTGCTCACACTCTCTTGGCACCCTTCAAAGCCTCTGTGCAGTGTAGACTGTCCATCCCTTAGTGCACCGGTTCCAGGAAAGCTTCCACTTGCTCACTTTTTATGGAGCCACTGTGATGTTTATGTGGGTTCCAGGTCATATCGGTCCAAGAGGTTGCTGACACTGCTGCCAAAGCTGCATTCCTCGTACTTCAGCCCAATAATTCTTGCATTCCCTCTGATGATCTCTTGTTACTTTCTGTCAAGAGGTGGTGTCACTTTGGCATCGCCACTGGTCCTCCATTCATAGGAATAAGCTCTGGGTTATTAAGCCTCTCCCAGTGGCTTGGACAACCTCCTCTCAGTCCTCCTGTGGCGAGGAGGTCATTTTAACTAGGTTGCATATTGGGCACTGCCTTTTTAGCCATCACCATTTGTTAAGTGGTGCTCCCCTACTACTTTGTGCACATTGCACCCAACTTTTAACTGTCTGCCGTTTCCTGAGGGGATGCCATTTTTTTTTTTAGAGTTTACATTCCCTTTTGGGTTTGCCATCTGAGTTATTGGCCATTTTAGTGAACAATGCGTGGGCTGTCGACTCTGTTTTACTTTTTATCAGTTGTAGCAATATAGTGAAGGCCATTTAATTTTTAGTTCTGGGCCTCCATTTCACTATTGCGTACTTCATAGACCTTTCTCCACATCCCTGTTTCTAGCTGTCCTATCTTCCGTCATTAAACGTTGACATGTAATCATTTTTAACTCCTCTCTTCATCTTTGTGTTTCACAGTTTTGGCATGGACACATATGACCCTAGTTGTTTTTGCGCCCTAAAACAAAATGGGGGAGAAATACAAAGCCCTTACATTCTTTTGTCGACTTATGTCTTTACCTCCCCTTGAGACCTCAAAATTTGTCGGGGAAAAATTCTAAAACGTGTCTGTGGAATCAGAGAAATATCAGGGAATTTCACTTGGAGAAACTTGTGGCAAACCTGATTTTAGGTTTTTATATATGGAAATTATTTTTGCTTCTAGTATTGCAGTTCTGAATTGCTGAGTTCATCTTAAACTAACTCTTGCTATTAATCACAAATACCATTAGGGAATATAACTTCTATAGGCATGTAAGTGTGAGAATCCATGGGTCCCTGAAGAAGCTTTTTCAAGATGTAGAATAAATATTTTTTTCCGCTTAGCTGAAGTACCTCAGAAGATTATGCCATATGAGTAAACTGAGTGAAAGTGTGTTAGCAATCCTTTGTCCAGTTTGATACAGTAAGAGATTTCTAAGCACAAAATGGGCAGAACTGAGCTTCTCGGTTAACTGACTCACATGCTGGTCTCACATGTGAGTGGTATCTGCATTTCCAGGAACTTAGAACACGGGAGCCTAGTTACCCATTTATCCCTACTTTTGATATTCGTATCTGTAAGTCACTTTTATTTCTTTAGAACTGCACAATACAAGTTTTTAGGCATTAAGCTGGTATCTGTTGATCAGTACAAGCCTGTTCTGTTATTCTCCTGGATGTTTCTGGTATGGATGAGTTTAGATCTTGCATCAATAAGTTTGTGACACTGCAAAACATTAGAGTTTTTCCAAAGCCCTCCAGTGCCCCAAGTAAATCATTTTTGTGGACTTGGCAGCAAACACTGTGTGCCACACCATATTTTATGTTCTCCCTTTTTGAGTTTAATCTTATTCCTGTCTTATCATTTGTTAATGTGACCTTCCATTTTCTGTAGTTAAAGTACAACTCAATCCATGCAAGGGGAAGACTTTTAATGCCATACTTTTTTTGCTCCCCCTCACAGAATTTTTTAATCTAAACAGTCAAAGGCTTTGGCAAGATGACAGAGGGGATAATTTCCACTATTTAATTCTACTGGAATTGAATTTGTGAGACATTATGTCGGATTCTCAGTATAGAAGCCTTTACAGAAGTCAAACTGTGTTGTTAAAAAGTTATTCTCTGAATGGTGGTTCACCATTCTAAGTGGATTTAGGTTGAAATACTATGCAGAGATGAAGAGGCTTACAAAGGCAGGAATAGGCTGGTGAGTTGCACCAAAACAGTAGTTGGCTGAAGACCACAACAGCAGCTTCAACTCAGTTTATTGATGGAAATCTAGCTCTTGCCGAAATTAGCTCTCTCTCTCTCTCTCTCTCTCTCTCTCTCTCTCTCTCTCTGACACACACACACACACACACACACACACACACTCTTCCTTCTAGCTACCACTCCATCTCTCTTACCAGTGTGTTCTCAAGGTGATGGGACATATGATTCATGCCCGGATGATATGGTGGCTCGAGTCTCACAACTTTTTATGAATGCACAGTGTGGCTTTCAACACGGCATTCTGCAGTGGACCATCTCATTATTTTGCCCACCCATGTCATGAATGGTTTTCTGCAGATATCCCAGATTGTCGCTGTGTTTTTCGATTTGGAGAAGGCCTATGACACCTGCTAGAGAGCTAGTAACGTCCATACTCTTCACATGTGGGGCTTCCGTGGCCACCTACCATGTTTCCTTCAGACATTTTGAAAAGACCGAGTTTTCGAGGTGCATGAAGGGTCTGCCTTGTCGGACACCTTTATCCAGGAAAATGGTGTGTCTCAGGGTTCCATTCTGAGTGTCATTCTCTTTGCTATCACCATAAACCCCATAATGGCCTGTCTCCCACTGGGCATCTCCGGCTCTCTTTTTTTTTGACGATTTTGCCTTCTATTGCAATTCTCTATGAACCTGTCTCACTTAGTGGCATCTTCAGCAATGTCTTGATTGTCTTTACTCGTGGAGCATCAACAATGGCTTTCGCTTTTCCACTGACAAAACTGTCTGTATGAATCCCACGAACGCTGACTGCAAATTTGTATGTCCGTCTGGTTATTTGACCTGTTGTGCTGCCATTCACAAACAGCATTCCAGGAGGTGTTTTCCTACAGGATAACACTTGCTCACATACTGCTGTTGTAAGCCAACATGCTATAGTGTGTCAACATATTGCCTTGGCTTGCTCGATAACCAGCTCTACCTCCCATCAAGCACGTATTGGACATCATCTGATGACAGCTTCAACCCATCCACAAACATCATTAACTGTCCTTATATTGGCCAACCAAGTGCAACAGGCATGGAACTCCATCCCACAAACTGACACATGACACGTGTACAATAGCGTACCAGCATTTGCATTTACATTTGCAGTGGCTTGTCTCACACTCCCATTGGCCCTGCAACGTTAATCACTTTACATACGTTGTCTCAACAAATATATTCCTGGTATTTCATTACTCTACATTAATTATTTTTTGGTGTTGCAAATTTTTCCGTCAGTGTACCTGGCCTTTCTTTAACCATCCCTGGCGCAATGCAGAATTCTCTTCCCAGTAGCGAGAAAATGCCGTTATTCCAATTTTGAAATCACATGAATTGCCTCTTCAAATGGACAGCTGTAGTCCAGATTGTTTACTCAGTGCCCTGCAAGTTACTTGAACATATGGTTAGTTGAAGGCTGTATTGTGTCCTTGAATCCCCGGATCTTTTGGCTTCGATCCAGGGTGCTTTTCGCCAAGGGCGCTCTACTGAAGATAATTTAGTCCACTTGAAGTGTGCTATCTGAACAGCTTTTGCTCAGCATCAGTTCCTTGTTGCAGTTTTCATTGATCTGCGTGTATATCTTATGATACCACATGGTGCCATAATGTCCTTGCCACCTTAAAGGAGTGGGGCCTCCATGGCCCACTCCTGATTTTTATCCAGAACTTTCTTCCATGTCACACTTTTTGGGTACAGGTTGGTGCCTCCTGTAGCATCCCCCCCCCTGCAGGAGAAGGGGCTTGCACAAGGTTCTGTTTTGAGTGTCACTCTCCTTTTTGTGGCTATCAATGATCTGGCGGCAGCTGCATGACATATTTTGTCCCCATCATTTTTGTTCGTCCGTGACGGCTATTGCTGGAGGCAGAATGCAGGGAGCAATACACCAAGCACAATCCTGGGCTTTCACTCATAGCATCCCTTTTTTGGCTGCCATGACCTACGTTATGCATTTCTGTCATTGTGTTTTTTAGGACTGGTCTTTGATGCCTAGTTGACATGGCTTCCCCGTCTTTGCCAACTAAAGCAGACATGTAGGTCGCACCTGAATGCTCTTCTATGCCTCAGCGGTGTGGTCCACTCTACTTTGATATGGCTGTATGCAGCATTGGTGCAGTCACACCTAGATTACAGGAATCTCTCATATGACTTTTTATCAGCTTCGACATTACGTCTGGATTCGATACACTATTGTGGGGTAAGACTGGTAACAGGTGCCTTTGGACTAGGCAGCAGTTCCACTATTGTGGGTTCTGCACCATCAAAAATTGATGGCAGCTGCTCACCCATAGTACCCTAACTGTCATCTCCTCTTTCCAGATATGAGATCTACCTCCCAAAACGGCAACACAGGTCTGGGGCTACGATCACCAAGTTTGAGTCTTGGTCAAGCACACAGTTTTAATCTGCCAGTAAGTTTCATATCAGTGCACACTATGCTGCAGAGTGAAAATCTCATTCTAGAAAACTCTTTATCTGTAATTCTCTTTACATATTGGCTATTTTCTTCACATATGGGGGACATGGTCTCATCTGAAATGTGAAACAAGCCTGTAAAAGAAAGAGGGGGGGGGGGGGGGGGCAGTTCTCAATTCTTGAGCAGTGACCCTCATGTTTTTTTTTTGTGCAATTTGGGTTAGTTTATGTTCAATCCTTGCTCCCAATTTACTCTTTCATCTACCTACTTTTTTTCTCGTCAAGCAGAATGATATTTATGCCCGGTGCTTAATACCTGTTTGTATCACTTACAATGCTGGTATTTATGAATTTTTCAGCATTTGACTCCGGAAAGACCATTTTTCTTTGTAGTGTGGTCTTGCCAACAGCAAATTTTCTGGATGGAAAGTCGCTCAATCTGCTCATATACTTTAAAATTTAAAAGTAAATCTAGCAATGCTAGAATGTATACAAAATACTGATATACCCATTTTCAAGTTGTTGTTTAAAGATTCGCGACTTTTAAAACTTACGTAGATTATCTTTTTGATGATAGAACTTTACATAAGAAGTTATTAAGAACATTGCGAATATCACGTGACGAACAATTGAATGACTAAATCAGTGTTATCAACCCTCATTCATTGACACATGTAATAAATTCATTGAAGCAGTGAAGTTCAGAGCTGTAAAAATTTCTGAAATTAAAAGTATACATTGCCTAATGAATGTATTATTTTGGGGTGAAAGAACACAATAATTATTAGTTTTGGAATGTAATAATTCACTATGGCTTCATTTTAATTCTAATAAGTTTCACACTGTAATGAAACATTGTCTAAATGCCTCTCTTTCTCTCTCTCTCTCTCTCTCTCTCTCTCTCTCTCTCTCTCTCTCATTTGTTATAACTTACCGCTGTTATATTGTATTTGTATTGCAGTCATTACATTAAAATTGGCTATATTGATTCTGCAATTTATACTATTATGTTATTGCTAAGAATTGATTTAAAGAATAAACATATATATTTATTTGTAAGATTTTGTAAATTTATACCACTGGAACTCTTTCAAAATATTTGATTGCGTAATACTGCCAATAAATACAATGACTTTCTTTCTTCTGTTTATAATTGTAATAGATGTTGGACACTTTGACTCCAAGTATGTTATACAGAAACGCAGTGATTTTTTGCAAAAGGCAAAACTATGTGTTCGAAGAATTGTGGAGAGGAGGGTACGTGATGTATTTTAAGTAGGTTATAAAGAGTAACTATAACAACAAAAACAATAAATTATTTGTGATTGGCAAGCTTTCGGAGCCAGTGGCTCCTCCAGACAGAAGCGTTGAAGGGGAAGGAAGAAGGGTAAAGGAAAAGGCCTGGAGAGTTCCAGGAAGAGGTGTAGATTTTGGAAAAGTCACCCAGAACTTCGGATTAGGCGAAAAATAGAAACGACACATGTCATATACCAGCTATTATGTAAAAACTGTTCAGCTTTCTACATCTGCATGACTACCACCAAATTATCAGTTAGGATAAGTGGGCATAGGCATAGTGTATATACTGGAAACTCACAATATCCTGTTGCAGAGCATGCTCTACAACATGGCATACGTGACCTCGGCACTTGTTTCACCACACATGCCACCTGGATTCTTCCGCCAGACACCAGTTTCTCAGAACTCCGCAGGTGGGAACTAGCACTACAACGTGTCCTTGGTTCTCACCACCCACCTTGCCTTAATTTACGTTAATTTCTCCTGTCTCAGCTTTTCTTCACTGTAATTACTCTTTGCTTCACTCCGTTTTAGCTTTCTACATCTTTCATTGTCTTTCCCGTCTATTTTCACTGCCCCCTCCCACAACTGTTGCATACAATACACTTACCTTCTCACTCTTATTAACCATACACAGTTTTAGTAGTAATCTCTGTCTTGCATATTACCCTGTCTTCCACCTTTAAGCTCTCAGGTTTCCGAATCTTGCCCGATGCAGTCCCCAACAATTAGTCTTTCCTTCTCATCCTGTACGGTAAGTCACCCATGACCCATGGTTCTGGGTGACTTTCCCAAAATCTACCCCTTTTCTTAGACCTCTTCAGTCCTTTTCCTTCATCCTTCTTGCTTCCCCTGCAACCCTTCAGCCTGAAGAAGGAGTCACTGGCTCCAAACGCTTGCCTATCACAACAGTCTTTTATGTGTGTGTTCTGCCACTGCTTGGTGAGTAGATTTTTTATCTATCCAATTAAATAATTTTATAAAGAGTATCTGTGTGTGATGTTTTTATTGGTATACAACTTGTTATAAACAAAACTTATTTTTACCATTTAATATGTTTCCAGATATTTACCAGTGGTAAAGATGAAATTGGGTTGATTGTACTTGGTTCTGACAAGACACAGAATCCACTTGATTACCCAAATGTTAGTGTGGAATTTCCTCTTGCACTACCTACATGGCAGATGATATCCTTTGTGGAGAAATCTTTTCATGAAAGTGAAATAAAAAGAGATTGGATAGATGGTGTTGTTGTTGGCATGCAAGTCTTGAAAGATGAGCTAGAGTAATTATTTTAAGCTGTCTGTTTCATGACATTCCTGGAACATGTTCCAGAATGTGTGTTACACAAATCACAGTGACATAGTTGTGACTTTATAAACTTGAATCAATATGTTTTTGTAATGAAAAAGAAACAGAAGGCACAATACCTGCAGAAATAGGAAATTTTTTTGTGTGATTTTACTGCATGAATGTTTTTTACAGTTTTTCAGCTCAATAATTAAGGAGGTATTGATACAAGGCTTTGCCAAAAACCCATCTGTCACCTACAATTCCAGCCCTGTCACTGGCATTCCGTACCCCACAATATGACTGGGCCACTATGAAAGCAGCCACATCATTGTCAAATTCACTGAAACTACTGCATAGCAATTTGCTTGAGTATGGCTGCAGTTGTGGTCTTCTGTTTGGTTTAAGCACTGCGTCAATACCTTCTCCTCCATGGATTGTTTCCAGTATTTGGAGATGAAACATTAGGCAGCAAAACGTGCCTTATAACCAAAATCTAATGAACATATAATTAAATTAACTAAAGATGTAATGTTGCACTCTCAGGTAAGACTGATCTTGAATACAAAGCCAAAGTGGAAATTAATTGTAAGCTGCAACATTCATCTCACTTTTTGTTATTAAAATTATTCACAGTGCCATAGGGAGAACTGAGTTTATGTGTTTTATAGAGTCAGATACACGCTGTGGCACAGGGTGCTGTCCATTATTCTCCTGACTATGATGTCCAGCTATGGTAGTCTTCCTTCTTCTTTGGTCTCCATAGTGAATTTGATTTTGTGGCGTGTGGAGTTCAGAGGTACAAAGAAGTCAAGAAGTTTGTCTCTTCCATGAGGACAGATGACAAGTGTGTTATCCACATAACAGAAGAAGAAGAAAAGAAGAAGATGGATTTCCATTTGGTTGACATCAGGGCCTCTTCCTCGAAGTGCACCGTAAACATATTCACAATCTCTGGTCAGAGTGGGCTGCCTATTCCGACTCCATCTGTTTGCGGGAGGTGGGTGTGCCATGAGTCAGTGAAGTGGAAAAGTTGAACAAGTAATATGCGTGACGTGTCATACCTCGACCAATATTGAGAACAGAATAAAAAATTCAGAGGCATTACTTTTCAGCACTCCCATGCATATTCTGCATGCAAGAAAAGCTTATGGAGCGGGTTTCTCATTCAGAAATTCTATTTCAGTGTTGGTTGTTTACACGAAGACCGTGTTAAGCATAATGGAAGAAGGAGAAATGTTTATCAGCATTCCAGATTTGGCAGTGGCAGGCTCATGGTCTGCTGAGACTCTGGTTTATTGTTTCACTATATTGCTGCTTGCATTGCTCAGAATCTCATTTTGTGCCAACATAGAATTGGTAGGTTCAGGAGGGCCATGCTAAATGCCTTGCAGGGCCTCAGTAGTGCCACCCAACTAGCACCTGAGAGGGCAGACAAGTGTTCGCTCATGCGTACGTGATCCTGCAGTGAAGTTGTGTACATTTAGTCAGGAAGTGGGCTTGTATACAGTGAGACAGATATCCACACAGACAATGTGATGGCATCTGGAGCAGCACAGACTGTCAAGCCCTTAATGCAGCTCTAGAGAGAGGTGAACTGACAGCGGTGCAACTGACAACAATGCCAGACACAGGAATGGCACTGTGTCATCATGTCAGACGAGTCTCGGTTCTGCAACATCGTCACAATTGATGTACTTGTGTTTGGAGGCTCTGATGCCAACAGACCTGGCCAGATTGTTCCTGTCATTCTCATGCGGGTCCAGCATGTGATGTGATGGTATGGGGTGCAACTGGATACATGTCACAACTTCTGGTTCACATATCCAGTAATTTGGACAGCAGTCATTGCATTTGTGTTTTGTTAAGGCCTATCGCTGTGCCCTATTTTCAAGGGCTCCGTGATTGTAGATTGTATTTTATTGGTCCTGTTGTCTACATAGCAGCTTATGCATAAGACATTGGACAAGTCAAGTTATAAATATACAGGCTGAAAGTAATTTCAAAGCATACATATTTAAGCTTACAATAATACACTTTACACACAAGTATTTATATAACACATTTCATAAATTTAAATATTCTTCAATGGAATAAAAGCAGTGATGCTGTAAATATGACTTTAGAGATTTTCCAAATGTATTGACCTCAGTGATAGCTTTTATGTTTTCAGGAAGTTTGTTATAAAGCTTAACTCCCATGTGAAAAGTACCTTTTTGGCACAGTGCTATGCTGATTTGAGTCATATGTAAGTTCCTGTTTTGTCTGGTAAAGTGCTCATGTATATCACAGTTTTTTTTAGCCTCTGGTCCTTGCCTGTTACATTTAATTTAAAGAACAAAAGGGTTTCCATAATGTATATACACGGTAATGGGAGAATACCAGATTTCTTAAACAGGGGTTTACAAGAGTCTCTAGGCTTGCACCCAAACAAGATTCTAATGGCCCTTTTTTTGTAGTTTAAAAGTGCTATTAGCTATTTTAGAGTTTCCCCAGAAGGTGACCCCATATCTAAGACGAGAATGAAAGTACGCATGATATGCATTCAATACTGTTTTCTCACTACAGCATGATTTTAATGAACAAAGAAGATAACGTGTTTTGGTCAGTTCTGCATTGAGACATTCAATATGCTTGTTCCATCTGATGTTACTCTGCAGCCAAAGTCCTAAGAATTTGGTTTCAGTACTGTTACCAACTGGTTCGTCATTGATAGAGACTGATGGGATAAACATGTCCTTGTTAGGAACATTGTGGAATTTTAGAGCAACAGTTTTCTTACTGTTTATTACAAGCCGATTACTCTGTGCCCAGCTGCTAAGTTGTTTTGTGACTGTGTTTACTGTCTGCTGTAACTGTTCATCGTCGTCTCCTTTTAGTAGAATCGTGGTGTCATTTGCAAATATGATTGATTTGTGTGCATCAATATTTAAGCTTAGATCATTTATGTACAGAAGAAACAGAAGGGGTCCCAATACAGATCCTTGGGGTACACCACATTTTATTTGTTTATAGTCAGATAAGTGATTAGATACAGTTTTTAGTTCAATATTTGTGTGCTTGACGCACACTGCCTGCATACGATTTGTCAGGCAGGAACTGATCCACTTGTTGGACAGACCTCGAATACCATATCTTTCTAGCTTTGATAGCGGAATTTTATGGTCCACCATGTCAAAAGCTTTTGACAAGTCAATAAAGACTCCTATTGTTTCCTGTTTTTTGTCCATCAGGTTTAGGATGAAATTGATGCACTCATAGACAGCAGTTGTCGTTGACCTCTTATTTCTGAATCCATGTTGTTCATTACATAGGATGCTGTTTTTATTTATAAATTTCATAAGTTTCTCATACATAACTTTTTCCAGTACTTTAGAGATGCAGGAGGAAATTGTGATGGGTCTGTAGTTATTTACATTGTCTTTATCCCCTTTTTTATATACAGGAATAACTTTTGATGTTTTTAACACATCAGGGAAAGTGCCTGCCTGAAGTGAGCAGTCGCATAAATGTGTGAGTACTTCAGTTAGGTTTGATGCGCTCTCCTTTAACACTGTTGCAGGTATACCATCAATACCTGCCGATTTGGAATTTTTTAGTCCTTTTATTGCTTTAGCTACTTCATCTTGTGAAACAGAACCGATGTACATTGATCCTCTACATGTACTTATTTTATATTCATTTGCCTGGATGCTCTTAAAGTTTGATTGTAACATATTTTCAGCAACACCTGTGAAAAAGTTGTTAAATGTGTTAGCTACTTCTAAGGGGTTTGTTACTTTTTTATTTTTATGTGATAGTGTTATATTTTTCCAAGGTTGTCTGTATTCTCCACATTCTTTTTTTATAACACTCCACATAGCCTTTGATTTATTAGCTGAATTATAAATGATTTCATCATTATGCATTATTTTTGCTGCTTTTATTACTTTTCTTAATATTTTGGAGTATTTTTTATAGTATGCGCGTACTACAGGTGATGAATTTTTCGAGTTACATATTTCATGAAGTAGTCTTCTCTTCTGGCATGAAACCCTTATTCCCTTTGTGATCCAGCTGTTTGTTCTAGAGTTTCCCCGTATGGTTAATGTTTTCAGTGGGAATGCAAGTTCAAAGAAATGGGTTAATGTATCAATGAAAGTGTCGAATTTTTCATTTATATCATTCATTTTGTACACTCCTAGCCATTTTTCTTTGTGTAATAAGTTGTTGAAGTAGTTCACATTATGCTGATTATAGCTTCGATATGCTGTTCTAAAAGACATGTTGTTAATAATACTGCCTTGTACTTTTACGCTTAATATTTGAGCAAGATGATCACTAAAACCTGCATTGAAAATTTTTAGTGAGGTGTTGTGTAAACTCTTATTTACTAGAAACTGATCAAGAGCTGTTTGACAAGTTTCTGATACTCGGGTAGCTGCTTTTACTTCAGTCTTTAAATTGAAGGACGTTGCAAGGTTCAAAATGTCAATATTGAAGTCACCACAGATTATAAATTCACAATCCATTTTATTTACTTTATTTAGCAATGACTCCATTTTGTTTAAGAAAAGTTCAAAATTCCCAGACGGTGATCGGTAAACTGTAGCAATAACCAGGTTGAACTGAGTAATTTTTATAGCTGCAATTTCATAATCCTTTTCGACATTTGCCCTAGTTAAGTCAGGTAGTGTAATAAAATCTACATTATCCTTTGTGTAAATTGCTATCCCACACTGTTTGCTGTTTTTCCTGCAGTAGTAAGCAGCCAAGACAAATTTGTTTATTTTAGTATTCTGGATTAATTCTGGGTTAAGCCAGTGCTCAGAAATGCATAACACTGAGATATCATTAAGTTCATGTGTTAATAGAACGTTAATTTCATCGATCTTATTACGCAGGGATTGCACATTATGGTGATAAATTTTTAAATCGGGCGTATTCACAATTTGGTAATTGGGAATCATATTTACAGCATCACATACCTCTAGTTTAAATTAGGAATGTCAGCAGCGTTGTATTTTTGTTCTTCTTTCTTGTTTATTTTGTTTTCCTCGCTGTTGGAAGGATGTTCAGGAAGCTGATAAATTGTTCTATCCCTTACAAGTCTTTCTTTGATGTTATCTTTTAACAAGATAATGCAAGACTACACATCACCTGAGCTGTACTGAGCTACCTCGATACAGAGAGTGTTCCACTGTTGCCGTATCCAGCATTTTCTTCAAATCTGTCACCTGTGGAGAACGTCTGTTCACAGGATGCCAAGACATGGGTATGCCACCAGCCGCCAGCCACCAGTCGCCAGCCACTACAGTTGAAGAACTCTGACATATGACATTCAGTTGAGTAGCATGAAATGATGTACCCATGGCTGTAATCCAACCTCGATTTGATATCCAGTGTGATGAGAGCTGTTCTGCTTTTCCAGTTTCAATACTGAAATTCATATATTATTTTTATGCTATCCTAACCAGATTGGACTGTGGTGTCATACAGCATAAAATATCTTACAACGTGTTGAATTAGTTACGAGAAGTGTAGAACAGCCAGCAGGGGAAAGATGTTGGCAATGAGACAGCTTTTATGTATAACAGCAGTACAGTGTTTCACAGTGCATAATGCTTCCGCAGATTGAGAACAAAATGTGTGGTTTGCTTTCATCCATTTTCACAAACATAGCCTAAAAAATAATGTTGACATTACTGTGCATTTCACTCTGAGGCATATTGCACTCTGAGAATGTTCATCGAATTCAGTTACTTTGTATTATATTTCAGTAACAGTGACACAATAGCAAATTGGACTGTATGAGTTTTTACGGATTTTTTTTCCAGACACACACTACCATTTCTTCAGATTTATTTAATTTGGGTATAAATCCTTTCCAGCATATATGCTGTACACAAAATGTTGAACATAAAATGTAGCTATCTGCTGATTTAACATCTTGCTGAGTATACCGGTACAATATTTTGTTGTAACAAATAGTTCAATGTATTTTACACACTTATAAACTTATTTATACAGTTATAGTAATTTATACCATTACATTTATGTTGTACCTTAATGTTCTGGAAGACGATATTATAAGGAACCTCATACTTTTCCTGGATGATAGAGTTGTCTATAATGAATTATTGCCTGAAAAAAATCTGCACAAATTTGAGTCAGATCATAACATTTCAATTTGGTCCAAAGATAGGCAACTGAGTTTAAGTTTTCAGAAAAGTAAATTGGAGCACATCACAAAACAAAAAAAAGACGGTATTGTATGACTACATTATCAAATAATCACAGTTTTAATTGGTCAACTCATACAAATATCTGGATGATATGAAATGGTGACATAGACTCACTTGCAGGCAAAGCAGAATGCAGACTTCAATTCATTGGTAAGATACTGGAAAATGCAATCAGTCTATAGAGGACATTGCTTACAAAATACTTGTGTGGCCCATTCTAGAATATTGCTTAAGTATGACCCATAACAAATAAGGCTAATGGCAGACATTGAATGTATACAAAATAGTGTAGCATGATTGATCATAGATTTATTTGATGCATGGGAGAGCATCAAGAAGCTACTAAAAATTGGAAATGCCAGACAAGTGAAGATAGACGCCAAATATATGACAAAACCTAATTTATGAAATTTCAGGAACCTGTATTAAGTGAGGTATTTAGGGATTATGCAATAACCGCATATGTATCACTCCTATAGGGACCATGAAGGCAAGATTAATTACAGCATGCACAGAACCATTTAAAGAATCATTCTTCCCACACTCCACATGAGCATTGAATGGGGAAAAACCATAATGTGTGGTACAACAATGTACTTTGTCGGACAAACCCACAGTGGTTTATACAGTGTGCATGGAGACATGGAATCAGTTGACAGTAGCTGGGTAATGGTTCATATTGATTCCCATTTCCCTGTTGCAGTAGGTGATCTTATGCCTCTAATTATTTTTTCATTGCTATCTTAACTTGCATTCTTCAATTCAGTTTATTAACCCTTCTTATCTCTTTGTATTAGGGCAAATGTACAGTTAACTTTTGAGGAATTTGTATTTTCAATTTATCAACGGGAGTTTTGTTTCATATGCAGCAGCAATGTTACAAATTATTTGTTTCAGTTTCTTTAGAATAATTTGCTGTTTCATGGGTGCCTTGAAGGAAATAAAAGATCTCGAAAGTGTCTTAATGACAACCGATGGCCTCATGTTGACAAGACAGCTGGTTGCCTTGCAGAGGGCAGGGCTTGACGGTCTGAACATCAGCTTAGACACCCTGCAGTCCCAACGCTACAACCAGATCACGAAGAGGAAAGGCTGGGAGCGTGTCATGGTTGGCATAGATCTAGCCTTGCAACTTGAATACGACCCTGTGAAGGTATTACTAGTGCAGCTGTCATCGCATGCAGACTTTCATAAACAAAATATATAAATCTGTTGTTAAGAATATCAATACAAGAATCACCATTTTAAAGCAGTATGCCCACACCCTTGCCCCCATCCCCGCTCCCACCCTCACCGCTGTCTCCACACTGCAGCTGTAAGTGAAGGAAGGTATATTAAGACAGAAGAAGTAAATTTTAGCTGACGATGCTAACAGTTTCGTAGTTTATACAACATAAAAAGGATGCCTTGCAAGTTTACCAATTAAAAATCTTACATTTTCCTCCCAAGAGAGTCTTATGAGACTCAAGATCTTTACAGTTTCTCTTTTTTTCTTTTGTGTCTTTAGTTTAAAATAAGTTTCCACTATTGTGGTGTTGTTTTGGTAAAAATACTCGATTGTTTGGAAAAATTATTCTTAATTCTGTAGTCACATTTTTGTTGTGTCTAAGTACTACTGGTTTCAGTAGCAAGTGCCAGCATCAGTTCATCTTATTATCAAACATTTCTGTGCAAAATAAAAGCTGACCACTGTGGCCGAGCGGTTCTAGGCACTTCAGTCCAGAACCGTGCTGCTGCTATGGTCGCGGGTTCGAATCCTGCCTCAGGCAGGGATGTCCTTAGGTTAGTTAGGTTTAAGTAGTGCTAAGTCTGGGGGACTGATGACCTCAGATGTTAAGTCCCATAGTGCTTAGAGCCATTTGAACAATTTTGCAAAATAAAAAGCTTCTGTACAACTGCAAACTAGACATACCATTTTCAGGGTGCAGTTCACATCTATTGAAAGCACAACAGTGACCTTTACTTTTAGTAGATAAGACACCTACTGAAGTAAGTGACTTGATGACTGCACACAAGAAGTTGTCATTTATTCCATATGTAGCTACCATGCAGACTCATATTTTGTATTAGTTTGTCCTTACTCTTCCAAAAGGTTAAACCTTGTCTCTGCAGCCACAGCTTCCTCTCTTCAGCAGTTGTCTTCATCTCCATGTGTGAAGAAAATCCCATTCATTGATCATATTGTTTAAGTAGGATGTTCTCAGTCATCCCCTTGTTTTCTTACCTACGATCTTGCCTTCAGAAATGTTTTTTAAAAGATTATCGTCTCCAGTTAAGTGTCCAGTGTATTTTGCTTTGCCCTGGCCTATAACTTTCAGTGGTTCTTTCTTCTCTCCTATTTCCTTTAATTTTTCTGTCAATGCAGCTAGTTCTTGTACTTCTCCTCCAGAACCACATTTCAGCAGGTCTGAGGCGAGCTTCCTTTGGCTTTTCTAATGTACAGATTTTGCATCTGTGTGTCAGAACACTCCACACAAAGGTCTTTACAAATATTTTCTTAATGTGGAAGCTGATATGTTTATTCAGTTGCAGCTTCTTCTTATTTTGGAAGGAACTCTTCACCTGTGCTATTCTTTTCTTGAATGCCTTGAAATATTGATTGTTTTCTTGCAAAATGCTACTGAGATATTGAATTTCAGTTCCTTTCTTGAGTTGCTCATTGCCTGTTCTTGTGTCAGTCCTACCTCCTCCTCCTTTCTTGTCTGTAGCCATAACTTTTGTCTTCTTTGTATTCATTTTTAGCTTTAGTTTTACCACTTCTTGATTTAAGGCCTGAAACATTTTATTTAGTTCCTACTCTGATTTACTATTGTGATGTCGTCAATCTGCAGTGTATATGCATGCAATTAAGTTTCCATATCGACATCATGCTCCAAAAACCACCTAACTGTGTGTGGCAGGGGGTACGTCTCATGCCACCAACTGATCCCCTCTGCCTTTTTCCACTTGTGAACAGTGCTTGGGAAGAATGACTGTCAGTACACTTCTGTATTATCTCTAACTTCTCAAATTTTCTTCTCGTGATCATTTCGTGAATTGTATATGAGAGAAACTATTATGTTGTCAGACTCTTCTCGGAAACTACTCTCTCGAAATTTGGGTAGTAAATCTTTCCGTGATGCACAACTGCTCTCTTATGGCATCTACCACTGGAGTTGCTGAGCATCTCTGTAATGATCTCACAGCGACTAAATGATCCTGTGACAAAACGCTCCGCATTTCATTGGATCTTCTTTCTCTCTTCTGTCAGTCTTACTGGGTAAGGACACAGGGGTAATTTACATTCACTTAAGATTCTTCCTGTGAATCTTAGTCTGGCATCTGCTTTTCTATTGCTGTTTTATGTGGTCATTCCACTTTAAGGTTGCTCTGGATAGTTACTTCTAGATATTTTATGATAGATTCTGTTTCCAGCAATTTGTCATTAATAGTGTAGTTGTACAGTATTGGATTTCTTTTCCTGTGTGTGTGTGTGTGTGTGTGTGTGTGTGTGTGTGTGTGTGATATGTTACATTTATTTATGTGCAGGGTCAACTGCCAGAGCCTACATCATTCACCAATCCTCTGCAGGTCATTGTGCAAATTGATACTGTCTTCTGTTATTGCTACTTTCTGGTGGACAAGTGTAGTACCTGTGAACAATATTAAGGAGCCTCTGACACTTTCTACTGGATCATTTATATACATTGTAAATGTAATGGTCCTATCACATTTCCATGGCGTATTCCAGAAATTACCTTTTGATTCTGGTCATCTTTTCTTTGTTGTTGTTATTACTTCCTAGATGAACATATTAAGGAAGTAAGGTGATAGAAGGCACCCGTATCTCACTGCCCTTCTGGTTTTCCTTCTTTCATATCCGGTTCAGTACTCTGACTTTAGTATATACTCAAAATTAATCATCTGTCCTTCCACTTTGGACATTACTTTAAGGAATGATGATATAATGGTAATCTGTTTATTAAACAATATTTTAATGATACACTATGCTTTCTGATCATATAGTGGCTTGATGATGGAATTTGATACTGAAATTAGTAATCATTAGACAAAATAAAAGTGAAGCTATAATAAAAGAAAGTAATATTTTGGATCATGTCAGTTGTTGTTCCAAACAACAGCACGTCAGGAATAGGTTCAAATGGCTCTGAGCACTATGCGACTTAACTTCTGAGGTCATCAGTCGCCTAGAACTTAGAACTAATTAAACCTAACAAACCTAAGGACATCACACACATCCATGCCCGAGGCAGGATTCGAACCTGCGAACGTAGCGGTCATTCGGTTCCAGACTGTAGCGCCTAGAACCACACGGCCACTCTGGCTGTCCAGGAATAGGTACTAAATTATTTGTCCGCTGATGACCTCACAGCTTAGAACACTAAAACACAAATGTTAATTGTTTGTTATGTGCCCTGGTAGAGTTTACAGCTGTTTACAGTTCACGATTGGTTGTTGGAGATTGGACATTACTCACATAGTGTATTTAGTGCACAGTGCAGAAAAAGGCAGTGTCCAGAAAAGTAAACAAGTGTAAAGGCAAAAGTTTCATGACAGGATGTTGTGTCACCATACTTGGAAGACAATTATAGCCAAAGACAGAAATTTAAAAGAAACTGGCTCATTTGAGCTGCGGAGACCTAGTCGAGGATTCTCAGTAGACAATTGTTAGCACAGTAGAATTTATAAAGAGACAATGTCAGTTCGTGTCAGGGAAGGTTGATTGGTAAGTATCTATCAGCTTTCTCGTAAAACTCACAATTTGAAGAATACACATCAAGGAAAAGGTAGAAGTCCAACAGTGTCAAATCTAGACAATAATATCGATCATCCAACAGTTTTGCAAAATCCCCAGTTGTACTTTACTTACTTACTTACTTACTAACTTACTCAGATTTGCTGTGTACCATACAAGGAACTGGTTTCCACTAGTTCACTTGATCAGCTGCCAAGTTCTCACCTTCCTCCAAGTTTGTGTCCATGGATTGAAGATTCATTGCAAAAGTTCCAGGTGTTAAAAGGTCTTCCTGTACATCTGTATCTGTCCATTGATTTCAACAACAGTGTTGATTTTGGGATTCTTCCACCTTACATGCGTAGAACATAACCTGCAATCCTCAGTCTTCTTTCAACAATAATTTTGTGCAGGCTGTGTAGACCTCTTATTCTCAGCACTTCATCGTTTGTAACTTGGTTGGGTTAACATCTTCAGAATTCATCTCTAGCATTGTTGGTGAAAAACATGGAGACTGTGTGCTGATTTTACTGACATTTTCCAAGTCTCACACATATAAACGATAAAGGAGTGCAGTCAAAGCTTTGTTGGCATATTACAGACCTAATTGCCATATGGACTGATTTTCCAGTTCTGCTGGTGATTTCTGCATCTGTGACCTCATTATTACATACAAAGCTACCGAGATATGGCAATCTGTCAACATCTTGTATTATCTTCTATTGCACTGTAATCGGGGAAGAGACGAGTAATTTCCACTTACTTTGCACATTCTGTTTACCTTATCCCTATTAATTTTCAGCCCTACACAATAGGGCATTTAATGAGAAAGCATATAAAAATTAACTTGATGCCTTCCAAGGAGATGGTATCTACTTAGTCTCTACTCCTTCAAGCCTGACTTTGTAAGTGTAGACCAGACATGGCTTAAATTCAGAGAAATAGTATCGACATCAATTAAGAGATATATACCAAATAAATTGAAAGGATACCAAATAAATTAAAAGGGTGGTGCACAAAATATGTCAAAACTCAGCTGCAGAAGCAATGAAAAAAAGCATGTCAAAATTTAAAAGAATGCAAAATCTCCAAGATTAGCGATGTTTTACTGAAGCTCGAAACTTAGGGTGGGTTTCAGTGCAAGATGTGTTTAATAGTTCCCATAGTGAAACTTCGTTTTGAAATCTGGAAGAAAATCCAAAGAGGTTCTGGTTGCATGTGTAGTAAACCAATGGCAAGACACAACCAATACCTTCACTGCGCAATAGCTGTGGTGATATTACTGATGACAGTGCTACTAAAGCAGGGTTACTAAACACGGATTTCTGAAATTTCTTCACCAAAGACAACAAAGTTATTATTGCAGTATTCAAATCAAGAACAACTGCAACTGTGAGTAACTTAGTAGTAGCTCTCCTCAGTGTCATAAAGCAGTTATGTTTCTTTCAGAGAATGCTGATACAATAGCTCCATTAGAAATCATATATAGCCCTGGAGATTCTAAAAGGTATCAGATAGATTATATAATGGTAAGACAGAGATTTAGGAACCAGGTTTTAAATTGTAAGACATTTCCAGGGGCAGATGTGGACTCTGACCACAATCTATTGGTTATGACCTGTAGATTAAAACTGAAGAAACTGCAAAAAGGTGGGAATTTAAGGAGATGGGACCTGGATAAACTGAAAGAATCATAGGTTGTACAGAGTTTCAGGGAGAGCATAAGGGAACAATTGACAGGAATGGGGGAAAGAAATGCAGTAGAAGAATAATGGGTAACTTTGATGGATGAAGTAGTGAAGGTAGCAGAGGATCAAGTACGTAAAAAGACGACTGCTAGTAGAAATCCTTGGGTAACAGAAGAAATATTGAATTTAATTGATGAAAGGAGAAAATATAAAAATGCAGTAAATGAAGCAGGCAAAAAGGAATACAAATGTCTCAAAAATGAGATCGACAGGAAGTGCAAAATGGCTAAGCAGGGAGGGCTAGAGGACAAATGTAGGGATGTAGAGGCTTATATCACTAGGGGTAAGATAGGTACTGCCTACAGGAAAATTAGAGAGACCTTTGGAGATAAGAGAACCACTTGCATGAACATCAAGAGCTCAGATGGAAACCCAGTTCTAAGCAAAGAAGGGAAAGCAGAAAGGTGGAAGGAGTATATAGAGGGTCTATACAAGGGCGATACACTTGAGGACAATATTATGGAAATGGAAGAGGATGTAGATGAAGATGAAATGGGAGATACAATACTGCGTGAAGAGTTTGACAGAGCACTGAAAGACCTGGGTCGAAACAAGGCCCCTGGAGTAGACAACATTCCATTGGAACTACTGACGGCCTTGGGAGAGCCAGTCCAGACAAAACTCTACCATCTGGTGAGCAAGATGTATGAAACAGGCGAAATACCATCAGACTTAAAGAAGAATATAATAATTCCAATCCCAAAGAAAGCAGGTGTTGACAGATGTGAAAATTACCGAACAATCAGTTTAATAAGCCACAGCTGCAAAATACTAACACGAATTCTTTACAGACGAATGGAAAAACTAGTAGAAGCCGACCTCAGGGAAGATCAGTTTGGATTCCGTAGAAATACTGGAACATGTGAGGCATTACTGACCTTACGACTTATCTTGGAAGAAAGATTAAGGAAAGGCAAACCTACGTTTCTAGCATTTGTAGACTTAGGGAAATCTTTTAACAATGTTGACTGGAATACTCTCTTTCAAATTCTAAAGGTGGCAGGGGTAAAATACAGGGAGCGAAAGGCTATTTACAATTTGTACAGAAACCAAATGGCAGTTATAAGAGTCGAGGGACATGAAAGGGAAGCAGTGGTTGGGAAGGGAGTAAGACAGGGTTATAGCCTCTCCCCGATGATATTCAATCTGTATATTGAGCAAGCAGTAAAAGAAATAAAAGAAAAATTCGGAGTAGGTATTAAAATCCATGGAGAAGAA
Source organism: Schistocerca americana (assembly GCF_021461395.2). Lineage (NCBI taxonomy): Eukaryota > Metazoa > Arthropoda > Insecta > Orthoptera > Acrididae > Schistocerca > Schistocerca americana. Next base: position 767,335,101 of record NC_060123.1, read on the forward strand.
ATAAAAATGTTGAGGTTCGCCGATGACATTGTAATTCTGTCAGAGACAGCAAAGGACTTGGAAGAGCAGATGAACGGAATGGATGGTGTCTTGAAGGGAGGATATAAGATGAACATCAACAAAAGCAAAACGAGTGTAATGGAATGTAGTCGAATGAAGTAAGGTGATGCTGAGGGAATTAGGTTAGGAAATGAGACACTTAAAGTAGTAAAGGAGTTTTGCTATTTGGGGAGCAAAATAACTGATGTTGGTCGAAGTAGAGAGGATATAAAATGTAGACTGGCAATGGCAAGGAAAGCGTTTCTGAAGAAGAGAAATTTGTTAACATCGAGCATAGATGTAAGTGTCAGGAAGTCATTTCTGAAAGTATTTGTATGGAGTGTAGCCATGTATGGAAGTGAAACATGGATGGTAAATAGTTTGGACAAGAAGAGAATAGAAGCTTTCAAAATGTGGTGCTACAGAAGAATGCTAAAGATTAGATGGGTAGATCACATAACTAATGAGGAAGTATTGAATAGGATTGGGGAGAAAAGAAGTTTGTGGCACAACTTGACCAGAAGAAGGGATTGGTTGGTAGGACATGTTCTGAGGTATCAAGGGATCACCAATTTAGTATTGGAGGGCAGCGTGGAGGGTAAAAATAGTAGGGGGAGACCAAGAGATGAATACACTAAGCAGATTCAGAAGGATGTAGGTTGCAGTAGGTACTGGGAGATGAAGAAGCTTGCACTGGATAGAGTAGCATGGAGAGCTGCATCAAACCAGTCTCAGGACTGAAGACCACAACAACAACATATAGCCACTCATTTGATAAAGATCCATACCTAGAGACTGAAAAGTTGCTCAGGTCACACCAATGCTCAAGAAAGAAAAGAGGAGTAATCTACTAAATAACAGACTCATATCACTAATGTTGATTTGCATTAGGATTTTGGAACATATATTGTGTTTGAATATTATGAATTATCTCAAAGATAATGATTCATTGATAAATAGCCAAGATAGATTCAGAAATATTGACCTTTTAAAACACAGCTAGCTCTTTAGTCACACAAAGTAATAAGTGCTGTCGACTGGGGCTCTCAAATTGATTCCATATTTGTAGATTTCCAGAAGACTTTTTGAAACAGTTCCTCACAAGTATTTTCTAATCATCTTGTGTGCCTATGGTGTATTGTCTCAGTTGTGCAACTGGATGTGTGGTTTCCTGTCAGAAAGGTCACAGTTCATAGTAATTGATGGAAAATCGTCAAGTAAAACAAAAGTGATATCTGACATTCCTCAAGGAAGTGTTATAGACCACCTGCTGTTGCCGATCTACATTAACAATTTAAGAGAGAATCTGAGCAGTCCTCTTAGATGATGGTATCATTTACAGTCTTGCATATCATTTACTGTCTTGTAAAGTGATCAGATGATCAAAACGAACTGCAAAATGATTTAGGCTACCTATCCATATGATGCAAAAAGTGGTAACTGACCTTAAATAATAAAAATTGTTATGTCATCCGCATGAGTAGTAGAAGGCATCTACTAAATTTTGGTTACATGATAATTCACGCAGATCTAAAGGCTGTGAAGTCTATTGAATACTTAGGAATTACATTTACAAATAACTTAAATTGGAATGCCCACATAGATAACGCGGTGGGAAAGCAAACAAAAGACTGTGATTTAATAGTAAAACATTTAGAAGGTTAGGATTACTAAAGAGACTATCTACAACTATACTTGTCTGTCCTCTTTTGGAGTATTCAGCATGGTGTGAGATCCTTACCAGATAGGACTGACAAAGGACATCATTTAAAAGTTCAAAGAAGGGCAGCTCATTTTGTATTATTGGGAAACAGGAAAGTGCATGCCACAGATATCGCATGTGAATTGGGGTGGCAGTCATTAAAGCAAAAGCATTTTGCTGGAGCAGGTTCTTAAAATTTCAATCATCAATTTTCTCCTCCGAATGTGAAAATATTTTGTTAGAGCCCTCTTACATAGGGAGAAATGATCATTGTAATAAAATAAGAGAAATCAGAGCTTGTACGGAAATATTGAAGTGTTTGGTTTTCCTCAAATGCTGTAGGGGAGTGGAATGGTAGATAAATAGGTTGAGGGTGGTTCTCTGAACCCTCTGCCAGCAATTAATTGTGAATTACAGACTAGTCATGCAGATATAGATAATGTAGATAGGCTTTCAATATTGTGCACTGATTCTCTAATTTTATACATTGCTCAAATACTTTCGTGGCGCTTTGGAGTGACCCCTTCAAAATAACACTTTACCAGTCTTCTTAATATGTATTTTGGTAACCAGGTTGATAAGAAGTTACAACAATACTCTCTTATTACTCCCCAGTTTTGGGTTTTATTAATGAACAAAATCGCCGCAGTGTTCCATAACAATTACGGGCTGAAGTTTCCTGCTGATGGAACCAATATGATTTTCTGTGTTTCTGAGCATACAGGTTGTGTATGCTGTTTGGAGCCTGTTGTATGCTGAATCAAATGTTTTTATTGTTGTGATCTTCCATCTGAAGATTGGTTTCATGGAGTTGCCCATGCTAGCTTATCCTCTGTGACCCTCTTCACCTCTGGGTAACTACTGCAGCGTACAATAACTTGAACTTGCTTACTGCAGTCAGTTTTTGGTCTCCTACAGTTGTTACCCCCATTATATTCACAGATGACCACATATTGTGGAAATTGCATATTGTAATGTAGGATGCAACAATAAGGTACAGAAAGTTTCTGTTGAAAATTACGAATTATTTAGGAATAAAGGAGATGGCTCACCAAAAGGCAGAAGCACTGTCTCATCGATAGGCACACGAACAAAAGGTATGTAGAATGAGATTTTCACCGTGCAGTGGAGTGTGCACTGATATGAAACTTCCTGGCAGATTAAAACTGTGTGCCGGACCAAGAGTCAAACTTGGGACCTTTGCCTTTCGTGGGCAAGTGCTGAGCTATCCTTGCACGACTCACGACCCATCCTCACAGCTTTACTTCCACCAGTACCTCGTCTTCTACCTTCCAAACTAAAAGGTACGTTACTTGGCGAGCTTCCAGAATGCACTTTCTTTTTCTAGCTGTAGGGAAAACATGTGCGCGCGCCCACACACACACACACATACACACACACACACACACACACACACACACTCTCTCACATGCGCATGCATGTCTCCTTATGCTGTGGTCGCTCAACTGCCAGCTCTTTACTGGCCCATGGTGAGTGTTCTGGAGTGAGGTGGGGCTTTAGAGTGGGGTAGGATGGGGTGGGTTGAGGCAATGTGAGAGATGGAGAGAGATGGGAGGGGTTTGGAGGGAAGCATTTAGTGGCTCGTGGGAGAGTGGGGAGCCATCTGTGGGCTAGCTAGGGGTGCAGGTAGAGGGGTCAGGTGCCAGACAGCTGGGCACTCATAGACTAGGGTGTGACGTGAGATAACAGCACACAACTAGCTGATTTGCGAGGGGGGAGAGAGGGGTGTGTGTGTGGGGGGGGGGGGGGGGGCGGCTGGGAGTTAACTTGGATTTAGGCCAGGAAGCAAAGGATGTGCTGTAAGTATGGCTACGAAAGTTGAGTATTCTTAAATAAGATCAGCTGGTGCCAATGTATTGGAAAGTAACTGGCACACAAAGTGCAATTGTGGCTCCTTTTTCTTTAAAAGTTTTAAATAGTCTGCAGAGCAAATTGAATTAGGAGGATCAGGCATTTGTGTGGGTCTAGGAAAGTAAATTGTAGAGCCAGATAAAAGGCGCACAAGACAGGAGGGGTACTACTACTCATCACTGCTGTATCGTGCTACTAGTACATGTCAGTGTGAGTGCACCGAGAGTGGTGTTGCCGTACATGCGTCTTTAAATTGGTCACCGACTGATCATTGCAGGCTGGCTGCTGGAGGCCGTCTCTGGGAGCCAAGCGTGCCGTGCGGTCCCTGCCGTGCCATCTGCTGGTGACTCGCACATATATTAGTGTGGAACAGTGCTGACTGACTCTCTGTGTGATTCTAGTTTGTAATGTGCACATCAGTGTTCTGTGTCTTGTTGAGTCCTTAGAGGCACATTGTTCGGAGGTTATTATTAAAGCCATATTTGTGTGACTTGGATCACACTTCAGTATTTATTTATTTATTTATTTATTTCTTGTTCCATAGATCCAGTTAGTGAGTCAATCACAAGGATATGGAACGTGTCAAATTGTACAGGTTTCAATTTAAACTATACAAGGGCAATTCAATGGCAAATTGTACATAGTTTAAGTAAGACATACTATAAATACAGTAACAGATACAATATCAGCTAGATAACATAACAACCATTTGACAGAAAAAGGAGTTTCAAATAAAGGTTAAAGGCAAGAGCACAAAGTTAAATCAGATATTAGGCCTACAAGAGTAAATACATGTATAGCCAATCTGTTGTTACAAAAAGTGAGCTAATTCCCAAATGCACAATAAAATCAATTGAACTACTTCTAGACACAATAAGTTTAGTGATGGTATACATTTTCTTTCAGGTATTCATCCACAGTATAATAAGATTTCTCTGTCAGGTAATCTTTGAGAACTCGTTTAAATTTTGGCAGTTCTGTATGAACACATTTGATATGTAGTGGTAGAGCATTGAACAGCTTAATGCTGGAGTAGTAAACTCCTTTTTGTACCAGAGTGAGACGTTTCATTTCTAAATGTAGATTGTTTTTGTTTCTAGTGTTATAACCATGGAATTTACTGTTGTCTTGGTAGATGGAATAATTTTTGCACACAAAGGTCAGCAAGGAAAAAATATACTGTGAGGCAGTTGTTAGGATACCTATCTTCCGAAACAAATGCCTGCAAGAGTGTCTTTGATTAACCCCACACGTTATTCTGATTGCTTTTTTTTTTGGATGGTGAAAACTTGTTTTGCAAGTGGTTGGTTCCCCCAGAATATGATAGCATATGACATCAATGAGTGGAAGTAGCCAAAGTAGGCAACCTTAATAGTGTCAACTTCAGCCACTGAAGAAATTACCCGTAGTGAAAATGTTGCCGAGCTAAGTTTTTTACATAGATGAAGAATGTGAACTGACCAATTACATTTACTGTCTATGTAAGCACCCAGGAATTTTGTTTCTTCAACTTTCTGTATTGGTTGATCTCTACATTTTATGTCAATTTCATTGGGATTACTTTGTGATGTATGGAACCTCATATAATGAGTTTTATCTGCATTGAGTGAGAGACCATTTGAGGAGAAACAATTTAAGATGTCATTAGAAACAGTAGTTGTAGTTTTTTCAAGATCATGATCAGTCAAATCGTCAATTAGAATTGTGGTATCATCGGCAAACAGGGTAAATTTGCTGTTTGTCTCAGAACAAAGAGGAAGATCATTAATAAAGATGAGGAAAATCAGTGGGCCCAAAACGGAGCCATGAGGCACACCACACGTTATCATGCCCCATTCAGACGAGGCAGGTTCTCCAGAAGAGCCATTTAGCATTACAGTCTGCTTCTGATCCTGTAGATATGATTGTACCCACAAGCCAACAGTACCACCTAAACCATAGTATTCTGCCTTTTTCCAAAGAATTTGGTGGTTTACACAGTCAAAGGCTTTCGTAAGATCGCAAAAAATACCCACTGGAGACATTTTTTTGTTAATGGCTTCCAAAACTTGGTTGCTGAAAGAGAATATTGCCTGTTCAGTACAAAGACCGGCACGAAAACCAAACTGATTTTTGCTTAAGATACTATGGAATTTGAGATGGTCTACAATCCTCCTGTGCATGAGTTTTTCTAGAATTTTCGAGAAGGTAGTTAATAGGGATATTGGGCGATAGTTTGTAACAATGCTTTTATCCCCTTTTTTAAAGAGAGGAATCACTACAGCCAACTTAAGTCTGTCAGGGACAATCCCATCTTCTAGGGATGCATTGTATATGTTGCATAAGGTGGGACTAACAAATTTATAACAGTGTTTCAGTATTTTACTAGAAATATTGTCCACACCAGCAGAATTTTTGTTTTTTAATGATCTAATTACTCTTATGACTTCGCTTACAGTAAATGGAGATAAGGATAACTGTGGGATTCTGTTGCTAATAGCTTTCTGTAGGAGGGACAATGATTCTTCCATAGAACCATTACAGCTTGTCTTCTCTGCTGCTCTCAAAAAGTGGTTATTAAATATTTCTGCAACCAACTCAGGTTTCTTTATGATACTGTCCCCTGTTTTAATCTCTACCTGAGACATGTTCCCTGTTGTCCTGCCAGTTTCCCTCTTTATTACATTCCTTATAGTTTTAATTTTATTTTCTGAGCTTTCAATTTCTGATTTTATGCACATACTTTTAGAATTATTTATAACCTTCTTGAGAATGCTACAGTAAAGTTTGTAGTGTTGTCATTTCTTTGGATCATTACAAGTCCTGAGAGAACTGTATAACATCCTTTTTGTTCTACAAGATGTTGTTATCCCTGTAGTGATCCAAGACTTCTTGGCATTGCCTATATGACTATTTCTAACTACTTTTTTTTGGGAAAGATGGACTCAAATACAGACATGAATTCATTTAAAAATGAATTGTACTTTTTGTTTACATCTGTTTCCCTATCAACTCGGCTCCAGTCTATCTCTTTTAGGCTATCACTGAATTTTTTAAGGCCCTGTTCATTTATTATCCTAAAAGATTTCCAAGAATGCTCGGAACTGTTGCACACACTGATGTAATTGAGCCTAAGCAATTGACCACCATGATCAGAAAGGCCAAGGATTGGATGTACAATGATCTCATTCCATGTAGACTTATCTATAAATATATTATCTATCAGACTTTTACTGTTAACAGCAACCCTAGTTGGGAAATCTACTATTGTCATCAGATTATAAGACTCCATTAAATGTACTAAATCAGCTTTACTATTGCTCTCATTTAGGAAATCAACATTAAAGTCACCAGTAATTATCAAGTTCTTGGACTTTGAGTACAGTATGGATAATAAAGAATCTAAGTGCTTAAGAAATACATTCAAATTCCCTGAGGGAGATCTATACAGTGCTAACACTACAGCCGTGAAGTCATTTACACCACATACTTCAATTTGTTGCTCTATACAATGGCTCTTTAAATCTAATGCATTGTAAAATATGTTGTTTTTTACATAAATTACCACTCCACCTTTTTCCATGATGGTTCTTGAGTAATGCGCTGCCTGACACACAGTATTACTTGGTTAGTACATCACCACAAACATATGGACCGGGACTGTACATGCTTTGACAGTTTGCTACGTCTCTCTCTTCTAGGACTGACATGGTAGCTGCCTTGCATTTCTTAATGACTCTGACCTTGTCAACCACAAACCGAATCTTAGTACAGTCATGATTTCCCTGAAGAGATTACATGACAGCAGAGACTTGTAAAATTGTGTTACCCATTTCTCTAGCCAGTGAAGATTCATTCTATACCTTCAGATACAGTGTCATTTAGGAGTAGAACAGCAAGAAATACGTAGCTCCTCTAACAGTAATGACAGTTTATCACCTCCCAACACTACATGTGCCAATGTTTCAGTGCATTTTTGAATATGTTTGTTAACAGATTCATCAACACAACAAAAATTTACAATCTCAGTAGCATCTTATGTCTTAACTCATACTTTACTATTCATCAGAATCTTCATCGCTGCTCTTTGATTCGTCAGAGCTCCCTGCTGTACTTTGTTTTATTTCATAGTCAGAATTAGTTGAAATACCACCTACCGTATTTACCCAAATCTAAGCCGCACTCAAACCTGAAAAATGAGACTCGAAATAAAGGAAAGAAAAAAAAAAAAAAAATCCCGAATCTAAGCCACACCTGAAATTTGAGACTCGAAGTTCAAGGGGAGAGAAAAGTTTTAGGCCGCACCTCCAAATCGAAACAAAGTCAGTCCATTGTAATATGAGACACAATTTAGGTCGAATGAATGACGATACAGCTACAGTAGTTTGGTTCGAGTCGTAAGCTTAGCAGTTAAGCTTTACCAGGTAGCCTTTGCTATGCGTCAGGCGCTCCATCCGTATTTATACTGGTACCCTTCCTTTTTCATGTGCTTCATCTGGTTTGAATCAATTGCTTATTTTGCTTTGATCTGATAAGTGCCGTTTTCCTTGTTATAGGCGTTTATGTCACTCTAAGCTGAAAATGCATTACTGTACTGTGTCATGCATTGTTTGTCGCATTCTGATAGTGCGTGTTTGCGGCCTGTCGTCACTCGTGGCATGGCTTGCTTTTGTACACGCTACCGCTGCCTACAATTAAAAAAAAAAAAAAAAAAAAAAAAAAAAAAAAAAAAAAAAAAAAAAAAAGGAGAGAGAAATCATCTCATTAGCGAAACAATGGCAAGAGACTACTATTTGTTGTTCCTTACACTGCTGCTTTCTTTGATAATGATCAACAAGAACCAAATAATAGACTGCGTATGATAGAACATGTTCTGAACGAGAGTTAGGTGAAAATTTTTCTCCATTTGAAAATCTTTGCGGCCGCTTCTTTAGTACATCAAATTCTGCACAGAAATTAGAGTCATCTTGGATATAAAAATCTAGTCAGTTGCCGTGCTTCATTTCTGACTGTATCACTATTAGGCATAAGAATAATATGAATATAAACATGACACGATACGTATATTCTTCCGCGTTTGCTGTTGTCTCACTCTAGTTTCGTAGTTTATTAGGCAGACAGGATTTAAATAAGATAGCAGCAAACACGAAAGAATACGTGGCAAAATGTTTATATTCGTATTACTCTTATGATGAAGAGAATACTGCATGTGATTCACATTTCATCAGGTTCCTATTAGCAACCGTCTCTTCTCACAGGTAGGAAAAAATTCGGAACATTGAGTTGGCCATATTGACAAACATCCCAAACAGTCTTGCCGGTCGGATTTTCGTAATACATTGAAGTTCTGCTACATTCGAAGATGAACAATACGGAATTTGTATTTACTTCGTTGGATAATGTATGAAAATTGTCTTCCACCTTTTTTTTTTTAATTTATTTACTGACGCAGAGGTTTTGGCGCCAGTATTTATCTTTGTGCCTACGAAGCATGCCTGTGTAGCGCTACATATATTCGACGGCAGAAATTAGTTGTTTCAGCACCTACTGACATTTTTCAGAACTTCCACTTGCTTTGCACTCAATTCCAAGCCGCATGCTTTTTTTTGGATTACAAAAACCAGAAAAAAAGTGCGGCTTAGATTTGAGTAAATACGGTACATCCTCTCCTTTGGATTCAACTTCTTAAGTATTATATTTCAAGTCAACACCTGCTAATCTGTGAGACCGAAATGATGAGCCATACTACTCTATTTCACTGTACCTGTATGTTTCATTTGTATAACATTTTATTCCATCATAGATGCTGCACTTATAGTTTCATATATGCATTGCAGCAGCAGACACAATAAAAGTAGCAATCAGCAGTGCTTAGTTTGTTGAATGGGTAAAAAATATGCCATTGTCCCAGTTCCACATATCCCCAAAATTTGATTCTGCCAAATTCTGTACTCTCTGAAATCGAATGTTTAATCCAAAGATGAAAGTGAACAAGTTTGATGCAGTATTGCTAATATTGTTTATTACTCATCTTGCTGAATGAAGTGCATACCGTATCCTTTCTGAAAGGTTTGCAGAAGTAATGCACATACCAGTTTTCTAAAAACTTACATTGAGATTGTGCTCTCCTTCCTCTTGTACAAATTAGTAGAGCCCTTCGGATTACTCCACAATATGCCTCTTGGCAAGGTGGTAACGACAGTATTATGAAAAGGATAGATTGGCACTCACTGTATAGTGTAAATGTGTTGCTGGCAGGGGGGGGGGGGGGGGGGGTGGGGGGGGGGGGGAAAGGAACACCACCTATTATTAAACACGTAAGCTTTTGGTGCAAACCCCCCCCCCCTTCCCTCACACACACACACACACACACACACACACACGCACACGCACACACATGCGCGCAAATGCAGATCACACATACATGACCACTGTCTCCGGCTGCTAGGGCCAGACTGGGAGCAACTGTGCATCATGGGAGAAACAACGGTTGGGTGTGTGTGTGTGTGTGTGTGTGTGTGTGTGTGTGTGTGTGTGTGTGTGTTTTTTGTCCACTTTGGAAGAAGTCTTTCTGATGGAAAGCTTACGTGTTTAGTAGTCTTTTTGTTGTGCTTGTCTGTGACCTAACATCTCCTGTATACAGTGAATAGCAATGTATCTTTTTTATAATATGGTCATTACTCCAGCCTAGATTTCTATTGTTTGTTTCCTTTTAAGACCTTATAAAGACAGTTACTGACAATTTCTTTTTTCTTATTGGAGAAAAGTAAAACCATATGGGGGCCAGACGTAGATTGTAAATGAATATGGAATAGAGTATTTTTATTCTCCCTGTATGCAGTGTCAATAACGTCACCTCACACACTTCATTTCTGGCAGCACCTCCTTCTCAACACATGACTGTCCCCCACCACCTCACCATAGTCTTCAAGTTATATCCTATAGCACTTCTGGGTGGACAAATAGATGAAGGATGTAGTTTAAAACAGTATAACTAAACTTAAAAGTCAAACTGCCCTTTTATAGAGACTGCCATCATTATTTAAACATACTAAACAACATCAAAACAGTCAAAAGAAATTTTTTTTCAAAAGAGCGGAAAATTGTAGTGAAATTCATGAGAGGATTGTTTTAAATTGTTATATCTTAAATCAATAAGTATGTCAGCATTTCCCAGGATTTTCTGGCTTAATTAAGACTAGGTCATGCCACCACAGTGGTCAGACAGTGGACTTGACTTCCAGAGGACAACGGACCCGAATCCCATCGGGCCATCAAAATTTGGGTTTTCCTTGATTTCCCTAAATGATTTAAGACAAATGCTGGGATGGTTCCTTTGAAAAAGATGACATTCGGCTGAGGAAGCTAATTTCTGTGGCATGTCTGATGACACAGTGCTGGTGGAAGCACGAGTATTTCAGAGCACACCATTCATTGCACATTGTTAAACATAGGGCTCTGCTGCAGACAACCCCTGTATGTTCCCATGTTGACAACACAGTTGAATTACAATTTCTGTGGCTCAGGAGCATTGAGATTGGGCAGTGAATCAATAGAAATGTGTCATCTGGTTGAATCATTCGAGTTTCGCATTACACCTACTTGACGGTTTTGTGCACATACACTGTCAACAGAGTGAATTGGTGCTTGAAAGGTGCACTTTGCTACAGACTTAGGCCAGTGGGAGCAATATTATGCTATGGAGGACATTCACCTGGTCTTCTATGGGTCCTGTGGTAGTAACTGAAGGCTCCATAACAGCTTTGTTCTGTGTGAACATTATTGTGCACTGTCCGCACCCTGTCCCTAATGAAGGTGACATGTTTCAACAATATGACTTTCAGTGTCACGAGGCCAGAATCAAATTCACCCCTTCTGAATCTGATGGAATACATCTGCGATGCTATCAGATACCAGTTCTGCACCCAGAAACCACTGATCTCCAATTTATGGGAATTACATGACCTGTGCTTAGACATGCGGTGCTGCATAATGCTGGGAACATACCTCACATAATGCTGGGAACATACCTGAAATTTGTTGAACTTGTCCCACACAAAATCACTGCTGTATTGTGTTCCAACAGTGGACAAACACATTATCAAACAGGAGGTCATAGTGTTTTGTCTCATCAGTTTATATATTCAATGCTTGAATGAAAGGTGTGCTCTTTTCCTTTTTTCTGGCATTGCGTGTATGTGTAAAGCGGGATGTTCTACCATATGGGCTTGTTTATATGATGGCTGTCAGTATTACCACCTGCACAGATACTAAATGCTCCTTTTCTGAAGACCTTTTATCTTGAGAACACTTTCAACTTTGTTTCACAAATGGCAGCACAGTTTCATGTAATTGTTAAAATAACACTTTCAGCAAAAGATGTGTGCGTTGGAGTGGGGAAAAAGATTGGAGATGTATGTAGTTTAATTTTCATAAATTGTTAAGAAGGTTAACAGCTTGGCATGCTAAGATAAATTCCCACATTCTCTAAAAAGAGAGAAAAAGATTAATTTAACAGAATCAGTGAGGTATACAAATATAACAACAGACTTGTAGAACCATTATTTTGTAGGTTAGATTAGATTAGATTCAGCTTTTGTTCCAAGACCCAAAACATGAGACGATTCTCATGGGTGAGTAACATGCCAGAAAGTATAACATAAAAAATATAAAACATTTGAATACCCTGATCATTTGTCAGGAGATTGTCAAACTAGGTGAATACAATACAAACTGGAACAGCTAATATTTTCAGAATTGATACGCTGTCAGACTGAAACATTGTTATGCACTATTAATAAATTTATCAAACAAAAAGTACATAATCTTGACTGTTATGACAAAGTGCTCTCAGAACTGAAATCTAACAGACATTCTTATTTAAGCTGGCCTAACAGCCACTGTTAAGATATTCATCTATTGAGTAGGATGAGTTACCTATCAAAAAGTCTTTCAAACTCTGTTTAAACCATGCTTTATCTGATACCAAGTTTTTAATGGTGTCTTTCTTCCACAGATAAATTGTGTTGTAATGCGAGGTTTTAATGAAGATGAAGTGTGCAGTTTTGTGGAGTTAACAAAAGAGAAAAATGTTGATGTAAGATTTATCGAGTACATGCCTTTCAGCGGCAACAAATGGAATGATGGGAAGATGGTCTCATTTAGTGAAATGGTCCAAATAATTAGAAAGCAGTGGCCTAATTTTGATCCTCTGCCCAATGGGCCCAATGATACCTCAAAGGTACGTGCAGTATTACATATGAACATACATTGAAAATAATTTAATGTTTATGACTTACTACCAATCACAATAATTCTTCACATCTGCTGGTGGTATGAGAGATGGACTGGTTTAGTTACATATTTCTCATCCCATTCAGTAAGTCTGTCCTGGCCTGGGTTTCTCTGCAGCTTTTCTACAACTCTCCCCATTTCCTAAACCTTGACAATCATTTTCTTTCTTCCGTTTTCCGTCCCCTTATTGTTTCTGCCAGAAGAAGAAGCCACTGGCTCCGAAAGCTTGCACATTTCCATAACTTTAAGGGGAGTTACAAGGGGAAAACATTCTTTTTCACTTTTTCGGGTTTTTACCTGATTATAAAATTTGCAATTTTCCAAATAAAATGATATGTATATTACTTATAAACTTGCGTGGGAAGTATTTTATTTTATTTTCTAAAATATAATCTACACTAGTTGAAAATGTTAAAATTTTTACACGCATTACTTCAAGACCTAATAAAATCGGTAATTTTTTATATACAGGGTAGTCCATTGATCGTGACCGGGCCATATATCTCACGAAATAAGTGTCAAACGAAAAAACTACAAAGAACGAAATTTGTCTAGCTCGAAGGGGGAAACCAGCTGGCGCAATGGTTGGCCTGCTATAAAGCGCTGCCATAGCTCAAACTGATATCAACTGTGTTTTTTTAAATAGGAACCCCATTTTTTATTGCATATTCATGTAATACGTAAAGAAATGTGAATGTTTTAGTTGGACCACTTTTTTCGCTTTGTGATAGATGGCGCTGTAATAGTCACAAACATATGTCTCATAATTTTAGACGAACAGTTGGTAACAGGAAGGTTTTTTAAATTAAAATACAGAACGTAGGTACATTTGAACATTTTATTTTGGTTGTTCCATATGTGATACATGTACCTTTGTGAACTTATCATTTCTGAGAACGCATGCTGTTACGGCGTGATTACCTGTGAATACGACATTAATGCAATAAATGCTCAAAATGATGTCTGTCAACCTCAATGCCTTTGGCAATACGTGTAACGACATTCCTCTCAACAGTGAGTAGTTCGCCTTCCGTAATGTTCGCACATGCATTGACAATGCACTGACGCATGTTGTCAGGCATTGTCGGTGGATCACGATAGCAAATATCCTTCAACTTTCCCCACAGAAAGAAATCCGGGGACGTCGGATCCGGTGAATGTGCGGGCCTTGACAACCAATCCACCTGTCATGAAATATGCTATTCAATACTGCTTCAACCACACGCAAACTATTTGCCGGACATCCATCATGTTGGAAGTACATCGCCATTCTGTCATGCAGTGAAACATGTAGTAGTAACATTGGTTGAACATTATGCAGGAAATCAGCATACATTGCACCATTTAGATTGCCATCGATAAAATGGGGGCCAATTATCCTTCCTCCCTTAATGCCACACCATACATTAACCTGCCTAGGTCGCTGCTGTTCCACTTGTTGCTGCCATCATAGATTTTCCGTTGCCCAATAGTGCATATTATGGCGGTTTAGGTTACCGCTGTTGGTGAATGATGCCTCATCGCTAAATAGAATGCATGCAAAAAATCTTTCATCGCCCTGTAATTTCTCTTGTGCCCAGTGGCAGAACTGTACATGACGTTTAAAGTCATCGCCATGCAATTCCTGGTGCATGGAAATATGGTACGGGTGCAATCGATGTTGATGTAGCATTCTAAACACCGACGTTTTTGAGATTCCTAATTCTCACGCTTTTTGTCTGCTACTGATGTGTGGATTAGCTGCCCCAGCAGCTAAAACACCTACTAGGGCATCATCATTTGTTGCAGGTCGTGGTTGATGTTTCACATGTGGCTGGACACTTCCTGTTTCCTTAAATAATGTAACTATCCGGCGAATGGTCTGGACACTTCAATGATGTCGTCCAGGATACCAAGCAGCATACATAGCACACGCCCCTTGGGCATTTTGATCACAATAGCCATACATCAACACGATATCGACCTTTTCCGCAATTGGTAAACGGTCCATTTTAACACAGGTAATGTATCACGAAGCAAATACCGTCCGCACTGGCGGAATGTTATGTGATACCACATACTTCTATGTTTGTGACTATTACAGCAGCTGGCTGGAGTGGCAGAGCAGTGCTAGGCGCTACAGTCTGGAAACGCGCGACCGCTACGGTCGCAGGTTCGATCCTGCCTCGGGCATGGATGTGTGTGATGTCCTTAGGTTAGTTAGATTTAAGTAGTTCTAAGTTCTAGGGGACTGATGACCTCAGAAGTTAAGTCCCATAGTGCTCAGAGCCATTTGAACCATTTTTGACTATTACAGCCCCATCTATCACAAAGCGAAAAAAGTGGTCCAGCTAAAACATTCATATTTCTTTACGTACTACATGAATATGTAATAAAAAATGGGGGTTCCTATTTTTAAAAAATGCAGTTGATATGAGTTTGACCCATGGCAGTGCCATCTACCAGGCCAACCATAGCGCCATCTGGTTTCTCCCTTCAAGCTAGACGAATTTCGTTCTTTGTAGTTTTTTCATTTGATGCTTATTATGTGAGATATTTGGCCCGGTCACTATCAATGGACCACCCTGTAGAAAGCTGTGGATTGCTGTGTTATAAAGGTTAAATTATGTGTTTGTATTGGTAGCACTGTCAAAAATAGTATCGTATCTTTTCATAGTATAAACATGCTTTGTATATCGAAGTGCTAACATTTTTCTGAGGAATAGTGACGAATAGACTGGTAAATCTCTCAAAAAGTATGACTCCAAAATGAAGTGTTTTTAAGAAATGTGGGTTTCATGGTAATAAATTTTTGAATAAAGAGAAACATTGTGTTCAGCATGTGGTGTGTGAAGTTACAGACAATGGAATACTCGCAAACTCATGAGTATCTAGAGAAACACCCATTAGTGCTTCGAAGATTAAAATAAAACATAGTGATAACACAGTTATCTCAAAACAAAACTCATGTAAATGGTAGGTTAGGTTATATTCTGATACATCTACACATCGTAACAGGGGTGTTATGTGAATGTGTGTGCCGTATGTATGTGGTGGGCCAGTTAGTTTACATGAAGACATTGAGGTATCAAATGGACTAGCCAGGAAACTTATCATTAGTTCTGCCAGTTGTAAATATACTCATTCATTTTGGAGTTCTGATAAGTGTAAAGATAATTATTTTGAAATAAATGTTAGGTGGTTTTATGGATTGAGAGCTATTGGCAAAGGACACACTGCAGCAGAAACAATGTGTGTCGTGATGTATATGCCACGCCCACTTTGTAAAATAGACAAGTATGCAGGATTTATTGGAGCTGCTGTGAAATCCACTGCATGTGAGTCAATTAAGGGTGCTGCAAATGAAGCTGCTGAAATAAACGATGGTATGATTGACATATCAGTAGCTTTTGGGGCACTTGGTAGAAGCGCAGCTGAAGTTCTAAGAATTCTGTTGCTACAGTGACCAGTGGTGGATACTGGAAAGCTAATAGATTTCCAGATTTTAACCAAACATTCTTATAAGTATAAATCAGGGAATGAAGAAGGGCATATCTGTGACAGAAATTATGAAGGACAACTAGTCATACGGAGGCCTGTGCAGCTGTTGAAATTTATAATCGATCTGTAAACTAAAGGGGAGTGTGTTACACTAAGTTCTTAGGTTGTGCAGACTCAAATGCATATAACAGTGTAGTAGCCACTCAGCCTTATGGTGAGAAGCTTATCACAGAACTGGAATGTGTTGGTCATGCCCTCCTGGATCTGGTTCATGGTGCAATTACCGCAATGCCCAGTACTCAAACAGGTCATACAGCCATAAACATTATATCCCAGCAGCAGTTGTGGATATCATAAAACCTGTTTACAGAGACCTGGCAATCCTGAATTATTGAAGAAGTGTCTGCATTGTCAGACTCAAAATCCCAATGAGTCGTTCAATAATCTTATAGCGTCAGTGTCATCGTAACTGCCGTCTGCGTCACGTCTGCTGTGCAGCGAGCTATGCTGATTTAAGTATTAACTCTATTTTTCTTACTTGTAACTTCTTCTTCCGTGTGTTTTTGCTTTTAGGAAACTTTAATTGTCGAGTGCTACTAATAGTGTTCCATAGATTTTGTGTTTGTTTTGAATACAGTCAGAGAAAGTCCGTTTAGTCAGCCATAGTTCCAGTAGTGCTAGTGTTTGTTTTCAATACAGTCCAGAGACAGGTAGTGCTATTTTCATTGTTTTCTACAGGAAGTGTCTAGTAACCACAGTTTAGTCAACTATCAGCCGCCTTTAGTGAATTAGCAGTCTAGTTATAAGTTGATTAACTCTCTACAGTAAATTGATTTCTTAAGATGGATAGGATGTGAGACTGCTGTGTACGGACACAGGAGGAGCTGGCCACTGTTCGCAAACAGCTGAACGTGTTGATGGCCGCGGTTAGCCATCTTCAGGCAGTGGTGAGTCTGGTGCGTTGCATGGTACACCCCAGGTGTTACATGCTTCACCCACTGACCCTGCTGTCGACACATCTTTGCGGATACCGGGCGCGGTTGTGCCACCCTCTTCCCAAGGGGAGTGGCGGGTTCAGCGGCGTTCGCGGCGCACGAGGTGGAGGGTCAGTGTGGAGGCTGGCCGTGTGGCATCGCCCGTTCTGCCTGTGAGTGGACATGTGGCCACTCCTTCAGCAAGGTCCGAGCAGGCACATGGGGGGAGGGGTTTATTAGTTATTGGGAGCTCCAACGTTAGGCGGGTGATGGAGCCGCTTAGGGAAATAGCGGAAAGGTCGGGGAAGAAGGTCAGTGTTCACTCTGTCTGCTTGCCGGGGGTCTCATCCGAGATGTGGAGGAGACCGCGCCGGCAGTGATAGAGAGCACTGGGTGCACCCGACTGCAAATTGTTGCTCATGTCGGCACCAATGACTCCTGCCGTCTGGGTTCAGAGGTCATCCTCAGTTCGTTCAGGCGGTTAGCGGAGTTGGTGAAGGCGGAAAGCCTCGCGGGGTGGAATCTGAGCTAGCTATTTGTAGTATCGTTCCCAGAACCGATAGTGATCCTCTGGTTTGGAGCCGAGTGGAAGGCTTAAACCAGGGACTGAGACGATTCTGCGGAGATCTGGGGTGCAAATTTCTCGACCTCCGCTATCGGGTGGAGAAATGTAGGGTCCCCCTGAATAGGTCACGCATGCACTACATGCAGGAAGTGGCTACAAGGGTAGCGGAGTATATGTGGAGTGCACATGTGGGTTTTTTAGGTTAGAGAATTCCCTCCCTAGGCCCGGCAAGACACCTCCTGAGATGCGGCAAGGTAGGAGTAGACAAAATGCAACAGGGAATAACAATATTAATGTGCTAATAGTAAACTGCAGGAGCGTCTATAGAAAGGTCCCAGAACTGCTCTCATTAATAAGCGGTCACAATGCCCACATAGTACTAGGGACAGAAAGTTGGCTGAAACCAGATGTAAACAGTAATGAAATTCTAAACTCAGATTGGAGTGTATACCACAGAGACAGGCTGGACAGTGAAGGGGGAGGCATGTTTAAAGCAATAAGAAGTGCAATAGTATCGAAGGAAATTGACGGAGATCCGAAATGTGAAATAATTTGGGTGAAGGTCACGGTTAAAGCAGGCTCAGACATGGTAATAGGATGTCTCTATAGGCCCCCTGGCTCAGCAGCTGTTGTGGCTGAGCACCTGAAGGATAATTTGGAAAATATTTCGAGTAGATTTGCCCACCATGTTATAATTCTGGGTGGAGATTTTAATTTGCCGGATATAGACTGGGAGACTCAAACTTTCATAACGGGTGGCAGGGACAAAGAATTCAGTGAAATTTTTTAAGAGCTTTATCTGAAAACTACCTTGAGCAGTTAAACAGAGAACCGACTCGTGGCGATAACATATTAGACCTTCTAGTGACAAACAGACCTGAACTATTTGAAACAGTTAACGCAGAACAGGGAATCAGTGATCATAAAGCGGTTACTGCATCGATGATTTCAGCCGTAAATAGAAATATTAAAAAAGGTAGGAAGATTTTTCTGGTTAGCAAAAGTGACAAAAATCAGATTTCAGAGTACCTGACGGCTCAACACAAAAGTTTTGTTTTAAGTACAGATAGTGTTGAGGATCAGTGGACAAAGTTCAAAACCATCGTACAATATGCGTCAGATGAGTATGTGCCAAGCAAGGTCGTAAGAGATGGAAAAGAGCCAGCGTGGTACAACAACCGAGTTAGAAAACTGCTGCGGAAGCAAAGGGAACTTCACAGCAAACATAAACATAGCCAACACCTTGCAGACAAACAAAAATTACGCAAAGCGAAATGTAATGTGAGGAGGGCCATGCGAGAGGCGTTAAATGAATTCGAAAGTAAAGTTCTATGTACTGACTTGGCAGAAAATCCTAAGAAATTTTGCTCCTATGTCAAAGTGGTAGGTGAATCAGAACAAAATGTCCAGACACTCTGTGACCAAAAAGGTACTGAAACAGAGGATGATGGACTAAAGGCCGAAATACTAAATGTCTTTTTCCAAAGCTGTTTCACAGAGGAAGACTGCACTGTAGTTCCTTCTCTAGATTGTCGCACAGATGACAAAATGGTAGATATTGAAATAGATGACAGAGGGATAGAGAAACAATTAAAATCACTCAAAAGAGGAAAGGCCGCTGGACCTGATGGGATACCAGTTCAATATTACACAGAGTATGCGAAGGAACTTGCCCCCATTATTGCAGCAGTGTACCGTAGGTCTCTACAAGATCGTAGCGTTCCAAAGAATTGGAAAAGGGCACAGGTCATCCCCGTTTTCAAGAAGGGACGTCGAACATATGTGCAGAACTGTAGACCTATATCTCTAACGTCGATCAGTTGTAGAATTTTAGAACATGTATTATGTTCGAGTATTATGACTTTTCTGTAAACTAGAAATCTACTCTGTAGGAATCAGCATGGGTTTCGAAAAAGACGATCGTGTGAAACCCAGCTCGCGCTATTCGTCCACGAGACTCAGAGGGCCTTAGACACGGGTTCCCAGGTAGATGCTGTGTTTCTTGACTTCCGCAAGGCGTTCGATACAGTTCCCCACAATCGTTTAATGAACAATTTAAGAGCATATGGACTGTCAGACCAATTATGTGATTGGATTGAAGAGTTGCTAGATAACAGAATGCAGCATGTCATTCTCAATGAAGAGAAGTCTTCCGAAGTAAGAGTAATTTCAGGTGTACTGCAGGGGAGTGTCGTAGGACTGTTGCTATTCACAATATACATAAATGACATTGTGAATGAAATCGGAAGTTCACTGAGGCTTTTTGCGGATGATGCTGTGGTATATCAAGAGGTTGCAACAATGGTAAATTGTACTGAAATGCAGGATGATCTGCAGCGAATTGATGCATGGTGCAGGGAATGGCAATTGAATCTCAATGTAGACAAGAGTAATGTGCTGCGAATACATAGAAAGAAAGATCCCATATCATTTAGCTACAATATAACAGGTCAGCAATTGGAAGCAGTTAATTCCATAAATTATCTGGGAGTATGCATTAGGAGTGATTTAAAATGGAATGATCATATAAAGTTGATCGTGGGTAAATCAGATGCCAGACTGAGATTCATTGGAAGAATCCTAAGGAAATGCAATCCGAAAACAAAGGAATTAGGTTACAGTACACTTGTTCGCCCACTGTTTGAATACTGCTCAGCAGTGTGGGATCCGTACCAGATAGGGTTGATAGAAGAGATAGAGAAGATCCAACAGAGAGCAGCATGCTTCGTTATAGGATCATTTAGTAATCATGAAAGCATTACGGAGATGTTAGATAAACTCCAGTGGAAGACTCTGCGGGAGAGACGCTCAGTAGCTCTGTATGGGCTTTTGTTGAAGTTTCGAGAACATACCTTCACCGAGGAGTCAAGCAGTATATTGCTCCCTCCTACGTATATCTCGCGAAGAGACGATGAGGATAAAATGAGAGAGATTAGAGCCCACACATAGGCATACCAACAATCCTTCTTTCCACGAACAATACGAGACTGGAATAGAAGGGAGAACTAATAGAGGTACTCAAGGTAGCCTACACCGTCAGGTGGCTTGAGGAGTATGGATGTAGATGTAGATGTAGACCAAAAAATGTTTTTCTTGTAATGAAGACACTAAAGTGGGGGTGAGTCATGCTGTTATTGCTTTTAATGATGGCAACATTGGTAGTGTGAAAGTGCTACAACATATGGGAATTAATTCTGGAGCAAACTGCATCAGAGAATTTGAATGGATGGACAAGGTTTGCAATGGTAAAGCACTATATGCAGCACAGTTGGCCACTACGGAGTCCAGAAAGAAGAAAACAAGAAAAAACTTAAAAAAGGTCAAGAGGATGATATACAGTATGGTGCAGGGTGCTTCTGAGTGACTAAAAATAAAATGTTAAGCATATATTGAGTTACAGTCTATTAAAACTTTAAAAACTCTTCTTGAAAATTTAGATTTTCTCTTGCATTTTTCCCTAAATCTCAGAAACTACTTCGAGTAGCGAATTAAAATTTTCAGGGAGTAATAACATACGTATTCTGAGTCTTCTGAACTAAAAGAAGAACATAATATTATGCATAAATAAAATTATTTAGAATAACATACAAAAAAGTACACAAAATTTTAACTGTGTAATTAAAAAATTGCATTTCCAAAAGCAGTGGCTGAAATGCAATTATTGTAAGACTCAGAACATATAGTTTAATGTCCTGTAAAAGTTTCTTGTCAATGGCTACAGTTGTTCCTGAAATACGGGGAAGTTAAGTCACCAAATTTAACATTGTCAGGATAGGGCGTTCAAACTCCCCTTAATGCACATTTTCTCCTTCCTCCACTTGGTGAGCAACACATTTATAGTATTTACACAACAGCAGTAGCTATTTTCTTACAATTTCTTTTTGCAGGCATACCATGTCCCGGGCTTCAAGGGACGTGTGGGATTTATTACCTCAATGAGTGAACACTTCTGTGGCACGTGCAACCGTTTACAGATAACAGCTGATGGCAATTTGGAGGTGTGACTCTTTGGGTATTCAGAGATATCTCTCAGGTGAGTGATGAAACATAGAATAATCATGTCCAAGTGAAAATTCATGCGAGGAAACCATAAAATTACTAGAAGACTGACAGACTGATCAGTATTTTACCTTCAGGAGGTGAAATTCCAAAACTTCTTATAGACACATTCGTTCCTCTTGTCCTCACATTAGTTGTGGAGTCCGAGTGACCTTTCAGACCTTCAGAAACTTATCCCTCTTTCCTCTCTCATGAAGGAACTGATAGTTCCAAATGCTGAGTATAGAATAATACTTTCAAACTGTTTGCCATGCACATTAGGTATGTGGTTGGTATATGGAAGAGATAAACTGCAGTTAAATCCAGCAGGTATGAAATGAGTAATCTTTTCTCGAAGATTTCAGCTTGCACCCTCCTCCCTCCCAGACATACAAACCAGATACCTCTAGCTAAATAATTTGTGAGTATATATAATTTGCCTCT
The DNA here is from genome assembly GCF_021461395.2 of Schistocerca americana. Lineage (NCBI taxonomy): Eukaryota > Metazoa > Arthropoda > Insecta > Orthoptera > Acrididae > Schistocerca > Schistocerca americana. The sequence goes on from NC_060123.1 coordinate 767,357,488, forward strand.
GTCAACATCATGTTACACTAACCTATTTGTGAGATTAAATTAAAGGAAAGTAATCAGAACTGGAAATTATGTAAAGACATTTTTGGCTATGTCCCTGTGTTGTATTAAAGTTAACATAGTATTTCTGTCCATGTGATGGTAACTATGATTCGCCAGCCACCGTTGCCGAGCGGTTCTAGGTGCTTCAGTCCAGAACTGCGCGACTGCTACGGTCGCAGGTTTGAATCCTGCCTTGGCTCAGATGTTAAGTCCCATAGTGCCCAGAGCCATTTGAACTGTGATTCATGATTATCAGAGTCTATATGTTCCAAATAAAAATTGGAACTTCATGTGTATAAATGTACAAATTATTAGACAATGGGACCAACAACTGACACTTTTAAATTGATGACTAGACGAAGACTTGGCGATAAGTTTGTTTCAGGACATGGTAAGGGGGGTGAGGGGTGGGAAGAATCAGCTCTCTCTTTGTGAGCATACCAGAAATCCTTTATCAACCGAAGGTAAAATAAGATATAAAAATACAGGGTCAAACAATTAATTTAAGTATCTTAAAAACCAAATGACTAATAAAATTGGAAGCTAAGAAAAGTAAGTTCATAGTAAGTTGGGGTGAAACACAGGGGGCTGCAACATATTGCCATTGTTGTTTGACTTGTCTATCAAAGAAAAAAGAAATGGATCAAAACAAAATAAAAGTGAGAATGGAAATGTATCAGAAGAAAATAGGAATAAGCAAGGAACATATTCTTTAATTAAGAAAAAAAAAAAGACATGTGAGGCAGATGTTCCTACAATTTTATGTTCAAAGCACAGCAGCCTGTGAAAGCAAAATATTTATGACATTGAAAAAAGAAAATCAGTGAGTGAAAAGTGTGTGTAGGTGAACTGTGGTGAAAGACTGGATATTGGAACTTCTGTTATGCTGCCCAGTATTAGTTGACTTGGTAGTAAAGGAGCAAGTTTGCAAGGGCAGATAACTGTTTGGCTACGTAAAATAGAGTGGGAGTATGGAAAAGCTAGTCCAAGATAGGATGAAAAAGATAACAGCAACTTAAAAAATGAACCCCATGAACCCCATTCCCATCTAGTGAATGCAGTGGTTGACAATATCTTGTGACATTCACCTATAAGGCTCAAACAATAATTGCTAAATAAAAATACAAAATGTTGACAAGACTGTATCTAAGCTGTCACTCTCTTTTGAAACAAGGGTGTTTAAACCAACAAACACGCAGGAAAGCATGGACAACTCACACACTAGAGAAGGATGGGCAGTATCATTGAAGGAGTGAGCATGAACCGTGTGGAATATGTGTGGTACAAGTAAAAAAAAAAAAAAAAAAAAAAAAAAAAAAGTAATGATAGTAAAATTCCAATCCCGGGAGCGGAAAGACTTACCTTAGGGGGAAAAAGGACAGGTATACACTCGCACACACGCACATATCCATCCACACATACAGACACAAGCAGATATATATATGTCTGCTTGTGTCTTTATGTGTGGATGGATATGTGCGTGTGTGCGAGTGTATACCTGTCCTTTTTTCCCCTTAAGGTAAGTCTTTCCACTCCCGGGATTGGAATGACTCCTTACCCTCTCCCTTAAAACCCACTTCCTTTCGTCTTCCCCTCTCCTTCCCTCTTTCCTGATGAGGCAACAGTTTGTTGCGAAAGCTTGAATTTTGTGTGTATGTTTGTGTTTGTTTGTGTGTCTATCGACCTGCCAGCGCTTTCGTTCGGTAAGTCACCTCATCTTTATTTTTATATATAGAAGTTTATTATTTTATTTACCGGTCTTGCAGTTTCCTTGATTTCTTGCAAAGTACAGTACAATGAAAACCTACCATATTGCATAACAAGTAGATGAGTATAAACTTCAGAATAGCATCATCGCCATTAAATGACCTATGTTTTCTTTACTAACAAGAGAAGGGACAGAAGCAATAAACACAAAATCAGAACTGCTTTTGCTTGATTACAGCAGGGACAATAATTTTTAACATCTACATTTACAACAGATCATATTTACAAAATGTTTTCGAAATTTGCTCTGTTTGCTCAAATGAATGTATTGCACTGCTCAATAATTCATTTACACTCAACCCCGACTGCTGCACGTGCTGTGGGGTGTGTCATCTGGTTATGTCATATGTTCAGTGTTTCTCACCAATTTTTGGGGTATTTTGAAATGTACAAAAAGGAAAATGCAGAAAGTTATCACATTTTGCTGCACATTACCTGCGTCACAGAAAAATAATGTATACAAATCTTCTCAGATTTGCCACTGAATAACTTTGTCCAAGCCTCACAATATTTCACCAACACAACTGTTCGTCATCTTCAGGTAGTGGTGGGTCCTGTCATCACTGCTGCAAGATGTGGCTGGTGATATTCGCACAGCAGAATTGAAATTTGTCAGGCTAGAAGCAGGAGTACGAATGTGTGGACAGGCACTCCCAGTTGGATGTAAATGCCATTCATAGTAGCCTTCTGCTTATGTGTTGTGGGCAATGACTGCACTTCTGGACACTCGTGTGGTTAAGAGCTGAATTAACTCTCTGCAAGGTACTGCATCAGGTCATACATCGGAGGATCTGGTTTCTACTGTTTTAATTTCATGGCAGTCAGTGCTGGATTCTGGGCAGTGCTTAGTCAAAATTCCATATTCCTGTTGGTAAGATTGCCCACCGTATGGATACATGCCTCATTCTTAAAAACACAGTCCTAGAGTGATGATGCTGAGGATAAAATTTCAGTCCTCTTGGGAAACGTGTGGTGCCCTGTATTCAGGCAGTGCTCTGCTACCATTAATTTACTGGGTGGCATTTTTGTCAGCGCTGTTGAACACAGTGTTCTTGCACAATGTGAGGTGTCTGCCCTATATAAGGTTTCCCATAATGGCATCAGATCTTATATATGATCTGTGTTTTCTAAGGTCAAGATTGTCTTTAACTGAACACAAACAATTCCTTAGTTTTGCTGGTAGACGAAAAACACACTTGATTCTGTTTCTCTTAGCGATTCTTTTAATTTTGAAAACATGCCACTGAAATATGGCAAGAAAGCCATTTGCAGTGCTTGTCTAAGTATCTTCATTTACATCCCTACACTGAACTTGCTTTGCTCAGAACACATTGCAAATCTGTTTACAAGAATAAACATTCTGCTGGAACACTGTTCTTAGGTGTTACAGTTCACCAGGCCGACTGTCGGTATCTGAAATCACGTGTGCTCTATGTGCCAGGGAGTGTAAGACACTACCACATTGTGCAGGGTGACGGCAACTTTTGGACCCCAAATATAACTCTGCGTGTATCAGTTTGCAGTAGAGACTAAGCCCCAGTGCTATGTCAGCTTTTCTTCTAACCGTGACATCCAGGAATGGTAAGCTGCTATCTTTTTGTACTTCCACAGTGAACTGAATATTCAGATGGAGCGAGTGCAAATGCTGCAGGGACATAGGTAGTGTCTGTATTATGTGGGCCACACCACAAATGTCTCTTCAGCATTCTGCCAGAAGGAGGAATGTTGGATATTTACTAAGGGAAATAGAGGATCTCCCATGGGAACACTGTCCACTTGATTAAAGTAGTTGGTGTTACATAAGAAATAGGATGAGGTATGCACATGTTTAAACAGCATCACAATTTCTTTCTCAAACTTGCTGCTAATAACCTCTAATGAGGGCTGCAGGGGCACTTTTGTAAGTAATGATATAACATTTGAGCTAACTAAAAGATCTGAAAGTTCTAGTTTAAGCATCTTCAGGTATTCTATGAAATCCTCTGAATTCTAAATATGATGGTCATAGTCATCCACATGATAAATTTCAAAGCTGTCACGTGGAAATTGCCAGTTGCATCTTGCAGCAGTGATGGTGGAAATCACCACCACCTGAAGATGCCAAAACGTTGTGTCACTGAAATATTGAGGGAGGGACTTGCATAATGTTATCTGGTGGGAAACCCAAAGTGTTTTTGCAACAGATCTATTAGGCAAGCCTGAAAAGTCACATATACTCCAAGCAGTAAGTACCTGTTATAAAATGGTCACATTAGTGAGCTTGGCAATTAATTAAGAGTTTATCAATAAATTTGGCTTCATTTTGCAAGAAATTGTGCTGTGTTCCAGTACTCCCTCTTCAACAAAACTAATGTCAGTTTCTGCTCCACCTCTTCAGCCCGAGATCCTATGTATACTCTTGAGCATTTGTGTAAGATACCTGTTTATTTATAAAAATGAAAGTAACTTCTATCATGACTTTCCCATTTTTGTCCAGTGGGTTTGTTATCCTGCTGTTGCCTACTGCAGACTACAAGATTACTGTTGAAGATTTCTGCAAAGTTTTTCTTCCTTTTTAGTGTACCAACATTTCACTGTGTGGTGTTGGCCTGGTACTGTTTAACGGGTGTTTTAACTGTTGTTTCAGAGATGCAATACGAAGCAAATGCAGTGAGGATGACTTGCTTGCCATGATTGGGGCAGCAGTGAGAAGAAAGAAGAAACAACATGCAGGTAAGATACATTACAGCAAATGTAACTCTATAGATAGAAAGAAAATTTCTGCTTAACAAGTCATAGCAAACATAAGAGCAAAACAGAACGAAAAACAACAGTGATAGAACCTGTGTTTTTTGTGTAAACTTGGATTTAATTTTTTATTTAGTATTCATTCTGATTAATGCCCATTGGTCAACAGTATATTTCAGCCCTAGAATTTGGTTCTGCAAGGTCCACCAGATAACCATATATGGCTGTTGTAACTCCTTTATTGGACTTCAGAAGTTTTCCAGCAACAAATCTTTTTTTTTTTTTCTTTCTTTCTTTCTTTTTTTTTCTTTTTTTAAAAAAAGCTAAAATGCAGAAAACATCATAAAGCAAACACTCACAGAAAAGCATCAGTGTCCTTGAAACAATGGAAACTCCAGTAGGAATATCAACAATGTTGGAAAAGACAGATTACTACTTACTGATGAAGGCTGTGGCTGAAAGCTTTATGTAAGTGTCTTTTAATTCTGCCCATCTGCAGCCTAAGGTATCTTCTTTATGGTAAGTAACAGTCTGTCTTTTCCTTCATTATTCATTAGTGTTCTTTTTTTTTATTGCTGTTTAGCAAGCATCGTGTGGTATATAAGGGATGTGAATAGCGTCAGATGTTGAATCATCACTCTGGAGGATATGAAGGTGCTGCATATTGGTGTGAGACAGCATTATCTGATGAGAGTTTGAAAGAAACCTCATTGTGGATGTCCATTTGGTCCCCTGGTTAAACCTTGCAACATCTGTATTTTTGGAGTATTTGGATCTGACAGTGGCCTGATGTTGGAAAGTAAGGGCTTACTCATCATCAATGTTCCAGTTGACTACATCAGACCACTACAAGGGAGCATCACTGTGTAGTGTACTGAGTACATTGTAACCTGTTCACGTCTGTGACTGCCATCTGAGAACAAGTACAGTAAACTCTCGTGCAGCTACACTTTTGGCTAGCTAGATTGACACTTGACAAGTTTCAATTTGCGTGCACCTGGAGCCAAGCATTTGCTGGTGTTTTTTGGCAATCTACTGCTAATCAGTGCACTGGTGCGTGTCAAAAGTCCAAGTATCGTCAATTCGTGCGTGTGTTGGTTGAAGCTCTAGTGCGTTTCTTATTCGTATTGCATGGTTTCATGCCACTGCCATCTATTGGAACTCCTTGGAAGTACAGTACATACAGTATTGTTCTATGGAGCGCAACGTAGGCCTGTCGAAACTGACAATTAGAGTGCGCCACCTAACACTTTCCACTTGTTGTCGGTACATCAAAGCTGAGTGTTTAACAGTGAACGTACAACACCCTGTTGTGTTGCCACGTGGGCTTGGGTAGAACAGAGGAAATGGCATAGATGTATCGAATGCTTTCATTTGATGGCTGCCACAGCCTGGTTTCAAAAATCAAAAGTTTGTCAAGTGCATCTCGAGTGTTGTCAAGTTGTGCATTTGTGTGTTTCTGATTTGAGGTTTTGTGCTCCCACTATGTGCCTTAAAGTGTCCAGAGATAAAAGGGGCCAAAAACCATAAAGGACTCAGTCGAGTGTCTGTAAAAAGAACACTGAACGTGACTACGGGCACGTAACATAAAATGAATGTGATCTTGTTGGAAAAAGATCATCACACTTTGCAGAGAATTGATGCTGGTGAGCCACCCACAAAAGTTGCTGCAGAGTAGGAGTACAATTACTGATCGGAAGACAAATCGATCAGGAATTGAAAAATTTTTGTTCCATCCAAGCATTGGGCAGCGCAGTGAAATCTTGAAAAACAATGAGAAAAGGTGCACATCCTCAGTTAGAAGAGGCATTATTTTTGTGGCACGAATAAATAAGAGCCAAAGGTGTGTCAGTTTCAGGTCCTCTAATTTGTCAAAATGAGCTAATGAGCTGATAGAAGGAAAGAAGCAAGAATTCCTCGGAAGTAATGGCTGGCAGGATCATTTCAAGAAGCAGCATGGCATCCATGAAATTGCCATCAGTGCCAAATCATTATCTGGGGATGAAGCTGCTATGCTGATTTTAAGAAGAAACTGCACACAATCATTGACAAAGGAGGTTATACTGACAATCAACTTTACAAATGTGATGAAACTGGGTTGAATTACAAAATGCTGCCAACGAAAACCCTTGCCTCTAAAGAAGAAGAAATGGCTTCCAGATACAAAAAAATCAAAGAAAGATTTACTGTCCTCGCTTGCAGTAATGCCACTGGCAATCATAAACTGTGTCTTACTTTAATTGGCAAATCCAAAACACCAAGAGCATTTAGACACCAACCAACCAGCTTTCCCACTGAGGTACACGAATCAGTCTTAAGGCATGTATGAACAGTGCCGTGCCATCTTCAGAGAGTGGTTCCAGGCAGAGTTTGTTTCAGCTGTAGTAAATTACATGGAAGGAAAAGGACTTCCTTGAAAAGCGCTACTTCTTGTGGACAATGCTCCTTCTCACCCAGGTGATCTGCAAGATGGGGATATCAAAGTTGTATTTCTTCCACAAAATGTCACATCTCTATGTCAACCGATGGACCAAGGTATTCTTGAGGCGATGGAAAAACATTACAGACACAAGATGCTGGAATACTTAATAGGTGTGATTGATGCTGCAGATGATTTTGTGGAAGCTCTTAAAAAAATTGATGTTTTAAGTGTCATTCATTGATTGCTGAAGCTTGGAATCTAATTCCTCCAGTTCCTCTTGTTAGGTCTTGGAAAAAACTCTTAGATCGTAAGGCAACCTAAGTGGTGGGAAGGAGGAGACAACACCGAAACTCAAGCTGACATAATTTTGGTGAATTTACTGGAGAAGCTGGTTGTAAAGACACACACTTCGAAGACATTGAAGAGTGGATGGAAAATGGCATTTTTTCATGTGACTGAGGATGAAATCGTCCAAATTGTGACCGATCATAAAGCGTTAGAAGACTATGTTTCTGATGATGAATCAGAGAAAAATATTCCTCACACATTCTGTTACGAAGTGATCCAAACTGCCCTGGAGTACATCAGCCAACAGGAGGAGACGATTTATCCTGAAATAGTTTGATTTCAACGTTGGAGATGTATTGTTGCAGCAATAGTTTCTCAAGCAAAAAAAAAAAAAGAAAAAAAGACATTCGTGACTTCGTTACCAAAAAATAAACTCTAATGAAGCATCCTAGAACTTCTATGTCCATAACTTAAAAAGTTTTTTTTTTTTTTTTTACTTTTCTTGAAAGTTCCTCTGGACAGACTTTTCGTTCCTTTGAGTAATCTCTAGATTTGTTTCATAATTTTGTTCAGTAGTTTATTTTTTATTCAAAAGAGTAGGTAATAAAATTAAAACTCCTGTTTTTTCCTGCTGCCAAATAAGGGAGATTTTTTCTGTAAGAATGCAAAATAAACGAGCTTTGTTATACAGCATTTAAAAACTTTGAGTTTTCAATCATAGTTTGGTGCCTTTTTAACATGTCAACACAATTTTTTCAGTAAAAAAGTGTAGGGTTATTTGCAACCATATCAGTAATGTTTTACATACCCTACGCACGTTTTACGATCGTATTTCGCAATATTGACGCAATTTGGAGTGTTCACATGTGAAAACAGGGGGACTTTGATTTATCTGGAATTTTCGTTATCGGAACTGACCACCGTCCTGATCATTTCGGATAAACAGGAGTTCACTGTAATAGTCTCCTTGCAACATGCTGTGTCATACAGCTAGGAGCAGCCAGACTATGGAATTGCCGTCCTGCGCATAGGCTGCCATTAACACCCAAGCAAATGACTGCATGTGAAGTGGTGCCATGATCAAGAAGTATGGACTGCTAATGAATGGCGTCACATTATGTTCACTGATGAGTCCCAGTCCTGCACTGCTCCAAATGACTATCGTGGAGAAGTTTGACAGTGACCCGGGGAGATGGGGAGAGGTCCCATTCTTCCACATTTTGGGGGGGGGGGGGGGGGGGGGGGTCACAAAGGAGTCCCATGGTGTGGGGAGCCATTGGGTATGACTTCAGGTCACGGCTTGTAATGGCCGTGGGAACGCTGATGGTACAGCAGTGTGTAATAGTATTGTGGTGCTATTTTTCAACAGGCCGGTGCTTGTCCACATGTAGTATGTGTCTCTTTAAATTGTCTGTGTGATGTTGATATACTCCTGTGGCCAGTAAAATCCCCATATCTGTCCCCGATATAACATTATGGGACCAACATGGACGTCAACTCCATCCCACTGCCTGTATCCATGATTGCAATGTCCAGTTACAACAGTTGTGGATCACCTTTCTCAGGAGGGTATGCAGCAGCTTTACGACATCCTCCCGCACTGTCCAGGCCAGACAGGGTGCATTGCTGTATTGATAAGTGGGCTCAAACTGATAAGTTCTGTGTAAATTTGACTCTGTTTTGTTATCACTGAAATAACATCACATACCCTCTAAATTAGCTATGTTTCAATTTGTTTTCTCCCCACCTTCTGAGTGTCTCACTTTTTTTCAAGCAGTGTAATTTAAGACAGACATAAGAATATGAAAATGGGATGGCATATCACATTGCTATTCAACTATGCCCCGAAGAAAATTGTAAGATAATGGAGAAGAGCAGGTGCACTATTACACTGACTAGAACGTAAACTTAAAGATAGAATTATATTGTGTAACCTATACCGATGACATAATACTAATTGACAAAAACATCACTGATATGCTAAAGCAATTTGAAATATTAAGGGAGCAAGCTAGGAAAATTGGACTACTAATTTCACCTGGAGAAAAAATTCTTGGCTGATACCAAAATGGCACTGGGTGAACTTATATAGGCAATGACATAGTATTCGGTGTTAAATAGTTTAAATAATTTGGTGAAAAAGACCACTGAACATCATAATGAAAAGAAGGCCATAGAATCCAGACTTCAGAAAGTACAAACTGTCTCTCAGTTAACTAAAAGTATTTTTCCTGGAACTCTAAAATCTAACATTGTACAACAGTGATCAAATTAGAATTTCTTTATGCATGAGAGAGACTCTTTGTCCAACACAAGACATGAAAACAGCAAACTGAATTAGAAGAATGTAAAATTGTAGTAAAAATCTTAGGTCCAAGAATAAAGGATGGGATACATCACACAGAACCCAGTGTGAAATCTCCAGGCAAATTCCTAAAAGCTCTTGTTACAATGTGTCTCCAAGGAATCCAACTTGAGGGACATACAGAAAGAATGTATCCAAACAGGCAGCTCATTGGATTCCCACATACTTGAAAAATAAGATCCTACTGATGAAAACAAACAGGAAGAGACCTTAAGAAATTGGAATCACCACATTTACAGTATTCTGATGTAGTGATGAGTCACACAGAGTGCAGTTTCGCAGTAGCTTGATCGATGCTTGTACTTGTGTATGTAGTATATGCAAGTGTGTACAGCGTCTCTTCTGGTGTACTCACGATATGCTAATTTAGTGGCCGAGCAGTAAACCGGATCCCTACTCGGTTCCAGTGTGCTGTGCTAATTATTCTTCTTCACTTGACATTTATGCTTGGAGCTGCAAGAGAGGCCATTTTCCAGATAATGCCACAAAAACAACAAATTCTCAGATATCAGTTAAACTTACACGCTTCAACATCATAGACAACATTTCACATTAATATGTTGCAGAACACTAGATTAGTGTTAAAATTGCCAGAGTAAACATTGTTCTCCATGTGACAGATTGTCAAAAGATGTCCAAAATCGATAAATTTTATATCTCTGCACAGAGAAGCAGCTGGTTGGTCATTGTCATGTGTGGTGCTAATCAATGGGTCGAGCTCGTTGCTGGCACAGCGCCACCTCAGAGTAAGTGGCCCCTCATCCCAGCAGGTGTTGATGTTTAAACACCCGTATAGCTCCCAAGACTTACTGCGTCTGTGGATAACTCCATCTCTGCACAGAACTTCCCACATTTCCCACACAGTGGGCCCTCGTGTCTCTTACACACAATAAATCTTCAAACTTATTTCATTGGCTAAGTTAAATTTCGAGTGTGATGTGCTATTTCGTAAAAAATAGCAAACGGTAGACATGGATGTTATTGTGACTCTTTCCTAAGGCAACATTTGTGTATTACACTTGTAGAAGTGCACTGCAACATAAAACAGTAGACCGTAAGTTCAAACAATGGAAACTCCAGGTTGGAATATCAGCAGTGTAGGAAAAGATAGAGTGTTAATTACCATAAAGATGGCACGTTAAAATGCAGACAGGCACAGTTAAGACACTTACACATAAGCTTTTGGCCACAACCTTCATCAGAAAAAGAAATAGAAATACACACCATTCATTCACACAAGCAAGCACACCTCACACACACATGACCGCCAACTCCGACAGCTCAGACCAGAATGCTAGTCTGTAAGTTTGCTACACAATAAAATAATTATTCTGAGCTACAAGAAAAATGGATTCAAAGAACTAAACAGCTTGAAGAAAAAAAAGGGAAGCTCCCTGAAGCAACGTAGTTTCACGAGTGTGCATACCAGTGGTAAATTATGAGAGTCGCAACTCTCTGAAATGGATACAAAGGCCACCAGATTGCATTAGCTTTGTTTGTGTCTCGGATTGTTACCAAGAATGGTAGGAGCTATAAGAGATGTGAAGAGTGTAAGATGTTGAGTGATCCCTGTGAAGGACACAGATGCCCTGTACTTCTGTGAGTCAGCATTATCAGCACGCAACAAAATTTGAAGGGGCCTAATTGGGTGTCTCCATTTGCCAGGCTGATTGAATTATGCAATATGCAGATTTGTGAGTCATTCAGATGTGGTAGTGGCCCCATGTTGGACTGCTTGGGAACGTAAGGGTGGTGTGCTTGTCAGCAAGCTTCCGGTTTACCGTGTCTGACGAGCCCATGGGAGAATTGCTGTAATGTACGCCGAGCACATAGTAACCCTTTCACACCTGCACCTGTCATGTGACCAGCAGTGAGACATTCTGCAAGACCCGCGATGACAGTTGTCAGTGAGTATGACAACGACATAGGGAGAGGGCGTGTGGGGCAGCATCGGATATGACTTCAGGTCACTCTGACAGCACAGCAGTATGTCATGGACATCCTACATCCTCATTTGCTACCTCCATGTCCAACGGAGTTACAAGAGACAGACCAGTGAAAACATATCCAGTTGTTGACTCACAAAACGGTTTTGAGCTGTGACGCATGTAGTCTTAAGTGAATCATTCATACAAAAAGAAAAGAAGAAGAAGCTAAAGTCAGAATGTGAAAAAATTGGAGAATGGAATAGATATTTGAAGACTTCACACTTGAAACTCCCAGTTTTCCTATTGTGAAAGTGCCTTTGTGACCATATGCATTTCACTGACAATAAACTTTTTTTTTCCCCCTGGGTCTTGGCTCCATATTTTTTCATCCAGTTGAGTCAGAATACTTGCATTGTATTTGTGAGGTATTGTTTCAGTCTTGCAAGCTAATCTAAAATAGAAATCCCTTTTGCATCCTAGAAAACAATGACCACTCTTTCTCTCCGATTAAGTCACCTTGGCTATTTTTGTGCAACTGCTGTTTCATTTCATCCACGGGAACAGATTGGTGCATAGAATCAGTTGTGTGTCAGATTGTCCCAAATTGTTTTTCACATTAGGTTGTAGTCAGGCTTCAACAGACATGCCACTCACTTTCTGGTATGGCCACGGCATCAACTGTTTTGCACATCTTTTTAATTACTGATCTTGCAATATCACACTGTGTTCTTTCTCAGCATTTTCATATTTGATTGTAATTCTAGGAAGTAGTTCATGAGTCATCTTACAGAGACATATGCCACATATGAATTCAGCCACCCATTCCTTAACTGTTGACTATGAAGGAACTCCCCCCATGAACCATGGACCTTGCCATTGGTGGGGAGGCTTGCGTGCCTCAGCGAGACAGATGGCCGTACCGTAGGTGCAACCACAACGGAGGGGTATCTGTTGAGAGGCCAGACAAACATGTGGTTCCTGAAGAGGGGCAGCAGCCTTTTCAGTAGTTGCAGGGGCAACAGTCTGGATGATTGACTGATCTGGCCTTGTAACATTAACCAAAACGGCCTTGCTGTGCTGGTACTGCGAACGGCTGAAAGCAAGGGGAAACTACAGCCGTAATTTTTCCCGAGTACATGCAGCTCTACAACTTGACTAGAAGAAGAGATCGGTTGGTAGGACATGTTTTGAGGCATCAAGGGATCACAAATTTAGCATTGGAGGGCAGCGTGGAGGGTAAAAATCGTAGAGGGAGACCAAGAGATGAATACACTAAGCAGATTCAGAAGGATGTAGGTTGCAGTAGGTACTGGGAGATGAAGAAGCTTGCACAGGATAGAGTAGCATGGAGAGCTGCATCAAACCAGTCTCAGGACTGAAGACCACAACAACAACAACATGAAGGAACTGACTCCTAATAAGTAAGACGATGCCTGTAGAAAAGTACAACAAAACAGTAATCTCAAAAAAGGACAGGATAGACAGTACATTCTGTAGGACATATTAAAAGTGATTGGTAAAAGAGACTTGGTGTGTTAAATGCAGCTTTTGGTTACATGATAATTGAATTGGATAGATAAACAATCTACTTGCTAAGTGGCGGCAGAACACACACATAAAAGAAGATTATAATTAGGCAAGCTTTCAGAGCCAGTAGCTCATTCTTCAGGCAGAAGGGTTGAAGTGGAAGGAAGAGGGGTGAAGGATAGGTCTAGGAAAAATTGTAGATTTTGAGAAAGTTACCCAGAACTGCAGATCAGGGGAGACTTTCCAGATGGGATGAGAAGGAAAGACTGATTCCACATCTACATACATACTCCACTAGCCACCATATGGTGCATGGCAGAAGGTACCCTGTCTCACTACAATAGTCTGAATAAAATTACTTGATAGTTGACATCAATCACTTGCCGCAACAATGTTGCCACAATGGCTACCAGCTACCGTTTGGTTACAGGTGACAACAAACAAGCGGCTCACTTCACAAATTATGTTAAACGTTTAACACAGAGCAATTTTTCTAGTGGCTGGTGCAAGGTATGTCAGAAATGTTGGATACTCTGTCGACTATTGATTTAAAGTGACCAGTGACTGAACTGGGGAAGACGACCCGTTTTGTATCCCTGACTGTAAACTTGTGTCCTAACCCAGCCGAGAAAATTGTGGTCAACAGTCTGCAGCAGTACTAATATCATGATCGCTTTGTTCATGGCGATTAAAGCTAACGCTTAAGGGTAAACTCAAGACAACAAAAACTCAATTTCAGGGCTGAAAGCAAATTAAAATTTCTCCGTTTCATTTGTTACCTGTAACTATCCTTACTCTAGCTGCACATGCTGCCATGTTAGAAACCAGTGAACAGTCCATGTGGGCACTTGTTCGTGGATTATAGATGACTGAGGCAGATTCCAAATGAAGAAATAGTGACAGGAAGAAAAATAAGACCAAATAGAACAGTCAAAACAATGATGAAAAATGATGCAGCAAAGTATTAAAAATAAAAAAATACATTTAAACCAATTAATTGAATGAAAATAATAATCACACTCTTTTGGTTAGATTTAGAAATAAAAATGTTGCTACATTGATGAGATTCAAACCTACGACATGCTACACATTAGATTAATCTGCCAACCATTGTGCTATGCCACAGCACTGCATGAAGTATTTATATATGTGAATGTAGTGACCCAGTTGCAACTATGAACTGCAACCTTAAAAATTTCAGTTTCACACAATGTAGTGAAAAGCTTATCTAATGTAAGATGATCTCTGTGAATATGATAACTATATGTATGATACTGAATTACACCTTGTGCTGAGTTATTCGGTAGTGTTTGGTTAGTGCTATGAATGAAATGTGTGTCTTTCATTAGCATTGTTAATGTGTGTTGTTTTTGGTGTAGCTATCGCGTGTCATGAAATACATAATAAAAGTGTCGGGCTCGTAATTTGGGATACAAATACATCAAGAAAGAATGCTGAACCAGGAATTGGAAGTGACTGGCCAATTTTGGTGGAGTTTGGCAACAGCAGACAGTTCAAGTGTGACGCTGACTACTCTTATTGGCGTTTGAAGTGCCAACTATCAAGTAATTTTATTTCAACTGTAGTCAGTTCCTTTTCCGTTCCATCTGCCAATCGATTGAGGAAAAAGTGAATGTCTATATGCCTCTCTATGAGTCCTAATTTGTCGTCTCTTATCTTCGTGGTCCTTACGCATAATGTATGTTGGTGCAATCAGAATTGTTCTGCAGTCAGCACAGTGTTCCTCAAAATCCCTCCAGGGATTCCCATTTGAGTTCCAGAAACATCTCCATAATACTTGTATGTTGTTGTTTCGACCTACTGTTAACAAATCTAGTATCCTGCCTCTGAATTACCCCAATGTCTGCTTTAATTCGACCCCTTGTGGATCCCAGACACTAGCATCCTATATGTGATGTCCATCACAGCTGAGCCACACTGTAGTAAAATCCACCCAACAAACGAAAGATGATTATTCGCCCTCCCTACCATGACCCTCACAAGTTTGTTCCATTTTATATCACATTGCAATGTTATGTCCAGATATTGAAACAATGTGACTTCATTCATGACACTACTAATGCTGGATTCTGGCATTATGGATTAGTTTTTCCAACTCATCTGCAGTAACTTATATTTTTCTACATTTAGGGTTAGCTGTCATTTATCACACCAACTGGGAACTTTGCCCAAGTCATCTTTTATCCTCCTAAATCACTCAACGATGACACCTTCCATACACCACAACATCATCAGCAAACAACCACAGATTACTGTCCACTTTGTCCATCAGATCAGTTATGCACATAGAAAATATGAGTAATAGCGCTCCTATCACACATCCCTGGAATGATCCTAATGATACCCTAGTCACTGATGGACACTCACCGTCGGGATAATGTAGTGGGTTCTATTACTTCAGAAGTCTTTGAGCCACTCACATGTCTGGGAACCTATTCCATGTGCTTGTACCTTTGTTAAAAGTCTGCAGTGAGGCACTATGTCAAATGCTTCTCGGAAATCAAGAAATATGGAATCTGGGTTTGTGAATTTTGTGATGGCAAAGTTAGAGGAGCAATGCATCTGCATTAAATTTTGCGTGAAACTCAAGAAAACCTTTACACAGACACACCAAATGATGCAGGGAGCCTATAGCGATGAGTGCTTAAGCCATACTTGGTGTTATGTATTATTCACACGTTTTAAAATGGCTTTACAAAAGTCAAAAATAATCCTTGTTCAGGATGCTCTTAGATGTCCCCTGATGACGCTTGTGTCAGGAACGTCAAAGAAATTGTGTGTGGCAGTCGAAGATACACTGTCTGAGAGATTGTAGAAGAATGTAACATTTCAATTGGATCATGTTATGAAATGACACAGCATCTTGGAATGCATTGTGTTGCCGCCAAGTTCATTCCACGGCTCATGAGTCAAGACCAAAAAAACTTTTGGATCTCACAAATGAGAATGAGATGTTCCTTGCGAGAATAGTATGACCCCTGCAGACTTCTTTTTATTTCCAAAGTTGAAAAGGATGAAGTTTTGCAATGGTAGATGAGATAAAAGAAAATTCGCAGACGGCACTTTATGCGACCCAGCAAGATGTGTGTCAAGACTGCTCCTGGAAGTGGAAATGATATTGGGAGCAGTGTATCAATTGTGGAGGAGAGTATTTCGAAGGAGACAATCCATAGTAATTAAAAGATAAGCATAGAAAATTTTGTGGACAAAGTTTTGGAATTTTTTGAACAGACGTCGTATGACAAAAGGGCATGCTGAGTTGCCCATGAGCGATGCTTTGTACTGATTTGTGGACATAAACTTATTGGTCTCTATGAAACTGATTAGATTCAAACCCAGAATATGTTCAAGAATTCTGCAGCAAACTGATGTTACGGGTATTGGTCTGTAATTTCGCGGGTCTGTTCTTTCGCCCTTCGTATATACAGGAGACGCCTCTGTATTTTTTTCCCCAGTTGCTAGGTCTTTCTGCTGGGTGAGAGATTCACAATAAATACAAGCTAAGTAAGGGTCCAGTGCCATATAGCACTCTTTGTAAAACCAAATTGAGATTCCATCTGCAACTGGCGACTTATTTGTTTTTAATTATTTCAGGCGTCGGGGATGCTTACGAGGGTGGTTTGAAAAGTTCTTGAAACAGAATAGAAAAAATGTACTTATGTCACTGAAACTTTTTTGTTTTTCAATGTACCCTGCTTGTAGATTAATTCACTTGGTCCAACAGTGTTCCAATACCTCGATCCCATCTCGACAATGATTTTCCTCCAGGCCTATAAAATAGTTGTCAACTCAGGCTATCAATTCTTCATTTAAGTGAATCTTCATCCGCAAAGAAAAATTTTAAGTTTAGGGAAGAGGCACGTGTGGCAACAATTCATACCTTAGTTTGTGTAATTTTACCATGGCGATGGTACATGCATGCGAGCGTGCATTTGCTTGATGCTAGACGACTTTCTTCCTTATTAAACCTGGCCTTTTTCGCATATCATTTGTTGCAATTTGTCCAGAAGGTTAGCATAGTATTCTCCAGTAATTGTTTGCCCAGTGGGGAGATAATGTACAAACAGAATCCCCTTCTCATCCCAGAACACTGATGCCATGCTCTTCCCCGCTGAAGGAATTTGGTGGCGCATCCCAGAACACTGACGCCATGTCCTTCCCCGCTGAAGGAGTTTGGCGGCGGAGATTCAGCATGTTTCCACTGCCTTGATTGTTGCTTTGTCTCTGGGGTATAGTAGTAAACCAAAGTTTCCTCGTGGTCACAAACCAGCACAAAAGATCTTGTTTGTTTCTCCTAAAACAGGCCAAACATTGTTGTGATATGTCCATTCTCATTCGTTTTTGACACAGCGTCAAGAGTCGCGGCACCCATCTTGTGAATACCTTTCAGATGACATCTGGCAAGCGTGAGCAATTTCATGCACTCTAAATTGGTGATCCTCCTTGATCATTATGCGGACTTTTGCAATGATTTCTAGAGTAGTGACACGTTTTGGCTGACCTATTCATGGATGATCATCATCTAAGCTCTCCTGACCAAATTGAAATTCATTTATCCACTTGGCAACAGTTGAAGACAAAGGAGCAGAGTCCCCTGGTGTTTTCTGGAAATCGGCATGAATGTCCTTCACTTTCATACCTTTCTTTATGAAGTATTTAATCACTGCTTGAATCTCGACCCGACCCCCCGTCCCGTACCGTCGCGTCTTTGCAGATCACTGCACAGGAACAACAACAGAGCCGTGTCACTGCCACAGCTCTCTTCCAAGAGCACTGACATGGGACGGGTTTACAGGCAACAGTCCAACGAATATCATGTGAACAACTTGTGCTAGTGCTGGCCTCTTGTGGTGATTGTTGTTAGGTGTCTTTGTGCTATTGTCAAATGACGGTATGTTTATATGATTCTCTTGCATGAATGATTTCTTAAATGCAAAATTTAAAACATTTATCTCCTACTGCCACACCAGACTGGTCAAGTGACTTGATGGAATTCTTTGACTCACTTAGTGATTTTACATAGGACAATAAATTCCCCTGCTTCTCAGCCAGATCTTTTGCTGAGGTATGACAGTGGTAGTAACCTTTCCTTGTTGCCATTTGGCATTCTCTTTTGAACCAAGAGTGCAGTAGCTTTTCCTTCCTCAGTATTTTCCAAATTTCATTGTTAAACCGCA
The DNA here is from genome assembly GCF_021461395.2 of Schistocerca americana. NCBI lineage: Eukaryota > Metazoa > Arthropoda > Insecta > Orthoptera > Acrididae > Schistocerca > Schistocerca americana. The sequence continues at coordinate 767,375,749 of NC_060123.1, forward strand.
GTGGCTCTTTTGCATCCTTAATTCGTTTACTAGGTACAGACTTGTTGAGAGTGCAATTCACGATCTGTTTAAGCTTTGACCATAATCTCTCTACGTCCATCTTAATGGAACTAAGTGATGTCAGTTCTGTCTAAGTAAGATGCTAACATCTGCTTATCTGCTCTTTCTGGCATGAACATTTTCCTAGCCTTCTTGACTGATTTATTAATTTTTGTAACCTTAGTTGTTATTATGTTATCATGATTATTAATCCCCATCTCTATGCTGAAGTCATTGATGATATCTGGCCTGTTTGTAACTACAAGGTCTAAGATATTTCCATTGCATGTGGCATGGCAAACTAGGTGCTCAAGACAATTTTCGAAAACCACATTCAAAAGTGCTTCACAAGATTGACTGCACCCCCTGCGATGAAGCCATAGGCTACCATCTATACTCAGTAGGCTAAATTCACCTCCAACTAGTATTGCATGATCTAGGTATTTATGTGCTACTGTCTGTAGACTTTCTGTGAATGGCTCCAAAACTGTCATAGCAGAACTGGGTGGCTGATTATCCATTAATTAACGTGATTTCACCTAGACTTGTTATACGCAACCAGATAACTTCACTGTCACAATCAGCTTTGACCTCAATAGAGACAATGGACACTCCCTCTCCTACAGTGTCTAACCTGCCTTTCTGATATATATTCCATTAATCACTAAATATGTCAGAGCTTTCTGCTCTCGGTTTCAGCCATCTCTCAGTCTCTGAGAATAATTTGAGTGCGATACTTTCCTGGATGGCAGTAAATTCGGAAACTGTGTTACAAGTACATTGACAACTGATAAAATTTTGACAATCTACACTGGAGTGAATTCAAAAGATAAACCTCAACCAACATTGAATGTATCTTGGTGATAAAGAGCCCAAATAAATAAATTGATGATTTTATTCCATTTCATCTGATTGAATGAAACACACACAGCATAACTACTCAGAAAACAACTATAGTGCTGATTACATTTACTATCATACATGTAGCACTCTGAGAACATTTCACCTTGTCATAGTAGTCCTGTGTTTTGGAACTAGGCAGTGCTTCATTTCACAAAGCGAAAGGAATAGCTTGTGTAAAAAACAAAAGAAGGGGAAATAGTGGTTGCTGGTGTTTTTAACACTATCATTCAATTTAGTTCCTATTGTGAACTTTGCAGCTAGGATATGTAAATGCTCTGAGACTGCTATTGATAATATCTTTATGAACAAATCTAGGGGAAAAACATCATATCACAAAACCAATAGTAAATGGACTATCTGATCACGACGTGCAGCATCTTGTGTTAAATGTTGAAACTTGTCAGGATAAAAAAATATTAAATCTGAGTACAGGAGGATAATAAATAAGCCAGAAATTGAGGAATTCAGGAAATTGCTCAAAGACATGAACTGGAGAGATGTTTACCTGACTCAAATGGAAAATGCAAAGCATTTATTAATAAAGTTACCTCCTCTTTTGAAAATTGTTTTCCCCTAAAGGTAACTCAGATCACACAGAAGTCAAAAGATAAACCATGGATTATACAAGGAATAAAGATATCATGTGGGGCAAAAAGGAGACTGTATCTACTATCTAGGAATGTTTCTGATATTAGAATTGTAATGCATTACAAAGAATACTGCAAAATATTGAATCAAGTAATCCAGAAATCGAAGTAGCTTTATTAAGAGAAAATGATAATTGTATCGGGCAACAAAATAAGAACTGTTTCAGATATAGTGAAGACAGAGAGAAGTGGGGCCAAAAAGGAAGTGGAACAGATAGCTCTAAAAGTAAATGAGACTTTGGTAACAAGTGCATGTAGTGTTGTAAATCTCTTAAGCAAGACTTAATTTTTGTTACTGACGGCTCGTGGTTATCAGGTTCGGTGAATGGTGCAATGGAGTATCTGGGACCAGTCTTTGAAGAACATCGTGTAGAACCTATTCGAGGAACTTTGAATTCCAACCATTGCTTCTCAGTATACTTACTCCTTAATGAAATTTGTTGCAAGTTATATATCTATATTTCCAACAAGTAGCTCAATACATATTATCAATACTAGGAATAAGAAAAATCTACATAAAGACCTAAAATCACTTATGCTGGTCCAAAAGGGGGTCCAATATTCAGGAACACACATTTTCAATAAATTACCAGCAACCATTAAAAACTTGGTTTCAGATAAAGCACAGTTTAAACAGAGTTTGAATGACTTTTTGATAGGCAATGCCTTCTACTCTATAGATGAATATCCTAACAGAGACTGTTAGGCCAGCTTAAGTAAAAATATGTTAGATATAAGTTTTGACAGCACTTGGTTGCAACAGTCAAAATTAGGTATTTTGTGTATGATAAATTTATTAATAGTGCATAACAATGTTTCATTCTGACAGCGTATTAATTCTGTAAATATTAGCTTTTCCAGTTTATTGTATTGTATTCACCTATTTTGACAATCTCATGACAAATGATCAGGGTAGTATTCATTATATTAAAATGTTTTGTGTTATACATTCTGACATGTTCCACACCCTCGAGAATCATCTCATTTTTTCGGTGTATGTAATGAAAACTGAATCAAATCAAATCCAATCACCATCTCTCATCATGTAATAACTTCACTTCTTCTTCTTCCCTTGTCGTCTCCTGTTTTTCCAGTACTCGTCCATCTCCTCCTCATGTTTTTCCCCCTTTATTCTATTCGTGTTGTTCTCAATCCCCTATTTCTTCTGCATTGAAAGCCTTTTATTTTTATTTACTTATTTTTTTTTATTGAGGTGAGTCTCTACGGACTGTGTGGTAACAACCGACTTCACTCTAGTGTCCAGGTCTTGTTCTTGCTCCAGGTTTGACTTCCTGCCAGTATCTTCTGAGCCCCTGCAAGAAGTGCCTTTTTATGCTCTTCAGATAATGGTCCTCACTGTCTTTCGGATGTTGATGCCATGTTAAAACCTTGGTAGTTGGTCACCAATCTTCTAAATTTGTTCCTTTCAGGAATTTCTCTCTGAGATACCAATCTGCTTAAGATCTTTTTCACATTCTTTGAACCATCTCGGCCTCGTTTTCTTAGATGGGATGAAACTCCATATTCTTTTTGTTAGTCGATCACCGTCCATTTTCATGAGATACCATAAAATAACAATCATTTCTTCGTAATGGATGCTGTGATAGGTTCTGTCTTGCTGCACGAGTCCTCATTTGCTCTCATTCGCCATTGTCCATCGACCCATCTATTACCTTAGGATTTTCCTTAATATCCTACACTCACGCTTTTCCAGCCGCTCAGCTTACCTTGTCTATTCGTGGTCAAAGATTTGGATGCTTATAAGCCCTCAGGTTTTACAACTGTATTATAATGTTGGAACTTGGCCCATATACTCATAGACTTTTTGTTATAAGTATTCTTTGTCAGTTGGTATGCTTGGTCTAACTTCCTCATCCCGACAATTGCTTCTTCTTTTAATCCATTCTCCAGGTGGATGACTTCACCAAGATACCTGAAATTCTTAACTCATCCAATTTTTTCCGAGGTTGGTTATCATCCATTCAGGTCCATCACAGATGTTCGTCATATGTTTTGTCTTTTGAATAGAGATCTGGAGTCTAACTTTTTTCAGCAATTTCTGACAGCCTATTTATCTTGTTGACTGCTGACTCTATGTTGTTAGCAAAAATGGCTAGGTCAGCCGCAAAATCTAAGCAGCCAATGCACACCCCTTTGTTCTTAGGACCAAGTCTGAACCACTCTTCATTTGTTTCTCCTTGGGCTAATAACTTTCTCCACTCTTGAATGACCTTTTCCAAGACACAATTGAAAAGGTTCAGATACCTCACCCATAAATTTAATTTTTGACACTGTGTTAGTAAGAGTTTGTTTGATCAGCTTTCTTTTCCAAAATATTCATTACTGCCTGTCAGTCGATGGAGTCATATACTTTCTGAAAATCAACAAATATGACCACATAGTTATTTTTCCAATTTTTTTTGTACCTGATCATGCTCTTCAGGTTAAAGATCTGTTCTGCGCAAGAATCGCCCTTTCGGAAACCAGCTTGATAGTCCCCAATCAGTTGGTTACAATGATCTTCTATTCTATTCTGTATCACTTTGGAGAGAATCTTATATGTAACAGATACTAATGAGGTACCCTTATAGTTATTGACATTCTATTTATCACCTTTTTTGTGTATACGATGGATTAAAGCTGACTGCCATTCAGTTGGTATCATCCCAGCTCTCCAGATCTCCTCAAAAAGTTGGACTAGTATATCTAGAGTTTCATTATTTGCCAGCTTCAGTAGTTCCACCACTATTGAATCCTCTCCAGCTGCCTTATTATTCTTAAAGTTGTTGATGATCTCTTTGGTCTCCTCTTTACCAGATGGAGATGAGGGGTAGTTTGTGGATTGGGGCACATACAGGGAATCTTTCTTTCGGTTCATCACAATTAAGTAGGTTTTCAAAGTAACGAGACATTATCTTGCAGTTCTCTTTGTTGGTCAGGCCGAGTGTGGTGTGCGTACTGTAAGACCTTCAGTACACACACCATCAGATTATTTGACTTGTTGCTCTAACGAAGTAAGCGAGTGTCAGCAATATGTCTCGTGGTCTTATCATGGCATGTTTATCTTCTGCCATTAGGTCAGACGATAGAAATGCCACTTGCACACTTAGAGTAGCAGATTGATGGTGACCAACTTTAAATAGAACTTGATTAATTTTCACACACATTTATTAAAATAATAACAAATATAAAAATTATTTAACTTGGTTCTGGATGCTATTTACAATTGACAATCTGAAGTTCCTTTGGTATTGGTACGTTAATCTTATTCTTACATATATCTCGGATACTTGACAAAAGTGTCTATACATTTATCTTCATGGCTATGTACAGGAATATGGTAATCTTATTAGGCGCAGACTGGATCTTGACTATGGACTGGCACAGACAATTGTAGAACTCGTACAGACTGGTACAGACTAATGCAGACTGGTACAGACTAATGCAGACTGGTGCAGACAAATGCAGACTGACTGATCGAAGGTCTTTACACCCGTTATAATACCTCGCACGTTCATGTATCACTGCGTGAGTGTGATGCGCGAGGAGAAAGTGTTCTATGTTAGCAGCAATCTCATTGGCTGCGTTACATATTAATACGCGGATCGGCGGAAGCAGAATTTGGTCCGTCTCTATGGCAGCGCCATCTCGTAGTGGGGAGATGGACGAGTGCTGCGCCTGCGCTGTTGTGCTTAGCGGGGCGCACTCTAGTGGGAAATTTGTGTACGCGCTGAATACGCGGAACTATGTACACAACACTGAGCTTTCCATTTTCGTCTCTAAAACAAAAACTAGGGGCTTGGTATCCTTTCAAATTCGATTTGAACGTCTGATAGAAGTCTCTGACATTGTTTATCTGGAAACGCTGATCGATCTGTTCTAACTGCTGTTTCTCATGCAGTAGAGTTCTGGCTGCATATTTTTGAACTTCATGGAATACATCAAAATCATCAGGTCTCCTGGTAGAGTTCCACTATTTCCATGCACTTGCTGTTTGGGCCACCACCTCACCACAAACCTCATTCCACCATGTATGATTCCTCTTTTTAGCTGTCAGGATTGTAGTATTAGCTGCTTGTTGGATCATGGAGGCAATGTCTGCCCATTTATGGGATTCAACTGTGAGTTACTGGTGGCATTGTTCCATTACGTTTTGATTGATTTTGAGCTTCGCAGTATCATATTTATGAAATTTATTTCCGGTTTTCACAGTCTTATTGAGAGGGATGAAATTAATTTTGATCTTGGAGAGGTGATGATCCTTTTACATTCAGTATGTTATCTGTAAAAAGGTTTCTTTCTATTATTTCTGATTGTTTGGTGTTGTTTCTTTCTTATTTCTGTAATCCATGCTATCATTGATTCCTTCTTCCAGAACTACTCATTCAGTAGAGGTCTCTAAAAAAAGATTAATCTTCTTTTAGCCATTACTTCTGATATTTTCTCAAAATTTTTGTATATCTCCTCATTACTTCTCATTTTCCAGCCATCTGTAGCTTGTATTGCAACCATTATTTTCTAATAATGCTCCTTTGTGGAACCTCTGTTCTGTCCAGCTTATAGTTCATCATTAGGCATCCTCATCCATGTAAGCATCCTGGTCATACCACTGTGGGATAGTGTTTAAATTTGTTTTTTTTAGTTGTACATTTCTTGTTGTAAATATCCTTTGTCAAACGATTTGCTCTGTCCAGTTTGCTGACTCTTGCATCTACTGTTAATTCTTCTAGTCCATTTTGTTGTACAGTTTGTCCAATATATTTAAATTTACTTACTAATGCTATTTTACATTTTTGTTTTTCTAAGAATGTTGATGCATTGTTTGAAATTGTCATCAATGTTGTTTTTTCGTCTGAAATTTTGGGACCAGCTCTCTTTGCTATTTCTTCCAAAAGATTTCTTTTAATAACTGTCTGTCAGATTTTTTGAAAGTATATCAGAATCATCTGCAGAAGCCAGGCAGTTTACCTTAATTCCATTTGTTTTTCGTCCTAAAACTATTGGTTCAATTTTGTGATTTTTTTTCTCCAAATTCCAATAACTTTCTATTTTTTCTAGAATGTAGTGTTACAGTAAAGGTGATAAACTGTCCCCTTGTCTAACACCAGTTTTTATTTCAAATGGTTGAGATACTTCTCCCATAAATTTAGCTTCAGTCACCCTATTTGCTAGTGTTTTGAGGATTATGTTTGCTTTAACACAAAATTCTTTGATGATTTTACCCATAATTTCTCTGCCTACCAAATCAAATGTTTTCTTGAAACCAATACGTGATACTATTATTGGTTTGGTGATTAACAGTCTGTGGAGAATTATCAATTTTCTAATAAACATCTGTTCTGTGCAGGGTCTTCCCTTTCTAGAGCTCCTTGAGATTCTCCCAGTTATTTGTCTAAAGTTTCTACAACTCTGTCCAGAGAATTTTTGATAATATTTTGTATACCACTGGCAGAAGTCAGGCATCTCTGCAATTGTTGACATTTTGTGTGTCCCCTTTTTTTCATAGCTGTGGATTAATGCTTTCAATAATCTCTTCAGCTTTCCAAATGTTCTCAAACAGCAGTTGTAGATCATTTGTGTGTTCTGACTATTTCAATAATTTTGCTGTAGTGGAGTCTTCATTTGTTGCTTTGAAGTTTTGGAATGATTTGATGGCTTCATGAATTTATTGTTCTGTTAGTGGAAAATCTTCCTCCAGATGTTGTGGGACTGCTATTATATATTGCTACAATGTGCTGTTATTGTTATTGCTGTTGTTGTTGTTGTTGTTGTTTGGTTGCCTGTTCTTCAGCACTATCTTTCTGTTTCGTTTATCTATTTGCCGCCATTTTAGCCCATTTACCGGTATTTTCAGCTTGTTCTTCACTTATTTGACCTTTTGGTGGCTCCTCTTGAAGAGATCTTATTTCTCAGCATTTAAAATTACATCATCTGCTGCTCTTTCGCATCTGAATTTCATCATGTCCAGTCTAGTTTTTTCATTCATTTAACCATCCATCTTCCATGACTCAAGATCCTAAATTTTCATCCTTATTTCTTGAACAGTCTCATTTCTCTTTTTACATTTTCCAGATGAAGAAACTTTTGGTCCTCAAAGCTAAGATTAGTATCACTTTTTTTATTTGTTTCTGCCTATGGCTGCTATATCTCTTTAGTTAGAATATTTTCTCTCTCTGTATTTGATTATAGTCTAAGTCTGAATATTTTTATAAGTACATTTATTGCTGTAGCAATGAGTAAAATAAATTGTATTGCACTGCCTGTAGCATGTAGCACCATTTTGACTGTTAGTCCTCTTGCTGTACAAAAAGTAGCTTTGATGATTACTTAATGCAAGTATTTTGTAAGAGCTGTGGAATGGTTAGTATCTGTTTATATTTTTCTGATTAATTCAAGCTCGTCAATGCACATCCTGTGTTAAGGAAATATTTGCACTGAATTTACTGTGTGTTAAATATAAGCAGTGGATCCATTGGGGTAGTCTTTTTGGTAGAAATATGTCAAGGTGAACAAAACAGGAGATGGTGAAGGAAGAGAGGGAAAAGATCAACATTTGCTTCTCATCAGCAATATAACTGGGTTGAAACATTCAGTGAAAATTATCTGTGACAGGAAGTTGTCAGAAATACATTTTTTGAAGAAACTTTATGTTTGTATAAGCATTTATTAAATTTAAAAATTGGATTTCATGTGTTAATACAAAAGGTAATGTTTTGCATTGCAGGCATGCTGAACCTGTCAAAGATGAAGAATCGGCCAATGATTCTTATTGGAGGGTAACAGTATGTATAACTTAAACTTGAGATTCTTGAAAATAAAGCTAGTCAGTATTTCTTAACAGTACTGATTTAAATACATCTAAAAGATCGCTGTTACCTAAATGAAAGTTGACGAGCAAAGTCTTAGTGGACATTTGTATAAATTTGTCATAGGTGTTATTTACAAGAAGAGTAAATAGTTTCAATAGGAATGTGGTGAGACATTTAACAAATGTGATGACCACACATTAATAGGACCTTGTAACACTACCATTATGATATTAGTATGCTTTTATGTAAATAACAGAAACCCTGTCCCTATGTTGCCACGTATAACCCTCTTACTAAAATTTAGTTTAGTTTCCAAATAAAATACACTGTGGACGGATAGTCCTGTTTATAGGAAAAGATAATCAATAGAGTTATCCTTCTTACAGGATTTACCGTGTGTTGCATCTAATGGATAAGTAAATTGGACTATTCACTTCTTTTCCTAAGATCTTACCCAGTGGCTAGATAGAAACACAGTATGAATAATAATATACTGAAGCTAGGACAACTCATTTCCAAGTTCATTTAGTGGTTTAAAACATGTACTTAATGGTCACCAACCTATCCTGGCAATGAAATAGTGAAGTATTGGAGAAGCAGAAATGTGAATTTTGCCTACTTTCTTGCTACTGTTTAGTTTGGCTTTTCGAATAAATTACCCCACTTAAACAATTTTGGGCTACATCTTTATACATTATGATTTAAAAAAAGAAAAAGCCCAGTAGATAACTTCAAGGAAGGTAAAAAAAATTAGCCGGGGATGGGGGGAACAACCTTTAGAAAAGCACTTTCCATAATCAAGAAACTTAAATACTTAGACACTAAAGCACACACTTTTTAACTGAACATTTCACTTAAAGAAAACCTCTTTCTTGGTGGAATTTACTTTCAAAAGCTATTATTCTTTGAACTAATTCTGTATAGCCATCTAACAGGTTCTAGTAACTTGGCTTCACTCTGATTGAATTTTATGTAAGCAAACTATAACACTTTGCAATAGTTAAGAAAACATTTTTATTATTTACACTAAAGCAATTTAAATGGTGCCTCTTTATATTAACTTGGCACTTCACTCTGATTGAATTTTATGTAAGCAAACTATAACACTTTGCAATAGTTAAGAAAACATTTTTATTATTTACACTAAAGCAATTTAAATGGTTCCTCTTTATATTAACTTGGCACTTCATAAGTCCGTAAAACAGGACACTCGGATCAATCAAACACCAGGAAGGAACCCTATACAGATGTATGATTAGGATGAAATGACAGGGTGAGCCAGTTTCTGTAAATTTCAAGAATGATTATTAAATCACAGTTTAAATTAATGGTTCATGCTGTACAAAGGTAAAAATAGAAAAAAATCTTATCTGGTGGCTATAGGCTTGGGTTTGGCGAACAGTTATGACGGCTACACTACCCACACTATGGCCTGCAAGTTTCTTGCTGTATGGGCTCAATTTCTCTTCTTGGCTTCATTCAGTTTTACATAAAGTAGCTCAACAACTCGCAGCTATGCTGTAGGCTGTTTGCAGTCTTCAACCAAGGCATTTTTATGAAAATTTGCAGGCAAAGCTTCTGCTCCACAAAGGAGTTACCTCAATCACTGCTGCCTACAGACTGTGTGACTGACTTCCCACACTTGCTCAAGGTAGCACGCCAATTCGCCTTTCGCACCTTTTCCACTCCCCACATCGTTCAAACAAAAGCACACTGGCTTTTACATAACACCTATTTCTTACATTGTTCCTAAGCATGACCATTTCTTAAATTGTCAAATTTACATCAACATGAACAATTTATACACACAAATATTTTTAAATACAAAATGTTATCAAAACATTATTTAGACCCTTGGTATCCTTTGTAGAGGACTTGGGCAGGTTTGTCCCATCCTAGTACACATTATTTTGTTACCTCCCTTCAGATATTCCATTTAGCTACATCTACAATAATTCCCAATGTTCTGCCTTTTGAGGTGTCCAGTGCGGGTTGTTTTTATTTTTTATTTGATATGCGTATTCCATAGATCCATACATGCGAGTGATTCGCCTGGATGTGGAACGTGTCAATACAATTGTACAAATACAATTAATGCTACAGAATAGTAATATAATTCAATGATATAGATATTAAAAGCTGTCATTAAACTAGTATAGCAATTCTCAACATAACATTATAACTATAACATTAACACTATAACATTAACATAATATTGTATCATCCATCTAATAACTAAGAGACTAAATACATCTATTATTAAGGGAGGGCATTACTTCTGGAAAAGAATTCATCTAACGAGTACAGTGGATGGTCGAGCAGGTATTTTTTTAACATACCTTTGAACAGCGTTTCATTTTCTATTGTACATTTAATATAATTAGGCAATGCATTAAAAGTCTTTATAGCCGCATTTTTTACTCCCTTCTGTACAAGTGTTAAATTTTTTAGTTCAACATGTAGATCATCTTTACCTCTAGTATTGTAGTTATAGTACGAACAATTTGTTTCATACTGAGCATAGTCTTTATTAACTACATTCATCAGAGAGTATATGTACTGACATGTTGTGGTCAGAATACCTAACTGTATAAAAAGTTTTCTACATGAGGTTCGTGGAGGAACCCCACACATGATTCTGACTGCTCTCTTCTGAGCATTTAAGATTTTTTTTGAGGCTGGTGAATTACCCCAGAATATTATTCCGTAACTCATTAATGAGTGAAAGTACCCAAAGTAAGACGATTTTAAAATGTTGATGTCCCCAAAATGAGTAATTATTCTTAGAGCAAAAGTTGCTGATGAAAGCCTTTTTAGAGTAAGGGACACATGCTGTTCCCAGTTGAGCCTACTGTCAATGTGAACCCCCAGGAATTTAGTGGATTGCACCTGTTCTAGTTCCTGGTTGTCATGAGCAATTACTATACTTTCTAGAGTTTTATTTTTGTGTGGAACTGTATAAAATTAGTTTTTTTAATATTAACTGAAAGAGAATTAATTGAAAACCAAGCTGTAACTTCTCTGAGTATATCATTAACATCAGTCTCCATATCAGCAGTAGACTGACCATCAACGACAATGCTTGTATCATCAGCAAACATTGTGAATTCACAATTTTTACTAATGGACAGGGGTAAATCATTAACATATATTAAAAACAGCAAGGGTCCAAGGACAGATCCCTGGGGAACTCCATGCTGAATTTTGCCCCATTCAGAATCCACTAGATTAGGAGATCCTTTGTTGCAGCCATGTAGAACCACCTTTTGTTTCCTGTCTTGAAGATATGATTTTAGCCAGTTACCTATAGGCCCTTTGATTCCGTAATGATAGACCTTCTCCAAGAGTATCTTGTGGTTTACACAATCAAAGGCCTTGGAAATATCACAGAAGACACTAACTGGTGACTTCTTACTATTAATAGACTCCAAGACATCATTTGTGAGTGAATATATGGCACACTCTGTGGAAACCCCTTTTTGAAAACCAAACTGTCTGTGGTTAATAATATTAAGTTTATCAAGATGTGCCACAATCCTGTTATACACTGCCTTTTCAAGAACCTTTGAGAATGTTGTTAAGAGAGAGACAGGACGATAATTTTTTACATCTGTAGCATCGCCAGACTTGAAAAGAGGTCTCACAGTGGCATATTTCATTCTCTCTGGAACAACTCCCTCATAAAGAGACATGTTGCAAATGTGAGCAAGTACTACACTTATATAATTACTGCAGGCTTTCAACAGTTTATTAGAGATGTTATCTATACCTGAAGATCCTTTACTTTTCAATGAGTGAATTATTTTTTTTATTTCATTAACAGTTATGGGTGTTACATTTATATCATTAAAACATTGTGGGAGGTTAAGTTTCAGAATATCTAAAGCTTCTCTTAGGTCACCACTGAACCTATTTGAGAGGTGACACTTAGAAAGTGGTTGTTAAATGTGTCTGCTATCTGTTTACTATCAGTTATTTCCAAATCGTTAATTTTTAGGACAGCAGATTTTTCATTGTCAGATGGTGAAGTACCTGTTTCCCTCTTTATTACATTCCAAATCGTTCTGATTTTATTGTTTGAACAGTTAATTTTAGATTGCATGCACATACTTTTAGATTTTTTAATGACTTTAGTTAAGATTTTGCAGTATGTCCTATAATATTTCATCTGCAGGGGATTATTGGATTGTCTAGATATTATACACAGTTCCCTTTTTCTCTGGCATGCCCTTGGTGAGCCATGGTTTTTTGCTTGATTGCCTGTTCTGTAGTCTACAGACCTTTTTTGGAAAGACATTTTCAAATATATCTGATAATTCATCAGTAAATAAATTATATTTTGTATTAACATCATTTGCAAGATAAACATACCTCCAGTCAGTCTCCCAAATGCATAATTTGAATTTTTGGATATTTTCCTCATTCATGTTACTACTGGTTTTCCACTGTGCACTAGCTTTGTTCTGATTTGTATTAAAGTTGTCAATTGTGAGTATTTGCCCATCATGATCAGAGAGTCCATTTATGACTTTTTCAACTTTGATGTGATTAGTTTTACTCATATCTACAAAGATATTGTCTATTAGAGTGCTGGAAGTGGCAGTAGTTCTTGTGGGAAAACTGGCAGTGGAGACAAGGTTGTAGGTATGCATTAAGTTTGCAAACTCTGTCTTAGAAGATGAGCTTCCTAGGAAATCTATATTAAAATCTCCAGTCACTATAATGTCCCTATTTTTTCTTGTGAGATACAATAGCACAGAATCTAATTGTTTCATGAATACTTTAAAATTACCAGATGGAGCCCTGTATACTGCTACGATTACCAGTTTCTTGTTACCTTCTACTATTTCTGTGACACATGCCTCAAAGTCTTTCTCTACACAATATTTCTCTACATCTATTGTATCAAAGGACAGGCTGTTTTTCACATAAATAACTGCCCCACCTTTGCACATATGCTTTCTACAAAATGAGGTAGCTAAACCATAATTTGGTATATTGAGCATTTCAATGCCAAAAGTGATATGGTGTTCTGTCAGACAGAGAATATGAGCACAATTTGCGCCTGTTGGTTCATCAATATTTACAATAAATTGGTCTAACTTACAGAGCAGGCTTTGAATATTTTGGTGAAAAATTTTGAGCTCATTTTTAATTACATGATTAGTTGTGGTGTTACCATTGCTAGGACTGAGTTTTATTACTTTTGACATACCAGTATTACAGGAACAGTTTTCTGCAGGGAAGAGGGAGCTGTTGTGCTGGTAACACCCACATTTGTTGTTATTAACTACATTACTTACATTCTGATTGGAACCTTCCCCCTTCTGCCCCAGTACCATAAAAAATCCCCATTTGCAGCTGAGGACTTTCTTGATCTCAGGCACATCCTATGTGGAGCAGCTGCAGTCACTACTGTGCTCCTTTTTGCCATAGAGGGTGGATCTCCTGTTGGTGAGGTTTCTACACTGTCGGCTTGTACACTTGATCCTGTGGGGGTTGGTGTTGCTGTTTCTGCTATTGATGACTGTTCTTCCTCCTTAAATGCTGCTGCTTCACAAGTTGGCGGTGGACTAACGTTTCCCACTTGAGTTGTAACTGCTGGTGCTGTCTTGCTTTTGTATAAAGGACCTGTTTGTGTTGATTCACATACAGGTGCTGCTGCATATGAAGTCTTCCCTTCAGCTGTTCCATTAGGTTTGAAGGAGTATTTTGACGACACTGTATGTGTTTCTTCCAATGGTACAGTTTCAATGGGCACAGGTGCTTTTAGAATGATTGGAGGAGTGGTGTTTTCAAATAGTTTGAATGTTTCTGCTAATAATGCTTTAGCGAGTACACGTTTTCCTAGCCAGTTCCTGTGCATTCCATGCCGAGTAAAATGGTTTCTCTCTTCGGAATTACTGTCCAAAAACTTCACGTCCTTGAATGCTTTGCATACCTTTTGAAACATTCTGTTTGTGAATTTGATTTCATTATTTACACATGAACTGTTTATTAGGTCATGTCTATATGGGATGCTAACGATGATTGTTTTTCTTGGCGAGATTCTTTCCAGTGCATTTCGCAATGCTGTGATTGCATTTTTCGACTCATTTTTATAAACATCGTTAGCTCCAGCAATAATTACACAAACATCGTTTGGTTGAGGGCTTAAATCTTTAATTATTTGCTGGAAAGGAGCCCCGGGTTTTACTGTGGCAGTAACGGAAAATTTAGATTGCATATTCGTAAGAATAGTGGCTAAATCTCGTCCATGGCTGTCTGCAAAGATATAAACTTTTGGTTTTGTCTCGTCTTCTCTCAATAATTTCATTTGTCGGTGTTTCTCTTGTGCAATGGGCGCAAACGAGTTTTTCGTAACTATAGCAGATATTGGAGCACTTTGAATTTCAGTAACGGTTTCTTTGAGAGTGTTGTAGTTTTCACTTTGTACATTTTTCACAAAAGGATTAAAATCAACATTCAAAGAATTAATTAATGATTCGATGTCATTCATATATTTTTTAGCTATTGCAAGTTCTTCTTTCAGCACATCAGAGATGAGTTCTTCAGTACCAGCATTATACATCTTGACTGCACTTTTTCGACCACTGCACTTAACAAAGCCACATACACAATTCGGATTTATCACTTTTCTGTTGTTCATACACGATAGATGGATCCATATATGTGAAAAAGAGCACAAACAAATACCGCTATGAATACTGTTTTGGCAGACTATGCACTTTAAACTAAATGTAGTACGATTTTCTACGGCACGATTTACTACTGCTTGCATACTCGACGCCACTTCCTGGGTGTATTGTATCGAGTTAGCTTTTTCAAATTTCCATGTGGGTTTATCAATGTATTTTGTAACTGATATTTCAGCACCAATGATAACTTTTGTGAGCCAATGTACACTCCTTGAAAAGTGTTTCAGTACCCACTATTGAGTGATTCAGTGGTAATTTGTTCTCATCAGTGGAAAAGATGGATGGGTAAGGTTTTGTATCAGTTTCCATCTGCCTGCCCAAAACGTTTTAAATTCCTTGGCATCAAACTTAGATAATTTCTTGTGTGTTGATCCATTCGAACAATGGTTCTCTATGTTTGTCTCTATTTATGTATCTCCGGGTTGTGTTTTGGAATTAAAATCTTAAACATATACGTGCTGTCTAGTTGCTGTGTGTAAGACTAGTGTCAGACACTTTCCGTTAGGTGATTTGTGGACTGATGTAATAACCAGGCCTTTGAGTTTTATTCTAATTACTTCTACATCACTAATTTTCTGACAGCTTAAGCCAGCATAATCCAAGAGCTGTCTCTTTTTTCATTTATTGTGGTAGCACCTAACAATTGAGAGGAGTATTGATATTGCTTTATATTGCGTAATCTTGCAAGTAGCTTCTGAATTATCACCTAAATGCATTTCCTATAGAGCTATAATACTGATGGCATGCTCATCATCTAATTTGCTTTGGTAACTGCATTTGTCACTTGTTAATCCTACGTTTATTTGCATAATATGGACACCTTGCCTGATAAGTTTTGACTGTAAGCTCTGAGAAGTGCTGGACCATCTTTTGTGTAGAGTTTTTGCTGTATGCTCCTGCAGTCACACTGCCTTGGTGGACCATCTCGGGGGTTGTCTACATGCCACACAACAGTCTTTTTGGTGTCCCGTGTAAATGATTCACTGGTAAATATCCTGTCCCATACACTTTTGTTTGTAGACAATACTTCTGTGTTAGCTGAAAATAGAGCCAGGAAGCAGTAGTCTCAGTACCTCAGAGAATTAGTTTCAGGTAAAGTATATGGATCTAACATATCTAAAATGCACATGGTTTAGTTTGGAAACCACACAAACACCCAAATGTACACACCCGCAGTAGCTGCACGGGGTGGGGTGGGGGGGGTTGGGGGGGGGGGGGGGGGGGGGAGGGGGGGGGGGCAGAGTGATTGGAGAAGACAGTACATTGTCTGAATGGGAAAAGATTGGTGGGTACAGAAGAGAGAAGGGAAAAGGTGAAGTGATACAGTGGGAAACAAATTAGCAGAGGTTTAGGTCAGGTGGATGGCACTAGATGTGCTGGAGAGACAATTTCCACCTGCGTAGGTCAGAGAAACTTGCACTGGAAGGGAATATCCAAATGGTATGTCTAGTGAAGCAGTTGTTGAAGTGGTGTACAGCCTCTTGGCAACTGCAATGTCAAGTCTGTGGTTTGCCACAGTTTGGTGCTGGACATTACTGCGAGTGAACAGTTGGTTACTTGTCATCCCTACATGGAAAATTGTATGGTAATTGCAGCATAGCTGATTTTTAACAGGTTGCTTTTGCACATGATCGTGCCTTTTATATGGTGGGAGATTCCTGCGACTGGACTGCTGTAGGAGGTGGTGGGTGGATCTGTGGGACAGGTCTTGCACCTGGGTCACTCACAGGATTAGGGGCGGACAAGGATGTTCTCTAGATTGTGTGGGCAGTGGAACATTACTTTGCAGGAATAGGGTAGTATCTTGAGTACAGTATACCCCATCTGAGATAGCCAAAGCCCCAGTGAAGGATGTGGTTGAGCTTTTCAAGGCCTGGGTGATTAGATGAGTGCTGACCATTGTCTGGTTAGCAGGGTTACAGGTGTGAAATGAGGAGATGGCACGGGAGGTCTATTTATGAATGAGACGGATAGGATACTGTGGCTCTGGTAGTGCTATTGCCATATTTAGACAACTCCTGCTTTCCACTGGGGATAGTGAGTCCACGTGTGACAAGGCTGCATGGAAGAGCCTTTTTGACATGGAATGGGTGACGGCTGTCAAAGTGGAGGGAGGTACTGTTGGTGGTTGGTCCACTTGACATGTATTTATGGATATCGATGTCTAGTGATATGGCGCATTGAGTTGAGAATAATCAGGTTAAGATGATTTGGGAGTAGGTTTTTAGGTTATGGAAGAAGCAGTCTATACCATGAGTCCAGATCATGAAAATGTCTCAATTACTCTGAATCAGACAATGGGTTTTAGGTGTTGACAGGATAGGAAGGACTTCTCCTGATGGCCAATATAAAAGCTGGTATAGGATGGCACCATGCGAGTACCCATGGCAGTACTACAGATTTGTTTATACAGGGATAATCACTTAAAACCTGCACCACAAACATTGCAGAAATGGAAAGTGCTATTGATGTGTGGTTTTCACAGAATGGATTGGTAGTTGGGGGCTTATGCTAGTAACCAACCAACAGGTTGTAGTGATATTAGAAAGTGCATTTTTTGTGCAAACATAAACTTTTTTAAATGAAACTATGCCTATCGGTATTAACTAAAAGTAGGGTAAATTAGTCTATCAGCGGTGTTTGTTGCAGGAGTCTAGTGTGAGCCATTCATGAGATATCATATTTTGAAAAGGTCCCACGCCAACACTTGTACATTAGCTGTAAAGTTCCCACACCAACACTTGTACATTAGCTGCGGTAGCACACACCAAAGAACAGTCCAAGTCCATACACTAGTTATGTGGATTGTGACCAGTAATGAGACAATTGATCATCACAGGCTGTGTTCAAAATGACCACTGGCAGCACCAGTATATGCTCCCATTCTGGTATGGAAAGACTGCTGCACACATACCAGTATTTCAGCAGGGACAATCTGACAGGCTGCAGTAATACATCATTGCATATCATCAGATGTAGTTGGTATGCCCTTGTAGACAGTCTTTCAGCTTTCCCCATAGAAAAAAAGTCTCCAGGCATGAAATTTGGCGAATGGATCAACCGAGATACAGGTCCTCTGCATCCAATCTAATGATTTGTAAACAGTTTGTGAAGCCATGTTGTACTTCGTGCACTGTGAGTTGTACAGCCATCGTATTGGTACCACAAGTTGCTCCTAGTCTGCAGAGGAATCTCTTCTAGCATCCGTGGAAGATGATTTGTTAGGAGGCTGTGATACTTGTGCGCATTCAGTGTTCTTTCTAAGAAAAACGGGCCTATGAGCTGATGGTTCACTGCCTCACACCACACATTTACACTCCAAAGATGCTGAGATTCCACCTGCCACAGCCAAAGACAATTGTTAACAGACCAATTGTGCTTATTTCAGCACTTTACCAGGCCACGATTGTTAAAATTTCCTTCACCGCTAAACAAGATACATGATACATCTGGAGTATCCTGTCTTAATGCCCATGTATGGAAGTTAACACAATTCTCTTGATCAATTCCATGCAGCTCTTTATAGAAAGGGATACACCTATATCAATGGAGAATGCATAGGACACTTGCCCAATTAATGCCATTTCCACATGCGATTGTGCAAGAGGTAACATGTGGATCAACTACTTGTTTCATCTGTTATGTTGCTAAGAGTTAGGCTATGACTTCCACATAACTGGTTGAAGAGGTTGCCTAGCAACTACCCACACACACAAACACACTGTAAGCAAACAACATCATACCTAGCAACTACCCACACACACACACAAACACACTGTAAGCAAACAACATCATACCTAGCAACTACCCAGATTGAGTGGCACAAACTAGTATTGGTGTGGAAACTTTTAAAAATACTGTATCTCATTGACAACCTGTACTAGAATCCTGCAACAAACCCCACTGACATTCTGATTTACCATATTTTTAGTTTGTTAATGTCAGTAAGCACAGTTTCATTTAAAAAGTGTACATCTGCACAAGAAAGGATTTTTACAATCTGTTGATTGGGTAACAGTAATGAGTCCCTGTCTACCAATCCATTCAGTCAAAGCCGCAAATCAATAGCACTTCATACTTGTGGTGCGAGCTTTAGGCATTTCACCCTGTGACTTGGTCTATGAAAGTGAAATAATTGTGAGTCAGGATGTGTTTGGGGAAGGGGATTTGGAAAGAGGTGGTGGGTTTGGTATCAGGAGGATGTTTGGAAAGTGAGGCCATGGGCATGGGGGATGTTGTAAAATGATGTTGCATCCATAGTAACCAGCAAGGAGTCATGTGGTAGCAAAACAGGAACTGCAGAAAGGCGGTGAAGGAAGTAAGCATTGTCTTCACTGTAGGATGGGAGGTTACAGACAATGGTTTGCATGTGATGTTCAGTGGGAGGATTGTACCCAGCCACAGTTGGGCAAGTGGAGAGACCTGTGTAGTTGGGTTGGCGAATAGGTAAAAAGGAAGGAGTGGTGTGAGGAGGGAGATAGATCCAGGAGTCAGGTTATGGGATGGACTTAAGGTCTTGGAGACCTGCTGGAGTCTTGTTGGAATTCACGGATGTGATCATGGTTGTAAGGTTTGTATGCAGAGGTGTTAGAAAGTTGGTGAAGACTCTCAGCCACATAGTCACTATGATTCATGAACACTGTGATGAAGCTTTTATCTGTAGGAAAGATGATAAGGCACGGATTGATTTTAAGGATATGGGTAGCTGTGTGTTAGATAGGAGTGGTGTTGGTCTCACTAGGGAGGATTTAGGAAAGGAAAGTAAGGCCGGGTTAGAAGTGATGAATTCCTGAAAGATAACCAAGAGATGACTGGCTGGAATGGGAGGTTCAGGGTGGGAGGGAGGCTGGAACTGTTTTAAGCAAGGTTCTATGTGAGGTTTTTGTTGGCTGTTATTAGTGGGATGCATCATCATCATCATTTAAGACTGATTATGCCTTTCCGCATTCAGTCTGGAGCATAGTCTTGATCTATTTCAACAGTTTTTATACCCCTTCCCTTCCAACACACACACACTAGCCACCAAGGAAGAGCCTACAGCTTTGATTCACCCCCCCCCCCCCCCCCCCCCCTCTTCCAGTCATACCCTCATACCTCTCTAATGCACATTGAAGAAATTTCAGCTGCAGAGATTAGGTAAGGAAAGAAGGTCCTTTACAAGTCCAGCACACTTGAATTTAGGTTTTGGGCTAAAGGTGAGGCCTTTAGAAAGTACGAAGACTTCTGCAGGGCTAAGAGTTGTGGCAGAAAGGTTGACAACAGTTTTACAGGATTGGTGCTTAGGATGTATATATCTCGTGGAGGATGGAGGAATTCGTAGTGATTGTGGAAGATGGAGTAATGAACAAAGCATAGTTAGGGAGGTATGAGGGTATGACTGGGGGGAGGTTGAATCAAAGCTGTAGGCTCTTCCTTGGTGGCTTGTGTGTGTGTGTGTGTGGGTGTGTGTGTGTGTTGGAAGGGAAGGGGTATAAAAACTGTAGAAATAGATCACGACTTCACGACAACTAGCAGGTTTAAATGGGTGGGTGTTGTAATAGATATGTAGAGGTGGAGGTGATGAGGTTTGCACAGGATAGATTAGTATTGAGAGCTGCAGCAATCCAATCTTCAGACTACCACAGCAACAACAAAAAGGTCATAAGATGGAAACAATTTTGCATCGTAGTATCTCCCTGTTTCCACTCCATGTAGTTTTCACTTGTGGTAATGTGGCGTGTGTACAGAGATTTATCGGGTGTTGTTATTTTTATTGTACTGTATTAACAGGATTTATCAAGAGTGGTGATAACATCAATTTGTGACAATAAATCTTTGTCATGTGCAATCTATAATACTGTTGTTCCATTTGTAATAAACAATTTCTTTGATGCTGTTTTCCCAAATAAGCCTAAATTTTACTATTATTCACATGGACAGAGGCAGAGTAAGACATGGGAGATAACTTCAGCTGATCTTCGAAGATCAATTTCTTGAGACAGAGACAGTGTCATTATTATTATTGTTATTCTTTACTTCCTCAGACGTTAAGTCTGGTTAAAAATGGAAAGTGACGTGGACCTTGATAAAGCGTCACTTCCTTTCAACTGTATGGTATGTGTTATATTGCATTTAGGAACTTTCGGGTAATTGAACATGTATCAATAATTACTGATTTCTGTAGTTGTATATATATGTTTGGATGTAGCTGTATTGCATTGATGTACTGGTGGATATTGTGTGGTATGACTCCTGTAGTTGATAGTATAATTGGTATAATGTCAACTTTATCCTGATGCCACATGTCTTTGACTTCCTCAGCCAGTTGGATGTATTTTTCAATTTTTTCTCCTATTTTCTTTTGTATATTTGTTGTATTGGGTATGGATATTTCGATTAGGTGTGTTAATTTCTTCTTTTTATTGGTGAGTATGATGTCAGGTTTGTTATGTGGCGTTGTTTTATCTGTTATAATGGTTCTGTTCCAGTATAATTTGTATTCATCATTCTCCAGTACATTTTGTGGTGTATACTTGTATGTAGGAACATGTTGTTTTAAAAGTTTATGTTGTAAGGCAAGCTGTTGATGTATTATTTTTGCGACATTGTCATGTCTTCTGGGGTATTCTGTATTTGCTAGTATTGTACATCTGCTTGTGATGTGATCTACTGTTTCTATTTGTTGTTTACAAAGTCTGCATTTATCCGTTGTGGTATTGGGATCTTTAATAATATGCTTGCTGTAATACCTGGTGTTTATTGTTTGATCCTGTATTGCAATCATGAATCCTTCTGTCTCACTGTATATATTGCCTTTTCTTAGCCATGTGTTGGATGCGTCTTGATCGATGTGTGGCTGTGTTAGATGATACGGGTGCTTGCCATGAAGTGTTTTCTTTTTCCAATTTACTTTCTTCGTATCTGTTGATGTTATGTGATCTAAAGGGTTGTAGAAGTGGTTATGAAGTTGCAGTGGTGTAGCCGATGTATTTATATGAGTGATTGCTTTGTGTATTTTGCTAGTTTCTGCTCATTCTAGAAAGAAATTTCTTAAATTGTCTACCTGTCCATAATGTAGTTTTTTTCTGTCGATAAATCCCCTTCCTGCTTTCTTTCTGCTTAATGTGAATCTTTCTGTTGCTGAATGTATGTGATGTATTCTATATTTGTGGCATTGTGATCGTGTAAGTGTATTGAGTGCTTCTAGGTCTGTGTTACTCCATTTCACTACTCCAAATGAGTAGGTCAATATTGGTATGGCATAAGTATTTATAGCTTTTGTCTTGTTTCTTGCTGTCAATTCTGTTTTCAGTATTTCTGTTAGTCTTTGTCTATATTTTTCTTTTAGTTCTTCTTATTATTGTTATTGTTATTATTATTATTATTATTATATTGAATTATTGTTAATTAATACCCCCTTAAGGAGAGCACCATCAATTTTCAAGGCTTTTTTTTTGTCTATTTCATTTGTCTTTCAAAAACTTCTCATATATTCATTGTGATTCCTCTTCCTCTCTTCTGTACCGTTCTTCCCCATTTTCTTCTCTTTCAATATCTGCTGAAATCTCTGTTTTCCAGTTTTTTACTCTGTATTTTTTCCTGTCTGTGATGTCTTCTGTGGAGATGTTTTGTTTCTTGAGGTCCTCCATGGTTTCCTATACCCAGTTGGTTTTCACTTTATTAGTCATAACTATATAAAAAATATTCTTGGTAAGTCTGTTTTTGTGCATAATTTGTATGTGTCTCTAGAACCTTGTCCTTCTTTACCTGGTGCTGTTTTTAATCCTCTGTTTGTATTTGTACAGTTCTTTTGTCAATATGTTTATCCAGATCCCCTCTCTCTGAACTGGCCTGTAGATCTTTCCTTCTGTTTTTCCATCTCTTTGATTTTTGTTCTTCCCTTCATGGCTGTTGTTCTGAGGTGTACAAGGCCTGTGGTAACTACTGTACTACAGTGTCTTAATTTGGCATTGATGGAAAAACTTCTTTTGTTATAATTGTTCCATATAAGTCTGAATACCTTATGTAGTTTTGTGATTCTTTTTTCATTGGATGTTGAGTTCAGTCTTATTTTCTGTGTAATCTCTTCCATGCACTGGAAACTTTCTTCATGTGATATCTTCCCATACTTTGTTACCAGTGGGTGTCTGTCTCTTTACATTGTGTCAATGTACAAGTTTTTTTCATTTGAGATTTGTAGTCCCGTTTTGATTGAGATTTGATAAAGAGTTTGTAGAGCTTTTTTGTCTTCTTTTCTGTTATTTGTTATGATGGCTATATCATCAGCAAAGGCCAGACATTTTATCTACATGTGCATATATATTTCGAAAGTCATGGTGTGGTGTGTGACATGATCTGACTACACGTAGAGTGCAGTCTTTGTTTGGCACGGCACTTGGAGGGCGACAGTTCAGTCTTCACCCATCTGTCTCTTTTGTCCCATGTCCTGATTATTTTCTCCAAAACTGAGTTAAATAGAGTGGGTGATGGCCATCCTCATGCCTCACTCCTGTCTTTACTTTGAACGGTTCATAGATCTCTCCCATGAACTTCACTTTCAATATTGCATTTTTCATGTTTCTTGTCATATTAACATCAAAGATAATGATAATGTGCAAGAATAATGTAAGGCTAGCATCTTTTTAGTCACATGTTTCTGCTGATACAGCTTATATTGTACACCTGGAAACACAATGTCAATTTTGTTCTGATGACAACACATGTCACCTGGGAATAGTAGATGTACTGGCAATGGTTTCAGTGTCATCCGCCAACAGATAGTGTAATGGCATAGCTATCAGAGTGCTATATGTGTCTACCCTTTAATAGGAAATGCTCACAGCCAGTGTGATGCAGACATGTGAAGCAAGCAGGCAACCATGCCAGGAAGGCACACTCGTGATTCTTATGGCCAACGAGTGAGTTTAAAAAGGGGTAAAATTGTGGGCTTCCGAGTGGCAGGATGGTCCTTTCGGGGGAATTGCCACACAAGTTGGATGTGCTGCGTCAGTTATGCAACATTGCTAGTATCAGTAGTCACGTGAACATTCTCACACACGTAGTCGAGGTTCTGGACATCCACACAGCACAGATGCTCACTAGGATTGTTGTACTGAAAGGGCAGCAGTTGCAGATCATACGGCTACCACAGCACAGATAAAAGGTCTTGTGAGGCCCAGATGTGTCAACACAAACTGTTGCGAAGCAGTTATTGCCAGTTGCATTACGGACGTGCACACATCTATCCCGTCTTCCAATCGTGCCTCAGCACTGACATGCATGGTTCGAGTGGTGCCATCAGAGGATCTCTTTGAGGATGGCATGGCACGCCATGGTTGTAAGTGATGAAAGCAGATTCCGCTCGCAGACAAGTGATGGTCGTATCAGCAAATGACATAAATCTGGTGAGCACTCTCTTGTAGAGTGCATTAGTCCAAGATACAGTGGCCCCACCCCAGGCCTTATGGTCTGGGGTGCGATAAACTACAACTCTCATTCGTCTGTGGTGTTTCTGCACTTGGTACATACAGAAAGATGTTACACCCGTTATTTTTGCATTCTTGCAACTGGAAGGTAATGTACTGTTCCAACAGTACAGTGTTGACCCACACACTGCCCACGAAACTCAGTGTTCTCAGAAAGATGAACAGTGACTTCCCGGGCCACCATGTTCTACGAGTTTGTCTCCAACCGAGCACATGTGGGAACATGGAATGAGAAGTGACTCGTGCAACTTGTCAACCAACAACTCTTACATAACTATCTGAACAGATTGAGCATGTGTGACATAATTTATCTCAGGACAGTTTTTGCCATCTGTACTATCGACTGAATGCTATAGTCAGTGCCTGCATTGTCACCAGTGAGGGCTACACCACATACTAATGTGTGTGTTTTGGCATGGGTCGATACATGCTAGCTGAGAAGCATTTGCAGTATTGATCTGTAAATGTGATCATTTCATGTACTCCATATGCACTGTTGCAACATTAAATCTGGAGTGAATTTTCTTCTGGCAGTGGGCACAAACTTTTACCTCACAACTTTGATACATTTTACTTTTTCTTTTTCTTAGTCTTTATCCCCTGCTATCACAGTCTCAGCATGTTAATGTGGATTTGGCAGTATTAGTGGTAAATTGTGGCCAGATGCCCTTTCCATGCCACCTCCCCCCTCCCCCCCAACCTTCCAACCCACACCAGGGTGAAAGGTATGTACCCTGTATCTGTATGTATCTAATATTATCGTGTGTGAAAGTGTGACAATGTTTTCAAAATGTTTGAGGATCATGTAACTGATGTGGGGTGTGCATACCAGTCTGCTATTCATCTAGTTGGATGTGGACAACAGCCTAAAAATCATGTCAACACTGGCTCTAGCTGCATGCTAACGTTGGCGTCTACCCAGGAGTATTACAATTTCGATAGAGTACAGTAGAGTTTTAATGATTTATACAATACTTTTATGTCATGAATTTTAGAAAATTGATTGAAGATGTCTTTCTGTTGTTGTTTAATTTATGATATAGCCGCAACAGAAAATCCAACAGAATATGTTAATTATTCTGGTCTTGTTCATTTCTGTATTTGTACTGTGTTAAAGTAATTGTTCAGACGCATACAACATAAAAGTTAAAGTAAGGTCTATGATGGCAGGCAGTGACTGGGCTGTTGTCCTGACAGCAGGTAGGGTGCAGCCTTTGTTCACCGTGGCACTAGGAGGGAGAGGGTTATGGCCTATCACCCCAGCTTCCTTCTACCCCTGGGAAACATCCCCAGGAGTCATCTGATAGCAGGTTGGTGTCACCTGGGGCGATCCTGCAGTCACTGGAACAAGGAAAAATCCCCACTTTTATGTTTTATGGGGAATCGAGCCCAGGACCTCCTGATTGGAGTCTAGTGCGCTACCCACTAGACCACCACAACCACCGTGCTTATGGGATATGAAATGTCTGCATCTATATGACTACTCTGCATTTCACAAATCAGTGCCTGACAGAGGATTTATCAAACCACTTTCATACTGTTTCTCTACCGTTCCACTCTTGAACAATGTGTGGGGAAAAGTAACACTTAAATTGCTTTGTGTGATCTCTGATTTGTTGTGTTTTATTATAACGATCATTTTTCCCTATGAAGGTGAGTGCTATGAAAATTAAAATGTTTTTGCATTTGGAGGATGAAGTTGGAGACTGGAATTTTGTGAAAAGATCTTGCCACAGCAAAAAAGTATTTCTTTTTGTGATTACCATCTCAACTTGCATATCATGTCCGTGACTCTCTCTCTCCTAATATTTTACAATAATACAGACTGAGCTGCCCTCATTTTGACTTTGATTTCCTCCATCATTCATATCCCATGGTGTACTTGTGCATTGTCATCTTGAAACACAACCAATGATCATCCAAATGTCGACTATATGACAGGTCAGTAGTTTCGAGGATCCTGTCATCAAATTGCACAGCCCTCAAATAGCCTCATTAGAAATGATATGTGTCAGACATCTGTATACCATACTGGCCCAAAACATGACTGATCCATCTGCCTACTAAACTTAAAAGACTGGACTGCAGGTCTGAAACTCATTTTTCACTGGAGCGGACACAAATGAACAAGAATTCTCTGTGGCTCTGAACAGTAGCTGAGCACAAGCAGACACCATTCTGTTGCATTTGGTTAGCATTCACAGGTGTTCACTCGTGTTCTGCCCATTATCAGTCCTTCGATGAACTGTCAAACGAAGTCTCCATCATCTCTGCATTGGTGAGAGCAGGAGAGAAAGAGCTAAATTCTGGTGTTTCATCAGTGAACTTTTGTCTTCAACTCAAGATCTTTGAGCAGCAGAATGGTCTGAAGAGAATGTAATGTTTCTGATAACAGAATAGATGCTCGTGAATTCCAAGATGTCCACACCATAAATGCCAAATAAAAAGAAATGCAATTGACAGAGAGTTTCCGAGGTACTGGGAACATGAGAAAGATGATAATTACAATAGATACTTTCATCAGCCAGGAATGGAGTGAATAAGCACGAGCTTCGTATTTGTTTTTATTAAAAAAGAACAGCACAACAAAGTTCCTTGAAAGTAAACATGTACAAAATGTATCCATCATGCTGATTAAAATTACGTACATACCCCACACGAGCTTTGTATTTGTTTTTATTAAAAAAGAACAGCACAACAAAGTTCCTTGAAAGTAAACATGTACAAAAATGTATCTATCATGCTGATTAAAATTACGTACATACCCCACAAGCCACCTTAGTAATTTCTTGCCCTGTTCCACTGACAAATAGTGCTAGGAAAAATGATAGTCTATATACCTCTGTACAAGCCCTAATTTCTCTTGTCTTTGTGGCCTTTACATGAATTGTAAATTGGTCGCTGTAGGATCGACCTAAAGTCAGCTTCAAGTGCGAGGTACCTAAATAGTTTAATAGTGTTTTGTGAAAAGAATATCATCTTCCCTCCAGGGGTTGCTATTTGAGTTCATGAAGCATCTCTATAATACTTATGTGCTGGTCAAACTTACTGGTGACAAATCTCTGAATTGGTTCAATGTCTTCCTTTAATCCAATGTCGTGCAGATTCCAAACACTCAAGCAATGCTAAAGAATGGGTCACACTAGTGTTGTGTCCTTTAGAGATAAGCTACACTTTCCTAAAATTCTTGCAATAAACCAATTTGTCCATTTGCCTTCCCTACAACCAATTTTGCTTGTTTCATGTTTTACTGCTTTGGAACATTATGCCTAGGTATTTAATTGACATGACTGTCAAGCAGCATACTACTGATGCTGTATTCAAACATCATGGGATTTTTTTTTTCCTTCTCATCTGCATTAACCTACATTTTTTTATATTTACAGTAAGCTTCCATTCATCTCACCAATCACAAATTTTGTCCAAGTCATCTTATAGCCTCCTATAGTCACTCAATGGCGACATTTGCTCATACACAATAGCGTCATCAGCAAACAGCCTCATAGTGCTGGCCACATTGGCTGTCAGATCCTTAATGTACACTTATTAGCCAAAACATTATGACCACTGCCCACTGCGAGTTGGATGCTGCCTGGTGGCATTGGGGGCATGTGATGCAGTAACAAAAATATGTAAATAGAGCAGACGCAGATGGGGGCTCACTTTAGGGAAGATATGGGCTGCAAATGGGGAAATCAGTTGAGATAAGTGATTTTGATAAATGGCAGATTATTATTATGCTGAGCCTGTGACACACATCTCAAAAGCGGCAGTGCTGGTCAAATGTTCATGAGCTGTCTATCACTAGGTGCTAAATGGTTAGACATACATGACTCTTCACAGTACTTGGGGTTTGGAGGCATGTCTGGCTGCAATGTGGATAGATGGTGATTTGTAGCACAATGCTGGTGCACGCACAAGTGTTCCATAGCACACTGTTCATTGTAAATTCTGGAACACGGAGCTCCGCAGCAGACCACTCCTACATGTTCACATGTCTACCCAACAACATCATCAGTTGTGATTGCAGTGGGCACAGGACCATTCGGATTAAACCATCAATCAATGGAAATGTTGGCTCTTTGGGTGAATCCCATTTTTGCTACACTAGGTTGGTAGGTGTCTCCACAAAAACCATCATCGGGGTGAATGGCAGCTCCAAATGTGCAGCACACCACGGATGCTGGCTGGTGGGAGCAGCATTATGCTTGGGAGACATTCTCCTGCACTTGCATGTAGTAATCGAAGACATGCTGACAGCTGTGAATCACCTATGTCCCTTCATCTACATCTACATCTACATTGATACTCCGCAAGCCACCCAACGGTGTGTGGCGGAGGGCACTTTACGTGCCACTGTCGTTACCTCCCTTTCCTGTTCCAGTCGCGTATGGTTCGCGGGAAGAACGACTGTCTGAAAGCCTCCGCGCGCGCTCTAATCTCTCTAATTTTGCATTCGTGATCTCCTCGGGAAGTATAAGTAGGGGGAAGCAATATATTCGATACCTCATCCAGAAACGCACCTTCTCGAAACCTTGCGAGCAAGCTACACCGCGATGCAGAGCGCCTCTCTTGCAGAGTCTGCCACTTGAGTTTATTAAACATCTCCGTAACGCTATCACGGTTACCAAATAACCCAGTGATGAAACGCGCCGCTCTTCTTTGGATCTTCTCTATCTCCTCCGTCAACCCGACCTGGTACGGATCCCACACTGATGAGCAATACTCAAGTATAGGTCGAACGAGTGTTTTGTAAGCCACCTCCTTTGTTGATGGACTACATTTTCTAAGCACTCTCCCAATGAATCTCAACCTGGTACCCGCCTTACCAACAATTAGTTTTATATGATCATTCCACTTCAAATCGTTCCGTACGCATACTCCCAGATATTTTACAGAAGTAACTGCTACCAGTGTTTGTTCCGCTATCATATAATCATACAATAAATGATCCTTCTTTCTATGTATTCGCAATACATTACATTTGTCTATGTTAAGGGTCAGTTGCCACTCCCTGCACCAAGTGCCTATCCGCTGCAGATCTTCCTGTATTTCGCTACAATTTTCTAATGCAGCAACTTCTCTGTATACTACAGCATCATCCGCGAAAAGCCGCATGGAACTTCCGACACTATCTACTAAGTCATTTATATATATTGTGAAAAGCAATGGTCCCATAACACTCCCCTGTGGCACGCCAGAGGTTACTTTAACGTCTGTAGACGTCTCTCCATTGATAACAACATGCTGTGTTCTGTTTGCTAAAAACTCTTCAATCCAGCCACACAGCTGGTCTGATATTCCGTAGGCTCTTACTTTGTTTATCAGGCGACAGTGCGGAACTGTATCGAACGCCTTCCGGAAGTCAAGAAAAATAGCATCTACCTGGGAGCCTGTATCTAATATTTTCTGGGTCTCATGAACAAATAAGGCGAGTTGGGTCTCACACGATCGCTGTTTCCGGAATCCATGTTGATTCCTACATAGTAGATTCTGGGTTTCCAGAAATGACATGATACGCGAGCAAAAAACATGTTCTAAAATTCTACAAGAGATCGACGTAAGAGATATAGGTCTATAGTTTTGCGCATCTGCTCGACGACCCTTCTTGAAGACTGGGACTATCTGTGCTCTTTTCCAATCATTTGGAACCCTCCGTTCCTCTAGAGACTTGCGGTACACGGCTGTTAGAAGGGGGGCAAGTTCTTTCGCGTACTCTGTGTAGAATCGAATTGGTATCCCGTCAGGTCCAGTGGACTTTCCTCTATTGAGTGATTCCAGTTGCTTTTCTATTCCTTGGACACTTATTTCGATGTCAGCCATTTTTTCGTTTGTGCGAGGATTTAGAGAAGGAACTGCAGTGCGGTCTTCCTCTGTGAAACAGCTTTGGAAAAAGGTGTTTAGTATTTCAGCTTTACGCGTGTCATCCTCTGTTTCAATGCCATCATCATCCCGTAGTGTCTGGATATGCTGTTTCGAGCCACTTACTGATTTAACGTAAGACCAGAACTTCCTAGGATTTTCTGTCAAGTCGGTACATAGAATTTTACTTTCGAATTCAATGAACGCTTCACGCATAGCCCTCCTTACGCTAACTTTGACATCGTTTAGCTTCAGTTTGTCTGAGAGGTTTTGGCTGCGTTTAAACTTGGAGTGGAGCTCTCTTTGCTTTCGCAGTAGTTTCCTAACTTTGTTGTTGTACCACGGTGGGTTTTTCCCGTCCCTCACAGTTTTACTCGGCACGTACCTGTCTAAAACGCATTTTACGATTGCCTTGAACTTTTTCCATAAACACTCAACATTGTCAGTGTCGGAACAGAAATTTTCGTTTTGATCTGTTAGGTAGTCTGAAATCTGCCTTCTATTACTCTTGCTAAACAGATAAACCTTCCTCCCTTTTTTTATATTCCTATTAACTTCCATATTCAGGGATGCTGCAACGGCCTTATGATCACTGATTCCCTGTTCTGTACATACAGATTCGAAAAGTTCGGGTCTGTTTGTTATCAGTAGGTCCAAGATGTTATCTCCACGAGTCGGTTCTCTGTTTAATTGCTCGAGGTAATTTTCGGATAGTGCACTCAGTATAATGTCACTCGATGCTCTGTCCCTACCACCCGTCCTAAACATCTGAGTGTCCCAGTCTATATCTGGTAAATTGAAATCTCCACCTAAGACTATAACATGCTGAGAAAATTTATGTGAAATGTATTCCAAATTTTCTCTCAGTTGTTCTGCCACTAATGCTGCTGAGTCGGGAGGTCGGTAAAAGGAGCCAATTATTAACCTAGTTCGGTTGTTTAGTGTAACCTCCACCCATAATAATTCACAGGAACTATCCACTTCTACTTCACTACAGGATGAACTACTACTAACAGCGATGAACACTCCACCACCGGTTGCATGCAATCTATCCTTTCTAAATACCGTGTGTACCTTTGTAAAAATTTCGGCAGAATTTATCTCTGGCTTAAGCCAGCTTTCTGTACCTATAACGATTTCAGCTTCGGTGCTTTCTATCAGCGCTTGAAGTTCCGGTACTTTACCAACGCAGCTTCGACAGTTGACAATTACAATACCGATTGCTGCTTGGTCCCCGCATGTCCTGACTTTGCCCCGCACCCGTTGAGGCTGTTGCCCTTTCTGTACTTGCCCAAGGCCATCTAACCTAAAAAACCGCCCAGCCCACGCCACACAACCCCTGCTACCCGTGTAGCCGCTTGTTGCGTGTAGTGGACTCCTGACCTATCCAGCGGAACCCGAAACCCCACCACCCTATGGCGCAAGTCGAGGAATCTGCAGCCCACACGGTCGCAGAACCGTCTCAGCCTCTGATTCATGCTTGATGTCTTCCCCGACAGCGATGTAATCTTTCAGCAGTGTAAATGTCTGTGTCTCAGAGCCAGAATCATGCTACAGAGGTTTGAAAAGCATTATAGTGACGTCATGTTGATGTCTTGGTGGACAAATTTGCCTGATGTAAACCTAAAGAACCCATCTGGATCGCTATCAAGCATCATTACCACGTATGCAAATCAGTGATATGTTATTTACGTGAATTACAAGACCTGTGTGTAGACATCTAATGTTTCATACCTCCTCAAACCTAACAACAAGCTGTCTGATCCCTGATACGCAGAATCAGTGATGTATTTTGTCCCAAAGATGGACAAACAAGCTATTAAGCAGGTCATAATGTTTTGGACCACCAGTCTATACAGGATGTTACAAAAAGGTACTGCCAAACTTTCAGGAAACATTCCTCACACACGAAGAAAGAAAATATGTTATGTGGACATGTGTCCGAAAACGCTTACTTTCCATGTTAGAGCTTATTTTATTACTTTTCTTCAAATCACATTAATCATGGAATGGAAACACACAGGAACAGAATGTACCAGCATGACTTCAAACACTTTGTTACAGGAAATGTTCAAAATGTCTTCCATTAGTGAGGATACATGCATCCACCCTCCGTCGCATGGAATCCCTGATGCGCTGATGCAGCCCTGGAGAATGGCGTATTGTATCACAGCCGTCCACAATATGAGCATGAAGAGTCTCTACATTTGGTACCGGGGTTGCGTAGACAACAGTATTCAAATGCCCCCATAAATGAAAGTCAAGAGGGTTGAGGTTGGGAGTGTGTGGAGGCCATGCTATTGGTCGGCCTCTACCAATCCATCGGTCACTGAATCTGTTGTTGAGAAGCGTACGAACACTTCGACTGAAATGTGCAGGAGCTCCATCGTGCATGAACCACATGTTGTGTTGTACTTGTAAAGGCACATGTTCTAGCAGCACAGGTATGAAATCATGATAACATGCTCCATAGAGTGTAGGTGGAAGAACATGGGGCCCAATCAAGACATCACCAACAATGCCTGCCCAAACGTTCACAGAAAATATGTGTCGATGACGTGATTGCACAATTGCGTGCAGATTCTCGTCAGCCCACTCAAGTTGACAGTGAAAATTTACAATTTGATCACGTTGGAATGAAACCTCATCCATAAAGAGAACATTTGCACTGAAATGAGGATTGACACAATGTTGGAGAACCATTTGCACAAGTGTACCCGTGGAGGCCAATCAGCTGCTGATAGTGCCTGCACACGCTGTACATGGTATGGAAACAACTGGTTCTCCCGTAGCACTCTCCATACAGTGACGTGGTCAATGTTATCTTGTACAGCAGTAACTTCTCTGACACTGACATTAGGGTTATCGTCAACTGCACGAAGAATTGCCTCGTCCATTGCAGGTGTCCTCGTCATTCTAGGTCTGGCTGGAATGTTCCGTGCTCCATAAGATGCCGATCAATTTCTTCGAACGTCTTCCTGTCGGGACACCTTCGTTCTGGAAATTTGTCTCGATACAAACGTACCGCGCCATGGCTATTGCCCAGTGCTAATCCATACATCAAATGGGCATCTGCCAACTCTGCATTTGTAAACATTGCACTGACTGCAAAACCACGTTCCTGACAAACACTAACCTGTTGATGCTACGTAGTGATGTGCTTGATGCTGTTACTGTAGAGCAATGAGTCGCATGTCAACACAAGCACCGAAGTCAACATTACCTTCCTTCAATTGGGCCAACTGGCGGTGAATCGAGGAAGTACAGTACATACTGACGAAACTAAAATGAGCTCTAACATGGAAATTAAGCATTTCCGGACACATGTCCACATAACGTATTTTCTTTATTTGTGTGTGAGGAATGTTTCCTGAAAGTTTGGCCGTACCTTTTTGTAACATCCTGTATAGAGAATGAGAGTGATCCTATCATACTTCCCCGGGGCACTCCTGAGAATAACCCCAATACCCCTGCCTCTGATGAACACTCACCATCAAGGACGACATTCTGGCTTCTACTACACAAGAAGTCATCTCGAGCCATTCACATATCTTGAAACCTAATCTGTAATTTCAGACCTTCATCAACAGTCTGCAGTGGCGCACTGTGGCAAACACTTTCTGGAAACAGCAATGTGGAATCTGCCTGTTCCCTTCATCGCTGATTTGCAGGATATCTTGTGAGAAAGGAGCAAGTCGAGTTTCACATGAACGATGATTTCTAAATCTGTGCTGATTTGTGAACAGAAGCTTTTCTGTCTCATGGAAATCAAAGTGAAAATACATTCAAGAATTCTGCAGCAAACCATTGTTAAGGATATTGGATTGTAATGTTGTGGGTCCATTTTTTTACTCTTCTTATATACAGGAATTACCGTGCTTTTTTCCAATTGCTTAGGACTTTGCATTAAGCAGGAAATTACAATAAATGCATGCTAAGAACAGGACCTATGCCATAGTGCACTATTAGTCGAGAGACCCATTGCTGAAATTTTGACATTATGTTGGCTAGACAGTAGGTTGGAGGATTCAGTTCTGATACTGCACAGCTCTCAAATTATACTTACTAGTTGTTAGAGGCATTTGATATCCATAGGTGACACCAGACCAAAACCAGACTGACTCAACTATGTGCTGAATCTGTGGGTCTTCACACTTGAGACATGCATTGGTACCTGGCCATTTCCGCACCCTTCTACAAGGATCATCAGGTATCAAAGAAATGCTTCACTTATTGTGAAAGGAATACAATACCACTAGTAATTTCCTTTCCTATTGCACCACAAACAGAGTGAGGGCAAAATGACTTGTCTATATGCCTATTAGTCGCAGTAGATTGTTCTGCAGTCAGCGTCAACAGCCATTTCTCTAAATTTTCTCACTAGTGCTCCTTAACAAGATTGTCGCTTGCCATCCACCGGTTTCCATGTACACCACGATTCTTTGTGCACTACATTCCTCGGGGGTTTGTACTGTAGTACATAATGGACACCTAGAGACCCCACTGAATGTGTTGAGATGGTTGTGTACCGTGTGAGTCAACACAGCTCTCCCCATTATCTGCAAAAAAAGTCACAGTGCAGTTACAGTAAGTTCCCGAGGTATTACCTGTCAGCTATAATTTGAAGTTAGCAGTCATCAGTTGTTGTTGGCTCTGAGCAATCTCTGTAGTGCTGATTTTTAACATTTTGTTACTGCAAAGGCTGTGGAATGTTCATTTGATGTCGCTGTAGCGTTTGCCAATTGTGTGGTAACTTTCCATGCTGACAAGCATTCTTACTGTAAAGTAACAATGCTTGGGCAGTCTTTAAGCATTAACGCTTTAATCCCTTTGCAACGTCAAA
Source organism: Schistocerca americana (assembly GCF_021461395.2). Classification (NCBI taxonomy): domain Eukaryota; kingdom Metazoa; phylum Arthropoda; class Insecta; order Orthoptera; family Acrididae; genus Schistocerca; species Schistocerca americana. The sequence goes on from NC_060123.1 coordinate 767,411,014, forward strand.
TTTTTTGATGTTATATTGGACATGTGATCAGTTTGTTTATTTATTTATTTTTGTAATTTTATTTTTGTGGTTTAGTACAAAAACTGTAGTGGTAGTGTATTTCTCCTAGAGCCCTTTTGTGAGCTGGTATTTTCCTCTGTGAAAATGAGGCAATTTTTTTTTCCAACTACACAAGTGACGATAGTAGTGATCTGACAATAAACAAAAACTGTTTGTTGTAGCAATTTTTATGCATCTGGTACAGTGTACTATTACAAGATACCAGGTACATCTACAGATGGTAATATATATTCCCAAAAGCTTTGTAAAACCACTAAGTGGTTGGCAAGTATGCTTCCCGAGATTCACAAAAGACATATTGTGTTTACTTGAATCTAAGCTGCACTTTTTTCCGGTTTTTGTAATCCAAAACACTGCCTGCGGCTTAGAATCAAGTGCAAAGTAAGCGGAAGTTCTGAAAGATGTTGGTAGGTGCCGCCACAACTAACTTCTGCCGTCGAATATATGTAGCACTACACAGGCATGCTTTGCAGGCACAAAGATAAATACTGGCGCCAAAACCTATGCGTCAGTAAACAAACTGAAAAAAAACAGGGGTGGGGGTGGAAGATGAGCTTTTTTCTCTGCCCCAAGGTTCAACCACTGTATTTCCATACTTTATCCAACGAAGTAAATACAAATTCCGTATTCTTCATCTCCGAATGTTGCAGCCTTTCAATGTACTATGAAAATCCGACTGGAAGACTGTTTGGGATGTTTGTCAATATGGCCAAGTCTACGTTCTGAATTTTTGTCCTACCTGTGACAAGAGATGGTTGTTAATAGCAACTTTTATGAATTGTGAATCACATCCAGTATTCTCTTCACCATAAGAATAATTCGAATGTAAACATTTTGCCATGTATTCCTACATGTTTCCTGCTATCTCATTTAAATCCTGTCTTCCTAATAAACTATGAAACTAGAGTGAGACAACAGCAAACGCGGAAGAATATATATATCATGTCATGTTTATATTCGTATTATTCCTATGCTGAATAGTGATATAGTCAGAAATGAAGCACGGCAACTGACTAGATTTTTAAACCTAAGATGGCTCTAATTTCTGTGCAGAATGTAATGCACTAAAGAGGCGTCTCCAAAAATTTTCAAACGGAGAAAATTTTTTGCTAAACTTTCGTTTGGAACATCTATCATATGCAGTCTATTATATGGTTCTTGTTGATCATTATCAAAGAAACCAGCAGTGTAAGTAACAACAAATAGCAGTCTCTTGCCATTGTTTCACTGATGAGATGATTCCTCTCTCTTTTTTTTTTTTTTAATTGTAAGCGGCAGTAGCGTGCGCAAAAGCAAGCCATCCCGCGAGCGGCGACAGGCCATAAACACGCATAATCAGAATGCGACAAACAATGCACGGCACAGTATGATAATGCGTTTTGAGCTTAGAGTGACGGAAACACCTATAACAAAGAGAACGGCACTTATCAGATCAAAGAAAAATAAGCAATCAATTCAAACCAGACGACGCACGTGAAAAAGGCTCTCTAGTATAAATATGGATGGAGAGCCTAACGCATAGCAATGACTACGTGGTAAAGCTTAACTGCTAAGTTTACCACACGCACCAAACTACTGTAGCTGTATCGTCATTCATTCGACCTACATTGTCTCAGGTTGAAAGGGCTACTCTGAGATGAACAGGTTGCCACAGGAGAGTAATGCATGGACTTTAACTGTTAGTTGCCCTGAATGTGAGTCCAGTGAGCTCACCACTGTGCCACCTCGCTCAATATATTTTGAGAGAAGTTCCTGATTTAACCATTTCACAGGATGTGGGAAGTGTACTTCCCATCAACTGTATTTCTTTACTGTATTCCTGAGAACACATCATACGAGCTCTGTATGCACCTGGCACCTGATGTTAGTTTGCTGCACCAGCTGAACTTTCTGTCTGTTATGAAATGTAGCTTTTAATTGTCATTAAATGTCACTTGTTCCTTTCAGAAGCAGTTGCAAATATACGTGCCACCAAATAATGTTGTTTTGAAGGCCACTGGGAAGTATGCTTACTACCAAAGTAATTTTTCCGTGATACAAGGGGAATATACTTACCACAAAATTAATTTCTTTTTTGGACTGCAGAAAAGATACTTACCACCAACTGACCATACTTACCACTAATTTAGTTGTTTTACTATGCTCTTGGGAAAATGTTGTACCTCCTCTGGATGTGGTTGACCTTTTGTGATAATATGCTAAACAACTGGTGTCTGTTTGTCATGACATCAGTGCTGTTGTCACTTGTTACAACAGAACACATTGTTTCATTCTGCAATATATGCTATTGTGACTTGTCTCAGCTCGTTTCTTTAAGCAGTGTTAAATGAAGTTTCTAGGATTGTAAAATAGATAGTCAAATAAAAACAGAAAATTCCTTTTTTTCACATGTAGTAGTAACTCATAACAGCTTACTAAAGACAGTGGGAAGTATACTTACTACTATAGTTTTTTGCTCCTAAATCACAAAAATAAAATAATCAAAAATTAAATTTAGTTGAAACTTCTAAAATGATACCAAAACAATTAACTTTACAGGGCTGCTACAAAAAATGTGCCTACAAATGGGTTAAAGACAAAGTATGCAAGCTGTGGGGGCAGTGTGAAACTTTTTTAAGCACTGTATTTGAAAAATATTATTCATTTTGTTCCAGTTCTAGAATGTTAGGTTTTGTGGATTTTTGCCTGTACATTAATGGGTGTGGATGCGTTCAGTGGAGGCAAGTGTGTCATGTATGATTTTTCTCAGTAAATATGTCCTACTGACGTTGCAGTATATCTCCAATGTTCTGGATGCATCAAATGAAGTTTAAAAGACAGCTAACTGCTGCTGCTGGTATGCCTCTTCATGTAAATGTCAGAGTTACTATTATTATTCAATACAAAAAGGAAGATTACCAGCTTAGCAATTTGCTGAAAATGAGTTCATTAAAGGGAATATTACAATTAACATCCTGTTAACGACAAATTAATTAGAGATGGGAAGCAGCCACAGATTGGAGAAGGAAATTAATACATTTCATACTGTGCTCGAGCACAGGCAATAAAAAACAGTGAGCAAACATGATGCGTGTACTTGTTGCCTCAGGGTCTCCTGCGAAACTGAGGTGCTTGAGTAAGCTACATCACACTGCTTCGTTGTGTGCTTGTTGTCAAGCCAGTTTATGAAGTACACATCCCTCTTCATTTTTATATAACTTTGTTTTGAATGCACTGTACAAGAATATTGAATACTTTGAAAATTATCGAGTTCAGCCATTCATTCACATGTAATATTCCAACAGCTCCATCACCGATGAGAGACTTCAGGGGTGTAAAACGAGTAAGTGAGAAGTGCCACTGAACTACTAACAACCATTTTCATCTACTACTAATCTGCTCACATTAATCATTATTCAAGGGGATCAGTTCTACATCATTTTATTTTTATAAATATGCAGAGAAGCAACTACTTGAAAAAAGCCAATGCTCTGCTACTTAAACTGCTCTGCCACTATTTTGATTTAATACTTCATGCTAAATGGGCATTTAATTCTACACAGGACACTGTCATCTAAACTTATTCTGATAAATTCATATACTTCCTTCCTGTGCAATGTCCTTTATGCTGTCAATGCCACGTTGGGAACAGTACAGTAGTTTCTGTTCCGTGGAGAACCAACCGTACCTGCACATAGGCTATTATTATGATGGAATCACCACTTCAAAAGGCATTCCAAAGCTGCTGCCAGCTTCCCTCTGTGGAGTAAACCATCTACCATTCCTGTCTGCTCCTAGAGAATATGTTGCATGGCTAAATATGGTTTTCTGTTAGAAAGTGTTTGTGCGTTGTGTATCTGAGGTGGGACAGGTAGGTAAATTCACATATCCAGGTAAATTATTGGTGGACTGGCTAATAAAACATTTTTTACTTTACATTTGAATATTTGGGGATTTCCAGATTGCTCCTAATTTTGGCTGGGAGATGTTAAAAGGGTGTTGCACCTGAATATAAAACAGTTTTCTTAACCCTAAGCTCTTTACGGGTGTCAGTCCTATTGAGGAGGGGTACTCCTGGGCTGTGCACCTGAGTTTCTCCTGGGCCACCTGCAGCATCTGTACTTGTAACATGCCTAGGTCATTATACGAGTGGTCAATTGGCCATAAAGAGGTTTGGTTGGATATGTTTATGTTTAGTGTGCAATACTGCTTTCCCGTATTGCCAGTTGGTCAGCTAGATATTTGCAGCTGGCAATGCCATTTAGTTTTGCTGTAATGCAGGGATTCACCAGTGTTTATTTTGTCTGTGAGTTTGTGCTGTCCACAGGTGATTAATTGTCCCTAGATAGAAGTGTTTTTCAGCAGTTGTGTTTTCACCCGTGGTTGTGGTCGTAGTTTCCCAGGTTAAGAATGAAGTGATTGTCAGAGTGTCTCAAGTTCCTGTACAGTAGTGTGGTGAGTTTTTTGAATATCTGTGTGTGAGTCTCAAGGCAGTATTCTCTGTGAAGGTCGACAGTCTGTGTGGACTGTGGTGCACTTCGTTGTGTATCACCTGTAGGCGGCACAGGCGGTCAGAGCCACGTAACCCCAGACTGCAGCTGCATGTATCATCATGGGTCTAATCAGTATCATGTACACGGACCTCGATATCCTCCTATTCAGTGTGCTTTACCTGTTGAGCTTAGAGGAACACTGTTTGAGCCTTGCATTTGCTCAGTTGGCCTGTCACTGAAGTATTTGACTTTCACACTGAAACGTATTGGGCGTGTGTGTAGTGTTATTTGTCTGCAGTCTTAATGTGGGGTCCTACCCACTCATCTCATATAGGGTGCCTAAAGGATGCTGCATTCTCAAAATGCTATACAACAATTCAAGCAAACAACATTAATAGTTTTTATTACAAATAAGAAGCTTGACAATGCTTGACCTGGAATTTACAATGGTGTCGCAAGCAATAGGCGACATGCAGTATAAATCCGAGTCCTTTGCTATATACAATGTTCGTGCAAGTTTCACACACAGCTTGTGGATCACTAATAACTGTTATTGTAGCATTCTGCGCTAGGCCTGTCCGTAAACTGTCCTAATCCTGTCCAAATACTGAGTGGCCGAGGCTGGCAGGAGTGGCACTTATATTCTCTTTGTCTAGGGGCCTGGTCCCATTGTGGTGTGGTCCTTGCCAGTGGGCTATTCGCTGACGGTGTGTTCACTGCCTTCTTTGCTCTTGCGATCTTAATTTTCATTCCAGTGCTTGTGGGTATGCCAGAACACTTAATGATTGTGCAGTTGTTATGGTTTGTCAGTGAACAGAACTGCTTCACACTTGTCAGCATTTGCTTTAACACACTGTCGTTCCAGCTAGGCAGTTTTGTTTGCAGTTGTGAATTATGCCTGATGGTTTCCAGTCTTGCACTAGGATGGTAGTGTCATCTGCGTAGATGGTTGCCATTGTGTTTTGTTCAGTTGGAAAGTCATTGACGTAGAGATTAAACAAGAGGGGCCCTTGGATGCTGCCTTGGAGTACTCTCACTTGTATACTGTGTTGTGTTGACTGTTTGCCCTGAATGTCGGTGTTGAAGCTTCTGTGAGTGAGATATGAGTGTGTAAGGTGTACGAGCTCGTCGGAGAGACTAGCAGTGCAGAGTTTGCGAATGAGACGATTGTTCCGTAAATGACTGAAGACCAGGAATAGTGCTCCTGTAGCTTTATGGTGTTGGGGGTGTGTGTAATATGTTCTACTACACGGAGGAGTTGTTGTGTTGTGGAGTGGTGATTGCTGAATCCAAATTGCTCCAGTCTCAGCGAGTCATTGGTGTTGCAGTGCATAGTAAGATGTTTGAGAATCATCTTCTCAACAATCTTATTCAGGGAGCTCAGCAGGCTGATGGCTCCATAATTTTGTGGTAGGGAGTGGTATTTCCCTGGCTTCCTGAACATCAGGACAGGGAAGTGTTGATGTTGTAGAATGGTATTCATCATATGTGCGAGATGCTCTATAGCTTTATTCGTAAACTCCTGGGTGACATGGTTTTGAAAGTGATTGGGACCAGGAGCTTTTCTAGTTGTTTTGTGCTTAATAACCTGTGTAATTTCATGTGTAGCAGTATGTATTGTTACATTGCACTTGGGCTGGGTTACAGGCCATGTAACCTCCTGGTCCATTTCAAGTAGCAGTGCTGGATTGGAAGGAGTCAGATTCAGTGTGAATGATGTTGCTAGTGTTCTGGTCATCAGCTCATGCTTCCCCTCCATGGAGTATGCTGGTCTGTAAGGTATTTGTAAACTTGGTGTGTAGTATTTCTTCTTGGTGGAGTGGACAGCTATTTGCCACACTCCAGGTCATGTGGTGTGCAGCCCTGCGAGTCTATTGTCCCAGTTTGTGGTTTTAAAAGTTTTAATTTAGCCTGTATGATCCCCTGGAGCCTGCTAATATGCTGTTTGTACATCCAGTATCTCCCGAGATGATCTCTCATTGACATTGGCCCCTGTATTTCTGGGAGCAGGGCCATTGAGCATTCTTGTGGTATAAGTACTGTAATGGTACCTGCTATTGCATCCTGAACTGCGGTGGTAAGGGCTTTGACAGCTTCAACAAGTTTCCTGCTTTGTGTAATTTTGGGAATTTGTGGGATATGACTTTTCAAGCATTTCCTTGAACAATACCCAATTCACACGCTTGTAGCTCAGTATCCTGTGAGATTCATCATACTGCTGTGTTTCTTGCGAGTAAAGTATTACAGGTGTTTGATGAGGCCAAATCATGTATAATTTCAATGTTGATTGTGACTATAATGCCTATCACATCTAATGTCTATCACATTTAGTCTCTGTTCCCTGTTTTAAGTGTCACCTCAGCTGGCACTAGTGTAATGTAGTTTGGGCGCAGTGCATGTTCGCATAGTTTTTTTGCTATTGGTGTTTGATCTTTGTTAGTTCCAAGCAGAGTGTTTAGCATTAAGATCACCAGTGGCTATTAGTCACTATGCTATGTTGAGTATTGTGCTGATATCGCTTGTTATGATATTACCAGATCAATTGTATATCGATATCAATGTAGTGTTCACTCAATTGACTTGACCCTAACAGCTGTGGCTTCTAGTCTTTCAGGTTCAGGGATCTTAATATTTGTGTATTCTTTGTCTCAATATATGAAGATTGCTGTTCCATCCACAGTTGTGCCTTCAGGTGGTCAGTACAGTAGATGTAATATCTTGAGAAGAGTAGTTGTTTGTGTGACTGGAGCTCAGCTTCGTTCATGAGAGCATTCCAGATTCCCTTCTCCTCCATAAATGCAGCTAGCTCTGCCCTTTTGTTGCCAATCCCATCTGCATTCCAGAACAGCATCTAGGTCAAGGTACTGTTGTTTGTGTTTTGTGGTGTATTACCTATGGAGGTGTGTGGGCAGTGTGGTGATAGCAGTTTGTATAGCAGCCATGCACTGGCTGTGTGTAGCCGTCATGAGTTTGTGCATGTGTTACGATGAAGAGCCTCAAGAGGATCTTAAGCCATGTGAGTGGGGTATAGTGTCTCCACTATGCCTCTGATTGTGGTGAGAATGTTTGTTATGTCAGCCAAGGTGCTGGCGGTGGTGTTGGTGGCTGGTGGTCCTTATGTTGGTGTACTGGATGGGCTGGCTTGTGTGTTATTCATGGTTCGTATTTCATCTGGGGTCACCTGTGTTATTGCTGTGGTGAGGGGGGCAAGAGTGTGAGTTACAGTTACATTGTTCCTTTTAATGTGTTCCTATGTTTGTCTGGTCTGTTGTTGGTGTATTTGTTGTGGTGTGATAGTGTCCCCTCTTTTGTTTTTTGGGTACCTCTGTTTTATTTCGTGTGTTTGTGGTTGCCCTAGTTTGGGTGTGTCTTCTGTGATATCACAAGTGTCACAATCTGGCCTAGACAGAGTTGACTTGGTGTTGTCTGGGACCGGCAGTGTTGTCATCAGTACAGGGGCAGTTTCTAGCATTGCAGGTGTGGGTTGTGGTTCTGTTGTTGTGGGAGTGTGCCGTGAGTTTGTGGAGCTCTGTGCATCCTCAGTTCATCCACTTCCACTGACAATGCCAGTAAAAGAGATTCCACACCTTACTGGTTGGGGGGTGGGGAGTGTCTTGGAGCTGTTCTGGTTACCACTTGTCTGTCTTTGGCACTTTTGCACCTTAGAGCTTCTTTGTATGCTGCACACCATCTGTAGTTTGCACATGGACCCCTCCACATTTGGTACATTTGATAGTTGTACCAAGTTTAAAGTGTCGTGCTACACGGTTACCAGTGCATTTGCGGCACCGTGTGCCAGATCACATCGGGTGCCGCATGGCCAAACTGCTGGCAGTGGTGGCACTGTTGGGGGACACACGGAAGTGTGTATATTTCTACTACGACCATGTGAAGCAGGAGCATCTGCGTCAGAAAGTTGCAGGAGTAAGCTGTGTCATCGAACTCCACTAAATAGTTTGGCTGCAATCTGTGTGTCACGAATCCAAGAATTCATCTCATGCTCTCACAGTCCCAGCTGAGAGCTGTGATTATACCATGAAGAATGTCATTGAGGGTTGTGGTGTCAACTCCTTTCATGATGTACATTCGAGTTTTCCCCCCTTGGGTGTTATATTTATGATACTCAATTCCCCCAGCTTTGACGATTTTCAGGAGATTTGTGCAATCTGTTTTGTTGCATACATACAGTGATACATGGTCCCTTGTGAGTTTTGTGTTTGGTATATTGTGGGGAGTGACATTCTACAAATGTCTTTTTTAGCTTGCCGAGGCAAGTGTAATTGTGTATTATGACCAGTGGGAAGCCAGTCGGTGTAGTGTTCTGCGTAGCGGCTGGGGTAGTGTTGTGTAGTTGAGGTGCTGCAGAATTGTTTGTATGGTCCCTCATATTACCGATGCTCAGAACTGGTATTGGTAAAAGCATGCTGCATTTGCCGTGTGAGTCAGTAGGCTCAGTTGTTCGTGTATGTTGCTGCTGATTGCATTTTGGACCCACCAGCTTCGAAGGTCCATCTTTGTTCCACGGAGCTGTCACTTCCAGCTCGAGGACTACTGCGGTGGTATTGAGGGCCTCTCTAGTATATTCACTGGTGGTGTGACTTTTGTTGGTGTTGCTGTTGCTGTTGCGTTGCTTCCACCCGTCAGTTGGACAATGAGCTCATGCTGTCACCGAGCCATTGCTTCTTGATTTGTGGCAGCAAAGTCCAGATTTAGCTGGTTCATCACTTACTGATAGGTGACAAAGCAAGACAGAAACGTCAAAGGGAACAGATGGCACTCCTGCCTCTTGTGCTGCAGTCTTGCTACGGGTCGTCGGGTGGGATCTGCTCGGTGGATCTGCGTCTCCCAGACATAAGGATACTTTTAAGGATAGAATGTGGATATGAGACAATTTTACTTTTTCGTCTGAAAAGACAATTTTGCTTTTTTAGTGTACATACAGAAGAGGGGAGTCCTTATGACTCACTTGTGCAAGATGCAATGCTCAGTGCAAGAGAGCACGGGTGGAAGACAGCAGCCTGTACTGGACAGTGTTGTCCAATGTGAACGTTCCCCGGACACTGAAATACCCTATTAAAGAATGGGAGAGTCACACTGGGGAAGTTCCAACCACAGTTGCAGGAACTTTGAGCCAGAACTCATGGCCACCTAGCACTGTCAAGTGTGTAGCAGCGTGTGCTTGTAGGTGACACTCCAAAGAGTGTCCTGTGGCATCTACACCAGTTTTAGCGTATGTGTAACACAAATATCCTCTCGCAGCTACTGCAGGTACAGGGGGAAGGCAGCTGCTCAGCTGCGACTCACCCGTAGTACTGCCCGAGGTTTTCCTTGGTGGGAGGACTGGAACGAGGTGCACCAAGCCTTGTGATGCCCATTGAGGAACTGTTGGAGTGAGACGTAGTGACTCTGAGGTCAAGAAAGCTGGCAGTGACCAGAACAGGGTGTGCTGACTCCCCCCCCCTCCCCCTCCCACCATACTGCTTTCAGTGATGCCATTGCAGAGGATTACACTGTGGTTGGTCATCTGGTTTTTATGTGGGCCAGAACATGAAGCTTTCCTTTGCTTTTTTTTGCTAAATTGACTCATACTTCTGGACACAAACACCTATACAGAGCAAATGTATTGGCATCCAGGGTTGGGTTATTTGGGGGGGGGAGTGACAGTTTGTTATTGTTTCCGCCCCCCCTCACCCAGCTTCCCTCAAAAATGCAACTCGCTAGCAACGTCGCTGTTAGCATACGACAGACATCTACAATTTTAATAACAATAATAAGCACACAAAAATATATTAAATTATTCAATATAATAGTAACAATACAAATAGGTGGATCAAAGAATGAAGAAAACATAGAACAAACAAAAGAACTTCATAAAGTGTACAAACTGACATGGACACACTGTAATAAAAGAAACATTTCAGTACAAGGCAAACACATGCGCTATAATACAGTTATAGTATCAGAAGCACTCTTCGCATCAGAAATGACCACAATCTGTGGACCAGGCACCACAAAGCAGAAAGAATACAATGCAAAATCCTCAGAAAATTTTTTGGAGCAGTGCACAGAGATGGCATATGGATGAAGAGATCAACCAGAGAATTATAAGAACACAGAGGCAGATTCAGTCACAATCAGAAAACACCGACTAACATTCTGTGGACACATACACACAATGAACAGCGACAGATTCACAAAGGGATTTAGGATGTAGTAAATGCCTTAATCAAAAAAACCAGTTGGTTTAAAGAGATAGAAGAATGCCAAAACGAGCAGGAATCAGAATGGAAATGATGAATGAAAGAGACAAATTCAGAATCAAAATTATGAACATAAAACTTGAAGTAAAGGGAAGGAAGAAAACAGAGAAAATATGTACATATCAAAGGAAACAGGAACACAGTCAAAGAATGAAAAGATTTTGGGAAGAGAAAAGGGAGGAGGAAAGAAGGAAAAAGCTGAACAACCATGTAACAACGAAGTTGAACTCTGTCAGAGTGTGTGCTCACCATCATTATTTCAATAAACATTATGACTGAGCAGAGGTCTGCAAACACATGTGAATGAGGGGAATACTGTTTCTATCAGTGATTTCCAACTGTGTTCGGGAAGTCATTCTTTCTGTTGTTGTTGTATCGGATCTGTTGACAGCTGGTATGTTCAACCCAGTGGTGTGCAGCTTTACCCGGCTGGAATGTTGTCAATCAGACCAAAAGCATGTCCTTGTGGGCAGACCCTAGCACGAGCATCTGAAAAGTGTCCTTTATTACATGTAGCTTGTCATTGCTGGAAGAACTTGGCATTTTTGACACACTTCTGTTTCCATGCTACCTCCTTCTCCAAAAGTTATGTGTGCATTTGGAAATTGGTGAAGTAAAAAATATAAAGACATCGTGTCATTCTGCCACATCTGTCTGTAGTGTGCATTTTGGGGTGCGTGTACGATACAAGGCATTTAGGTATGATGAGGTTACTTAGCCATTAATGTTCACAATGGCTGGCATAAAGGAAACATGACAAGTATTACATTAGAAAGCAACAGCGATAGCTTTCCGACCGCATAAATTCTACTAGGCAGAGTCAGAAGCAGACACAGTGGCCTGTGCCAGATACGAGGGTTGGAAGTGGCTGAAATGTGAGTCGTGGGACAAAGAGAAAGAGAGAGAGAGAGAGAACACACAGACAGCACCATAAAGCATTCCCCATCTCTTTCTGCACAGAATGCACCACACTGCTGCCTTCTTAAGTGCACCCCAGTATAATATGTTGTTTGGGAAGTGGGTGGTAGTTTTCACCATTGCCACGACCTCCCCTTATATCCACTCCTGCAAGATTGTGAAAACTACAGCCACTGAGGAGATTTATGTGAGATGTTCCTATCAACTTTGTGTAATATTCATATTGCACACTTCTGCAGACAAAACAGATTTTCGACCTTAGCTTAGGAAAGAAAAGAATCATCACAGATCATTAAGGTTCAAAGAACTTGTCTTGAACACTGTAAGGGATCCCTGATTCCACAAACAAAGATGCTAGTATCTGACGCCCAGGTCGATAGCGGACAGGAGTAGATTGTCGAGCGCTGCAGTAGGCAGTGAGACTAGTGCTGAGTGCGCAGTAGTATGGTAGAGTGTCAAGTGAGCAGTAGAGCAGGAAAGACGGGGAAGAATGGTGGTCGAGTGAGTTGTAAATGGTAAAATTCACTGGAGTATGACGAGTGAGCACGTCCCCCTGATCGTCGTGGGGTTGACTCTCACTAATGCCGATTCGCAAGTGATAAGAAACAGAAAGTGACAAGTGCCGAATTACGTGTTTCACGTCAACCGTGTCGGCCAGCAACAACCATGGATTGCAGTGAGGATTGTTGTGAATGTTAACCATCAGCATTGCGTGTGACAAAGTACTGAAAATCAGCAATCAATAAAAAGAGATAACCACAATTAGATGTGTAAGGCAAAGGTAGCAACTGCCTCAGAATTTGTGTGTTAGTAGGAAATATACATCAGTTGTACATCACAACCTTTGTGATTCTTAACAATAGACAAACTTTCAATCATTAGCTATTCCGTCCCAGAACAGCCGCATTCGGTTGAAATACTCCTGAAACCACAGCAGAACAACCAATAGCCTTTCATCCATTAAGCACACGGTCATATATCACAATAATTAACTGTTTGGTGGCTTCGGTAAATTACCCAAAATCCAGTAAAGGAATTAATCGGGGGTGTTTCAACACGAATGCTTAAAAATTCTTTTGTAGTTAACCTATTTTCAGATTATGAAGAGTTGTTTGTTACAGCTTGTATTTTTGTTCCAGGTGGCCCTGAACTTGATGGCTGTAGTGATGTTGTGAAGGCACAAAGTCGGAAGTTGTTAAACCTTCAGAAACAAGATTTTCAAAAGTACTTCTTCTCAGATACCAATATTTCGCCCCTGTTTGTGTCGGATACACAGATGTCTCAGTTGTTGTCACGTAATTTGAGTGTAGTGACTGAATCTAGAAAACAGTTTCTTTTGCTTCCCTGTGCCCCAAGCATTATGTGCAATGCAGGACTCCTAACAAAACAAACACACAGAGCACAGCCCTCTGTCTTCTCTTACCGTTTCTGCAGTTTGGGAGCACAGTCCGAAAGTCGGACTCATGTTGACCGGTCTGGCAGGGCGAAAATGGTCAACGTGGGTTCGAAGATGGTGACAGAACGGACTGCTACAGCACGAGCAAAGGTTTTTGTGGGACCCGAACTGATGAAACTCATACGAGAAAATGGCCTGAAGGTACTTAGCGTTGCTCGCCTGGCGGGAATTGTGGGGTCCAAGCAGACGTCCAGCCTTATCCCTCTGTGTCATAACATATCTTTAGCCTCTGTGGCTGTGGACATTGAACTGGACTCTGCTCTCAACTGTGTGATTATAACTGGCACGGCAAAGTGTAGAGGGCAGACGGGCATGGAGATGGAAGCTCTCGCTGCTGTATCGGTGTCTGCCTTAACAGTGTACGATATGTGCAAAGCTGTGAGTCATGACATTGTGATATCTGAAATAATGCTTCTGGCCAAAAGTGGGGGAACTAGAGGAGACTTCCACCGGACATGAGCATCTGTGTGGGGCAGTGAAATAAGTTGAGTATACCTGGTGTGATGTAGGCAAATTTCAAAGTCTGTTCATAGTTATCATAAATTATATACACATCGAATTGGCCTGAATATAAGTTGCACCTTTAATTTCGAAAAAGAGAGAAACTTAATTAAAAATAATTTGTCAAGTTGCCCATTTACAAAAGCTTTTCAAAATGTGATTTACCCTTAACCAGTTTTTTTGTAGTACACTATAGATAAATTACACACAAAAACAAAGCTTTCAGTTGCAGTTTTCATGTAAGACACTCTTAACTTCACTAACATTCATTGTTTTGTCACTGTCAGTATTTTTGTCACTCTCCTCCCAAAGTACAGTGGCGTCGCTACAATCCCGGGCATTGCATGTGCAGCATTTCTTGAACCGTACCTTTAAAAAGCACATCTGTTAGATGAATAACTGTGAGTTTGAAATTTGCAACATAACTGTACCGAATTCCAAAATTTTCTCTCAATGTTGTGCTTCATTGGTGAAGAATAAATTATATTCTTTAGTTAGAGAAAAACTGTGCCTGTTCCACTGTCTAAAATAGTGAAACTGTGAGAATGGGAATACAGAGGGGTCCAGAAAAATGTAGACTCTCTTTGATAGTCAATATTGATGGAACAAAATGGCATAGTGTCAAAATTCTTGCATGGGAGGAAGATCATTTTGTGTGTTCAAAGTGACACCTGTTAGCAGCCAAGCAACATCAATGTTGCTGAATTGTTGACTGAAATACAGCTGTCAATGTTGCCAGTGTGGTAGCTGCACAGGATGTCTTGATGGTTTCTCATATCTCATTCAGTGTAGCTGGGTTCTGTTGGTAAACTTTGTTTGTCGAGGTCCCCCATTGGTAGAAGTCGAGAATTGTAAGGTCCCATGAACTTGGTGGGCACTTGACAGTTCCTCTTCGTCCTATCTGTCGTCCAGGTATATTTTCATCTAAGTAGAATCTGATATCTCTGTGGTGGTGAGGCGGAGTACAGTCTTGTAGGTAAAAATCTTTTGTTTCCAAACACCACTTGGATGGCTAATAAAATCAATGTTTGCAGTATATGATACACCTCACCAGTTATGTACCTTCAAAGAAGAATGGGTCAGAGAAACAATACTATGACGGACCACACCACACATTATCACCAAGTGAAGTAACATGTTTGTCCATGTGAACATGAGGATTTTCAGCAGCCCAATACACGCAGCTATGACAGTTTACATTACCATTCAGGTTGAATTGTGCCTCATTAGGCCAGATAACCTTCCCTGCAAACCATTCATCTTCGTGAAGCATGCCTTCAGACCACTCGAAGTGCTCCATCCTTCGATTCGAGTTGTCCTCATTCATAGTGTGAAACAATCTTGGAATGTACACTTTCCACTTTGCAGTCTTCAGAATTTATCATGCACTTGATCAGCTTATCCCACTTCCCCATACACAATGCTTCATAGATTTTTGAGATGATCTAGAAAAATGTTGCAATACAGCAGTGCTGGAACCTGGAGGTTGATGTTGTTGTTCAGAGGACCTTTCCTTGTGCACATTTTAAACAGCATTGTCGGCTTAAAATTTATACCAAATACAATAAATTGTTGTTTCAGTACAGCCTTGCATTGCTCAAACAATAGTTGTACTTCATCCAGCGCTGCATTGTCATCTGCTGGAAACCCACACGACAAGATCTGTTGGGAAAACAGTGGTTTATGCTACTACTCAAAATTGCAGCCATATAACACTTTGTTCCAAAGGTAATAACTATCAGAGAATGTCTACATTTTTCTGGATCCCTCTGTAGTCACTACCTAAATGGGATAGCAACAAAGAGAATGTTTGCATTGCTACCTCATACACAACAATTGATTTACAAACTGTAGTGATATTTTTGTTTCATTTCAAACTTAAGAAAAAGCACTACAGTTGAGGTTTCTATGATTCATAAAAGTCCCAGTTTTTATGGGAGATTTTTTGTAGAAATGGTGTATCTTATATTCAGGCCAATATGGTACCCGTTTCCATCCTGTTTTAAGTCTTAATTCAAAATATTTATCTTTCTTTTTCCAATACCTGATCAGTTTGAGAGAGATATTTAAAAAAAAAAAAATAAGCACTAGCAAGTACGTTAATTTGCTATTGTTAAAACTTTTTCTCGTGCATGTTCTCTACAATTTTGATATGACACCACCTGCACTCTTATCTTGTTGCCAGTAAAAAGTGAGTAAGTAGGTCATTAAACTCTCTCTCTTTTTTTTCCCCTTCCCCAGCTGTGTGGTAGTGTCCTCTGTGTTGCTCTATTGTTTCAATTTTTGATGGTCCCGTGCTGTGAAAAGTTGAGGTGAAGTGTTCATTCTTAAATAAATAGTGTGTATCAGCTCTTTTCTCCTAGGATCAGGTTGTCATTGCTGTGTTCATTGATGTAAAATGACACTTTTTTAACAGTTCCTAAAAGGTGCACCACTTCATTGACACTTTTGCTCAGGTGTAGAGCATATTGGCCAGACTAATTTACATGTTTCAGCTTTACACTGTATGGTATCCTCTTTTTTAAAGGCCTATTATCTTTCTTGTGTGTGACTAGTCCAGAGATTGAAAATGTTTTATTTTGTAAGTTACCAATCCAGAACAGGTTTCTGTCAATTTAATTCTTCAGGTTTTTCCAGAAGTTTGCTGAAATTCCTGAGTTGTCCTTTGCGCAGTCGGACATCATTGTCTTCCTCGCATATTTCGGTGACATTAGTTGTTGCTTTTACAAAGTGCTACTTGAGACTGACCGTCAGATGGAGCAGGTCTGTAATTTGTTCCCTCTGCCTTCGTGCTTCATCTGCAATCTGCTCTGACAGACACCATCCTCGGGTATCCGTGTTGCGTGATATTCCGAGTGTCATCTACACTCACGGGCACGATTCTTGTGTGTTATGTTTTCAGTCCGAGCTGGTTGGTAGAATTCTGTTTGCGGGCCGTCCCCGTTTGGGGACAATGATCGGCAGGGCATGAAACCCTAATCTTTCATCTTTCAGTTAACTCAAATGTCGAGAGTCACTTTTTTCATGTACTGCGGTTACAAATATAAGAAAATACAAAATGAAAATTTCTCAACATAGTCATGTTTCTTTTCAGTATGTTTCTCAGATCAGTACACTGCAATGTAAATATTCCATTAAAAGAATATATTTTTGATTGTTTCTTCAGTCAAAGATGCATTGCTTTTTTGACTTAACAATCAATGTCAAATCATTGTCCCTCAAACAATCCTGCAGGGGTTTGACAACGTGAGACCATGGCTTTATGGAGGATCACCTAGAATTAGCTGTCGTCTTTTCTGACATGATTTTAAATCAATGCTATCATCACTGTTTCTTTTGCTTAGGGTTTTGAGTCTAGGAATGATGCAAACAATCAGCAGTTTATTTCTTTCTTACGTGATCTTGTTTTCTCCTCCCTAGCCCCCTTTCTTCTTTCATTTGGTAGCCTCGAGCAAATTGAATATTCCTGCTTTTGTTTGTATTTATTAATCTGTTTGTGCCTCTAATTCTTAAAAGACTTCATTATGACACTAATAATCTGAAGCAGCAAATTTGGGGAAAAAGAGCTGCATTCATTTATGCTGTTGTAAAATGGAGGAATTGGTTGTAGTTGGAAAAAAATCTGCCTTTTACAGCTGCTGATTTTTGTCATTTATTTTACATAGCCCACCCATGATCTACAATCAGGTCTTCCTTTTTATGTTGTATTTTTTATAAGAATGTTGAAACATAGATGATTGTTATGCATCTTTGCAGCACCTAAACTTGAATATTGTACTTAAAAATGTTATTTGTTGTCTTTTTTAAATTAAATTGTTATGTTTAAGAAGTGAATTAAATAATTGTTACCTGTGACATAATTTTGTAGCAGCTAAACTTTGATTCTGGTCTTCAATATTTTAATTTTTATAGTTTGGGGTATGATTGTTGTAATTAGAAAATGAATGAGTGCTTTGTGCACTATGTTGTTACAGTAATTTGGAGTTTATTTTGTACATCATCTGGTGTAAATTATAAGAATTTAAGCAAAAACTTCTGTCTCTCAACAGCTTTCTTAATAACACTATTCCAGTAACTGGATATGCATATTGAAAAATCTGTGTTGTATATTAGATTCTATGACCTGTACCGAGGCAATATTTTGCGGTTGCAAATTTTCTTGACTATTATTAAGTGTGTGTGTGTGTGTGTGTGTGTGTGTGTGTGTGTGTGTGTGTTGCTTATGCCCTACATACGAGTCCTCCAAGCTACTGATGATCTGACCAATGTACGACATGCCAAAATGCTACAGCTGCATGGGGAGATACAATTAAATCCCATCCCCCCCCCCCCCCCCTCTCTCTCTCTCTCTCTGTCTCTCTGTCTCTCTCACTCTCTCTCTCTCTCTCTCTCTCTCAAAGATCAGCAGGTTCAGGAATCTAACACAGAAAGAATTTAATCACGGTTTCTTTTTCATCTCTATCATACAATGTAGTCCAATTTTTTGCTAATACAGAAATAACATTTTGTGATTTATGTAGTGTACTCTTCAAAAGATCTAATGATGTCCTCATTCCTTTCTTATAAACAAAACAAGAAGAAACTGACAATAATTGTCATTAAAATAAAACACAGAACAGTGTCTCCATAGCATCAATGAGCACATCCTTGCAGCACCTTTGACCCAGGCAGTGAACACAGCAGCGGTCAGTCTATGACTTGCAGCAGGTGAATCCCAGTCAGCTGCATTGCTGATACACCCCACATAAATAATAATAAACAAAATCTAACAATACACATAACCAAGGCTTGATTTGTGACAGTATACCGCTGATGACGAAAAAAATTAGACCCAAAGATTTTGAGATGTGATACAATAGAACTTTTGCTCTAGTTGAAGCGGTAAGATACAAATGTTGTATTCACACTGTTAAAAAGCTCAGAAAAGTGTTATAACTTTTTCAGAAGTCTAAATCAAACTATGGAAACTCTCGGTAGGAACTTAGAAATATAGGAAATGATAGAGTGCTACTTACCATAAATACATGTTAAGAAGTCTATTTTTTTTCTTTTAACAAATCTAGCACTGCATATTACTGCCAAATTAGTCATTACCTATGATTGCCCCAGTGGCAGAAGTATGTATAATAATGTCAAAACGTTTGTGACACTACACACTAGGAGAAGCTCAAGTTTCAGATACACGTTGATTGCGTTCTTGATGATGCTATCTACATGTTCATCCACACTCTGCAAACCACTATGAAGAGTATGACAGAGGGTACATCTCACTCTACCAGATATTAAAGCTTGTTCATGTTTCCTTTCCTCCATCTTGTACTTCAACTTTTCTTCCTTAAACTTATCCTGTTTCTAACTACTCTGATTTGCTTTTGTGGTTAGTGTGAATTTAAACTCAGTTGCCATAAATATCTAATATTTTTTATTGAACAGTTAATGGATTATTTTATATTTCATTTAATGCTGCTCTGCTCTTTGTTACGGCACAAATGGTGTTCCCTACTTTTGTGCAATTTTCACACAACTTGAAAAAATGGTGAGATAAACAACTAGCTTCATTATTTATTTATGTTTTGAATGTACCACTAATGTTTTGAATGTAACCAAAAATGCTTGTTGTTGTAAAATATACTTTCAACTTGCCTCCTTCACTAGCTGAAAACCTTTTTAGTTTCTCATGTTACCCCTGATGTCTTCTTTTTGGTTGATTCATTTATGATAACATTTTACTGTCCTGAGTAGTACCTGTGTATAAATATAATTTTATTTTTATTTTTAGTGATGTGTGTTTTTATGTGCATATTCTTTCAGTCCTGTGTAATATGAGTCTCTGTTTAATGGTATGGTTATGTTGTCTTCAGACTTAAAGAATTGATGTAGAAATTTATAGTTTTCAGCATGTGGTTCAACAGATCCTTATTGTGTTCCTAAATTGGAAAAGTCCTAAAAACAGAAACTAGAAAATAACTGTATAGAAATTTTGGACCACCATTGGTTAAATATTTTATTACCAACCCAAGAAATAAATTGGGAACAATGTGCAGCATCTTATTCAGTGTAAAAGAAAACTCAAATTTAGTTAAAAGTGGACCACTTGAGTTTGCTAAAGGCATAGAATCGTGTGTTTCTAGTGTTCTTAAATCCATTCAAAACCCTCGAAAAGAACAAAAAAGTAAGAGAATATAATATTGAACTTACAGGCCTAAGTCTGGAAACAACATTATAATTGTGTGTATTTGGTTTTGTTTCTATGCTGTTGACATCCTGTACTGTTGATTTGAAATTATATGTGAGAGTTGATGTTTGGAAGCTAAATGCAGGAAAGAAGACCATGAAGTGAAATCCACCCTTCATGTTCTCAGTTGGCAGAGAATGTGGGCAAAGAACTGGAAATCTTTGAGGTACCAAATTGTCAAGGGCTGTGATATTGCCCTTTTAACGTCACTTAGAGTAGACATAGTTCTCTTAGTCCCAAGTGTAAGACAACATTTTTGGTACCTTACAATTTCAGTGGTTTCCATTTACAATTTCTGTTTACAGTGCTCATCATCAAATGTTTTGGTGTTGTTATTTGATTTCATATAAATAACATAGAGGTAGTTATTTTACATACTATTATGTTTCTGATAGCTTTTTCTCACAAAGCATACTTTAGGCTCGTATTTTATTGTAAAATATTGAAACTGACAGACATAAAGACTTGCATTTTCTGCATGTCTTCTGTCACCAGTTTCGCCTCTAATATTGACTGCAAAGCAGAAGTGATCGGCATAGAAAATGATGGAGTGAGGGTGGAGAGGGGTAGAGGGGGGGGGGGGGGGGGGGAGAAATGTAATATTGAAACTAAAATCAAGAAAGAGAGCAGTCAATTGAGGATACAATGAAACATTTGGGACCTCATTAACTGCAGGATCATTCTAGTAGAATAGAATTGTATAAAAGATTACTGCCAAAGAGAAGTGTTAGAACTTCAAGTTTAACACATATATTTAGGAACAACACAACAACACATATAAGTCACTGAGTAAGTTGACCTGTGTACAAGTCGGCATTCGATTCAACACTGAGTCTCAGTCTAGCGGCCGCTGCTCGGCTGGCCGCTTAGGTGTCGCAGCTGCTGCATGGCTGGCAGACAGCGCCGCACGTAGAGGACACGTGTAATTGCGCGGCAGCACTTTGAATAATCGGCGAGTCACAACATTTTTCCCCCCTTTGAAATTGTTGCACTGGTCTTGATGGAGGTGTCCTGGAGATGGCTAATGTAAAGTCTCGAGGAGGAGGCTTCCCGTACGGACGGAAGTGTCCCCGATGATAACGGGTCGAGATGACAGGAGACGTGGGTGATGTGTCGGCATCCATTGAAGGAGGAGGCGAGTAGATGTACTCTGACAGAGGATGATCCTCCGGTTCCTGCATGGGCACGTCTCCTGGTGGCGTCCGTTCTGGTGCTGGCATCGCGATGACGGTGAGAGGGCTGCGTTGTGAGTATTGAGAGATGCCAAGATCCCGGGCATCAGGTAGAGCCAAAAGTGGTGTGGCAGCATTCGGAACAGGCGTTGCTGGCACCCGAGGCCGAAGCTGGTCCGAATGACGCACTGCAACACCCGTGTCCATCTGGATTTCATACAGGCGTCTACCACGGTGTCGTAAGATGCGGCCCGGGCTCCTTTTTGGCCGCCTGCCATATCCGCGTACCCAGACAAGGTCGGCGGCGGTGAACCGGCCAAGGGAAGGCACCCGCGGCCATGAGGAGGGAGGCCGCAGAAGATGAAGTAGCGTGCGGGGCTGTCACCATGTAAGAGCTCAGCCAGGCTGTGATCGCCCATGGGGGTGAAACGGTAAGACGCCAGGAACTGGAGAAGCGCATCATCATCAGCAGAAGAAGTCAGAAGTTTCCGCATCTGAGCCTTAAATGTGCGGACCAGCCGTTCAGCCTCACCGTTGGATTGTGGATGGAACGGCGGGGCCGTGACATGAGTAACGCCGTGACGAGCACAAAAATCTGCAAAGTCGGAAGAGGCAAATTGCGGACCATTATCAGTAACAAGAGTAGAGGGGAGGCCTTCCAAAGAAAAAATGCGGGTGAGAGCACTGGTGATTGCCGCGGTGGTAGGTGACGTGCAACGGACAATGAAAGGAAAGTTAGGGTAGGCGTCAATTACAAGGAGCCAATAAGTACCTAAAAAAGGTCCCGCAAAGTCAGCATGAATGCACTCCCAGGGCTTCTCAGGTGAAGGCCACGGTGACAAAGATGACTTCGGGGCAGCGGCCTGTGACGCACAAGGGCCGCAGGCAGCCACCATGTGTGCAATTTCAGAGTCAGCGCCAGGCCAGTACACATGACGGTGCGCCAGAGATTTTGTGCGAGACACACCCCAGTGCCCCTGGTGAAGGAGGCGCAAGACCGCAACACGCATAGATGCAGGTACCACTACACGCGGTGAAGCATTGTCAGTGGAGAGGAGGATAATACCATCCCTAGCCGTAAGGCGGTAGCGCAAAGTGTAGTAGTTCCGCAACGGATCAGAAGTCTTAGCGGACGGGCGATCTGGCCAACCCTCCTGAATACGGCGTAAAACCCGGGAGAGGGTAGGGTCAGAACCCGTAGCAGCTGCCAGCCTGTCCCCAGTGATGGGGAACCCGTCCACAACCCGCTGCTCGGCAACATCCAGGTGGAAACACAAAAGTTCGTCCCTATTGAATGCCTGATCAGGACCCATGGGAAGGCGAGACAAAGCATCAGCATTCGCATGTTGAGCCATTGGCCAGAAATGAATCTCATAATTGAAACGGGACAAGTAAAGAGCCCAACGCTGGAGGCGGTGTGCAGCCTTGTCGGGAAGTGACGTTGATGGATGGAACAAGGAAACAAGTGGTTTGTGATCTGTAACAAGATGAAATTTTGAGCCATAGAGAAAAACACCAAACTTATGAAGAGCATAAATAATGGCCAAAGCTTCTTTCTCAATTTGGGAATACCTTTGTTGGGCATCCGTGAGCGTTTTGGAGGCATAAGCGATGGGTTGTTCTGAACCGTCAGAAAAATGGTGTGCAAGGACTGCACCGACCCCGTATTGAGAGGCATCTGTGGCAAGAACAAGATGTTGGCCAGGTCAATAAGTAGCCAGGCATAGTCTTTAATTTCTGGAAAGCCGCGTCACATGACGCGGACCAGTGAAAAGGCACGTTTTTATGCAACAGGGGATGCAACGGCTGAGCCACCGACGCCGCAGATGGTAAAAACTTGTGATAGTATGCTATTTTCCCCAAGAAGGCCTGCAGTTCCTTAACAGATGTAGGGCAAGGAAGGGCATCGATCACAGCGACAGTGTGTTGAAACAGTTGAATACCATCGCGAGAGAGTTGGAACCCAAAGTACGTTATAGATGCCTGAAAAAATTGTGATTTCTTTAGATTACATTTAAAACTGGCAGTCTGTAAGACATTAAAAAGTGTGCGGAGATTTTGAAGATGTTCGTCAGTGGTGGAGGCAGTGACAACAATGTCGTCCATGTAATTGATACACCCAGGGACAGGGAGCAATAATTGTTCCAAGAATCGCTGAAAGAGAGCAGGGGCACTAGCAACCCCGAATGGCAAGCGTTGGTATTGATAGAGGCCGAAAGGCGTGTTAAGGACCAGAAACTGCCAGGAAGCAGCATCGAGAGGAAGTTGATGATAAGCTTCTGACAGGTCAATTTTAGAAAAATACTGTCCTCCAGCGAGTTTAGTGAACAGTTCTTCAGGACGGGGCATAGGGTAAGTGTCAATGAGGCATTGAGCATTTACAGTGGCTTTGAAATCGCCACAGAGACAAATATCACCATTGGCCTTAGCAACTACAACAACAGGGGAGGACCAATCACTGGAAGTGACAGGAAGTAAGACCCCTGACGCAGTGAGACGATCCAACTCCCGTTTTACCCGATCTCGAAGGGCCACAGGAATGGGCAGAGCCCGAAAAAACTTAGGCCGAGCCGTGGGTTTGAGCATGATATGAGCTTCAAAGTCGTTCGCACAGCCTAAACGGGGAGAAAAAAGGGACGAAAATGTAGTCGACAAGGAATCCAGTTGAGCATAAGGAATAGCGTCAGAGACAATATTGACAGAGTCAACTATGGAGAACCCAAAAACGCGAAAGGCATTGAAACCAAAAAGATTTTCTGCGTTGGCAGAACTCCGGAGATGGGAACTTGCCCTTCAGTATATCCTCTCTTCTCGTTATCCGCCAGGCCTCAACCTCTGCTAATTTCAAGTTGCCACTGCTCATAGCTCACCTGTCTTTCAACAACATCTTTGCCTCTGTACTTCTGCCTCGACTGACATCTCTGCCGAATCTCTTTGCCTTTACAAATGTCTGCTTGTGTCTGTGTATGTGTGGTTGGATATGGGTGTGTGTGCAAGTGTATACCTGTTCTTTTTTCCCCCTAAGGTAAGTCTTTCCGCTCCCGGGATTGGAATGACTCCTTACCCTCTCCCTTAAAACCCACATCCTTTCGTCTTTCCCTCTTTCCTGATGAAGCAACCGTTGGTTGCGAAAGCTAGAATTTTGTGTGTATGATTGTGTTTGTTTGTGTGTCTATCGACCTGCCAGTGCTTTCGTATGGTAAGTCACATCATTTTTGTTTTTAGATATATTTTCCTGCATGGAATGTTTCCCTCTTATTATGCGTTCAGTTAACTAAGTAGAAATCAGTAATATCTTATCTCAGTGAGGAACTTGAAACTTTCAGCACAGGTCAGGAGCATGTAGAGGTGCTCTTCCTCTACTTGAAAAGAACAGTTGACCACGCACTGAGTAGATAGGTTCCTAGTAGAACAGTTCATAATGGGATGGAACCTCCGTGGTATACAGTCACTGTAAAGAAAACTTTTAAAGGAACAGAGATTACTGCATAATAGGTGTAAAACAAAGTGTAGGATTATAGATTGAGAGACGCTGGATGAAACATGTTTGGCTGTCAAGAGAGCAATGCATGAAGCCTTCAATGACTACTGTAGCAGAATATTGTCAAATAACATTTCACAAAATCCAAATAAATTCTGGTCGTATGTAAGGGCTGTTAGTGGCAAAAAAGTTAGTGTCCAGTCCCTAGCAAGTGAGACAGGAACTGAAATTGAGGGTAGCAAAGTAAAAGCTGAAATTCTGAACTCGATTTTCAAATGTTCCTTTGCAAATAAAAACCCAGGAGAACTGCCCCAATTCAATACTCGTACACTGAAAAAATGAACGAAATAGGTATTAGTGTCAGTTGTGTTGAGAAACAGTTGAAATCATTAAACAAAGCTCCAGACCCCGATGGAATCACAGTCAGATTCTATATTGAATTTGTGGCTGAGTTATCCTCTCTTCTCACTGTAATCTATCCAGAAAACCTTACCTAGTTTTTGGAAAAAGTTACAGATCACACCCGTCTACAAGAAGGGTTGTAGGAGTGACAAAACTACCATCCAGTAGCCATGACATCAATTTGTTGTAGATTCTTAGAAAATATTTTGAGCTCAAACATAATGAGGTATCTCGAACGGAACTACCTTCTCGAATCAACCAGCATGGTTTTCAAAAATATAGATGATATGTAATCCAACTCTCACTTTTCTCACATAACTTGCTGAAAGCTTTGGATCAAGGCAACAGGTAGATTGTGTTTCTTGATTTCCTAACAGTATTTGATTCTGTTCCACACCTACACTTACTGTGAAAAGTACGATCATATGGGGTATCAAGTGAAATACGTGACTGGATTGAGGACTTTTTGATAAGAAGGACACAGCATGTTACCTTGGATGGAGAGTCATCATCAGATGTAGAAGTAACTTCAGGTGTGCCCCAGGGAAGTGTGTTGGGGACCTTGCAGTTCTTGTCCATTAATGACCTTGCTGTAAATCAGGATTTTTGCAGATGATGCAGCTATCTGTAATGAAGTGCTATTTCAGAGAAGCTGCATAAATATTCAGTCAGATCTTGATGAGATTGCAACATGGTGCAGTGATTGGCAACTTGCTCTGAATGTTTAGAAATGTATAAACTTAGTATCCTGTGACTATAATATTGGTGAGTCACTGTCGGAATCTGCCAACTCGTACAAATACCTGTGTGTAACACTTTGTAGGAATATGAAATGGCATGATCACATAGGTTCAGTTGTGGGTAAAGCAGGTTGTAGACCTTGGTGTATTGGTATAATAATGGGGAAGTGCAATCAGTCTACTAAAGAGATGCTTACAAGTCATTCGTGTGACCCCCCCCCCCTCCCACCCCCCCTAGACTATTGCTAAAGTGTGTGGGACTTGTACCAGATGAGACTAGCAGGAGACATTGAATGTATACAAAGAAAGGCAGCATGGTCACAGGTTTGCTTAATCCATGGGAGAGTGTCACAGAGATACTGAAGGAACTGAAATGGCAGACTGTTGAAGACAGGTGTAAACTATCCCAAGAAAGTGTATTAGCAAAGTTTCAAGAACTGTCTTTAAATGATTACTCTAGGGATATACCACAACCCCCCCCCCCCCCCCCCCCCCCCACACACATATTGCTCTCACAGGGGTCGTGAAGATAAGATTAGGATGATTACTGCTCACACAGAGGCATTCAGACAAATTCAGACAATCATTCTTCCACGCTCCATACATGAATGAAACAGCAAGAAACCCTGATAACTGGTACAATGGGACTTACCCTGTACCATGCACCTCCTGGTGGATTGCAGATTATAAACGTAGATGTGAACTGACAGTCTTTTACATGTGCATAAGGGAAACATCTAATCACCTTTATTTTACCAAGACAAAATTTATGATTTTCTAAAGTTTCAAACCTTGACAGGAAATAATGGATTAGGCTGTCCGTAAATTATAAACTAACATTACTGTGATGATGGAAAATCTCATATAAAGACGTGAAACAAATACTAACAAAGAGATAGAGGGGCTGGCCAGTACAGCCAATAGATACACAAAACATAACAGAAAATTTACGTATCCTAGCTTTTGGAACTTTGTTCCTTCGTCAGGGAGGAGAGAGGGGAAAGAAGGGGAAGAAGAGAAAGTGGATTCAGTTACTCACAAACCAGGTTATGAAGCAACAGGGTAGAGGTAAACAGGGAGGGTAGCAAAGATGGAGGCATGGGTGTATACTCTACAGTATGTCAACATGTTGCCTTGACCTGTTTGATAACCAGGTCTGGCTCCAATTTAGTGCACACGGGACATCATCGAACAACTCCAGTGTCTCCCAAAAACAGCATTAACCATCCCTGTTTTGATGACAATGTGAAACAGGCATGGAACTTCATCCCACAAACTCATAACCAGCACAATGCATGCACGTTTGCATGCTTACATTCGGGCAGTTACACTGGATTTCAATGCATTAGTGTATCACATTTGCAATGGTGTATCTCGCACTTATATTATCCTGTGATCTTGCAATGTTAATCACTTAAATAAGTTACTTAGACATATATGTTCCTGAAATTTCATTACTCTACGTTAATTACTTTTTGGTGTTGCAAATTTTTTTTTTTTTTTCAGTGTACATGATGACTACAATAATACATTATAATGTTTCTCCAGTGGTTTCAACATTAACTTTTTAACAGAAAAGATTTTGCTTACAGTTCATTTTTAAGTTAACATTTCTAAACTTTTTAACAATCCATATTAAAGCTAGCAATAGTAACTATATTAATAATTGCTACTGTAAACAGTTACACATATGGACATCAGTTTTGAATAATGGGTTTTGAGTGTAAATAATGTTTTATGTAAGTGTTTGTATTGATACTTAAAATTAAATGTCATGTAATGAATGTCCACTGTTTTGTTGGATCAAGTTATTTACGAACGCGATGTACTGTGTTCTTCCATTAGAGAATGAGACTGTATTGTTTATCGGTTTCATTACAAAATGCTAATAAGCTTTTAGTTAGAAAACCTTCTATAACTAGAATTATTAATATGAGAAAAATAGGAACAATGAAGGAACGGAAGATCAGTTGCAGAAAAAAGAGTAGCTCTGAGTTGCAAGAGTGGTTGCTTTTCCCACCCATGTAATTAACTGGCATTATCACCACTATTAACTTACCGTGGTTTCACATCTCATCTGTTCATTGTTCCCCATGTCCTGCCCTTGTGTTCACCCTTCCTATTAGACCATATATGCCTCTGTTACTGTAATCGATATGTAAACAATATTTATCACATGACCTTTTTTTGTTACAGGTTGTAATATTTGACATTGCAGCTTTTAAAAATGGAGCAGGATGTTGTGCCCTCTTTCCTATTGGAGTGTTTCTCTGTGATCAGAATTGGAGGCAGACAATTCACTTGAACTTCCATTGCTGTTGTTGATGTCTTTGAATCATGTTGTTTCTTTGTGATTAATAAAAAAATTATACAATCCAATGGTTTCTTCACCTTGTCTTTAAAAATTCCAGACCTATTGTTCAAACACATATTTTGAGAGTTATGCATCTGAGCATTTTTGTGGAAAGTGCATTTCACACATACTTTCAAGATAAATTGAATAATGACCCCCATTTTGTGTGTTGGGGAAGATAATTTGATACAGCTAAATGCATATACGGGTACACACATTTGCTCGTGCCTGAGACAAAGTGAGAGTGATTCAAAGGAAGAATTCACTACTTTTTACCTAATTTCTGAATAACTCGTACTTTCGTCAGAAATGTCACAATGCAAAGTTGATTAGATAAAGGGACAAAAATGAGAGCAAAATATAATTTGAATATCAGAAAAAATAACCAATTAGTGTTTGTGTAATACTTTACGGCAAGCCTAAAATTAATTTTTAAGCATTGGGATATCTGGGATGGAATAACAATAATATGGAATAGGATAGCTTTCTGCTCCCCACCTAGAGGAGACACTGAGTGGCAGACTGGCACATTGAAGGAAGATTTTTAGATATTAGAAAGTATGGGACAGTCCTCATCTAGCAGGTGTGGTGGTGTGAGGCCGGGGTGGGAGCAGGTAAAGGCCTAGATATGTGAGACAGAGAGACTAGCAAAGGTTTAGGTAACGGGGTTTACAGGAGTGAAGAATATGTCGCAGCTAGAGTTTCTAGGCTTCGTTCCTGTGGCCCCACACCTCAATGCCCTCCCCTGCTCCCATTCCAATCTCACACACTATTACGTCCCCCTAGTACACTTCTCTCTGTCTGTCCACCTCCACACTCCCAACCAGCAGAGACTCCCTATGCTGAGGTGGGCTCTGTCCATTAGATTACACTCGTAAGATGAAAATAAACATTATGCAGCATGAAAGAATTATCTGTGTGGGATGGAAATATGTAGATGTGATGTACGTGCACAGACAAAAAAAAAAAATAAAATAAATAAATAAAATAAAAATTACAATGTCAGAAAAATTGAATGATTTATTCAAGAGAAAGAGCTTCACAAATTGAGCAAGTTGGTCCACCTCTGACTCTTGAGCAAGTTTGTCATTGATAGATTTGTTGGATGTCCTACTGAGGGACATCAAGCCAAATTCTATCCAAGTGGCACATTGTATTGTCTAAATCATGAGCTGGTTGGGTGGCCCTGCCCATAATGCCGCAGACATACTCAGTTGGGGAGAGATCCCATGACCTAGCTGGCGAAGATAAGGTGTGGCAAGTATGAAGACAAATTGTGTGTGGGCAGGCATTATCTTGCTGAAATGTAAGCAAATGATGGCTTGTCATGACGAGAAACAAAATGGGGTTTATAATATCGTCAACAGATGTCTGTGTTGTAATGGTGACACAGATGACAACCAAAGAGGTCCTGTTATGAAAAGAAATGGCACAGTAGACCATCAGTCCTCGTTTGGCTGTATGGCAGCCAGCAGCCGGGTTGGTATCGCACTGCTATCTGGTGTGTCCCCAGGCACGTCCCTGGTCTGGAATTGCATTGACTGGAATATAATTGGCTTCAGTGATGAGTCCCACTATGAACTGAGCCTCAATGATCATCACAGATGCGTCTGAAGATGCCCCAGACGGTGGGATACCACCGTGAATGACACATCCCATACGGTCCAACTACCAGGACTGATGATCTGGGGTGCGATTTCTTTTCGTAACAGATCACTTTTGGTCAACAGACAACTATGCTGTAAGGGTGACATGGATGTCACCCCTACAGCATAGTTGTCTGTTGACAATACTGTACATCCTATTTTGTTTCCCTTCTTGGCAAGCCATACATTGCTTACATTTCAGCAAGATAATGCCTGTCTGCACACAGCTTGTCCTCATGCTTGCCAAACCCTACCTTGGCCAGCAAAGTTGCTGGATCTCTCCCCAATTGAGAATGTAAGGAGCATTATGGGCAGGGCCGTTAGACCACCTCGGGATTTTGACTATCTACA
This sequence comes from Schistocerca americana, assembly GCF_021461395.2. Lineage (NCBI taxonomy): Eukaryota > Metazoa > Arthropoda > Insecta > Orthoptera > Acrididae > Schistocerca > Schistocerca americana. Next base: position 767,441,061 of record NC_060123.1, read on the forward strand.
GTGACATTTGAATAGAATTTTTCATGATGTCCCTCTGTTGGACATCCAACAACTCTATCAGCCAGAGCCAAGCTTGTATAAGGGCCAGAGGTGGACCATCTCATCCAATTTGTGATGTTCTTTCTCTTGAATAAATCATCCAGTTTTTTCTGAAACTGTAATTATTTTTCTGTCTTCACATGTATGTCACATTTACTGATTTCAGCCCTATTTGGTATTTCGATAATTCCTTCAGTACCTAAGTGTTTTTTTGAGTATATAGTACCTGACAGTTTCTTTTTTTTTCAGTATGCTTGTCTGCTGCCCATTGCCTGCTCTAACTGGTGAGTAGCAATCTGTCCTATTTCATATTGTTAGAATTATCTTTTGCCACTCAATATTTATGATGCAAGCAAACTGTTATTGCCACTTGACATGATGATGAATGGTACTCTGTTAGCCATTGGCACAAATGGATTGACATGATAAAACAAGGGTCCACAGCTATTACAAACTTTTTGAATGTGATAAATACAGCTTACTGCTGTCAATACTTCTGTTAATTACATTTTTGATCGTTTGTTATTTTCAAGCATACATGTCAGGTGCTACGACACCTTTGAATTACTGCAAATGGACAAAGATGACCAGACTCATTTCTCTTCAGTAGAAACAACTATTGACAAGAGAAGAAACTTAATGTCATTCAAATCTACTTTTTCATTGGTAGAGATCTTTCACTCATGGGATTAGCAGCAGAGATTAAAAAGAAGCAGCAGCAAACAGATCCAAGGCATCCATTGTTTGGAACTCATGTTCTTCCATCACAACTCCTTATAATAGTATCAGCTCTGGAGAACTAAGTCCCAATTCATTTTCTTGTAACAAAATAGATTGCCATTACCTTGCAGTTAAAAATGGGAAGCTTTACATGAATGTCCTACATGCAGTTTTTTTATACTTGTGCTCTTTGAGTTCCTGTCCTAGAATACATTAAAATATTAAAAAATGTGTAAATTAATCTTTGAAACAATCCAAACCTTTCAATGGAAACCAGGAAAGACTTAGAAACATTATCATTAAAAAAAAAAAAAATCAAGGAAAGATAATGTAAGGAACAATCAGGGAAAGTCTGCTGTACCCTTCCTGTTGTGTACTGTGTTATTGTTATTCTTAATTTTTTAAAATTTGATAATGGCCATTAAAGACCATGCAGAATAGCAATTGCACATTACTAGAAGCTGCCTTTGCATTCTTCCTCCAACAGCCCGTTGTATTTGCTCAGCGTAGAAGCCTTTAAAGTTGTAACTCTGGTCGGTCTGAGACGCCGCCTAGATTTAATCCAGCCTGTCAAAGATCCCTTTGTCATTCCCCTGAACTACATCAGAAACTTAAAGGTTGTTACCAAGAGTATTAAAAATCTGTTTTGTCAACCTGACCTTCAAACTTTCGTCTTCCTGGCTCGACTGGTGCAGGCAGTATTTCTCGATTTCTGAACAGCTTTTGACTTAGTGCCAGATTGATGCTTATTATCAAAATTGCTACTGTGAGGGGTATCGAGTGAAATTTGTCACTGGAATTGAGGATATTTTGGTAGGAATGACTTGCATGTTATCTTGGCTGGGGAGTCATCATCTGATGTAGAAGTAACCTCAGATGTGTCATAGAGAGGTATGTTGTGACCATTGCTGTTCATGTTCATGTACATTAATGACTTTGCAGACAATATTAATAGTAAAGCACTCTTTTCACAGATAGTGCATTTATCTAGAATAAAGCACAGTCTGAAAGAAATTGTACAAACATTCGTCAGATCTTGATAATTTCAAACTTTCTTTTAAATGTTCAGACATGTAAAATCGTGCATTTTGCAAAATGAAGAAAACGCAGTGTGGTATGACTACAGTATCAGGGTGTCTTGCTTGGATTAAGTCTATTCATACAATTACCTGGGTGGAGCACTTTGTAGGGATATGAAATGGAACAGTCATATAGGCCCACTCAGGCTAAGGCAGGCGAAAGACTTAGATTTTTTTTGGTAGAATACCATAGAAATGCAGTCATTCTACAAATCATTTGCTCAAATGTGTGGGACCCGTATCAAAATGGATTAATGGGTGATTTGAACGCATGCAGAGAAGGGCAGATCAAATGGTCACAGGTTTGTTTGACCCAAGGGAGAGTGTCACAGAGATGCTGAAATAACTGAATTGGCAGACGCCTCAAGATAAGATGTACACTATCCTAAGAAAGTATGCTTACCAAAAGACGACTCTAGAATATGTTACAACCTTGTAACTATTGCTCCCATAGGGACCGTGAGGACAATATTAGATTAATTACAGCATGCAGAGAGAGATTTAAATGGTCTTGAAACATGAACAAGCTTTAATATCTGGTACAGTGAGATGTACCCTCTGTCATACTCTTCATAGTGGTTTGCAGAGTGTGGATGAACATGTAGATAGCATCATCCAGAACGCAATCAACGTGTATCTGAAACTTGAGCTTGTCCTAGTGTGTAGTGTCACAAACGTTTTGACATTATTATACATACTTCTGCCACTGGGGCAATCATAGGTAATGACTAATTTGGCAGTAATATGCAGTGCTAGATTTGTTAAAAGAAAAAAAAAATAGACTTCTTAACATGTATTTATGGTAAGTAGCACTCTAGAATACCATAGAAATGCAGTCATTCTACAAATCATTTGCTCAAATGTGTGGGACCCGTATCAAAATGGATTAATGGGTGATTTGAACGCATGCAGAGAAGGGCAGATCAAATGGTCACAGGTTTGTTTGACCCAAGGGAGAGTGTCACAGAGATGCTGAAATAACTGAATTGGCAGACGCCTCAAGATAAGATGTACACTATCCTAAGAAAGTATGCTTACCAAAAGACGACTCTAGAATATGTTACAACCTTGTAACTATTGCTCCCATAGGGACCGTGAGGACAATATTAGATTAATTACAGCATGCAGAGAGAGATTTAAATGGTCTTGAAACATGAACAAGCTTTAATATCTGGTACAGTGAGATGTACCCTCTGTCATACTCTTCATAGTGGTTTGCAGAGTGTGGATGAACATGTAGATAGCATCATCCAGAACGCAATCAACGTGTATCTGAAACTTGAGCTTGTCCTAGTGTGTAGTGTCACAAACGTTTTGACATTATTATACATACTTCTGCCACTGGGGCAATCATAGGTAATGACTAATTTGGCAGTAATATGCAGTGCTAGATTTGTTAAAAGAAAAAAAAAATAGACTTCTTAACATGTATTTATGGTAAGTAGCACTCTATCATTTCCTATATTTCTAAGTTCCTACCGAGAGTTTCCATAGTTTGATTTAGACTTCTGAAAAAGTTATAACACTTTTCTGAGCTTTTTAAAAGTGTGAATACAACATTTGTGTCTTACCGCTTCAACTAGAGCAATAGTTCTATTGTACCACATCTCAAAATCTTTGGGTCTAATTTTTTTCGTCATCAGCGGTATACTGTCACAAATCAAGACTTGGTTATGTGTATTGTTAGATTTTGTTTATTATTATTTACGTGGGGTGCATGAGCAATGCAGCTGACTGGGATTCACCTGCTGCAAGTCATAGACTGACCGCTGCTGTGTTCACTGCCTGGGTCAAAGGTGCTGAAAGGATGTGCTCATTGATGCTATGGAGACACTGTTCTGTGTTTTACTTTAATGACAATTATTGTTAGTTTCTTTTTGTTTTGTTTATAAGAAAGGAATGAGGACATCATTAGATCTTTTGAAGAGTACACAACATAAATCACAAAATGATATATCTGTATTAGCAAAAAATTGGACTACATTGTATGATAGAGATGAAAAAGAAACTGTGATTAAATTCTTTCTGTGTTAGATTCCTGAACCTGCCGATCTTTGAGAGAGAGAGAGAGAGGGAGAGAGACAGAGAGAGAGAGAGAGAGAGGGAGAGGGGGGATGGGATTTAATTGTATCTCCCCATGCAGCTGTAGCATTTTGGCATGTCGTACATTGGTCAGATCATAAGAACCTTGGAGGACTCGTATGTAGGGCATAAGTAACACACACACACACACACACACACACACACACACACTTAATAATAGTCAAGAAAATTTGCAACCGCAAAATATTGCCTCGGTACAGGTCATAGAATCTAATATACAACACAAATATTTCAATATGCATATCCAGTTACTGGAATAGTGTTATTAAGAAATCTGTTGAGAGACAGAAGTTTTTGCTTAAATTCTTATAATTTACACCAGATGATGTACAAAATAAACTCCAAATTACTGTAACAACATAGTGCACAAGGCACATATTCATTTTCTAATTACAACAATCATACCCCAAACTATAACAATTAAAATATTGAAGACCAGCATTTAATTTTAGCTGCTACAAAATTATGTCACAGGCAACAATCATTTAATTCACTTCTTTAACATAACAATTTAATTTAAAAAAGATAACAAATAACATTTTTAAGTACAATATTCAAGTGTAGGTGCTGCAAAGATGCATAACAATCATCTATGTTTCAACATTCTCATAAAAAATACAACATAAAGAAGAAGACCTGATTGTAGATCATGGGTGGGCTACGTAAAATAAATGACAAAATTCAGCAGCTGTAAAAGGCAGATTTTTTTCCAACTACAACCAATTCCTCCATTTTACAACAGCATAAATGAATGCAGCTCTTTTTCCCCAAATTTGCTGCTTCAGATTATTAGTGTCATAATGAAGTCTTTTAAGAATTAGAGGCACAAACAGATTAATAAATACAAACAAAAGCAGGAATATTCAATTTGCTCAAGGCTACCAAATGAAGGAAGAAAGGGGGCTAGGGAGGAGAAAAAAGATCACATAACAAAGAAATAAACTGCTGATTGTTTGCATCATTCCTAGACTCAAAACCCTAAGCAAAAGAAACAGTGATGATAGCATTGATTTAAAATCATGTCAGAAAAGACGGCAGCTAATTCTAGGTGATCCTCCATAAAGCCATGGTCTCACATTGTCAAACCCCTGCAGGATTGTTTGAGGGACAATGATTTGACATTGATTGTTAAGTCAAAAAGGCAATGCATCTCTGACTGAAGAAACAATCAAAAATATATTCTTTTAATGGAATATTTACATTGCAGTGTACTGATCTGAGAAACATACTGAAAAGAAACATGACTATGTTGAGAAATTTTCATTTTGTATTTTCTTATATTTGTAACCGCAGTACATGAAAAAAGTGACACTCGACATTTGAGTTAACTGAAAGATGAAAGATTAGGGTTTCATGCCCTGCCGATCCTTGTCCCCAAACAGGTACAGCCCGCAAACAGAATTCTACCAACCAGCTTGGACTGAAAACATAACACACAAGAATCGTGCCCGTGAGTGTAGATGACACTCGGAATATCACGCAACACGGATACCCGAGGATGGTGTCTGTCAGAGCAGATTGCAGATGAAGCACGAAGGCAGAGGGAACAAATTACAGACCTGCTCCATCTGACGGTCAGTCTCAAGTAGCACTTTGTGAAAGCAACAACTAATGTCACCGAAATATGCGAGGAAGAAAATGATGTCCGACTGTGCAAAGGACAACTCGGGAATTTCAGCAAACTTCTGGAAAAACCTGAAGAATTAAATTGACAGAAATCTGTTCTGGATTGGTAACTTACAAAATAAAACATTTTCAATCTCTGGACAAGTCACACACAAGAAAGATAATAGGCCTTTAAAAAAGAGGATACCATACAGTGTAAAGCTGAAACATGTAAATTAGTCTGGCCAATATGCTCTACACCTGAGCAAAAGTGTCAATGAAGTGGTGCACCTTTTAGGAACTGTTAAAAAAGTGTCATTTTACATCAATGAACACAGCAATGACAACCTGATCCTAGGAGAAAAGAGCTGATACACACTATTTATTTAAGAATGAACACTTCACCTCAACTTTCACAGCATGGGACCATCAAAAATTGAAACAATAGAGCAACACAGAGGACACTACCACACAGCTGGGGGAGGGCACAGAGAGAGAGAGAGAGATTTGGAATTCGGTACAGTTACGTTGCAAATTTCAAACTCACAGTTATTCATCTAACAGATGTGCTTTTTAAAGGTACGGTTCAAGAAATGCTGCACATGCAATGCCCAGGATTGTAGCGACGCCACTGTACTTTGGGAGGAGAGTGACAAAAATACTGACAGTGACAAAACAATGAATGTTAGTGAAGTTAAGAGTGTCTTACATGAAAACTGCAACTGAAAGCTTTGTTTTTGTGTGTAATTTATCTACAGTGTACTACAAAAAAACTGGTTAAGGGTAAATCACATTTTGAAAAGCTTTTGTAAATGGGCAACTTGACAAATTATTTTTAATTAAGTTTCTCTCTTTTTCGAAATTAAAGGTGCAACTTATATTCAGGCCAATTCGATGTGTATATAATTTATGATAACTATGAACAGACTTTGAAATTTGCCTACATCACACCAGGTATACTTAACTTATTTCACTGCCCCACACAGATGCTCATGTCCGGTGGAAGTCTCCTCTAGTTCCCCCACTTTTGGCCAGAAGCATTATTTCAGATATCACAATGTCATGACTCACAGCTTTGCACATATCGTACACTGTTAAGGCGGACACCGATACAGCAGTGAGAGCTTCCATCTCCACACCCGTCTGCCCTCTACACTTTGCTGTGCCAGTTACAATCACACAGTTGAGAGCAGAGTCCAGTTCAATGTCCACAGCCACAGAGGATAAAGATATGTTATGACACAGAGGGATAAGGCTGGACGTCTGCTTGGACCCCACAATTCCCGCCAGGCGAGCAACGCTAAGTACGTCACCTTTCTTCAGGCCATTTTCTCGTACGAGTTTCATCAGTTCGGGTCCCACAAAAACCTTTGCTTGTGCTGCAGCAGTCCGTTCTGTCACCAGCTTCGAACCCACGTTGACCATTTTCGCCCTGCCAGACCGGTCAACATGAGTCAGACTTCCGGACTGTGCTCCCAAACTGCAGAAACGGCAAGAGAAGACAGAGGGCAGTGCTCTGTGTGTTTGTCTTGTTAGGAGTCCTGTATTGCACATAATGCTTGGGGTACAGGGAAGCAAAAGAAACTGTTTTCTAGATTCGGTCACTACACTCAAATTATGTGACAACAACTGAGACATCTGTGTATCCGACACAAACAGGGGCGAAATATTGGTATCTGAGAAGAAGTACTTTTGAAAATCTTGTTTCTGAAGGTTTAACAACTTCCGACTTTGTGCCTTCACAACATCACTACAGCCATCAAGTTCAGTGCCACCTGGAATAAAAATACAAGCTGTAACAAAGAACTCTTCATAATCTGAAAATAGGTTAACTACAAAAGAATTTTTAAGGATTCGTGTTGAAACACCCCCGATTAATTCCTTTACTGGATTTTGGGTAATTTACCAAAGCCACAAAACAGTTAATTATTATGATATATGACCGTGTGCTTACTGCATGAAAGGCTATTGGTTGTTCTGCGTTGTTCTGCTGTGGTTTAGGGAGTATTTCAACCGAATGCGGCTGTTCTGAGACGGAATAGCTAATGATTGAAAGTTTGTCTATTATTAAGTATCACAAAGGTTGCGATGTACAACTGATATATATTTCCTACTAACACACAAATTCTGAGGCTGTTGCTACCTTTGCCTTACACGTCTAATTGTGGTTATCTCTTTTTATTGATTGCTGACTTTCAGCACTTTGTCACAGGCAATGCTGATGGTTAACATTCACAACAATCCTCACTGCAATCCATGGTTGTTGCTGGCTGTCGCGGTTGACACGAAACACGTAATTTGGCACTTGTCACTTTCTGTTTCATATCACTCGCGAATCGGCATTAGTGAGAGTCAACCCCACGACGATCAGGGGGACGTGCTCACTCGTCATACTCCAGTGAATTTTACCGTTTACAACTCACTAGACCACCATTCTTGGCCGTCTTTCCCACTCTACTTCTCACTCGACACTCTACCATACTACTGCGCACTCAGCACTAGTCTCACTGCCTACTGCAGTGCTCGACAATCGACTCCTGTCCGCTATCGACCTGGGCGTCAGATACTAGAATCTATGTTTGTGGGATCACGGATCCCTTACAGTGTTCAAGACAAGTTCTTTGAACCTTAATGATCTGTGATGATTCTTTTCTTTCCTAAGCTAAGGTCGAAAATCTGTTTTGTCTGCAGAAGTGTGCAATATGAATGTTACACAAAGTTGATAGGAACATCTCACATAAATCTCCTCAGTGGCTGTAGATTTCACAATCTTGCAGGAGTGGATATAAGGGGAGGTCATTGCAATGATGATAACTACCACCCACTTCCCAAACAACATATTATACTGGGGTGCCCTTAAGAAGGCAGCAGTGTGGTTCATTCCGTGCAGAAAGAGATGGGGAATGCTTTATGGTGCTGTCTGTGTGTTCTCTCTCTCTCTCTCTTTCTCTCTGTCCCACGACTCACATTTCAGCCACTTCCAACCCTCGTATCTGGCACAGGCCACTGTGTCTGCTTCTGACTCTGCCTAGTAGAATTTATGCGGTCGGAAAGCTATCGCTGTTGCTTTCTAATGTAATACTTGTCATGTTTCCTTTATGCCAGCCATTGTGAACACTAATGGCTAAGTAACCTCACCATACCTAAATGCCTTGTATCGTACACGCACCCCAAAATGCACACTACAGACAGATGTGGCAGAACAACACGATGTCTTTATATTTTTTACTTCACCAATTTCCAAATGCACACATAACTTTTGGAGAAGGAGGTAGCATGGAAACAGAAGTGTGTCAAAAATGCCAAGTTCTTCCAGCAATGACAAGCTACATGTAATAAAGGACACTTTTCAGTTGCTCGTGCTAGGGTCTGCCCACAAGGACATGCTTTTGGTCTGATTGACAACATTCCAGCCGGGTAAAGCTGCACACCACTGGGTTGAACATACCAGGTGTCAACAACAGATCCGATACAACAACAACAGAAAGAATGACTTCCCGAACACAGTTGGAAATCATTGATAGAAACAGTATTCCCCTCATTCACATGTGTTTGCAGACCTCTGTTCAGTCATAATGTTTATTGAAATGATGATGGTGAGCACACACTTTGACAGAGTTCAACTTGGTTGTTACGTGATTGTTCAGATTTTTCCTTATTTCCTCCTCCCTTTTCTCTTCCCAAAATCGTTTCATTCATTGACTGTGTTCTTGTTTCCTTTGATATGTACATATTTTCTCTGTTTTCTTCCTTCCCTTTACTTCAAGTTTTATGTTCATAATTTTGATTCTGAATTTGTCTCTTTCATTCATCATTTCCATTCTGATTCCTGCTCGTTTTAGCCTTCTTCTATTTCTTGAAACCAACTGGTTTTTTTTGATTTAGGCATTTACTACATCCTAAATCCCTTTGTGAATCTGTTGCTGTTCATTGTGTGTATGTGTCCACAGAATGTTAGTCGGTGTTTTCTGATTGTGACTGAGTCTGCCTCTGTGTTCTTATAATTCTCTGGTTGATCTCTTCATCCATATGCCATCTCTGTACACTGCTCCAAAAAATTTTCTGAGGATTTTGCATTGCATTCTTTCTGCTTTGTGGTGCCTGGTCCTCAGATTGTGGTCATTTCTGATGCGAAGAGTGCTTCTGATACTATAACTGTATTGTAGCGCATGTGTTTGCCTTGTACTGAAATGTTTCTTTTATTATAGTGTGTCCATGTCAGTTTGTACACTTTCTGAAGTTCTTTTGTTTGTCCTATGTTTTCTTCCTTCTTTGATCCACCTATTTGTATTGTTACTATTATATTGAATAATTTAATATATTTTTGTGTGTTTATTATTGTTATTAAAATTGTAGATGTCTGTCATATGCTAACAGTGAGGTTGCTAGCGAGTTGCATTTTTGAGGGAAGCTGGGTGAGGGGGGTGGAAACAATAACAAACCATCACTCCCCCAACCCCCCCCCCCCCCAAATAACCAAACCCTGGGTGCCAATACATTTGCTCTGTATAGGTGTTTGTGCCCAGAAGTAAGAGTCAATTTAGCAAAAAAAGGCAAAGGAAAGCTTCATGTTCTGGCCCACATCAAAACCAGATGACCAACCACAGTGTAATCCTCTGCAATGGCATCACTGAAATCAGTATAGTGGGGGGGAGGGGGGGGGGTGAGTCAGCACACCCTGTTCTGGTCACTGCCAGCTTTCTTGACCTCAGAGTCACTACGCCTCAGTCCAACAGTTCCTCAATGGGCATCACAAGGCTTGGTGCACCTCGTTCCAGTCCTCCCACCAAGGAAAACCACGGGCAGTACTACGGGTGAGTCGCAGCTGAGCAGCTGCCTTCCCTCTGTACCTGCAGTAGCTGCGAGAGGATATTTGTGTTACATATACGCTAAAACTGGCATAGATGCCACAGGACACTCTTTGGAGTGTCACTAATAAGCACACGCTGCTACACACTTGACAGTGCTAGGTGGCCAAGAGTTCTGGCTCAAAGTTCCTGCAACTGTGGTTGGAACTTCCCCAGTGTGACTCTCCCATTCTTTAATAGGGTATTTCAGTGTCCGGGGCACGTTCACATTGGACAACACTTTCCAGTACAGGCCTGCTGTCTACCACCCGTGCTCTCTTGCACTGTGCATTGCATCTTGCACAAGTGAGTCATAAGGACTCCCCTCTTCTGTATGTACACTAAAAAAGCAAAATTGTCTTTTCAGACGAAAAAGTAAAATTGTCTCATATCCACATTCTATCCTTAAAAGTATCCTTATGTCTGGGAGACGGCAGATCCACCGAGCAGATCCCACCCAACGACCCGTAGCAAGACTGCAGCACAAGAGGCAGGAGTGCCATCTGTTCCCTTCAATGTTTCTGTCTTGCTTTGCCACCTATCAGTAAGTGATGAACCAGCTAAATCTGGACTTTGCTGCCACAAATCAAGAAGCAATGGCTCGGAGACAGCATGAGCTCATTGTCCAACTGACGGGTGGAAGCAACGCAACAGCAACAGCAACACCAACACCAGTCACACCACCAGTGAATATACTAGAGAGGCCCTCAATATCACCGCAGGAGTCCTCGAGCTGGAAGTGACAGCTCCGTGGAACAAAGATGGACCTTCGAAGCTGGTGGGTCCAAAATGGAATCAGCAGCAACATACACGAACAACTGAGCCTACTGACTCACATGGCAAATGCAGCGTGCTTTCACCAACAGCAGTTCTGAGCATCGGTAATACGAGCGCCCATACAAACAATTTTGCAGCACCTCAACTACACAACACTAACCCAGCCGCTACGCAGAACACTACACCGACTGGCTTCCCACTGGTCATAATACACAATTACACTTGCCTCGGCAAGCTAAACAAGACATTTGTAGAATGTCACTCCCCACCATATACCAAACACAAAACTCACAAGGGACCATGTATCACTGTATGTATGCAACAAAACAGATTGCACAAATCTCCTGAAATTCGTCAAAGCTGGGGGAATTGAGTATCATAAATATAGCACCCAAGGGGGAAAAACTCGAATGTACATCATGAAAGGAGTTGACACCACAACCCTCAATGACATTCTTCATGGTATAATCACAGCTCTCAGCTGGGACTGTGAGAGCATGAGATGAATTCTGGGATTCGTGACACACAGACTGCAGCCAAACTATTTAGTGGATTTGGACGACACAGCTTACTCATGCAACTTTCTGACGCAGATGCTCCTGCTTCACATGGTCGTAGTAGAAATATACACACTTCCGTGTGTCCCCCAACAGTGCCACCACTGCCAGCAGATTGGCCGTGCGGCACCCGATGTGAACTGGCACACAGTGCTGCAAATGCACTGGTAACCATGTAGCACGACACTTTAAACTTGGTACAACTATCAAATGTACCAAATGTGGAGGGGTCCATGTGCAAACTACAGATGGTGTGCAGCATACAAAGAAGCTCTAAGGTGCAAAAGTGCCAAAGACAGACAAGTGGTAACCAGAACAGCTCCAAGACACTCCCCACCCCCCAACCAGTAAGGTGTGGAATCTCTTTTACTAGCATTGTCAGTGGAAGTGGATGAACTGAGGATGCACAGAGCTCCACAAACTCATGGCACACTCCCACAACAACAGAACCACAACCCACACCTGCAATGCTAGAAACTGCCCCTGTACTGATGACAACACTGCCGGTCCCAGACAACACCAAGTCAACTCTGTCTAGGCCACATTGTGACACTCGTGATATCACAGAAGACACACCCAAACTAGGGCAACCACAAACACACGAAATGAAACAGAGGTACCCAAAAAACAAAAGAGGGGACACTATCACACCACAACAAATACACCAACAACAGACCAGACAAACATAGGAACACATTAAAAGGAACAATGTAACCGTAACTCACACTCTTGCCCCCCTCACCACAGCAATAACACAGGTGACCCCAGATGAAATACAAACCATGAATAACACACAAGCCAGCCCATCCAGTACACCAACATAAGGACCACCAGCCACCAACACCACCGCCAACACTTTGGCTGACATAACAAACATTCTCACCACAATCAGAGGCATAGTGGAGACACTATTCCCCACTCACGTGGCTTAAGATCCTCTTGAGGCTCTTCATCATAACGCATGCACAAACTCATGACGGCTACACCCAGCCATTGCATGGCTGCTATACAAACTGCTATCACCACACCGCCCACACTCTTCCATAGATAATACACCACAAAACACAAACAACAGTACTTTGACTCAGATGCTATTCTGGAATGCAGATGGGATTGGCAACAAAAGGGCAGAGCTAGCTGCATTTATGGAGGAGAAGGGAATCTGGAATGCTCTCATGAACAAAGCTTAACTCCAGTCACACGAACAACTACTCTTCCCAAGATATTACATCTACTGAACTGACCACCTGAAGGCACAACTGTGGGTGGAAAAGCAATCATCATATATTGAGACAAAGAATACACAAATATTAAGATCCCTGAACCTGCAAGACTAGAAGCCACAGCTGTTAGGGTCAAGTCAACTGAGTGAACACTACATTGATATCGATATACAATTGATCTGGTAATATCATAACAAGCGATATCAGCACAATACTCAACATAGCATAGTGACTAATAGCCACTGGTGATCTTAATGCTAAACACTCTGCTTGGAACTAACAAAGATCAAACACCATTAGCAAAAAAACTATGCGAACATGCACTGCGCCCAAACTACATTACACTAGTGCCAGCTGAGGTGACACTTAAAACAGGGAACAGAGACTAAATGTGATAGACATTAGATGTGATTGGCATTATAGTCACAATCAACATTGAAATTATACATGATTTGGCCTCACCAAACACCTGTAATACTTTACTTGGAAGAAACACAGCAGTATGATGAATCTCACAGGATACTGAGCTACAAGCGTGTGAATTGGGCATTGTTCAAGGAAATGCTTGAAAAGTCATATCCCACAAATTCCCAAAATTACACAAAGCAGGAAACTTGTTGAAGCTGTCAAAGCCCTTACCACCGCCTTACAGACCAGCATACTCCATGGAGGAGAAGCATGAGCTGATGACCAGAACACTAGCAACATCATTCACACTGAATCTGGCTCCTTCCAATCCAGCACTGCTACTTGAAATGAACCAGGAGGTTACATGGCTTGTAACCCAGCCCACGTGCAATGTAACAATACATACTGCTACACATGAAATTACACAGGTTATTAAGCACAAAACAGCTAGAAAAGCTCCTGGTCCCAATCACTTTCAAAACCATGTCACCCAGGAGTTCACAAATAAAGCTATAGAGCATCTCACACATATGATGAATACCATTCTACAACATCAACACTTCCCTGTCCTGATGTTCAGGAAGCCAGGGAAATACCACTCCCTACCACAAAATTATGGAGCCATCAGCCTGCTGAGCTCCCTGAATAAGATTGTTGAGAAGATGATTCTCAAACATCTTACTATGCACTGCAACACCAATCACTCGCTGAGACTGGAGCAATTTGGATTCTGCAATCACCACTCCACAACACAACAACTCCTCGGTGTAGTAGAACATATTACACACACCCCCAACACCAACAAAGCTACAGGAGTGCTGTTCTTGGTCTTCAGTCATCTACGGCACAATCGTCTCATTCGCAAACTCTGCACTGCTAGTCTCTCCAACGAGTTCATGCATCTTACACACTCAATCTCACCCACAGAAGCTTCAACACCGACGTTCAGGGCAAACAGTCAACACAACACAGTATACAAGTGGGAGTACCCCAAGGCAGCATCCAAGGGCCCCTCTTGTTTAATCTCTACGTCAATGACTTTCCAACTGAACAAAACACAATGGCAACCATCTACGCAGACGACATTACCATCCTAGTGCAAGACTGGAAACCATCAGGCATAATTCGCAACTGCAAACAAAACTGCCTAGCTGGAACGACAGTGTGTTAAAGCAAATGCTGACAAGTGTGAATCAGTTCTGTTCACTGACAAACCATAACAACTGCACAAACATCAAGTGTTCTGGCATACCCACAAGCTCTGGAATGAAAATTAAGATTGCAAGAGCTAAGAAGGCAGTGAACACACCGTCAGCCAATAGCCCACTGGCAAGGACCACACCACGACGGGAGCAGGCCCCTAGACAAAGAGAATATAAGTGCCGCTCCTGCCAGCCTCGGCCACTCAGTATTTGGACAGGATTAGGACAGTATACGGACAGGCCTAGCGCTGAATGCTACAATAACAGTTATTAGTGATCCACAAACTGTGTGTCAAACTTGCACGAACATTGTATATAGCAAAGGACTCGGATTTATACTGCATGTCGCCTATTGCTTGCGACACCATTGTAAATTCCAGGTTAAGCATTGTCAAACTTCTTATTTGTAATAAAAACTATTAATGTTGTTTGCTTGAATTGTTGTATAGCATTTTGAGAATGCAGCATCCTTTAGGCACCCTATATGAGATGAGTGGGCAGGACCCCACATTAAGACTGAAGACAAATAACGCTACACACACGCCCAATACGTTTCAGTGTGAAAGTCAAATACTTCAGTGACTGGCCAACTGAGCAAATGCAAGGCTCAAACAGTGTTACTCTAAGCTCAACAGGTAAAGCACACTGAATAGGAGGGTATCGAGGTCTGTGTACATGATACTGATTAGATCCATGATGATACATGCAGCTGCAGTCTGGGGTTATGTGGCTCTGACCGCCTGTGCCGCCTACAGGTGATACACAACGAAGTGCACCACAGTCCACACACACTGTCGATCTTCACAGAGAATACTGCCTTGAGACTCACACACAGATATTCAAAAAACTCACCACACGACTGTAAAGGAACTTGAGACACTCTGACAATTATTTCATTCTTAACCTGGGAAACTACGACCACAACCATGGGTGAAAACACAACTGCTGAAAAACACTTCTATCTAGGGACAATTAATCACCTGTGGACAGCACAAGCTCACAGACAAAATAAACACTGGTGAATCCCTGCATTACAGCAAAACTAAATGGCATTGCCAGCTGCAAATATCTAGCTGACCAACTGGCAATACGGGAAAGCAGTATTGCACACTAAACATAAACATATCCAACCAAACCTCTTTATGGCCAATTGACCACTCGTATAACGACCTTGGCATGTTACAAGTACAGATGCTGCAGGTGGCCCAGGAGACACTGAGGTGCACAGCCCAGGAGTACCCCTCCTCAATAGGACTGACACTCGTAAAGAGTGTTTTAAGCTGCGACAATGGTATCGAGCATCGCATGATACCCAAAACTAACGACAACCTCACCCTTGCAGACAGAAAGAAACTGTTACTGCTCTTACTATCTGTCCAGACTATTGCAGAAGTTCTTTTCCTTTGGTGCTTGCCTCGGCACTTTTCTCCCTCTGCCCTTAAAACTGCTATGTTCTGCTCACTTCTCGACCACTTCTATCGCCTCAAAGTGCCTGTATTAGTGGGTAATCCTACGGACAACATCATGACCCCACATCCTGTGCACTTCTCAATTGTAACGAAGCAAACGGAGGTGATGGTAGAACTTTGGTGATGGTCACCATGTCAGTGTGGGTGTGGAGTAGCTTCGCCCCTTAAAAAAAAAGGCATTACCACGAATTGGACCTGGGTCCTCCACATAGCAGCAAGATATGCTGACCTTGAGCTGCTGAAATGGACAAGAGAGAATTTAGCATTAATTGCAAAGTTTGCAACCATAACAATCACAATATAAATAATTTCCATAGAGAATATGCATTGAAGCTTAGGGTTAAGAAAACTGTTTTATATTCAGGTGCAACACCCTTTTAACATCTGCCAGCCGACATTAGGAGCAGTCGGGAAATCCCCAAATATTCAAAATTAAAGCAAAAAATGTTTTATTAGCCAGTACACCAATAATTTACCTGGATATGTGAATTTACCTACCTGTCCCACCTCAAATACACAACACACAAACACTTTCTAACAGAAGACCATATTTAGCCATGCAACATATTCTCTAGGAGCAGACAGGAATGCCTTTTGAAGTGGTGATTACATCATGATAATAGCCTATGTGCAGGTACGGTTGGTCCTCCACGGAACAGAAACTACTGTACCGGTCCCAACGTGGCATTGACAGCATAAAGGGCATTGCACAAGAAGGAAGTATATGAATTTATCAGAATAAGTTTAGATGACAGTGTCCTGTGTAAAATTAAATGCCCATTTAGCATGAAGTATTAAATCAAAATAGTGGCAGAGCAGTTTAAGTAGCAGAGCATTGGCTTTTTTCAAGTAGTTGCTTCTCTGTATATTTATAAAAATAAAATGATGTAGAACTGATCCCCTTGAATAATGATTAATGTGAGCAGATTAGTAGTAGATGAAAATGGTTGTTAGTAGTTCAGTGGCACTTCTCACTTACTCGTTTTACACCCCTGAAGGCTCTCATCGGTGATGGAGCTGTTGGAATATTACATGTGAATGAATGGCTGAACTCGATAATTTTCAAGGTATTCAATATTCTTGTACAGTGCATTCAAAACAAAGTTATTTAAAATGAAGAGGGATGTGTACTTCATAAACTGGCTTGACAACAAGTACACAATGAAGCAGTGTGATGTAGCTTATTCAAGGACCTCAGTTTCGCAGGAGACCCTGAGGCAACAAGTACATGCATCATGTTTGCTCACTGTTTTTTATTGCCTGTGCTCGAGCACAGTATGAAATGTATTAATTTTTATGGAGTCAGCTATCCGTCCAATTTCCTTCTCCAATCTGAGGCTGCTTCCCATCTCTAATTAATTTGTCGTTAACAGGATGTTAATTGTAATATTCCCTTTATTGAACCCATTTTCAGCAAATTGCTAAGCTGGTAATCTTCCTTTCTGTATTGAATAATAATAGTAACTCTGACATTTACATGAAGAGACATACCAGCAACAGCATTTAGCTGTCTTTTAAACTTCATTTGATGCATCCAGAACATTGGAGATATACTGCAAAGTCAGTAAGACATATTTACTGAGAAAAATCATACACGACACACTTGCTTCCACTGAACGCATCCACACCCATTAATGTACAGGCAAAAATCCACAAAACCTAACATTCTAGAAGTGGAACAAAATGAATAATATTTTTCAAATACAGTGCTTAAAAAAGTTTCACACTGCCCCCACAGCTTGCAAACTTTGTTTTTAACCCATTTGTGGGCACATTTTTTGTAGCAGCCCTGTAAAGTTAATTGTTTTGGTATCATTTTAGAAGTTTCAACTAAATTTAATTTTTGATTATTTTATTTTTGTGATTTAGGAGCAAAAAACTATAGTAGTAAGTATACTTCCCACTGTCTTTAGTAAGCTGTTATGAGTTACTACTACATGTGAAAAAAAGGAATTTTCTGATTTTATTTGACTATCTATTTTACAATCCTAGAAACTTCATTTAACACTACTTAAAGAAACGAGCTGAGGCAAGTCACAATAGCATATATTGCAGAATGAAACAATGTGTTCTGTTGTAACAAGTGACAACAGCACTGATGTCATGACAAACAGGCACCAGTGGTTTAGCATATTATCACAAAAGATCAACCACGTCCAGAGGAGGTACAACATTTTCCCAAGAGCATAGTAAAACAACTAAATTAGTGGTAAGTATGGTCAGTTGGTGGTAAGTATCTTTTCTGCAGTCCAAAAAAGAAATTAATTTTGTGGTAAGTATATTCTTCTTGTATCATGGAAAAATTACTTTGGTAGTAAGCATACTTCCCAGTGGCCTTCAAAACAACATTATTTGGTGGCACATATATTTGCAACTGCTTCTGAAAGGAACAAGTGACATTTAATGACAATTAAAAGCTACATTTCATAACAGACAGAAAGTTCAGCTGGTGCAGCAAACTAACATCAGGTGCCAGGTGCATACAGAGCTCGTATGATGTTTTCTCAGGAATACAGTAAAGAAATACAGTTGATGGTAAGTACATGTCCCACATCCTGTGAAATGGTAAAATCAGGAACTTCTCTCAAAATATATCGAGCGAGGTGGCACAGTGGTGAGCTCACTGGACTCACATTCAGGGCGACTAACAGTTAAAGTCCATGCATTACTCTCCTGTGGCAACCTGTTCATCTCAGAGTAGCCCTTTCAACCTACAGCCTCAATTATCTGCTGGATGTATTCCAATCTCTGTTTTCCTCTACAGTTTTTGCTCTCTACAGCTCCATCTAGTCCACCCAGACTTGGGATTCCTGAGCTTTCTCTAAATCAGTACAGGCAAATGCCGAGATGGTTTCTCTGAAAGGGCACAATAAATAGCCTTCCCATCCTTGAAACAATCAGAGTTTGTGCTCAGACACTAAAGACCTCAGTGTTTATGGGACATTAAACACTTATCTTCCTTCATTTCTCCTTTCTCAATATTCTTTTGTCCACCAGAAATCACTAAGTACAACTGACTGTGTAATGTAGGTGAAAGCGAACCTGCACTCTCATTTACTTTAGCAGAGTGCACTGTGTCTCCATTCGTTAATGGGACAGTGTGACTCACGTGGGCTGTACAGTCTGTCGACCTGCTGCAAAGAGTCACTTAAGGCTTTTACTGGTCATGAGAGATATACTTAGCAGTAGCTGTGTTTCTTTACTGCATTTATGGGAATACATTGAACCACTTCTGCATGCTCCTGGCATCCAGTGATAGTCCGCTGCACCAGTTTACTTTCTTTTTGTTATGAAATATAGCTTTTAGGGCTGTGAGAAGTATACAGCCCACCAAATAACAGTGTTTTAATGGCTCTTGGAAAATATGCTTTCCATCAAAATAGTTTCTCAAAATGGTTTGGGAAGTACACTTACTGTATTTACCCGAATCTAAGCCACACTGGAATCTAAGCCGCACCTGAAAAATGAGACTCGAAATCAAGGAAAAAAATTTTTCCCGAATCTAAGCCCCACTTGAAATTTGTGACTCGAAATTCAAGGGGGAGAAACGTTTTAGACCACATCTCCAAACCGAAACAAAGTTGGTCCATTTAGGTCGAATGAATGACGATACAGCTACAGTAGTTTGGTGCGTGTGGTGAACTTAGCAGTTAAGCTTTACCACGTAGTCATTGCTATGCGTCAGGCTCTCCGTCCGCATTTATACTAGAGAGTCTTTTTCAAGTGCTTCGTCTGGTTTGAATTGATTGCTTATTTTTCTTTGATCTGATAAGTGCCGTTCTCTTTGTTACATTACAAATGTAATGTATTGCGAATATATAGAAAGAAGGATCCTTTATTGTATGATTATATGATAGCGGAACAAACACTGGCAGCAGTTACTTCTGTAAAATATCTGGGAGTATGCGTGCGGAACGATTTGAAGTGGAATGATCATATAAAATTAATTGTTGGTAAGGCGGGTACTAGGTTGAGATTCATTGGGAGAGTGCTTAGAAAATGTAGTCCATCAACAAAGGAGGTGGCTTACAAAACACTCGTTCAACCTATACTTGAGTATTGCTCATCAGTGTGGGATCCGTACCAGATCGGTCTGACGGAGGAGATAGAGAAGATCCAAAGAAGAGCGGCGCGTTTCGTCACAGGCTTATTTGGTAACCGTGATAGCGTTACGGAGATGTTTAATAAACTCAAGTGGCAGACTCTGCAAGAGAGGTGCTCTGCATCGCGGTGTAGCTTGCTCGCCAGGTTTCGAGAGGGTGTGTTTCTGGATGAGGTATCAAATATATTGCTCCCCCCTACTTATACCCCCCGAGGGGATCACGAATGTAAAATTAGAGAGATTAGAGCGCGCACGGAGGCTTTCAGACAGTCGTTCTTCCCGCGAACCATACGCGACTGGAACAAGAAAGGGAGGTTATGACAGTGGCACGTAAAGTGCCCTCTGCCACACACCATTGGGTGGCTTGCGGAGTATCAATGTAGATGTAGATGTAGATGTATAGGTGTTTCCATCACTCTAAGCTCAAAATGCATTATAGGACTGTGCCATGCATTGTTTGTCGCATTCTGATTATGCGTGTTTACGGCCTGTCGCCGCTCGCGGGATGGCTTGCTTTTGCGCACGCTACCGCCGCTTACAATTAAAAAAAAAAAAAAAGAGAGAGGAATCGCCTCATCAGTGAGACAATGGCAAGAGACTGCTATTTGTTGTTACTTACACTGCTGGTTTCTTTGATAATGATCAACAAGAACCATATAATAGACTGCATATGATAGATGTTCCAAACGAAAGTTTAGCGAAAAATTTTCTCCGTTTGAAAATTTTTGCAGACGCCTCTTTAGTGCATTACATTCTGCACAGAAATTAGAGCCATCTTAGGTTTAAAAATCTAGTCAGTTGCCGTGCTTCATTTCTGACTGTATCACTATTCAGCATAGGAATAATACGAATATAAACATGACATGATATATATATTCTTCCGCGTTTGCTGTTGTCTCACTCTAGTTTCATAGTTTATTAGGAAGACAGGATTTAAATGAGATAGCAGGAATCACATAGGAATACATGGCAAAATGTTTACATTCGTATTATTCCTATGGTGAAGAGAATACTGCATGTGATTCACAATTCATAAAAGTTGCTATTAACAACCATCTCTTGTCAGAGGTAGGACAAAAATTCAGAACGTAGACTTGGCCATATTGACAAACATCCCAAACAGTCTTCCAGTCGGATTTTCATAGTACATTGAAAGGCTGCAACATTCAGAGATGAAGAATATGGAATTTGTATTTACTTTGTTGGATAAAGTATGAAAATGCAGTGGTCGAAACTCGGGGCAGAGAAAAAAGCTCATCTTCCACCCCCCCCCCCCCCCCCCACCACCCTCCACCGTTTTTTTTTTAATTTGTTTACTGACGCAGAGGTTTTGGCGCCAGTATTTATCTTTGTGCCTGCAAAGCATGCCTGTGTAGTGCTACATATATTCGACGGCAGAAGTTAGTTGTGGCGGCACCTACCAACATTTTTCAGAACTTCCGCTTACTTTGCACTTGATTCTAAGCTGCAGGTGGTGTTTTGGATTACAAAAACCGGAAAAAAGTGCAGCTTAGATTTGAGTAAATACGGTATTACACAATTATGTCTTTTGTGAATCTCGGGAAGCACACTTGCCAACCACTTAGTGGTTTTACAAAGCTTTTGGGAATATATATTACCATCTGTTGATGTACCTGGTATCTTGTGATAGTACACTGTACCAGATGCATAAAAATTGCTACAACAAACAGTTTTTGTTTGTTGTCAGATCACTACTATCGTCACTTGTGTAGTTGGAAAAAAAAAATTGCCTCATTTTCACAGTGGAAAATAGCAGCCCACAAAAGGGCTCTAGGAGAAATACACTACCACTACAGTTTTTGTACTAAACCACAAAAATAAAATTACAAAAATAAATAAATAAACAAACTGATCACATGTCAAATATAACATCAAAAAATTTGACTTTGCAATGGGATTAAAGCGTTAATGCTTAAAGACTGCCCAAGCATTGTTACTTTACAGTGAGAATGTTTGTCAGCATGCAAAGTTACCACACAATTGGCAAAAGCTACAGCGACGTCATATGAACATTCCACAGCCTTTGCAGTAACAAAATGTTAAAAATCGGCACTACAGAGATTGCTCAGAGCCAACAACAACTGACGACTGCTAACTTCAAATTATA
The DNA here is from genome assembly GCF_021461395.2 of Schistocerca americana. NCBI lineage: Eukaryota > Metazoa > Arthropoda > Insecta > Orthoptera > Acrididae > Schistocerca > Schistocerca americana. Next base: position 767,463,320 of record NC_060123.1, read on the forward strand.
GCTGACAGGTAGTACCTCAGGAACTTACTGTAACTGCACTGTGACTTTTTTGCAGATAATGGGGAGAGCTGTGTTGACTCACACGGTACACAACCATCTCGACACATTCAGTGGGGTCTCTAGGTGTCCATTATGTACTACAGTACAAACCCCCAGGGAATGTAGTGCACAAAGAATCGTGGTGTACATGGAAACCGGTGGATGGCAAGCGACAATCTTTTTAAGGAGCACTAGTGAGAAAATTTAGAGAAATGGCTGTTGACACTGACTGCAGAACAATCTACTGTGACTAATGTACATTCCATGTAAGGGCCATGAAGACAAGTTTAGAGAGATTAGGGCTCATTCAGAGGCATATAGACAAGTCATTTTGCCCTCACTCTGTTTGTGGTGCAACAGGAAAGGAGATTACTAGTGGTGATACAGGGTGTCCTCCAGCGGAACTTGGATCAGTGGTATTGTATTCCTTTCACAATAAGTGAAGCATTTCTTTGATACCTGATGATCCTTGTAGAAGGGTGCGGAAATGGCCAGGTACCAATGCATGTCTCAAGTGTGAAGACCCACAGATTCAGCACATAGTTGAGTCAGTCTGGTTTTGGTCTTGTGTCACCTATGGATATCAAATGCCTCTAATAACTAGTAAGTATAATTTGAGAGCTGTGCAGTATCAGAACTGAATCCTCCAACCTACTGTTTAGCCAACAAAATGTCAAAATTTCAGCAATGGATCTCTCGACAAATAGTGCACTATGGCATAGGTCCTGTTCTTAGCATGCATTTATTGTAATTTCCTGCTTAATGCAAAGTCATAAGCAATTGGAAAAAAGCATGGTAATTCCTGTATATAAGAAGAGTAAAAAAATGGACCCACAACATTACAAACCAATATCCTTAACATTGGTTTGCTGCAGAATTCTTGAATGTATTTTCACTTTGATTTCCACGAGGCAGAAAAGCTTCTGTTCACAAATCAGCACAGATTTAGAAATCATCGTTCGTGTGAAACTCGACTTGCTCCTTTCTCACAAGATATCCTGCAAATCAGCAATGAAGGGAACAGGCAGATTCCACATTGCTGTTTCCAGAAAGTGTTTGCCACAGTTGCATACTGTTGATTAAGGTCTGAAATTACAGATTAGGTTTCAAGATATGTAAATGGCTCGAGATGACTTCTTGTGTAGCAGAAGCCAGAATGTCGTCCTTGATGGTGAGTGTTCATCAGAGGCAGGGGTATTGGGGTTATTCTCAGGAGTGCCCCGGGGAAGTATGATAGCACCACTCTCATTCTCTATACAGGGTGTTACAAAAAGGTACGGCCAAACTTTCAGGAAACATTCCTCACACACAAATAAAGAAAATACGTTATGTGGACATGTGTCTGGAAATGCTTAATTTCCATGTTAGAGCTCATTTTAGTTTCGTCAGTATGTACTGTACTTCCTCGATTCACCGCCAGTTGGCCCAATTGAAGGAAGGTAATGTTGACTTCGGTGCTTGTGTTGACATGCGTCTCATTGCTCTACAGTAATAGCATCAAGCACATCAATACGTAGCATCAACAGGTTAGTGTTCGTCAGGAAGTGGTTTTGCAGTCAGTGCAATGTTTACAAATGCAGAGTTGGCAGATGCCCATTTGATGTATGGATTAGCACTGGGCAATAGCCATGGTGCGGTACGTTTGTATCGAGACAAATTTCCAAAACGAAGGTGTCCCGACAGGAAGACGTTTGAAGAAATTGATCGGCATCTTATGGAGCACGGAACATTCCAGCCTATGACTAAGCGACTGGGGAAGACCTAGAATGACGAGGACACCTGCAATGGACGAGGCAATTCTTCGTGCAGTTGACGATAACCCTAATGTCAGCGTCAGAGAAGTTGCTGCTGTACAAGGTAACGTTGACCACGTCACTGTATGGAGAGTACTACGGGAGAACCAGTAGTTTCCGTACCATGTACAGCGTGTGCAGGCACTATCAGCAGCTGATTGGTCTCCACAGGCACACTTCTGCGAATGGTTCTCCAACATTGTGTCAATCCTCATTTCAGTGCAAGTGTTCTCTTTACGGATGAGGTTTCATTCCAACGTGATCAAATTGTAAATTTTCACAGTCAACATGAGTGGGCTGATGAGAATCTGCACGCAATTGTGCAATCACGTCATTGACACATATTTTCTGTGAACGTTTGGGCAGGCATTGTTGGTGATGTCTTGATTGGGCCCCATGTTCTTCCACCTACGCTCTATGGAGCATGTTATCATGATTTCATACCTGTGCTGCTAGAACATGTGCCTTTACAAGTACAACACAACATGTGGTTCATGCACGATGGAGCTCCTGCACATTTCAGTTGAAGTGTTCGTACGCTTCTCAACAACAGATTCGGTGACCGATGGATTGGTAGAGGCTGACCAATACCATGGCCTCCACACACTCCTAACCTCAACCCTCTTGACTTTCATTTATGGGGGCATTTGAATGCTCTTGTCTACGTAACCCCGGTACCAAATGTAGAGACTCTTCGTGCTCATATTGTGGATGGCTGTGATGCAATACGCCATTCTCCAGGGCTGCAACAGCGCATCAGGGATTCCAAGCGACGAAGGGTGGATGCATGTATCCTCGCTAACGGAGGACATTTTGAATATTTCCTGTAACAGAGTGTTTGAAGTCATGCTGGTACATTCTGTTGGTGTGTGTTTCCATTCCATGATTAATGTGATTTGAAGAAAAGTAATAAAATAAGCTCTAACATGGAAAGTAAGCGTTTTCGGACACATGTCCACATAACATATTTTCTTTCTTCGTGTGTGAGGAATGTTTCCTGAAAGTTTGGCAGTACCTTTTTGTAACATCCTGTATAGACTGGTGGTCCAAAACATTATGACCTGCTTAATAGCTTGTTTGTCCATCTTTGGGACAAAATACATCACTGATTCTGCGTATCAGGGATCAGACAGCTTGTTGTTAGGTTTGAGGAGGTATGAAGCATTAGATGTCTACACACAGGTCTTGTAATTCACTGATTTGCATACGTGGTAATGATGCCCGATAGTGATCCAGATGGGTTTTTTAGGTTTACATCAGGCAAATTTGGCCACCAAGACATCAATGTGACGTCACTATAATGCTTTTCAAACCTCTGTAGCATGATTCTGGCTCTGAGACACAGACATTTACACTGCTGAAAGATGACATCGCTGTCGGGGAAGACATCAAGCATGAAGGGACACAGGTGATTCACAGCTGTCGGCATGTCTTTGATTACTACATGCAAGTGCAGGAGAATGTCTCCCAAGCATAATGCTGCTCCCACCAGCCAGCATCCGTGGTGTGCTGCACATTTGGAGCTGCCATTCACCTCAATGATGGTTTTTGTGGAGACACCTATCAACCTAGTGTAGCAAAATGGGATTCACCCAAAGAGCCAACATTTCCATTGATTGATGGTTTAATCCGAATGGTCCTGTGCCCACTGCAATCACAACTGATGATGTTGTTGGGTAGACATGTGAACATGTAGGAGTGGTCTGGTGCGGAGATCCGTGTTCCAGAATTTACAATGAACAGTGTGCTATGGAACACTTGTGCGTGCACTAGCAGTGTGCTCTTTCAGCAGAGTTGCTACAAATCACCATCTATCCTACATTGCAGCCAGACATGCCGCCAAACCCCAAGTACTGTGAAGAGTCATGGATGTCTAACCATTTAGCACCTAGTGATAGATAGCACATGAACATTTGACCAGCATTGCCGCTTTTGAGATGTGTGTCACAGGCTTAGCATAATAATAATCTGCCATATATCAAAATCACTTATCTCAACTGATTTCCCCATTTGCAGCCCATATCTTACCTAAGTGAGCCCCCACCCCCCTCTGCTCTATTTACATATTTTTGTTACCGCATCACATGCCCGCAATGCCACCAGGCAGCATCCAACTTGCAGTGGGCAGTGGTCATAATGTTTTGGCTAATAAGTGTACATTAAGGATCTGACAGCCAATGTGGCCAGCACTATGAGGCTGTTTGCTGATGACGCTATTGTGTATGAGCAAATGTCGCCATTGAGTGACTATAGGAGGATATAAGATGACTTAGACAAAATTTGTGATTGGTGAGATGAATGGAAGCTTACTGTAAATATAAAAAAATGTAGGTTAATGCAGATGAGAAGGAAAAAAAATCCCATGATGTTTGAATACAGCATCAGTAGTATGCTGCTTGACAGTCACGTCAATTAAATACCTAGGCATAATGTTGCAAAGCAGTAAGACATGAAACGAGCAAAATTGGTTGTAGGGAAGGCAAATGGCCAAATAGCTTTATTGCAAGAATTTTAGGAAAGTGTAGCTTATCTGTAAAGGACACAACACTAGTGTGACCCATTCTTTAACATCGCTTGAGTGTTTGGGATCTGCATGACATTGGATTAAAGGAAGACATTGAACCAATTCAGAGATTTATCACCAGTAAGTTTGATCAGCACATAAGTATTATAGAGATGCTTCATGAACTCAAATAGGAACCCCTGGAGGGAAGATGATATTCATTTCACAAAACACTATTTAACTATTTAGGTACCTCATACTTGAGGTTGACTGCAGGATGATCCTACAGCCACCAATTTACAATTAATGTAAAGGCCACAAGGACAAGAGAAATTAGGGCTTGTACAGAGGCATATAGACTATTGCTTTTCCTAGCACTATTTGTCAGTGGAACAGGACAAGAAATTACTAAGGTGGCTTGTGGGGTATGTACGTAATTTTAATCAGCATGATAGATACATTTTTGTACATGTTTACTTTCAAGGAACTTTGTTGTGCTGTTCTTTTTTAATAAAAACAAATACAAAGCTCGTGTGGGGTATGTACATAATTTTAATCAGCATGATAGATACATTTTTGTACATGTTTACTTTCAAGGAACTTTGTTGTGCTGTTCTTTTTTAATAAAAACAAATACAAAGCTCGTGCTTATTCACTCCATTCCTGGCTGATGAAAGTATCTAATGTAATTATCATCTTTCTCATGTTCCCAGTACTTCGGAAACTCTCTGTCAATTGTATTTCTTTTTATTTGGCATTTATGGCGTGGACATCTTGGAATTCACGAGCATCTATTCTGTTATCAGAAACATTACATTCTCTTCAGACCATTCTGCTGCTCAAAGATCTTGAGTTGAAGACAAAAGTTCACTGATGAAACACCAGAATTTAGCTCTTTCTCTCCTGCTCTCACCAATGCAGAGATGATGGAGACTTCGTTTGACAGTTCATCGAAGGACTGATAATGGGCAGAACATGAGTGAACACCTGTGAATGCTAACCAAATGCAACAGAATGGTGTCTGCTTGTGCTCAGCTACTGTTCAGAGCCATAGATAATTCTTGTTCATTTGTGTCCGCTCCAGTGAAAAATGTGTTTCAGACCTGCAGTCCAGTCTTTTAAGTTTAGCAGGCAGATGGATCGGTCATGTTTTGGGCCAGTATGGTATACAGATGTCTGACACATCTCATTTCTAATAAGGCTATTTGAGGGCTGTGCAATATGATGATAGGATCCTCGAACCTACTGTCCTGTCATATAGTCGACATTTGGATGATCATTGGTTGTGTTTCAAGATGACAATGCACAAGTACACCATGGGATACGAATGATGGAGGAAATCAAAGTCAAAATGAGGGCAGCTCAGTCTGTATTATTGTAAAATATTAGGAGAGAGAGAGTCACGGACATGATATGCGAGTTGAGATGGTAATCACAAAAAGAAATACTTTTTTGCTGTGGCAAGATCTTTTCACAAAATTCCAGTCTCCAACTTCATCCTCCAAATGCAAAAACATTTTAATTTTCATAGCACTCACCTTCATAGGGAAAAATGATCGTTATAATAAAACACAAGAAATCAGAGATCACACAGAGCGATTTAAGTGTTACTTTTCCCCACACATTGTTCAAGAGTGGAACGGTAGAGAAACAGTATGGAAGTGGTTTGATAAATCCTCTGTCAGGCACTGAGCTGTGAAATGCAGAGTAGTCATATAGATGCAGACATTTCATATCCCATAAGCACGGTGGTTGTGGAGGTCTAGTGGGTAGCGCACTAGACTCCAATCAGGAGGTCCTGGGCTCGATTCCCCATAAAACATATAAGGTGGGGAATTTTCCTTGTTCCAGTGACTGCAGGATGGCCCCCAGGTGACGCCAACCTGCTATCAGGTGACTCCTGGGGATATTTCCCAGGGGTAAAAGGAAGCTGGGGTGATAGGCCATTAAACCTCTCCCTCCTAGTGCCACAGTGAACAAAGGCTGCACCCTACCTGCTGTCAGGACAACAGCCCAGTCACTGCCTGTCATCATAGACCTTACTTTTACTTTTATGTTGTATGCATCTGAACAATTACTTTAACACAGAACAAATACGGAAATGAACAAGACCAGAATAATTAACATATTCTGTTGGATTTTCTGTTGTGGCTATATCATAAATTAAACAACAGCAGAAAGACATCTTCAATCAATTCTCTAAAATTCATGACATAAAAGTATTGTATAAATCATTAAAACTCTACTGTACTCTATCGAAATTGTAATACTCCTGGGTAGATGCCAACGTTAGCATGCAGCTAGAGCCAGTGTGGACATGGTTTTTAGGCTGTTGTCCACATCCGACTAGATGAATAGCAGACTGGTATGCACACCCCACATCAGTTACATGATCCTCAAACATTTTGAAAACATTCTCACACTTTCACACACGATAATATTAGATACATACAGATACAGGGTACATAACTTTCACTCTGGTGTGGGTTGGAAGGGGGGGAGGGGGGGGGGGAGGTGGCATGGAAAGGGCATCTGGCCACAATTTACCACTAATACTGCCAAATGCACATTAACATGCTGAGACTGTGATAGCAGGGGATAAAGACTAAGAAAAAGAAAAAGTAAAATGTATCAAAGTTGTGAGGTAAAAGTCTGTGCCCACTGCCAGAAGAAAATTCACTCTAGATTTAATGTTGCAACAGTGCATATGGAGTACATGAAATGATCACATTTACAGATCAATACTGCAAATGCTTCTCAGCTAGCATGTATCGACCCGTGCCAAAACACACACATTAGTACGTGGTGTAGGCCTCACTGGTGACAATGCAGGCACTGACTACGGCATTCAGTCGATAGTACAGATGGCAAAAACTGTCCTGAGATAAATTATGTCACACATGCTCAATCTGTTCAGATAGTTATGTAAGAGTTGTTGGTTGACAAGTTGCACGAGTCACTTCTCATCCCATGTTCCCACATGTGCTCGGTTGGAGACAAACTCGTAGAACATGCTGGCCCGGGAAGTCACTGCTCATCTTTCTGAGAACACTGAGTTTCATGGGCAGCGTGTGGGTCCTCACTATACTGTTGGAACAGTACATTACCTTCCAGTTACAAGAATGCAAAAATAACAGGTGTGACATCATTCTGCATGTACCAAGTGCAGAAACACCACAGATGAATGAGAGTTGTAGTTTATCGCACCACAGACCATAAGGCCTGGGGTGGGGCCACTGTATCTTGGGCAAATGCACTCTACAAGAGAGTGCTCACCAGATTTATGTCATTTGCTGATACGACCATCACTTGTGTGTGAGCGGAATCTGCTTTCATCACTTACAACCATGGCGTGCCATGCCATCCTCAAAGAGATCGTCTAATGGCACCACTCGAACCATGCATGTCAGTGCTGAGGCACGATTGGAAGACAGGATAGATGTGTGCACGTCCGTAACGCAACTGGCAATAACTGCTTCGCAACAGTTTGTGTTGACACATCTGGGGCTCACAAGACCTTTTATCTGTGCTGTGGTAGCCGTACGATCTGCAACTGCTGCCCTTTCAGTACAACAATCCTAGTGAGCATCTGTGCTGTGTGGATGTCCAGAACCTCGATTACGTGTGTGAGAATGTTTACGTGACTACTGATACTAGCAGCGTTGCATAACTGATGCAGCACATCCAACTTGTGTGGAAATTCCCCCGAAAGGACCATCCTGCCACTCGGAAACCCACAATTTTACCCCTTTTTAAACTCACTCGTTGGCTATAAGAATCACGAGTGTGCCTTCCTGGCATGGTTGCCTGCTTGCTTCACATGTCTGCATCACACTGGCTGTGAGCATTTCCTATTAAAGGGTAGACACATATAGCACTCTGATAGCTATGCCATTACACTATCTGTTGGCGGATGACACTGAAACCATTGCCAGTACATCTACTACTCCCAGGTGACATACGTTGTCATCGGAACAAAATTGACATTGTATTTCCAGGTGTACAATATAAGCTGTATCAGCAGAAATATGTGACTAAAAAGATGCTAGCCTTACATTATTCTGGCACATTATCATTATCTTTGATGTTAATATGACAAGAAACATGAAAAATGCAATATCGAAAGTGAAGTTCATGGGAGAGATCTATGAACTGTTCAAAGTAAAGACAGGAGTGAGGCATGAGGAGAAAATAATCAGGACATGGGACAAAAGAGACAGATGGGTGAAGACTGAACCGTCGCCCTCCAAGTGCCGTGCCAAACAAAGAAAGTTGATGATTGAAATTTTAAGAACCTGCTCCAGCAAAATGCTTTTGCTTTATTGACTGCCACCCTAATTCACATGCGATATCTGTGGCATGCACTTTCCTGTTTGCTAATAATACAAAATGAGCTGCCCTTCTTTGAACTTTTAAATGATGTCCTCTGTCAGTCCTATCTGGTAAGGATCCCACACCATGCAGAATACTCCAAAAGAGGACTGACAAGTATAGTTGTAGATAGTCTCTTTAGTAATCCTAATCTTCTAAATGTTTTACTATTAAATCACAGTCTTTTGTTTGCTTTCCCACCGCATTATCTATGTGAGCATTCCAATTTAAGTTATTTGTAAATGTAATTCCTAAGTATTCAGTAGACTTCACAGCCTTTAGATCTGCGTGAATTATCGTGTAACCAAAATTTAGTAGATGCCTTTTACTACTCATGCGGATGACATAACAATTTTTATTATTTAAGGTCAGTTACCACTTTTTGCATCATATGGATAGGTAGCCTAAATCATTTTGCAGTTCATTTTGATCATCTGATCGCTTTACAAGACAGTAAATGATTTGCAAGACTGTAAATGATAGCATCATCTAAGAGGACTGCTCAGATTCTCTCTTAAATTGTTAATAAATATCAGCAACAGCAGGTGGTCTATAACACTTCCTTGAGGAATGTCAGATATCACTTCTGTTTTACTTGACGATTTTCCATCAATTAATATGAACTGTGACCTTTCTGACAGGAAACCACACATCCAGTTGCACAACTGAGACAATACACCATAGGCACACAATATGATTAGAAAATGCTTGTGAGGAACTGTTTCAAAAAGTCTTCTGGAAATCTACAAATATGGAATCAATTTGAGATCCCCAGTCGACAGCACTTATTACTTTGTGTGACTAAAGAGCTAGCTGTGCTTTAAAAGGTCGATATTTCTGAATCTATCTTGGCTATTTATCAATGAATCATTATCTTTGAGATAATTCAAAATATTCAAACACAATATATGTTCCAAAATCCTAATGCAAATCAACATTAGTGATATGAGTCTGTTATTTAGTAGATTACTCCTCTTTTCTTTCTTGAGCATTGGTGTGACCTGAGCAACTTTTCAGTCTCTAGGTATGGATCTTTATCAAATGAGCGGCTATATATGATTTCTAATGGAGCTATTGTATCAGCATTCTCTGAAAGAAACATAATTGCTTTATGACACTGAGGAGAGCTACTACTAAGTTACTCACAGTTGCAGTTGTTCTTGATTTGAATACTGCAATATTTACTTTGTTGTCTTTGGTGAAGAAATTTCAGAAATCCGTGTTTAGTAACCCTGCTTTAGTAGCACTGCCATCAGTAACATTACCACAGCTATTGCACAGTGATGGTATTGGTTGTGTCTTGACATTGGTGTACTACACATTCAACCTGAACCTCTTTGGATTTTCTTCCAGATTTCAAAACGAAGTTTCACTATGGGAACTATTAAACACATCTTGCACTGAAACCCACCCTAAGTTTCGAGCTTCAGTAAAACATTGCTAATCTTGGAGATTTTGCATTCTTTTAAATTTTGACATGCTGTTTTTCATTGCTTCTGCAGCTGAGTTTTGACATATTTTGTGCACCACCCTTTTAATTTATTTGGTATCCTTTCAATTTATTTGGTATACATCTCTTAATTGATGTCGATACTATTTCTCTGAATTTAAACCATCTCTGGTCTACACTTACATAGTCAGACTTGAAGGAGTAGAGACTTAGTAGAGACCGTCTTCTTGGAAGGCATCAAGTTAATTTTTATCTGCTTTCTCATTAAATGCCTTATTGTGTAGGGCTGGAAATTAATAGAGATAAGGCAAACAGAATGTGCAAAGTAAGTGGAAATTACTCGTCTCTTCCCCGATTACAGTGCAATAGAAGATATTACAAGATGTTGACAGATTGCCATATCTCGGTAGCTTTATATGTAATAATGAGGTCACAGATGCAGAAATCACCAGCAGAACTGGAAAATCGGTCCATATGGCAATTAGGTCTGTAATATGTCAACAAAGCTTTGACTGTACTCCTTTATCGTTTATATGTGTGAGACTTGGAAAATGTCAGTAAAATCAGCACACAGTCTCCATATTTTTCACCAACAATGCTATAGATGAATTCTGAAGATGTTAACCCAACCAAGTTACAAACGATGAAGTGCTGAGAATACGAGGTCTACACAGCCTGCACGTAATTATTGTTGAAAGAAGACTGAAGATTGCAGGTTATGTTCTACGCATGTAAGGTGGAAGAATCCCAAAATCAACACTGTTGTGGAAATCAATGGACAGATACAGATGTACAGGAAGACCTTTTAACACCTGGAACTTTTGCAATGAATCTTCAATGCATGGACACAAACTTGGAGGAAGGTGAGAACTTGGCAGCTGATCGAGTGAACTCTGTGAAACCAGTTCCTTGTATGGTACACAGCAAATCTGAGTAAGTTAGTAAGTAAGTAAGTAAGTAAGTAAAGTAAGTACAACTGGGGATTTTGCAAAACTGCTGGATGATCGATATTATTGTCTAGATTTGACACTGTTGGACTTATACCTTTTCCTTGATGTGTATTCTTCAAATTGTGAGTTTTATGAGAAAGCTGATAGGTACTTACCAATCAACCTTCCCTCACATGAACTGACATTGTCTCTTTATAAATTCTACTGTGCTAACAATTATCTACTGAGAATCCTCAACTAGGTCTCCGCAGCTCAAATGAGCCAGTTTCTTTTAAATTTCTGTCTTTGGCTATAATTGTCTTCCAAGTATGGTGACACAACATCCTGTCATGAAACTTTTGCCTTTACACTTGTTTTTTTTTCTGGACACTGCCTTTTTCTGCACTGTGCACTAAATACACTATGTGAGTAACGCCCAATCTCCAACAACCAATCGTGAACTGTAAACAGTTGTAAACTCTACCAGGGCACATAACAAACAATTAACATTTGTGTTTTAGTGTTCTAAGCTGTGAGGTCATCAGTGGACAAATAATTTAGTACTTATTCCTGGACAGCCATAGTGACCGTGCGGTTCTAGGCGCTACAGTCTGGAACCGAGTGACCACTACGTTCGCAGGTTTGAATCCTGCCTCGGGCATGGATGTGTGTGATGTCCTTAGGTTAGTTAGGTTTAATTAGTTCTAAGTTCTAGGCGACTGATTACCTCAGAAGTCGCATAGTGCTCAGAGCCATTCGAACCTATTCCTGACGTGCTGTTGTTTGGAACAACAACTGACATGATCCAAAATATTACTTTCTTTTATTATAGCTTCACTTTTATTTTGTCTAATGATTACTAATTTCAGTATCAAATTCCATCATCAATCCACTATATGATTGGAAAGCAAAGTGTATCGTTAAAATATTGTTTATTAAACAGATTACCATTATATCATCATTCCTTAAAGTAATGTCCAAAGTGGAAGGACAGATGATTAATTTTGAGTATATACAAAAGTCAGAGTACTGAACCGGATATGAAAGAAGGAACATCAGAAGGGCAGTGAGAGACGGGTGCCTTCTATCACCTTACTTCCTTAATATTTTCATCAAGGAAGTAATAACAACAACAAAGAAAAGATGACCAGAATCAAAAGGTAATTTCTGGAATACGCCAAGGAAATGTGATAGGATCATTACATTTACAATGTATATAAATGATCCAGTAGAAAGTGTCAGAGGCTCCTTAATATTGTTCACAGGTACTACACTTGTCCATCAGAAAGTAGCAACAACAGATGGCAGTATCAATTAGCACAATGACCTGCAGAGGATTGGTGAATGATGCAGGCTCTGGCAGTTGACCCTGCACATAAATAAATGTAACATATCACACACACACACACACACACACACACACACACAGGAAAAGAAATCCAATACTGTACAACTACACTATTAATGACAAATTGCTGGAAACAGAATCTACCATAAAATATCTAGAAGTAACTATCCAGAGCAACCTTAAAGTGGAATGACGACATAAAACAGCAATAGAAAAGCAGATGCCAGACTAAGATTCTCAGGAAGAATCTTAAGTGAATGTAAATTACCCCCGTGTCCTTACCCAGTAGGACTGACAGAAGAGAGAAAGAAGATCCAATGAAGTGCGGAGTGTTTTGTCACAGGATCATTTAGTCACTGTGAGATCATTACAGAGATGCTCAGCAAACTCCAGTGGTAGATGCCATAAGAGAGCAGTTGTGCATCACGGAAAGATTTACTACCCAAATTTTGAGAGAGTAGTTTCTGAGAAGAGTCTGACAACATAATAGTTTCTCTCATATACAATTCACGAAATGATCACGAGAAGAAAATTTGAGAAGTTAGAGATAATACAGAAGTGTACTGACAATCATTCTTCCCAAGCACTGTTCACAAGTGGAACAAGGCAGAGGGGTTCAGTTGGTGGCATGAGACGTACCCCCTGCCACACACAGTTAGGTGGTTTTTGGAGCATGATGTCGATATGGAAATTTAATTGCATGCATATACACTGCAGATTGATGACATCACAATAGTAAATCAAAGTAGGAACTAAATAAAATGTTTCAGGCCTTAAATCAAGAAGTGGTAAAACTAAAGCTAAAAATGAATACAAAGAAGACAAAAGTTATGGCTACGGACAAGAAAGGAGGTGGAAGTAGAACTGACACAAGAACAGGCAATGAGCAACTCAAGAAAGGAACTGAAATTCAGTATCTCAGTAGCATTTTGCAAGAAAACAATCAATATTTCAAAGCATTCAAGAAAAGAAAAGCACAGGTGAAGAGTTCCTTCCAAAATAAGAAGAATCTGCAACTGAATAAACATATCAGCTTCCACATTAACAAAATATTTGTAAAGACCTTTGTGTGGAGTGTTCTGACACACAGATGCAAAATCTGTACATTAGAAAAGCCAAAGGAAGCTCGCCTCAAACCTGCTGAAATGTGGTTCTGGAGGAGAAATACAAGAACTAGCTGCATTGACAGAAAAATGAAAGGAAATAGAAGAGAAGAAAGTTATAATCCAGGGCAAAGCAAAATACACTGAACACTTAACTGGAGATGATAATCTTTTAAAAAACATTTCTGAAGGCAAGATTGTAGGTAAGAAAACAAGGGGATGACTGAGAACATCCTACTTAAACAATATGATCAATGAATGGTATTTTCATCACTCATGGAGATGAAGACAACTGCTGGAGAGAGGGAGCTGTGGCTGCAGAGACAAGGTTTAACCTTTTGGAAGAGTAAGGACAAACTAATACAAAATATGAGTCTGCATGGTAGCTACATATGGAATAAATGACAACTTCTTGTGTGCAGTCATCTAGTCTCTTACCCCAGTAGGTGTCTTATCTACTAAAAGTAAAGGTCACTGTTGTGCTTTCAATAGATGTGAACTGCACCCTGAAAATGGTATGTCTAGTTTGCAGTTGTACAGAAGCTTTTTATTTTGCAAAATGGTTCAAATGGCTCTAAGCACTATGGGACTTAACATCTGAGGTCATCAGTCCCCCAGTCGTAGAACTACTTAAACCTAACTAACCTAAGGACATCCCTGCCTGAGTTAGGATTCGAACCCGCGACCGTAGCAGCAGCACGGTTCCGGACTGAAGTGCCTAGAACCGCTTGGCCACAGTGGTCAGCTTTTATTTTGCAAAGAAATTTTTGATAATAAGATGAACTGATGCTGGTACTCGCTACTGAAACCAGTAGTACTTAGACACAACAAAAATGTGACTACAGAATTAAGAATAATTTTTCCAAACTATGGAGTATTTTTTTCAAATCAGAACCACAATAGAGGAAACTTATTTTAAACTAAAGACACAAAAGAAAAAAAGAGAAACTGTAAAGATCTTGAGTCTCATAAGACTCTCCTGGGAGGAAAATATATGATATTTAATTGGTAAACTTGCAAGGCATACTTTTTTATGTTGTATAAACTATGAAACTGTTAGCATCGTCAGCTAAAATTTACTTCTTCTGTCTTAATATACCTTCCTTCACCTACAGCTGCAGTGTGGAGACAGGGGTGAGGGTGGGAGCAGGGATGGGGGTGAGGGTGAGGGCGTACTGCTTTAAAATGGTGATTATTGTATTGATATTCTTAACAACAGATTTATATCTTTTGCTTATGAAAGTCTGCATGCGATGACAGCCGCACTAGTAATACCTTCACAGGGTTGTATTCAAGTTGCAAGGCTAGATCTATGCCAGCCATGACACGCTCCCAGCCTTTCCTCCTCATGATCTGGTTGTAGCGTCGGGTCTGCAGGGTGTCTAAGCTGATGTTCAGACCGTCAAGCCCTGCCCTCTGCAAGGCAACCAGCTGTCTTGTCAACATGAGGCCATCGTTTGTCATTAAGACACTTTTGAGATCTTTCATTTCCTTCAAGGCACCTGTGAAACAGCAAATTATTCTAAAGAAACTGAAACAAATAATTTGTAACATTGCTGCTGCATATGAAACAAAACTCCAGTTGATAAATTGAAAATACAAATTCCTTAAAAGTTAACTGTACATTTGCCCTAATACCAAGAGATATGAAGGGTAAATAAACTGAAGTGAAGAATGCAAGTTAAGATAGCAATGAAAAAATAATTAGAGGCATAAGATCACCTACTGCAACAGGGAAATGGGAATCAATATGAACCATTACCCATCTACTGTCAACTCATTCCATGTCTCCATGCACACTGTATAAACCACTGTGGGGTGTACGACAAAGTACATTGTTGTACCACACATTACGGTTTTTCCCCATTCAATGCTCATGTGGAGTGTGGGAAGAATGATTCTTTAAATGGTTCTGTGCATGCTGTAATTAATCTTGCCTTCATGGTCCCTATAGGAGTGATACATATGCGGTTATTGTATAATCCCTAAATACCTCACTTAATACAGGTTCCTGAAATTTCATAAGTTAGGTTTTGTCATATATTTGGCGTCTATCTTCACTTGTCTGGCATTTCCAATTTTTAGTAGCTTCTTGATGCTCTCCCATGCATCAAATAAATCTATGATCAATCGTGCTACACTATTTTGTATACATTCAATGTCTGCCATTAGCCTTATTTGTTATGGGTCGTACTTAAGCAATATTCTAGAATGGGCCACACAAGTATTTTGTAAGCAATGTCCTCTATAGACTGATTGCATTTTCCAGTATCTTACCAATGAATTGAAGTCTGCATTCTGCTTTGCCTACAAGTGAGTCTATGTCACCATTTCATTTCATCCAGATATTTGTATTAGTTGACCAATTAAAACTGTGATTATTTGATAATGTAGTCATACAATACTGTCTTTTTTTTGTTTTGTGATGTGCTCCAATTTACATTTCTGAAAACTTAAACTCAGTTGCCTATCTTTGGACCAAACTGAAATGTTATGATCTGACTCAAATTTGTGCAGATTTTTTTCAGGCAATAGTTCATTATAGACAACTCTATCATCCAGGAAAAGTATGAGGTTCCTTATAATATCGTCTTCCAGAACATTAAGTTACAACATAAATGTAATGGTATAAATTACTATAACTGTATAAGTAAGTTTATAAGTGTGTAAAATACATTGAACTATTTGTTACAACAAAATATTGTACCGGTATACTCAGCAAGATGTTAAATCAGCAGATAGCTACATTTTATGTTCAACATTTTGTGTACAGCATATATGCTGGAAAGGATTTATACCCAAATTAAATAAATCTGAAGAAATGGTAGTGTGTGTCTGGAAAAAAAATCCGTAAAAACTCATACAGTCCAATTTGCTATTATGTCACTGTTACTGAAATATAATACAAAGTAACTGAATTTGATGAACATTCTCAGAGTGCAATATGCCTCAGAGTGAAATGCACAGTAATGTCAACATTATTTTTCAAGGCTATGTTTGTGAAAATGGATGAAAGCAAACCACACATTTTGTTCTCAATCTGCGGAAGCATTATGCACTGTGAAACACTGTACTGCTGTTCTACATAAAAGCTGTCTCATTGCCAACATCTTTCCCCTGCTGGCTGTTCTACACTTCTCATCATTGATTCAACACGTTGTAAGATATTTTATGCTGTATGACACCACAGTCCTGTCTGGTTAGGACAGCATAAAAATAATATATGAATTTCAGTATTGAAACTGGAACAGCAGAACAGTTCTCATCACACTGGATATCAAATCGAGGTTGGATTACAGCCATGGGTACATCATTTCATGCTACTCAACTGTATGTCATATGTCAGAGTTCTTCAACTGTAGTGGCTGGCAACTGGTGGCTGGCGACTGGTGGCATACCCATCTCTTGGCATCCTGTGAACAGACGTTCTCCACAGGTGACAGATTTGAAGAAAATGCTGGATGCGGCAACAGTGGAACACTCTCTGTATCGAGGTAGCTCAGTACAGCTCAGGTGATGTGTAGTCTTGCATTATCTTGTTAAAAGATAACATCACGGAGCCCTTGAAAATAGGGCACAGCAATAGGCCTTAACAAAACACAAATGCAATGGCTGCTGTCCAAATTACTGGCTATGTGAACCCGAGGTTGTGACATGTATCCAGTTGCACCCCATACCATCACATCACATGCTGGACCCGCATGAGAATGACAGGTACAATCTGGCCAGGTCTGTTAGCATCAGAGCCTCCACACACAAGTACATCAATTGTGACGATGTTGCAGAACCGAGACTCATCTGATACGATGACACAGTGCCATTCCTGTGTCTGGCATTGTTGTCAGTTGCACTGCTGTCAGTTCAACTCTCTCTAGAGCCGCATTAATGGCTTGACAGTCTGTGCTGCTCCAGATGCCATCACATTGTATGTGTGGATACTTGTCTCACTGTATACAAGCCCACTTCCTGACTAAATGTACACAACTTCACTGCAGGATCATGTACGCATGAGCGAACACTTGTCTGCCCTCTCAGGTGCTAGTTGGATGGCACTACGGAGGCCCTGCAAGGCATTTAGCATGGCCCTCCTGAACCTACCAATTCTATGTTCACACAAATTGAGATTCTGAGCAATGCAAGCAGCAATATAGTGAAACAATAAACCAGAGTCTCACCAGACCATGAGCCTGCAACTGCCAAATCTGGAATGCTGATAAACATTTCTCCTTCTTCCATTATGCTTAACACGGTCATCGTGTAAACAACCAACACTGAAATAGAATTTCTGAATGAGAAACCTGCTCCATAAGCTTTTCTTGCATACAGAGTATGCATGGGAGTGCTGAAAAGTAATGCCTCTGAATTTTTTATTCTGTTCTCAATATCGGTCGAGGTATGACACATCACACATATTACTTGGTCAACTTTCCCACTTCACTGACTTGTGGCACACCTCCCTCCTGCAAACAGATGGTGTCGCAATAGGCAGCCCACTCTGACCAGAGATTGTGAATATGTTTACGGTGCGCTTCGAAGAAGAGGCCCTGATGTCATCCAAATGGAAATCCATCTTCTTCTTCTTCTTCTGTTATGTGGATAACACACTTGTCATCTGGCCTCATGGAAGAGACAAACTTCTTGACTTCTTTGTACATCTGAACTCCACACGCCACAAAATCAAATTCACAATGGAGACCAAAGAAGAGGGAAGACTACCATTCCTGGACATCATAGTCAGGAGAATAACGGATAGCACCTTGTGCCACAGCTTGTATCTGACTCTATAAAACACATAAACGCAGTTCTCCCTATGTCACTGTGAATAATTTCAATAACAAAAAGTGAGATGAATGTTGCAGCGTACATTTAATTTCCACTTTGGCTTTGCATTCAAGATCAGTCTTACCTGAGAGTGCAACATTACATCTTTGGTTAACTTAATTATATGTTCATTAGATTTTGGTTATAAAGCACGTTTTGCTGCCTAATGTTTCATCTCCAAATACTGGAAACAATCCATGGAGGAAGAGGAGTATGTAAGACATTGGTGGACCAGGTTGGAAGAATCTGTGAATTTCAATACTCTGTAGAAGAGCTCAATCATTTGAAAATAACTTTCAGACCTTGTGGCTATTCTAACAGATATACATAGGGCACTACATTCTAAAATATTTGCATCTTTCAGTGAGAAACAAGCAACTAGAGGAAAAGTTCTCTTGCCATTTGTAAAAACTGTCGCAGAGAACGACCTCCATGTGCTATGAAGAGAAGGTGCTTAAACCAAACTGAAGACCACAACAGCAGCCATACTCAAGCAAATTGCTATGCAGTAGTTTCAGTGAATTTGACAATGATGTGGCTGCTTTCATTGTGGCCCAGTCATATTGTGGGGTAGGGAATGCCAGTGACTGGGCTGGATTTGTAGGTGACAGATGGATTTTTGGCAAAGCCTTGTATCAATACCTCCTTAATTATTGAGCTGAAAAACTGTAAAAAACATTCATACAGTAAAATTGCACAAAAAAATTTCCTATTTCCGCAGGTATTGTGCCTTCTGTTTCTTTTTCATTACAAAAACATATTGATTCAAGTTTATAGAGTCACAACTATGTCACTGTGATTTGTGTAACACACATTCTGGAACATGTTCCAGGAATGTCATGAAACAGACAGCTTTAAATACTTACTCTAGCTCATCTTTCAAGACTTGCATGCCAACAACAACACCATCTATCCAATCTGTTTTTATTTCACTTTCATGTTAAGATTTCTCCACAAAGGATGTCATCTGCCATGTAGGCAGTGCAAGAGGAAATTCCACACTCACATTTGGGTAATCAAGTGGATTCTGTGTCTTGTCAGAACCAAGTACAATCAACCCAATATCATCTTTACCACTGGTAAATATCTGGAAACATATTAAATGGTAAAAATAAGTTTTGTTTATAACAAGTTGTATACCAATAGAAACATCACACACAGATACTCTTTATAAAATTATTTAATTGGATAGATAAAAAATCTACTCACCAAGCAGTGGCAGAACACACACATAAAAGACTGTTGTGATAGGCAAGCGTTTGGAACCAGTGACTCCTTCTTCAGGCTGAATGGTTGCAGGGGAAGCAAGAAGGGTGAAGGAAAAGGACTGGAGAGGTCTAAAAAAAGGGGTAGATTTTGGGAAAAGTTACCCAGAACCATGGCTCATGGGTGACTTACCGTACAGGATGAGAAGGAAAGACTAATTGTTGGAGACTGCATCGGGCAAGATTCGGAAACCTGAGAGCTTAAAGGTGGAAGACAGGGTAATATGCAAGACAGAGATTACTACTAAAACTGTATATGGTTAATAAGAGTGAGAAGGTAAGTGTATTGTATGCAACAGTTGTGGGAGGGGGCAGTGAAAATAGACGGGAAAGACAATGAAAGATGTAGAAAGCTAAAACGGAGTGAAGCAAAGAGTAATTACAGTGAAGAAAAGCTGAGACAGAAGAAATTAACGTAAATTGAGGCGAGGTGGGTGGTGAGAACCAAGGACATGTTTTAGTGCTAGTTCCCACCTGCGGAGTTCTGAGAAACTGGCGTCTGGCGGAAGAATACAGGTGGCATGTGTGGTGAAACAAGTGCCGAAGTCATGTATGCCATGTTGTAGAGCATGCTCTGCAACAGGATATTGCGAGTTCCCAGTATATACACTATGACTACGCCAATTTATCCTAACTGATAATTTGGTGGTAGTCATGCAGATGTAGAAAGCTGAACAGTGTTTACATAATAGCTGGTATATGACATGTGTCGTTTCTATTTCTCGCCTGATCCGCAGTTCTGTGTGACTTTCCCAAAATCTACACCTTTTCATGGAACTCTCCAGGCCTTTTCCTTTACCCTTCTTCCTTCCCCTTCAACGCTTCTGTCTGGAAGAGCCACTGTCTTTTATGTGTATGTTCTGCTGCCGCTTGGTGAGTAGATTTTTTATCTATTCAATTAAATAAATTTATCAATAATTTATTGTTTTTGTTGTTATAGTTACTCTTTATAACCTACTTAAAATACATCACGTACCCTCCTCTCCACAATTCTTCGAACACATAGTTTTGCCTTTTGTAAAAAATCACTGCGTTTCTGTATAACATACTTGGAGTCAAAGTGTCCAACATCTATCACAATTACAAACAGATGAAAGAAAGTCATTGTATTTATTGGCAGTTTTACGCAATCAGATATTTTGAAAGAGTTCCAGTGGTATAAATTTACAATATCTTACAATTAAATATATACGTTTATTCTTTATATCAATTCTTAGCAATAATATAATAGTATAAATTGCAGAATCAATATAGCCAATTTTAATGTAATGACTGCAATACAAATACAAAATAACAGCGGTAAGTTATAACAAATGAGAGAGAGAGAGAGAGAGAGAGAGAGAGAGAGAATGAGGCATTTAGACAATGTTTCATTACAGTGTGAAACTTATTAGAATTAAAATGAAGCCATAGTGAATTATAACATTCCAAAAATAATAATTATTGTGTTCTTTCACCCCAAAATAATACATTCATTAGGCAATGTATACTTTTAATTTCAGAAATTTTTACAACAGTTCTGAACTTCACTGTTTCGATGAATTTATTACATGTGTCAATGAATGAGGGTTGATAACATTGCTTTAGTCATTCAATTGTTCATCATTTGATATTCGCAATGTTCTTAATAACTTCTTATGTAAAGTTCTATCATCAAAAAGATAATCTACGTAAGTTTTAAAAGTCGCGAATCTTTAAACAACAACTTGAAAATGGGTATATCAGAATTTTGTATACATTCTAGCATTGCTAGATTTACTTTTAAATTTTAAAGTATATGAGCAGATTGAGCGACTTTCCATCCAGAAAATTTGCTGTTGGCAAGACCTCACTACAAAGAAGAATGGTCTTTCCGGAGTCAAATGCTAAAAAATTCATAAATACCAGCATTGTAAGTGATACAAACAGGTATTAAGCACTGTGCATAAATATCGTTCTGCTTGGCGAGAAAAAAAGTAGGTAGATGAAAGAGTAAATTGGGTGCAAGGATTGAACATAAACTCACCCAAATTGCAAAGGTTAAAAAAAAAAAAAAAAACAAGGGGGTCACTGCTCAAGAATTGAGAACTGCCCCCCACCCCCCCTTTTCTTTTACAGGCTTGCTTTCACTTTTCAGATGAGACCATGTCCCCCATATGTGAAGAAAATAGCCAATATGTAAAGAGAATTACAGATAAAGCGTTTTCTAGAATGAGATTTTCACTCTGCAGCATAGTGTGCACTGATTTGAAACTTCCTGGCAGATTAAAACTGTGTGCTGGACCAAGACTCAAACATGGCGATCGTAAACACAGACCTGTGTTGCCATTTTGGGAGGTAGATCTCGTATCTGGAAAGAGGAGATGACAGTTAGGGTACTATGGGTGAGCAGCTGCCATCAATTTTTGATGGTGCAGAACCCACAATAGTGGAACTGCTGCCTAGTCCAAAGGCACCTGTTACCAGTCTTACCCCACAATAGTGTATCGAATCCAGATGTAATGTCGAAGCTGATAAAAAGTCATATGAGAGATTCCTGTAATCTAGGTGTGACTGCACCAGTGCTGCATACAGCCATATCAAAGTAGAGTGGACCACACCGTGGTCGGTGTCGCTGAGGCATAGAAGAGCATTCAGGTGTGACATACATGTCTGCTTTGGTTGACATAGACGGGGAAGCCATGTCAACTAGGCATCAAAGACCGGTCCTAAAAAACACAATGACAGAAATGCATAACGTAGGTCATGGCAGCCAAGAAATGGATGCTATGAGTGAAAGCCCAGGATTGTGCTTGGTGTATTGCTCCCTGCATTCTGCCTCCAGCAATAGCCGTCGCGGACGAACAGAAAAGATGGGGACACCATATGTCATGCAGCTGTCGCCAGATCATTGATAGCCACAAAAAGGAGAGTGACACTCAAAACAGAACCTTGTGAAAGCCCCTTCTCCTGCAGGGGGGGGGGGGGATTCTACAGGAGGCACCAACCTGTTCCCAAAAAGTGTGACATGGAAGAAAGTTCTGGATAAAAATCAGGAGTGGGCCATGGAGGCCCCACTCCTTTAAGGTGTCAAGGATGTTATGGCACCATGTTGCATCATAAGATATATATGCAGATCAATGAAAACTGCAAAAAGGAACTGATGCTGAGCAAAAGCTGTTCAGATAGCACACTTCAAGTGGACTAAATTATCTTCGCCCTTGGCGAAAAGCACCCTGGATCGAAGCCAAAAGATCCGGGGATTCAAGGACACAATACAGCCTTCGACTAACCATATGTTCAAGTAACTTGCAGGACACTGAGTAAACAATCTGGACGACAGCTGTCCGTTTGAAGAGGCAATTTATCTGATTTCAAAATTGGAATATCGGCATTTTCTCGCTACTGGGAAGAGAGTTCTGCATTGCACCAGGGATGGTTAAAGAAAGGCCAGGTACACTGATGGAAAAATTTGCAACACCAAATAATAATTTATGTAGAGTAATGAAATACCAGGAATATGTGGTGTCACCGCCAGACACCACACTTGCTAGGTGGTAGCTTTAAATCGGCCGTGGTCCATTAGTACATGTCGGACCCGCGTGTTGCCACTGTCAGGGATCGCAGACCGAGCGCCACCACAAGGCAGGTCTCGAGATGCGGACTAGCACTCGCCCCAGTTGTACGGACGACGTAGCTAGGGACTAGCAAGTGTGGTGTCTGGCGGTGATACCACATTAAGAAGCTTTGGCTCTCGTGTTTGGTGTTACTAAGTTCCATGATTTCTTGTATGGTCGTCACTTTACCATCATCACCGACGCACAAACAGTTTGTAAATATTGCTGAAACAATGCAGGGGTGGATGCACACCCGAATGGCAGTCTTTTGAATCGGTACAAGCCAAGATGCGTGTTAACCACCAAGACGCGCTGGGATTCGGCATCCACTGGGATTTGCAAGTACGCATCTGCTAGGTCCAACTTCGAAAAGTATTTACCCCGTCCGCCGGGCGCACTGCACGGCCCAGCAAACTGCCCTCGCACGCGTCCGCGCAGCTGCCGCCTCGCTCTAAACCAGGTGTGCCGTGACAGCATACAACTGCAGTGAAATCATGCCCGCGGTGTGCTACTAGACATTTGCGTGAAAATTGCCCGTCACGCCAAGCTATTTGTTTTTACTGTAATAAGAAAGGACATGTTCAAAGTGTTTGCCAGAAAAAGCTCAGATCAGACACTCTTAATCATTCCAAGCCCTTTGCTTCGCGCCGGAATCGAACCAAGAATACTCAGGCTCGTGTACCTTCGCCCATGGACATTCATGTAGTTAATTCCACTTCGTCCAGTGCCACTGTCTCTAACAGTGACTGTGTTCGTTCCACAAATGCTGTGCGTCGACGTTGCCGGAACTCGCGTCAAGTCGCAAGTGCTTCTGTACCAGTGTCAGTTCAAATTGCATGAGACAGTCGCTCATGTCGTCACCAGGACAATAAACTTTTTGTAGATTTGGACTTAAATGGCAAGGTCATACCATTCCAGCTTGATACCGGAGCTGCAGTTTCATTGCTCAATCATGACACGTACAAACAACTGGGCAAACCTCTGTTGCGTGCCGCAAATGTTAAGTTAAATAGTTATTCAGGTCAGAATATCCCTGTGTTAGGACAGTGCACCCTTCTTGCAACATACAAGGGACAAACAAAACTTGTGTCATTTTACGTTCTTCGTTCTTCTACTGCAGTGAACTTGTTTGGTTTAGATTTATTTCAGTTGTTTAACATGTCTATAGTAAATCAGGACCTATCAGTGAACCAGCCTGTACCTCCGTGTACAGCGCAGAAATTCATTCGCTGGTCTATTTTCCTCTCGCATTACCGCTACGATATCTTTTATCGGTCCACTGCTAAGCACGGAAACGCCGATGCCTTGTCCCGTTTGCCTGTTGCTGAGGATAGAGCATTCGACTCTTCTGAACTTGCTTGTATGCTCATTGATTCGGAAACCGATTACGTGGTCAAATCGTTTCCGATTGATTTTCGTCGTGTAGCTACAGCCACAGCTGCTGACCCGGTCCTTGCTACCGTTTTGCGTTTTGTTGCTACGCAATGGCCTTTGTCAAAGTCTCGGATCGAGGATCCGTTGGTTCGCCGATTTTTTGCTCACAAGGAGAGACTTTTTGTTCGACGTGGTGTTTTGTTGTTGCGTTCTGATAATGATCAGTCCAGAGTCGTGGTCCCACGTTCGTTACAGTCCTCTGTTTTACGGCTTCTTCACCAAGGACATTGGGGTATAGTGCGAACGAAACAACTTGCTCGTCAGCACTGTACTTGGTTCGGCATCGATGCTGCGATTACGAATATGTGTTCTTCTTGCATGGCGTGTGCCGAACAACAATCAGCACCGCCGCGGAAAATATTTGCATGGCCAAAAGCCACTTCCCCTTGGCAACGCTTGCACATCGATTTTGCTGGTCCATTCTGGAATGCTCGGTGGTTTATTCTGGTAGATGCCTTCAGTAATTTTCCTTTTGTTGTCCGGATGTCTTCCACGACGTCAACTGCCACCATCCAAGCGTTGTCTGCTATCTTTTGCATTGAAGGTCTTCCGCAGACTATTGTTTCTGACAATGGCCCACAATTCATGTCCGCAGAATTTCAGTCATTCTGCCAGGCCAATGGTATTCAACATCTGACATCCGCGCCGTTTTCGCCTCAGTCAAACGGTGACGCTGAACGATTGGTCCGGACTTTCAAGTCACAGATGTTGAAGTTGAAAGAGTCGCATTCTCGGGAGGACGCGTTGTTGCTCTTTTTGTCTTCGTATTGCTCTCAGCCCCGAGATGGTCGCTCGCCGGCTGAGTTGCTCCACGGTCGTCCTCATCGAACCTTGATGTCTTTGCTGCACCCGCCGCATCAGGTTCCTGTGCAGCGGCAGACTTCTGCTTTTGCTCCAGGCGACGTTGTATTTTATCGCAACTATCGAGGTTCACGGCGTTGGCTCGCAGGGCGCATTCTTCGCTGCCTCGGCCGCGCGATGTATTTGGTTTTGGGGGCCTCTGGTGAGGTGCGTCGGCATCTCAATCAGCTGCACCTCTGTCGTCGCACGGGTTCTGCCGCTCCCCGTCTGCTTTCAGCGACGGTGCCGTCCGGTCAGCGCCCTGGGGACCCATCTACTGGCTCGCCTCATCCCCAGGTGTTACCGACGATGAATTCCATTTTGCCCCATGGCGACGCGCCGCTGCCGCCTCCGCCGCCGCCGCCTGTCCTCCAGCCGGCGCCGCCCACAGTGGACGCTTCGCTGCAGCCGCCAAGCACCTCCCTGGGTCACGCGCCGCCGATCGCTTCCCGTGACCAGCTGTCCTCCACCATGGAGCTCTTGCCCGCTCCGGACCACATGGCGTCTTCGCGGTCGACCCTTCGGCCCCTCCTGTCTCTTTACGGGCACATACACCGCATGTTGACGTGCACCCTGGACTAGGTTATCAGGCGTTTCCTAGATCCCCTCGCACCGAATGGCTGGGTGCGGGTGGCACAGCCTCGCCTGTTGTTAGTTTCCCCACCTCATCGCATACGTCAACATGGGGTCCTCCCCACGGCGGGCGGAAGCCTTATAACACGACCGTTCGCCGATTTGCGGGGGAGGAATGTGGTGTCACCGCCAGACACCACACTTGCTAGGTGGTAGCTTTAAATCGGCCGCGGTCCATTAGTACATGTCGGACCCGCGTGTCGCCACTGTCAGGGATTGCAGACCGAGCACCACCACAAGGCAGGTATCGAGATACGGACTAGCACTCACCCCAGTTGTACGGACGACATAGCTAGCGACTATACTGACGAAGCCTCGCTCCTTTGTCGAGCCGATAGTTAGAATAGCCTTCAGCTAAGTCAATGGCTACGACCTAGCAAGGCGCCATTAGTAACATTGCATGTATCTAAAGAGTCTCACTTGTATCACCACATTCCCCAGATGTACCAAAAGGATGGATTAAAGTTAAGTATTACAGAAGCTATGTACTTTTCTGTATAGCATTCATTACGTATCCTGTTTCAGACCTCACGTCCATCTGTGTGAGCGTAGCGCATGCCTTTCGGCTTCCTCTTATTGTGTCTAGGCTGTCTTGTCTACACACAACAGAATATATTTGTTGAGTCAACGTATGTAAAGTGATTAACGTTGCAGGATCAGAGATCAATGTGAGTGTGAGATAAGCCACTGCAAATGTAAATGCAAATGCTGGTACGCCGTTGTACACTTGTCATGTGTCAGTTTGTGGGATGGAGTTCCATGCCTGTTGCACTTGGTTGGCCAATATAAGGACAGTTAATGATGTTTGTGGATGGGTTGAAGCTGTCATCAGATGATGTCCAATATGTGCTCGATTGGAGGTAGAGCTGGTTATCGAGCAAGCAAAGGCAATATGTTGACACACTATAGCATGTTGGCTTACAACAGCAGTATGTGAGCAAGTGTTATCCTATAGGAAAACACCTCCTGGAATGCTGTCAGCATTCGTGGGATTCATACAGACAGTTTTGTCAGTGGAAAAGCGAAAGCTATTGTTGATGCTCCAGGAGTAAAGACAATCAAGACATTGCTGAAGGTGCCACTAAGTGAGACAGGTTCATAGAGAACTGCAATAGAAGGCAAAATCGTCAAAAAAAAAGGGAGCCGGAGATTCCCAGTGGGAGACAGGCCATTATAGGGTTAATGGCGATAGCAAAGAGAATGACACTCAGAATGGAACCCTGAGACACACCATTTTCCTGGATAAAGGTGTCCGACAAGGCAGACCCTTCATGCACCTCGAAAACTCAGTCTTTTAAAAATGTCTGAAGGAAACAGGGTAGGTGGCCATGGAAGCCCCACATGTGAAGAGTATGGAGGGTACTAGCTCTCTAGCAGGTGTCATAGGCCTTCTCCAAATCGAAAAACACGGCGACAATCTGGGATTTCTGCAGAAATCCATTCATGACTTGGGTGGGCAAAATAATGAGACGGTCCACTGCAGAATGCCGTGTTGAAAGCCACACTGTGCATTCATCAAAAATTGTGAGACTCGAGCCACCATATCATCCGGGCATGAATCATATGTCCCATCACCTTGCAAACACACTGGTAAGAGAGATGGAGTGGTAGCTAGAAGCTAATTTCGGCAAGAGCTGGATTTCCATCAATAAATTGAGTTGAAGTCTGCTGTTGTGGTCTTCATCCAACTACTGGTTTGGTGCATCTCACCAGCCTATTCCAGCCTTTGTAAGCCTCTTCATCTCTGCATAGTATTTCAACCTAAATCCACTTAGAATGGTGAACCACCATTCAGAGGATAACTTTTTAACAACACAGTTTGACTTCTGTAAAGGCTTCTATACTGAGAATCAAACATAATATCTCACAAATTCAATTCCAGTAGAATTAAATAGTGGAAATTATCCCCTCTGTAATCTTGCCAAAGCCTTTGACTGTTTAGATTAAAAAATTCTGTGAGGGGAAGCTAAAATAGTATGGCATTAAAAGTCTTCCCCTTGCATGGATTGAGTTGTACTTTAACTACAGAAAATGGAAGGTCACATTAACAAATGATAAGACAGGAATAAGATTAAACTCAAAAAGGGAGAACATAAAATATGGTGTGGCACACAGTGTTTGCTGCCAAGTCCACAAAAATGATTTACTTCCGGCACTGGAGGGCTTAGGAAAAACTCTAATGTTTTGCAGTGCCACAAACTTATTGATGCAAGATCTAAACTCATCCATACCAGAAACATCCAGGAGAATAACAGAACAGGCGTGTACTGATCCACAGGTACCAGCTTAATGCCTAAAAACTTGTATTGTGCAGTTCTAAAGAAATGAAAGTGACTTACAGATACGAATATCAAAAGTAGGGATAACTGGGCAATTAGGCTCCCGTGTTCTAAGTTCCTGGGTATGCAGATACCACTCACGTGTGAGTTTAGGATGAACTCAGCAATTCAGAACTGCAATACTAGAAGCAAAAATAATTTCCATATATAAAAACCTAAAATCAGGGCTGCCACAAGTTTCTCCAAGTGAAATTCCCTGATATCTCTGATTCCACGGACACATTTTAGAATTTTTCCCCGACAAATTTTGAGGTCTCAAGGGGAGGTAAAGACATAAGTCGACAAAAGAATGTAAGGGCCTTGTATTTCTCCCCCATTTTGTTTTAGGGCGCAAAAACAACTAGGGTCATATGTGTCCATGCCAAAACTGTGAAACACAAAGGTGAGGAGAGGAGTTAAAAATGATTACATGTCAACGTTTAATGACAGGAGAGAGGACAGCTACAATCAGGGATGTGGAGAAAGGTCTATGAAGTACGCAATAGGTAAATGGAGGCCCAGAACTAAAAGTTAAATGGCCTTCACCATATTGCTACAACTGATAAGAAGTAAAACACGGTCGACAGCCCACGCATTGTTCACTAAAACGGCCAATAACTCAGATGGCAAACCCAAACGGGAACGTAAACGGTAAAAAAAAAGGGCACCCTCTGAGGAAACAGCAGACAGTTAAAAGTTGGGTGCAATGTACACAAAGTAGTGGGGGAGCACCACTTAACAAATGGTGATGGCTAAAAAGGCAGTGCCCAATATGCAACCTAGTTAAAATGACCTCCTCGCCGCAGGACGACTGAGAGGAGGTTGTCCAAGCCACTGGAAGAGGCTTAATAACCCAGAGCTTATTCCTATGAATGGAGGACCAGTGGCGATGCCAAAGTGACACCACCTCCTGACAGAAAGCAACAAGAGATCATCAGAGGGAATGCAAGAATTATTGGGCTGAAGTACGAGGAATGCAGCTTTGGCAGCAGTGTCAGCAACCTCTTGGACCGATATGACCTGGAACCGACGTAAACATCACAGTGGCTCCATAAAAAGTGAGCAAGTGGAAGCTTTCCTGGAACCGGTGCACTAAGGGATGGACAGTCTACAGTGCACAGAGGCTTTGAAGGGTGCTGAGAGAGTCTGAGCAGTGACACAGTTGAAAAGAGTATGTCACCAGATGTACTCCATGATCTGATACAGGGTGAAGAGCTCTGCTGTAAATACTGAGCAATGTGCCGGAAGTCAGTATCAAAAAATGTTGGTTGACGTTGAAGGCACACCTGACACCATGGTCAGTCCAAGAGCCATCAGTGTACACAAAGATATTGTTGCAAAAATCCATGCATAGGTCGTGAAACTGAAGGCGAGCCTGAAGGTCAAGGTGAAGATGGGCTGCCGCATGAAGCCAAGATGGTGAAGGGTTCACACCCATCGAAAAAGCTGCAGGGAGCATGAAGTCGGAGGACCAAGATAGTTTTGTATAAAGCAGGAGCCTCAGGAATTTTGTAGTTTCAATGAATGGAAGAGCAACAGGCCTAAGACGTCCGGTGGCTGCACGAAAAGCATTATTCGACACATTGGCATTGCTGTCAGGCTTCCTCAGAGCCATAATCTGTTGGTAGCAGGCACCCACTGCAGTAGTAGCCCTCGGGTGGCCTGAGCAAGGTATGTCACTGATAGTTCCTGTCCCTCTCTATCTCTTCCATGTCCGAACAACATTGCCACGGTTCACTCCACGATGTCTGGACACTACCCTTGCTGAGAGCCCTTCTTGGCAAAGTGTTATAATGCAGATGCAATCAAACTGCAGTAAGGATCATCTAGGCATTGTTGAACTACAGACAACATGCCCTGAATTCCTCATGTCGACAGCAGAAGAAAGCCGACACTTCTGTAGGACCTCATGGAGCAGGATCCTCTTGCCTCTGTGCCCTGTAGCAGTGAGTTTTCGCAGACTGACACTTGGCAGCTGCCGAGGTGACACCCCTTCCTATTGTCCTCATTGTGACTGTCCTCCAATGGAACTTTTGCAGACTTTGATCCAACAAAGAGGATTTATGACTGCTTTTAGAATCGCAGCTTCTACTTGTACTCTGCCTTCAGGAAACAAAATTGCATCCTCACGACTGCTTTGAGCTTTTGTATTTCTTCCTGGTCTGTTTTGACCTTCCGCTCGAGGTTGGCATTCTGTCTCATGAAGGAGTCATGCTGCTCATATGGGATGACATTCATAGTCAACCCATCCATCTCCCTGACTACCTGTCATCAAGCTGTTGCAGTCTGTCTTTTCCTTCCTCACTTGAACTTTTCCCTTTCTACCATTTACATCCCTCAATCATTTGATGTCACCAGGTTCGACTTCCTCCAGCTTATTGGACAGCTTCCTCGCCGATTTCTGCTGCTTGGGGACTTTAATGCACACCATCCCATTTGGGGCTCTTCCAGAACCTATCCGAGAGGTGCCCTCTTCGCTGCCATTCTTAATCAACTTAACCTTTTCATCTTTAACACAGAAGCACCCATGTTGCTTTCAGACTCGTCGCACTCCTATTCCCATTTGGACCTTTCCTTCTTCACTGCCCGTCCTGCACATCATCTTGAACGGTCCGTTCTTTCTGACACCTACTCGAGCGACCATTTCCTGTGTGCTATCCATTTGCTGACTCCTACCCCACCTCCGTGCACATCGAAATGGCAGCACACTAAGGCTGACTGGAGACTTTACCCCGCCCTGGCGACCTTCAACGAACATGATTTCCACAGTTGTCACAGGTGGAATTTCTTACAAACATTATCCTTACCGTCGCAGAACATTCCATTCCTCACACTTCCTCTTTACCATGCTGTGTCCCAATCCTTTGGTGGACTGAAGCCTGCTGCGATGGAATTCGCATTCTTCAGGATAACCAAAAAGGTAGCTGAACTTCGTTCACTAGTTCTTTTAACAGTTTCACCCCCCTCTTCCATCGTGTGCACCAACTTCCGATGGTTCTCTGGGAGCAAGATCCATTCCCCAATTTTCATCCTGACAGTAGCAGACAGTATCATCGTGTACCATATTGCTATCTCCAACACCTTGGGTCGCCATTTTGTAGAAATGTTGAGCTCCTCCCACTATCATCCTGTCTACCTCTATTGGAAATGGGCAGAGAAGACTCAGGCAATACCCTTCTCTTCTCAGAATCGTGTGTGTTACTGTGCTGCCTTTACTATGAGGAAGCTAGCTCACGTTCTCACTTCATCTCAATCCTCTGCCCTGGACCAGACACTGTTAATTTTCAAATGTTGCAGCACCTTTCTCTTGTGGGCAAGCACTTTTTGCTTAATACGTACAACCGGACCTGGGCAGAGGGCATGTTATTAAGCCACTGTTGTGAAGCCACTGTTATACCCACACCTAAGCCCGGTAAGGACAAACAACTTCCTTCTGGCTATCACCCACTTTGTTTACCCATGTCATGAATGGTTTTCTGTGGAAATCCCAGACTGGCTGTGTTTTTCAATTTGGAGAAAGCCTACGACATTTGTTGGGGACTAGTATCGTTTGTACTCTCTACACATGGCGCCCACTTCCTGTCTTATCATTTGTTAATGTGACCTTCCATTTTCTGTAGTTAAAGTACAACTCAATCCATGCAAGGGGAAGACTTTTAATGCCATACTATTTTAGCTTCCCCTCACAGAATTTTTTAATCTAAACAGTCAAAGGCTTTGGAAAGATGACAGAGGGGATAATTTCCACTATTTAATTCTACTGGAATTGAATTTGTGAGATATTATGTTTGATTCTCAGTATAGAAGCCTTTAGAGAAGTCGAACTGTGTTGTTAAAAAGTTATTCTCTGAATGGTGGTTCACCATTCTAAGTGGATTTAGGTTGAAATACTATGCAGATGAAGAGGCTTACAAAGGCTGGGATAGGCTGGTGAGATGCACCAAACCAGTAGCTGGATGAAGACCACAACAGCAGACTTCAACTCAGTTTATTGATTGAAATCCAGCTCTTGCCGAAATTAGGTCTCTGTCTCTCTCTCTCTCACTCTCTCTCTCTCTCTCTCTCTCTGACACACACACACACACACACACACACACACACACACACACACACTCTTCCTTCTAGCTACCACTCCATCTCTCTTACCAGTGTGTTCGCAAGGTGATGGGACATATGATTCATGCCCGGATGATATGGTGGCTCGAGTCTCACAATTTTTGATGAATGCACAGTGTGGCTTTCAACACGGCATTCTGCAGTGGACCGTCTCATTATTTTGCCCATCCATGTCATGAATGGTTTTCTGCAGAAATCCCATATTGTCGCTGTGTTTTTCGATTTGTGAGAAGGCCTATGACACCTGCTAGAGAGCTAGTACCCTCCATACTCTTCACATGTGGGGCTTCCATGGCCACCTACCCTGTTTCCTTCAGACATTTTTAAAAGACCGAGTTTTCGAGGTTCATGAAAGGTCTGCCTTGTCGGACACCTTTATCCAGGAAAATGGTGTGTCTCAGGGTTCCATTCTGAGTGTCATTCTCTTTGCTATCACCATTAACCCTATAATGGCATGTCTCCCACTGGGCATCTCCGGCTCCCTTTTTTTTGACGATTTTGCCTTCTATTGCAGTTCTCTATGAACCTGTCTCACTTAGTGGCATCTTCAGCAATGTCTTGATTGTCTTTACTCCTGGAGCATCAACAATAGCTTTCGCTTTTCCACTGACAAAACTGTCTGTATGAATCCCACGAACGCTGACTGCAAATTTGTATGTCCGTCTGGTTATTTGACCTGTTGTGCTGCCATTCACAAACAGCATTCCAGGAGGTGTTTTCCTACAGGATAACACTTGCTCACATACTGCTGTTGTAAGCCAACATGCTATAGTGTGTCAACATATTGCCTTGGCTTGCTCGATAACCAGCTCTACCTCCAATCGAGCACATATTGGACATTATCTGATGACAGCTTCAACCCATCCACAAACATCATTAACTGTCCTTTTATTGGCCAACCAAGTGCAACAGGCATGGAACTCCATCCCATAAACTGACACATGACACGTGTACATCAGTGTACCAGCAATTACTTTTACATTTGCTGTGGCTTATCTCACACTTACATTGTTTTCTGATCCTGCAACATTAATCACTTTACATACGTTGTCTCAACAAATATATTCCTGGTATTTCATTACTCTACATTAATTATTTTTTGGTGTTGCAAATTTTTCCGTCAGTGTACCTGGCCTTTCTTTAACCATCCCTGGTGCAATGCAGAATTCTCTTCCCAGTAGCGTGAAAATGCCATTATTCCAATTTTGAAATCTGATAAATTGCTTCTTCAAATGGACAGCTGTCGTCCAGACTGTTTACTCAGTGTCCTGCAAGTTACTTGAACATATGGTTAGTCGAAAGCTGTATTGTGTCCTTGAATCCCCGGATCTTTTGGCTTCGATCCAGGGTGCTTTTCGCCAAGGGTGCTCTACTGAAGATAATTTAGTCCACTTGAAGTGTGCTATCTGAACAGCTTTTGCTCAGCATCAGTTCCTTGTTGCAGTTTTCATTGATCTGCGTGTATATCTTATGATACCACATGGTGCCATAACGTCCTTGCCACCTTAAAGGAGTGGGGCCTCCATGGCCCACTCCTGATTTTTATCCAGAACTTTCTTCCATGTCACACTTTTTGGGTACAGGTTGGTGCCTCCTGTAGCATCCCCCCCTGCAGGAGAAGGGGCTTGCACAAGGTTCTGTTTTGAGTGCCACTCTCCTTTTTGTGGCTATCAATGATCTGGTGGCAGCTGCATGGCATATGGTGTCCCCATCTTTCCTGTTCATCCACGACTTCTATTGCTGGAGGCAGAATGCAGGGAGCAATACACCAAGCACAATCCTGGGCTTTCACTCATAGCATCCATTTTTTGCCTGCCATGACCTACGTTATGCATTTCTGTCATTGTGTTTTTTAGGACCGGTCTTAGATGCCTAGTTGACATGGGTTCCCCGTCTTTGTCAACTAAAGCAGACATGTAGGTCGCACCTGAATGCTCTTCTATGCCTCAGCGACACTGACCACGGTGTGGTCCACTCTACTTTGATATGGCTGTATGCAGCATTGGTGAAGTCACACCTAGATTACAGGAATCTCTCATATGACTTTTCATCAGCTTCGACATTACATCTGGATTCGATACACTATTGTGGGGTAAGACTGGTAACAGGTGCCTTTGGACTAGGCAGCAGTTCCACTATTGTGGGTTCTGCACCATCAAAAATTGATGGCAGCTGCTCACCCATAGTACCCTAACTGTCATCTCCTCTTTCCAGATACGAGATCTACCTCCCAAATCGGCAACACAGATCTGGGGTTAAGATCACCAAGTTGGAGTCTTGGTCCAGCACACAGTTTTAATCTGCCAGGAAGTTTCATATCAGTGCACACTATGCTGCAGAGTGAAAATCTCATTCTAGAAAACGCTTTATCTGTAATTCTCTTTACGTATTGGCTATTTTCTTCACATATGGGGGACATGGTCTCATCTGAAAAGTGAAAGCAAGCCTGTAAAAGAAAGGGAAGGGCGGGGGGGGGGGGGGGGGCTGTTCTCAATTCTTGAGCAGTGACCCTCTTGGTCCTTTTTTTTTTTTTTTTTTTTTTTTTTAAAAAACCTTTGCAATTTGGGTGAGTTTATGTTCAATCCTTGCACCCAATTTACTCTTTCATCTACCTACTTTTTTTCAAGTCAAGCAGAACGATATTTATGCCCATTGCTTAATACCTGTTTGTATAACTTACAATGCTGGTATTTATGAATTTTTTAGCATTTGACTCCGGAAAGACCATTTTTCTTTGTAGTGAGGTCTTGCCAACAGCAAATTTTCTGGATGGAAAGTCGCTCAATCTGCTCATATACTTTAAAATTTAAAAGTAAATCTAGCAATGCTAGAATGTATACAAAATACTGATATACCCATTTTCAAGTTGTTGTTTAAAGATTCGCGACTTTTAAAACTTACGTAGATTATCTTTTTGATGATAGAACTTTACATAAGAAGTTATTAAGAACATTGCGAATATCACATGATGAACAATTGAATGACTAAAGCAATGTTATCAACCCTCATTCATTGACACATGTAATAAATTCATCGAAACAGTGAAGTTCAGAGCTGTTATAAAAATTTCTGAAATTAAAAGTATACATTGCCTAATGAATGTATTATTTTGATGTGAAAGAACACAATAATTATTATTTTTGGAATGTAATAATTCACTATGGCTTCATTTTAATTCTAATAAGTTTCACACTGTAATGAAACATTGTCTAAATGCCTCTCTCTCTCTCTCTCTCTCTCTCTCTCTCTCTCCCCCTCTCATTTGTAATAACTTACCACTGTTATTTTGTATTAGTATTGCAGTCATTACATTAAAATTGGCTATATTGATTCTGCAATTTATACTATTATGTTATTGCTAAGAATTGATTTAAAGAATAAACGTATATATTTATTTGTAAGATATTGTAAATTTATACCACTGGAACTCTTTCAAAATATTTGATTGCGTAATACTGCCAATAAATACAATGACTTTCTTTCATCTGTTTATAATTGTAATAGATGTTGGACACTTTGACTCCAAGTATGTTATACAGAAACGCAGTGATTTTTTACAAAAGGCAAAACTATGTGTTCGAAGAATTGTGGAGAGGAGGGTACGTGATGTATTTTAAGTAGGTTATAAAGAGTAACTATAACAACAAAAACAATAAATTATTGATAAATTTATTTAATTGAATAGATAAAAAATCTACTCACCAAGCGGCAGCAGAACATACACATAAAAGACAGTGGCTCTTCCAGACAGAAGCGTTGAAGGGGAAGGAAGAAGGGTAAAGGAAAAGGCCTGGAGAGTTCCATGAAAAGGTGTAGATTTTGGGAAAGTCACACAGAACTGCGGATCAGGCGAGAAATAGAAACGACACATGTCATATACCAGCTATTATGTAAACACTGTTCAGCTTTCTACATCTGCATGACTACCACCAAATTATCAGTTAGGATAAATGGGCATAAGCGTAGTGTATATACTGGGAACTCGCAATATCCTGTTGCAGAGCATGCTCTTCAACATGGCATACGTGACCTCAGCACTTGTTTCACCACACATGCCCCCTGTATTCTTCCGCCAGACACCAGTTTCTCAGAACTCCGCAGGTGGGAACTAGCACTAAAACATGTCCTTGGTTCTCACCACCCACCTCGCCTTCATTTACGTTAATTTCTCCTGTCTCAGCTATTCTTCACTGTAATTACTCTGTGCTTCACTCCGTTTTAGCTTTCTACATCTTTCATTGTCTTTCCCGTCTGTTTTCACTGCCCCCTCCCACAGCTGTTGCATACAATACACTTAGCTTCTCACTCTTATTAACTCATGTACAGTTTTAGTAGTAATCTCTGTCTTGCATATTACCCTGTCTTCCACCTTTAAGCTCTCAGGTTTCCGAATCTTGCCCGATGCACTCCCCAACAATTAGTCTCTCCTTCTCATCCTGTACGGTAAGTCACCCATGACCCATGTTTCTGGGTAACTTTACCAAAATCTACCCCTTTTTTTAGACCTCTCCAGTCCTTTTCCTTCACCCTTCTTGCTTCCCCTGCAACCCTTCAGCCTGAAGAAGGAGTCACTGGCTCCAAACGCTTGCCTATCACAACAGTGTTTTATGTGTGTGTTCTGCCATTGCTTGGTGAGTAGATTTTTTATCTATCGAATTAAATGATTTTATAAAGAGTACCTGTGTGTGATGTTTTTATTGGATACAACTTGTTATAAACAAAACTTATTTTTACCATTTAATATGTTTCCAGATATTTACCAGTGGTAAAGATGAAATTGGGTTGATTGTACTTGGTTCTGACAAGACACAGAATCCACTTGGTTACCCAAATGTGAGTGTGGAATTTCCTCTTGCACTGCCTACATGGCAGATGATATCCTTTGTGGAGAAAGCTTTACATGAAAGTGAAATAAAAACAGATTGGATAGATGGTGTTGTTGTTGGCATGCAAGTCTTGAAAGATGAGCTAGAGTAAGTATTTAAAGCTGTCTGTTTCATGGCATTCCTGGAACATGTTCCAGAATGTGTGTTACACAAATCACAGTGACATAGTTGTGACTTTATAAACTTGAATCAATATGTTTTTGTAATGAAAAAGAAACAGAAGGCACAATACCTGCAGAAATAGGAATTTTTTTTGTGTGATTTTACTGTATGATGTTTTTTACAGTTTTTCAGCTCAATAATTAAGGAGGTATTGATACAAGGCTTTGCCAAAAACCCATCTGTCACCTACAATTCCAGCCCTGTCACTGGCATTCCGTACCCCACAATATGACTGGGCCACTATGAAAGCAGCCACATCATTGTCAAATTCACTGAAACTACTGCATAGCAATTTGCTTGAGTATGGCTGCAGTTGTGGTCTTCTGTTTGGTTTAAGCACTGCATCAATACCTTCTCTTTATAGCACTCAGAGGTCGCGATCTGCGACTGTTTTTACAAGTGGCAAGAGAACTTTTCCTCTAGTTGCTTGTTTTGTCACTGAAAGATGCAAATATTTTAGAATGTAGTGCCCTATGTATATCTGTTAGAATAGCCACAAGGTCTGAAAGTTATTTTCAAATGATTGAGCTCTTCTACAGAGTATTGAAATTCACAGATACTTCCAACCTGGTCCACCAATGTCTTACATACTCCTCTTCCTCCATGGATTGTTTCCAGCATTTGGAGATGAAACATTAGGAAGCAAAACGTGCCTTATAACCAAAATCTAATGAACATATAATTAAATTAAACAAAGATGTAATGTTGCACTCTCAGGTAAGACTGATCTTGAATGCAAAGCCAAAGTGGAAATTAAATGTACGCTGCAACATTCATCTCAGTTTTTGTTATTGAAATTATTCACAGTGCCATAGGGAGAACTGAGTTTATGTGTTTTATAGAGTCAGATACACACTGTGGCACAGGGTGCTGTCCGTTATTCTCCTGACTATGATGTCCAGGAATGGTAGTCTTCCTTCTTCTTTGGTCTCCATAGTGAATTTGATTTTGTGGCGTGTGGAGTTCAGATGTACAAAGAAGTCAAGAAGTTTGTCTCTTCCATGAGGC
Organism: Schistocerca americana; assembly: GCF_021461395.2. Lineage (NCBI taxonomy): Eukaryota > Metazoa > Arthropoda > Insecta > Orthoptera > Acrididae > Schistocerca > Schistocerca americana. Next base: position 767,501,914 of record NC_060123.1, read on the forward strand.
CAGATGACAAGTGTGTTATCCACATAACAGAAGAAGAAGAAGAAGATGGATTTCCATTTGGATGACATCAGGGCCTCTTCCTCGAAGTGCACCGTAAACATATTCACAATCTCTGGCCAGAGTGGGCTGCCTATTGCGACTCCATCTGTTAGCGGGAGGGGGGTGTGCCACGAGTCAGTGAAGTGGGAAAGTTGACCAAGTAATATGCGTGACGTGTCATACCTCGACCGATATTGAGAACAGAATAAAAAATTCAGAGGCATTACTTTTCAGCACTCCCATGCATATTCTGTATGCAAGAAAGCAGGTTTCTCATTCAGAAATTCTATTTCAGTGTTGGTTGTGTACACAAAGACCATGTTATACATAATGGAAGAAGGAGAAATGTTTATCAGCATTCCAGATTTGGCAGTGGCAGGCTCATGGTCTGGTGAGACTCTGGTTTATTGTTTCACTATATTGCTGCTTGCATTGCTCAGAATCTCATTTTGTGCGAACATAGAATTGGTAGGTTCAGGAGGGCCATGCTAAATGCCTTGCAGGGCCTCCGTAGTGCCATCCAACTAGCACCTGAGAGGGCAGACAAGTGTTCGCTCATGCGTACATGATCCTGCAGTGAAGTTTTGTACATTTAGTCAGGAAGTGGGCTTGTATACAGTGAGACAAGTATCCACACATACAATGTGATGGCATCTGGAGCAGCACAGACTGTCAAGCCATTAATGCAGCTCTAGAGAGAGTTGAACTGACAGCGGTGCAACTGACAACAATGCCAGACACAGGAATGGCACTGTGTCATTGTATCAGATGAGTCTCGGTTCTGCAACATCGTCACAATTGATGTACTTGCTTGTGTGTGGAGGCTCTGATGCCAACAGACCTGGCCAGATTGTACCTGTCATTCACATGCAGGTCCAGCATGTGATGTGATGGTATGGGGTGCAACTGGATACATGTCACAACCTCTGGTTCACATAGCCAGTAATTTGGACAGCAGCCATTGCATTTGTGTTTTGTTAAGGCCTATCGCTGTACCCTATTTTCAAGGGCTCCGTGATGTTATCTTTTAACAGTATAATGCAAGACTTTACATCACCTGATCTGTACTGAGCTACCTCGATACAGAGAGTGTTCCACTGTTGCCGTATCCAGCATTTCCTTCAAATCTGTCACCTGTGGAGAACGTCTGTTCACAGGATGCCAAGAGATGGGTATGCCACCAGTCGCCAGCCACCAGTCACCAGCTACTACAGTTGAAGAACTCTGACATATGACATACAGTTGAGTAGCATGAAATGATGTACCCACGGCTGTAATCCAACCTCGATTTAATATCCAGTGTGATGAGAGCTGTTCTGCTGTTCCAGTTTCAATACTGAAATTCATATATTATTTTTGTGCTGTCCTAACCAGACTAGACTGTGGTGTCATACAGCATAAAATATCTTACAATGTGTTGAATCAGTGATGAGAAGTGTAGAACAGCCAGCAGGGGAAAGATGTTGACAATGAGACAGCTTTTATGTAGAACAGCAGTACAGTGTTTCACAGTGCATAATGCTTCCGCAGATTGAGAACAAAATGTGTGGTTTGCTTTCATCCATTTTCACAAACATAGCCTTGAAAAATAATGTTGACATTACTGTGCATTTCACTCTGAGGCATATTGCACTCTGAGAATGTTCATCGAATTCAGTTACTTTGTATTATATTTCAGCAACAGTGACATAATAGCAAATTGGACTGTATGAGTTTTTATGGATTATTTTTCCAGAGACACACTACCATTTCTTCAGATTTATTTAATTTGGGTATAAATCCTTTCCAGCATATATGCTGTACACAAAATGTTGAACATAAAATGTAGCTATCTGCTGATTTAACATCTTGCTGAGTATACCAGTACAATGTTTTGTTGTAACAAACAGTTCAATGTATTTTACACACTTATAAACTTATTTATACAGTTATAGTAATTTATACTATTACATTAATGTTGTACCTTAATGTTCTGGAAGATGATATTATAAGGAACGTCATACTTTTCCTGGATGATAGAGTTGTCTATAATGAATTATTGCCTGAAAAAAATCTGCACAAATTTGAGTCAGATCATAACATTTCAATTTGGTCCAAAGATAGGCAACTGAGTTTAAGTTTTCAGAAATGTACATTGGAGCACATCACAAAACAAATAAAAGACAGTATTGTATGACTACATTATCAAATAATCACAGTTTTTATTGGTCAACTCATACAAATATCTGGATGAAATGAAATGGTGACATAGACTCACTTGTAGACAAAGCAGAATGCAGACTTCAATTCATTGGTAAGATACTGGAAAATGCAATCAGTCTATAGAGGACATTGCTTACAAAATACTTGTGTGGCCCATTCTAGAATATTGCTTAAGTACGACCCATAACAAATAAGGCTAATGGCAGACATTGAATGTATACAAAGTAGTGTAGCATGATTGATCATAGATTTATTTGATGCATGGGAGAGCATCAAGAAGCTACTAAAAATTGGAAATGCCAGACAAGTGAAGATAGACGCCAAATATATGACAAAACCCAACTTATGAAATTTCAGGAACCTGTATTAAGCGAGGTATTTAGGGATTATACAATAACTACATATGTATCACTCCTATAGGGACCATGAAGGCAAGATTAATTACAGCATGCACAGAACCATTTAAAGAATCATTCTTCCCACACTCCACATGAGCATTGAATGGGGATAAACCATAATGTGTGGTACAACAATGTACTTTGTCGGACAAACCCACAGTGGTTTATACAGTGTGCATGGAGACATGGAATCAGTTGACAGTAGCTGGGTAATGGTTCATATTGATTCCCATTTCCCTGTTGCAGTAGGTGATCTTATGCCTCTAATTATTTTTTCATTGCTATCTTAACTTGCATTCTCCAATTCAGTTTATTAACCCTTCGTATCTCTTTGTATTAGGGCAAATGTACAGTTAACTTTTAAGGAATTTGTATTTTCAATTTATCAACTGGAGTTTTGTTTCATATGCAGCAACAATGTTACAAATTATTTGTTTCAGTTTCTTTAGAATAATTTGCTGTTTCACAGGTGCCTTGAAGAAAATAAAAGATCTCGAAAGTGTCTTAATGACACCCGATGGCCTCATGTTGACAAGACAGCTGGTTGCCTTGCAGAGGGCAGGGCTTGACGGTCTGAACATCAGCTTAGACACCCTGCAGTCCCAACGCTACAACCAGATCATGAGGAGGAAAGGCTGGGAGCGTGTCATGGCTGGCATAGATCTAGCCTTGCAACTTGAATACGAACCTGTGAAGGTATTACTAGTGCAGCTGTCATCGCATGCAGACTTTCATAAACAAAAGATATAAATCTGTTGTTAAGAATATCAATACAAGAATCACCATTTTAAAGCAGTACGCCCTCACCCTCACCCCCATCCCCGCTCCCACCCTCACCGCTGTCTCCACACTGCAGCTGTAAGTGAAGGAAGGTATATTAAGACAGAAGAAGTAAATTTTAGCTGACGATGCTAACAGTTTCGTAGTTTATACAACATAAAAAAGTATGGCTTGCAAGTTTACCAATTATTGTCAACATGAGGCCATCGGTTGTCATTAAGACACTTTTGAGATCTTTTATTTTCTTCAAGGCACCTGTGAAACAGGAAATTATTCTAAAGGAACTGAAACAAATAATTTGTAATTGGTATCTTATATTTTCCTCCCAAGAGAGCATTATGAAACTGAAGATCTTTACAGTTTCTCTTTTTTTCTTTTGTGTCTTTAGTTTAAAATAAGTATCCTCTATTGTGGTGCCATTTTGAAAAAAATACTCGATTGTTTGGAAAAATTATTCTTAATTCTATAGTCACACTTTTGTTGTATCTAAGTACTACTGGTTTCAGTAGCAAGTACCAGCATCAGTTCATCTTATTATCAAAAATTTCTTTGCAAAATAAAAGCTGACCACTGTGGCCAAGCGGTTCTAGGCACTTCAGTCCGGAACCGTGCTGCTGCTACGGTCGCAGGTTCGAATCCTGCCTCAGGCAGGGATGTCCTTAGGTTAGTTAGGTTTAAGTAGTTCTAAATTTGGGGGACTGATGACCTCAGATGTTAAGTCCCATAGTGCTTAGAGCCATTTGAACCATTTTGCAAAATAAAAAGCTTCTGTACAACTGCAAACTAGACATACCATTTTCAGGGTGCAGTTCACATCTATTGAAAGCACAACAGTGACCTTTACTTTTAGTAGATAAGACACCTACTGGGGTAAGTGACTTGATGACTGCACACAAGAAGTTGTCATTTATTCCATATGTAGCTACCATGTAGATTCACTTTTTTCGTATTTGTTTGTCCTTACTCTTCCAAAAGGTTAAACCTTGTCTCTGCAGCCACAGCTTCCTCTCTTCAGCAGTTGTCTTCATCTCCATGTGTGAAGAAAATCCCATTCATTGATCACATTGTTTAAGTAGGATGTTCTCAGTCATCCCCTTGTTTTCTTACCTACGATCTTGCCTTCAGAAATGTTTTTTAAAAGATTATCGTCTCCAGTTAAGTGTCCAGTGTATTTTGCTTTGCCCTGGCCTATAACTTTCAGTGGTTTTTTCTTCTCTCCTATTTCCTTTAATTTTTCTGTCAATGCAGCTAGTTCTTGTACTTCTCCTCCAGAACTACATTTCAGCAGGTTTGAGGCGAGCTTCCTTTGGCTTTTCTAATGTACAGATTTTGCATCTGTGTGTCAGAACACTCCACACAAAGGTCTTTACAAATATTTTGTTAATGTGGAAGCTGATATGTTTATTCAGTTGCAGCTTCTTCTTATTTTGGAAGGAATTCTTCACCTGTGCTATTCTTTTCTTGAATGTCTTGAAATATTGATTGTTTTCTTGCAAAAAGCTACTGAGATATTGAATTTCAGTTGCTTTCTTGAGTTTCTCATTGTCTGTTCTTGTGTCAGTCCTACCTCCACCTCCTTTCTTGTCTGTAGCCATAACATTTGTCTTCTTTGTATTCATTTTTAGCTTTAGTTTTACCATGTCTAGATTTAAGGCCTGAAACATTTTATTTAGTTCCTACTTTGATTTACTATTGTGATGTCATCAATCTGCAGTGTATATGCATGCAATTAAGTTTCCATATCGACATCATGCTCCAAAAACCACCTGTGTGTGGCAGGGGGTACGTCTCATGCCACCAACTGATCCCCTCTGCCTTGTTCCACTTGTGAACAGTGCCTGAGAAGAGTGACTGTCAGTACACTTCTGTATTATCTCTAACTTCTCAAATTTTCTTCACGTGATCATTTCGTGAATTGTATATGAGAGAAACTATTATGTTGTCAGACTCTTCTCGGAAACTACTCTCTCGAAATTTGGGTAGTAAATCTTTCCGTGATGCACAACTGCTCTCTTATGGCATCTACCACTGGAGTTGCTGAGCATCTCTGTAATGATCTCACAGTGACTAAATGATCCTGCGACAAAACACTCCGCACTTCGTTGGATCTTCTTTCTCTCTTCTGTCAGTCCTACTGGGTAAGGACACAGGGGTAATTTGCATTCACTTAAGATTCTTCCTGTGGATGTTAGTCTGGCATCTGCTTTTCTATTGCAGTTTTATGTGGTCATTCCACTTTAAGGTTGCTCTGGATAGTTACTTCTAGATATTTTATGGTAGATTCTGTTTCCAGCAATTTGTCATTAATAGTGTAGTTGTACAGTATTGGATTTCTTTTCCTGTGTGTGTGTGTGTGTGTGTGTGTGTGTGTGAGTGATATGTTACATTTATTTATGTGCAGGGTCAACTGCCAGAGCCTGCATCATTCACCAATCCTCTGCAGGTCATTGTGCAAATTGATACTGCCTTCTGTTATTGCTACTTTCTGATGGACAAGTGAGAGTACCTGTGAACAATATTAAGGAGCCTCTGACACTTTCTACTGGATCATTTATATTCATTGTAAATGTAATGGTCCTATCACATTTCCTTGGAGTATTCCAGAAATTACCTTTTGATTCTTGTCATCTTTTCTTTGTTGTTGTTATTACTTCCTTGATGAAAATATTAAGGAAGTAAGGTGATAGAAGGCACCCGTCTCTCACTGCCCTTCTGGTTTTCCTTCTTTCATATCCGGTTCAGTACTCTGACTTTTGTATATACTCAAAATCAATCATCTGTCCTTCCACTTTGGACATTACTTTAAGGAATGATGATATAATGGTAATCTGTTTAATAAACAATATTTTAACGATACACTTTGCTTTCCAATCATATAGTGGCTTGATGATGGAATTTGATACTGAAATTAGTAATCATTAGACAAAATAAAAGTGAAGCTATAATAAAAAAAAGTAATATTTTGGATCATGTCAGTTGTTGTTCCAAACAACAGCATGTCAGAAATAGGTTCAAATGGCTCTGAGCACTATGCGACTTAACTTCTGAGGTCATCAGTCACCTAGAACTTAGAACTAATTAAACCTAACTAACCTAAGGACATCACACACATCCATGCCCGAGGCAGGATTCGAACCTGCGAACGTAGCGGTCACTCAGTTCCAGACTGTAGCGCCTAGAACCACACGGCCACTCCGGCTGTCCAGGAATAGGTACTAAATTATTTGTCCGCTGATGACTTCACAGCTTAGAACACTAAAACGCAAATGTTAATTGTTTGTTATGTGCCCTGGTAGAGTTCACAACTGATTACAGTTCACGATTGGTTGTTGGAGATTGGGCGTTACTCACATAGTGTATTTAGTGCACAGTGCAGAAAAAGGCAGTGTCCAGAAAAAAAAGCAAGTGTAAAGGCAAAAGTTTCATGACAGGATGTTGCGTCACCATACTTGGAAGACAATTATAGCCAAAGACAGAAATTTAAAAGAAACTGGCTCATTTGAGCTGCGGAGACCTAGTTGAGGATTCTCAGTAGATAATTGTTAGCACAGTAGAATTTATAAAGAGACAATGTCAGTTCATGTGAGGGAAGGTTGATTGGTAAGTACCTATCAGCTTTTTCATAAAACTCACAATTTGAAGAATACACATCAAGGAAAAGGTATAAGTCCAACAGTGTCAAATCTAGACAATAATATCGATCATCCAGCAGTTTTGCAAAATCCCCAGTTGTACTTACTTTACTTACTTACTTACTTACTTACTAACTTACTCAGATTTGCTGTGTACCATACAAGGAACTGGTTTCACAGAGTTCACTCGATCAGCTGCCAAGTTCTCACCTTCCTCCAAGTTTGTGTCCATGCATTGAAGATTCATTGCAAAAGTTCCAGGTGTTAAAAGGTCTTCCTGTACATCTGTATCTGTCCATTGATTTCCACAACAGTGTTGATTTTGGGATTCTTCCACCTTACATGCGTAGAACATAACCTGCAATCTTCAGTCTTCTTTCAACAATAATTACGTGCAGGCTGTGTAGACCTCGTATTCTCAGCACTTCATCGTTTGTAACTTGGTTGGGTTAACATCTTCAGAATTCATCTCTAGCATTGTTGGTGAAAAATATGGAGACTGTGTGCTGATTTTACTGATATTTTCCAAGTCTCACACATATAAATGATAAAGGAGTACAGTCAAAGCTTTGTTGACATATTACAGACCTAATTACCATATGGACTGATTTTCCAGTTCTGCTGGTGATTTCTGCATCTGTGACCTCATTATTACATATAAAGCTAACGAGATATGGCAATCTGTCAACATCTTGTAGTATCTTCTATTGCACTGTAATCAGGGAAGAGACGAGTAATTTCCACTTACTTTGCACATTCTGTTTGTGCAATTGAAAGGATACCAAATAAATTAAAAGGGTGGTGCACAAAATATGTCAAAACTCAGCTGCAGAAGCAATGAAAAAAGGCATGTCAAAATTTAAAAGAATGCAAAATCTCCAAGATTAGCGATGTTTTACTGAAGCTCGAAACTTAGGGTGGGTTTCAGTGCAAGATGTGTTTAATACTTCCCATAGTGAAACTTCATTTTGAAATCTGGAAGAAAATCCAAAGAGGTTCTGGTTGCATGTGTAGTACACCAATGGCAAGACACAACCAATACCTTCACTGCTCAATAGCTGTGGTAATGTTACTGATGACAGTGCTACTAAAGCAGGGTTACTAAACACGGATTTCTGAAATTTCTTCACCAAAGACAACAAAGTAAATATTGCAGTATTCAAATCAAGAACAACTGCAACTGTGAGTAACTTAGTAGTAGCTCTCCTCAGTGTAATAAAGCGGTCATGTTTCTTTCAGAGAATGCTGATACAATAGCTCCTTTAGAAATCATATATAGCTGCTCATTTGATAAAGATCCATACCTAGAGACTGAAAAGTTGCACAGGTCACACCAATGCTCAAGAAAGAAAAGAGGAGTAATCTATTAAATAGCAGACTCATATCACTAATGTTGATTTGCATTAGGATTTTGGAACATATATTGTGTTTGAATATTATGAATTATCTCAAAGATAATGATTCATTGATAAATAGCCAAGATAGATTCAGAAATATAGACCTTTTAAAACACAGCTAGCTCTTTAGTCACACAAAGTAATAAGTGCTGTCGTCTGGGGATCTCAAATTTATTCCATATTTGTAGATTTCCAGAAGACTTTTTGAAACAGTTCCTCACAAGCATTTTCTAATCATATTGTGTGCCTATGGCGTATTGTCTCAGTTGTGCAACTGGATGTGTGGTTTCCTGTCAGAAAGGTCACAGTTCATAGTAATTGATGGAAAATCATCAAGTAAAACAGAAGTGATATCTGAAATTCCTCAAGGAAGTGTTGTAGACCACCTGCTGTTGCCGATCTACATTAACAATTTAAGAGAGAATCTGAGCAGTCCTCTTAGATGATGCTATCATTTACAGTCTTGCAAATCATTTACTGTCTTGTAAAGTGATCAGATGATCAAAATGAACTGCAAAATGATTTAGGCTACGTATCCATATGATGCAAAAAGTGGTAACTGACCTTAAATAATAAAAATTGTTATGTCATCCGCATGAGTAGTAAAAGGCATCTACTAAATTTTGGTTACATGATAATTCACGCAGATCTAAAGGCTGTGAAGTCTACTGAATACTTAGGAATTACATTTACAAATAACTTAAATTGGAATGCTCACATAGATAATGCGGTGGGAAAGCAAACAAAAGACTGTGATTTAATAGTAAAACATTTAGAAGATTAGGATTACTAAAGAGACTATCTACAACTATACTTGTCTGTCCTCTTTTGGAGTATTCTGCATGGTGTGGGATCCTTACCAGATAGGACTGACAGAGGACATCATTTAAAAGTTCAAAGAAGGGCAGCTCATTTTGTATTACTGGCAAACAGGAAAGTGCATGCCACAGATATCGCATGTGAATTGGGGTAGCAGTCATTAAAGCAAAAGCAATTTGCTGGAGCAGGTTCTTAAAATTTCAATCATCAACTTTCTCCTCCGAATGTGAAAATATTTTGTTAGAGCCCTCTTACATAGGGAGAAATGATCATTGTAATAAAATAGAGAAATCAGAGCTTGTACGGAAATATTGAAGTGTTTGTTTTTCCTCAAATGCTGTAGGGGAGTGGAATGGTAGATAAAGAGGTTGAGGGTGGTTCTCTGAACCCTCTGCCAGCATTTAATTGTGAATTACAGACTAGTCATGCAGATATAGATTATGTAGATAGGCTTTCAATATTGTGCACTGATTCTCTAATTTTATACATTGCTCAAATACTTTCGTGGCGCTTTGGAGTGACCCCTTTAAAATAACACTTTACCAGTGTTCTTAATATGTATTTTGGTAACCAGGTTGATAAGAAGTTACAACAATCCTCTCTTATTACTCCCCAGTTTTGGGTTTTATTAATGAACAAAATCGCCACAGTGTTCCATAACAATTACGGGCTGAAGTTTCCTGCTGATGGAACCAATATGATTTTCTGTGTTTCTGAGCATACAGGTTGTGTACGCTGTTTGGAGTCTGGTGTATGCTGAATCAAATGTTTTTATTGTTGTGATCTTCCATCTGAAGATTGGTTTCATGGAGTTGACCATGCTAGCCTATCCTGTGTGACCCTCTTCACCTCTGCATAACTACTGCAACGTACAATAAGTTGAACTTGCTTACTGCAGTCAGTTTTTGGTCTCCTACAGTTGTTACCCCCATTATATTCACAGAGGACCACATATTGTGGAAATTGCATATTGTAATGTAGGATGCAATAATAACGTATGGAAAGTTTCTGTTGAAAATTACGAATTATTTAGGAATAAAGGAGATGGCTCACCAAAAGGCAGAAGCACTGTCTCATCGATAGGCACATGAACAAAAGGTATGTAGAATGAGATTTTCACTGTGCGGTGGAGTGTGCACTGATATGAAAATTTCCTGGCAGATTAAAACTGTGTGCCGGACCAAGAGTCGAACTTGGGACCTTTGCCTTTCATGCGCAAGTGCTCTACCATCTGAGCTATCCATGCACGACTCACAACCCGTACTCACAGCTTTACTTCCACCAGTACCTCGTCTTCTACATTCCAAACTAAAAGGTACATTGCTTGGCGAGCTTCCAGAATGCACTTTCTTTTTCTAGCTGTAGGGAAAACATGAGCACGAGCACACTTTCACACACACACACACACACACACACACACTCACACACACACACTCACATGCGCATGCACGTCTCCTTATTTTGTGGTCGCTCAACTGCCAGCTCTTTACTGGCCCACGGTGAGTGTTCTGGAGTGAGGTGGGGCTTTAGAGTGGGGTAGGATGGGGTGGGTTGAGGCAATGTGAGGAATGGAGAGAGATGGGAGGGGTTTGGAGGGAAGCATTTAGTGGCTCGTGGGAGAGTGGGGAGCCATCTGTGGGCTAGCTAGGGGTGCAGGTAGAGGGGTCAGGTGATAGACAGCTGGGTACTCATAGACTAGGGTGTGACGTGAGATAACAGCACACAACTAGCTGATTGCGAGGGGGGGGGGAGAGGGGGGGGAGGGGCGTGTGTGTGTGTGGGGGGGGGGGGGGGGAGGGGGCTGGGAGTTAACTTGGATTTAGACCAGGAAGCAAAGGATGTGCTGTAAGTATGGCTACGAAAGTTCAGTATTCTTAAATAAGATCAGCTGGTGCCAATGTATTGGAAAGTAACTGGCACACAAAGTGCAATTGTGGCTCCTTTTTCTTTATGAATTTTAAATAGTCTGCAGAGCAAATTGAATTAGGAGGATCAGGCATTTGTGTGGGTCTAGGAAAGTAAATTGTAGGGCCAGATAAAAGGCGCGCAAGACAGGAGGGGTACTACTGCTCATCACTGCTGTATCGTGCTACTAGTACGTGTCTGTGTGAGTGCACCGAGAGTGGTGTTGCCGTACTTGCGTCTTTAAATTGGTCACCGACTGATCATTGCAGGCTGGCTGCTGGAGGCCATCTCTGGGAGCCAAGCGTGCCGTGCGGTCCCTGCCATGCCATCTGCTGGCGACTTGCACATATGTAAGTGTGGAACAGTGCTGACTGACTCTCTGTGTGATTCTAGTTTGTAATGTGCACATCAGCGTTCTGTGTCTTGTTGAGTCCTTAGAGGCATATTGTTCGGAGGTTATTATTAAAGCCATATTTGTGCGACTTGGATCACACTTCAGTATTACTTGGTTAGTACATCACCACAAACATAAGGACCAGGGATGTACATGCTTTGACAGTTTGCTACGTCTCTTTCTTCTAGGACTGACATGGTAGCTGCCTTGCATTTCTTAATGACTCTGACCTTGTCAACCACAAACCGAATCGTAGTACAGTCATGATTTCCCTGAAGAGATTACATGACAGCAGAGACTTGTAAAATTGTGTTACCCATTTCTCTAGCCAGTGAAGATTCATTCTATACCTTCAGATACAGTGTCATGTAGGAGTAGAACAGCAAGAAATACGTAGCTCCTCTAACAGTAATGACAGTTTATCACCTCCCAACACTACATGTGCCAATGTTTCAGTGCATTTTTGAATATGTTTGTTAACAGATTCATCAACACAAGAAAAATTTATGATCTCAGTAGCATCTTATTTCTTAACTCATACTTTACTATTCATCAGAATCTTCATCGTTGCTCTTTAATTCGTCAGAGCTCCCTGCTGTACTTTGTTTTATTTCATAGTCAGAATTAGTTGAAATACCACCTATCGTATTTACTCAAATCTAAGCTGCACTCAAACCTGAAAAATGAGACTCGAAATAAAGGAAGGAAAAAAAAAAATTCCCGAATCTAAGCCGCACCTGAAATTTGAGACTCGAAGTTGAAGGGGAGAGAAAAATGTTAGGCCGCACCTCCAAATCGAAACAAAGTCAGTCCATTGTAATATGAGACACAATTTAGTTCGAGTGAATGACGATACAGCTACAGTAGTTTGGTTCGAGTCGTAAGCGTAGCACTTAAGCTTTACCAGGTAGCCATTGCTATGCGTCAGGCGCTCCGTCCGTATTTATACTGGTACCCTTCCTTTTTCATGTGCTTCATCTGGTTTGAATCGATTGCTTATTTTGCTTTGATCTGATAAGTGCCATTTTCCTTGTTATAGGCGTTTATGTCACTCTAAGCTGAAAATGCATTACTGTACTGTGTCATGCATTGTTTGTCACATTCTGATAGTGCGTGTTTCCAGCCTTTCGTCGCTCGCGGCATGGCTTGCTTTTGTGCACGCTACCGCCGCTTACAATAAAAAAAAAAAAAAAAAAAAAAAACAACGAGAGAGAGAAATTGTCTCATTAGCAGAACAATGGCAAGAGACTACTATTTCTTGTTACTTACACTGCTGCTTTCTTTGATAATGATCAACAAGAACCAAATAATAGACTGCGTATGATAGAACATGTTCTGAACGAGAGTTAGGCGAAAATTTTTCTCCATTTGAAAATCTTTGCGGCCGCTTCTTTAGTACATCAAATTCTGCACAGAAATTAGAGTCATCTTAGATATAAAAATCTAGTCAGTTGCCATGCTTCATTTCTGACTGTATCACTATTAGGCATAAGAATAATACGAATATAAACATGACACGATACGTATATTCTTCCGCATTTGCTGTTGTCTCACTCTAGTTTCGTAGTTTATTAGGCAGACAGGATTTAAATAAGATAGCAGCAAACACGAAAGAATACGTGGCAAAATGTTTATATTCGTATAACTCTTATGATGAAGAGAATACTGCATGTGATTCACATTTCATCAGGTTCCTATTAGCAACCATCTCTTCTCACAGGTAGGAAAACATTCAGAACGTAGAGTTGGCCATATTGACAAACATCCCAAACAGTCTTGCCAGTCGGATTTTCGTAATACATTGAAGTTCTGCTACATTCGAAGATGAACAATACGGAATTTGTATTTACTTCTTTGGATAATGTATGAAAATTGTCTTCCACCTTTTTTTTTTTAATTTATTTACTGACGCAGAGGTTTTGGCGCCAGTATTTATCTTTGTGCCTGTGTAGCGCTACATATATTCGACGGCAGAAGTTAGTTGTTTCAGCACCTACTGACATTTTTCAGAACTTCCACTTGCTTTGCACTCGATTCTAAGCCGCAGGCGGTTTTTTGGATTACAAAAACCGGAAAAAAAGTGCGGCTTGGATTTGAGTAAATACTTCTTAAGTATTATCTTTCAAGTCAACACCTGCTAATCTGTGAGACCGAAATGATGAGCCATACTACTCTATTTCACTGTGCCTGTTTGTTTCATTTGTATAACATTTTATTCCATCATAGATGCTGCACTTACAGTTTCATATATGCATTGCAGCAGCAGACACAATAAAAGTAGCAATCAGCAGTGCTTAGTTTGTTGAATGGGTAAAAAATATGCCATTGTCCCAGTTCCACATATCCCCAAAATTTGATTCTGCCAAATTCTGTACTCTCTGAAATCGAATGTTTAATCCAAAGATGAAAGTGAACAAGTTTGATGCAGTATTGCTAATATTGTTTATTACGCATCTTGCTGAATGAAGAGCATACCGTGTCTTTTCTGAAAGGTTTGGAGAAGTAACGCACATACCAGTTTTCTAAAAACTTACATTGAGATTGTGCTCTCCTTCCTCTTGTACAAATTAGTAGAGCCCTTCGGATTACTCCACAATATGCCTCTTGGCAAGGTGGTAACGACAGTATTATGAAAAGGATAGATTGGCACTCACTGTATAGTGTAGATGTTGTGTTGCTGGCAGGGGGGGGGGGGGGAACACCACCTATTAAACACGTAAGCTTTTGGTGCAAACGCCCCCCCCCCCCCCATTCCCACACACACACACACACACACACACACACACACACACACACACACACGCGCAAATGCAGATCACACATACATGACCACTGTCTCTGGCTGCTAGGGCCAGACTGGGAGCAACTGCGCATAATGGGAGAAACAACGGTCATGGGTGTGTGTGTGTGTGTGTGTGTGTGTGTGTGTGTGTGTGTGTGTTTTGTCCACTTTGGAAGAAGACTTTCTGATCGAAAGCTTACTTGTTTAGTAGTCTTTTTGTTGTGCTTGTCTGTGACCTAACATTTCCTGTATACAGTGAATAGCAATGTATCTTTTTTATAATATGGTCATTATTCCAGCCTAGATTTTCTATTGTTTGTTTCCTTTTAAGACCTTATAAAGACAGTTACTGACAATTTCTTTTTTTCTTGTTGGAGAAAAGTAAAACCATATGGGGGCCAGACGTAGATTGTAAATGAATATGGAATAGAGTATTTTTATTCTCCCTGTATGCAGTGTCAATAACGTCACCTCACACACTTCGTTTCTGGCAGCACCTCCTTCTCAACACATGACTGTCCCCCACCATCTCACCATAGTCTTCAAGTTATATCCTATAGCACTTCTGGGTGGACAAATAGATGAAGGATGTAGTTTAAAACAGTATAACTAAACTTAAAAGTCAAACTGCCATTTTATAGAGACTGCCATCATTATTTAAACATACTAAACAACATCAAAACAGTCAAAAGAAATTTTTTTTCAAAAGAGCAGAAAATTGTAGTGAAATTCATGAAAGGATTGTTTTAAATTGTTATATCTTAAATCAATAAGTATGTCAGCATTTCCCAGGATTTTCTGGCTTAATTAAGACTAGGTCATGCCACCACAGTGGTCAGACAGTGGACTTGCCTTCGAGAGAACAACGGACCCGAGACCCATCGGGCCACCAAAATTTGGGTTTCCCTTGATTTCCCTAATTGATTTAAGGCAAATGCTGGGATGGTTCCTTTGAAAAAGATGACATTCGGTTGAGGAAGCTAATTTCTGTGGCAGGTCTGATGACACAGTGCTGGTGGAAGCACGAGTATTTCAGAGCACACCAATCATTGCACATTGTTAAACATAGGGCTCTGCTGTAGACAACCCCTGTATGTTCCCATGTTGACAACACTGTTGAATTACAATTTCTGTGGCTCAGGAGCATTGAGATTGGGCAGTGAATCAATAGAAATGTGTCATCTGGTTGAATCATTCGTGTTTCGCATTACACCTGCTTGACGGTTTTGTGCACATACACTGTCAACAGAGTGAATTGGTGCTTGAAAGGTGCACTTTGCTACAGACTTAGGCCAGTGGGAGCAATATTATGCTATGGAGGACATTCACCTGGTCTTCTATGGGTCCTGTGGTAGTAACTGAAGGCTCCATAACAGCTTTGTTCTGTGTGAACATTATTGTGCACTGTCCGCACTCTGTCCCTAATGAAGGTGACATGTTTCAACAATATGACTTTCAGTGTCACGAGGCCAGAATCAAATTCACCCCTTCTGAATCTGATGGAATACATCTGCGATGATATCAGATACCAGTTCTGCACCCAGAAACCACTGATCTCCAATTTATGGGAATTACATGACCTGTGCTTAGACATGCGGTGCTGCATAATGCTGGGAACATACCTCACATAATGTTGGGAACATACCTGAAATTTATTGAACTTGTCCCACACAAAATCACTGCTGTATTGTGTTCCAACAGTGGACAAACACATTATCAAACAGGATGTCGTAGTGTTTTGTCTCATCAGTTTATATATTCAATGCTTGAATGAAAGGTGTGCTCTTTTCCTTTTTTCTGCCATTGCGTGTATGTGTAAAGCAGGATGTTCTACCATATGGGCTTGTTTATATGAAGGCTGTCAGTGTTACTACCTGCACAGATACTAAATGCTCCTTTTGTGAAGACCTTTTATCTTGAGAACACTTTTAACTTTGTTTCACAAATGGCAGCACAGTTTCAAGAAAGCTTCATAATTTAATGTAATAGTTAAAATAATACCTTCAGCAAAAGATGTGTGCGTTGGAGTGGGAAAAAGGATTGGAGACGTATGTAGTTTAATTTTCTTAAATTGTTAAGAAGGTTAACAGTTTGGCATGCTAAGATAAATTCCCACATTCTCTAAAAAGAGAGAAAAAGATTAATTTAACAGAATCAGTGAGGTATACAAATATAACAACAGACTTGTAGAACCATTATTTTGTAGGTTAGATTAGATTAGATTCAGCTTTTGTTCCAAGACCCAAAACATGAGATGATTCTCATGGGTGAGTAACATGCCAGAAAGTATAACATAAAAAAATATAAAACATTTGAATACCCTGATCATTTGTCAGGAGATTGTCAAACTAGGTGAATACAATACAAACTGTAACAGCTAATATTTTCAGAATTGATACGCTGTCAGACCGAAACATTGTTATGCACTATTCATAAATTTATCAAACAAAAAGTACATAATCTTGATTGTTATGACAAAGTGCTCTCAGAACTGAAATCTAACAGACATTCTTATTTAAGCTGGCCTAACAGCCACTGTTAAGATATTCATGTATAGAGTAGGATGAGTTGCCTATCAAAAAGTCTTTCAAACTCTGTTTAAACCATGCTTTATCTGATACCAAGTTTTTAATGGTGTCTTTCTTCCACAGATAATTTGTGTTGTAATGCAAGGTTTTAATGAAGATGAAGTGTGCAGTTTTGTGGAGTTAACAAAAGAGAAAAATGTTGATGTAAGATTTATCGAGTACATGCCTTTCAGCGGCAACAAATGGAATGATGGGAAGATGGTCTCCTTTAGTGAAATGCTCCAAATAATTAGAAAGCAGTGGCCTGATTTTGATCCTCTTCCCAATGGGCCCAATGATACCTCAAAGGTACGTGCAGTATTACATATGAACATACATTGAAAATAATTTAATGTTTATGACTTACTACCGATCACAAGAATACTTCACATCTGCTGGTGGTATGAGAGATGGACTGGTTTAGTTACATATTTCTCATCCCATTCAGTAAGTCTGTCCTGGCCTGGGTTTCTCTGCAGCTTCTTTGCAACTCTCCCCATTTCCTGAACCTTGACAATCCTTTTATTTCTTCCCTTTTCCTTCCCCTTCATTGTTTCTGCCAGAAGAAGAAGCCACTGACTCCAAAAGCTTGCACATTTCCATAACTTTAAGGGGAGTTAGAAGGGGAAAACATTCTTTTTCACTTTTTTGGGTTTTTATCTGATTATAAAATTTGCAATTCTCCAACTAAAATGATATGTATATTACTTATAAACTTGTGTGGGAAGTATTTTATTTTATTTTCTAAAATATAATCTACACCAGTTGAAAATGTTAAAATTTTTACATGCATTACGTCAAGACCTAATAAAATCGGTAATTTATTATATACAGGGTAGTCCATTGATTGTGACCGGGCCAAATATCTCACGAAATAAGTGTCAAACGAAAAAACTACAAAGAAAGAAATTTGTCTAGCTCGAAGGGGGAAACCAGCTGGCGCAATGGTTGGCCTGCTATAAGGCGCTGCCATAGCTCAAACTGATATCATCTGTGTTTTTTTAAATAGGAACCCCATTTTTTATTACATATTCGTGTAATACGTAAAGAAATATGAATGTTTTAGTTGGACCACTTTCTTCGCTTTGTGATAGATGTCGCTGTAATAGTCACAAACATATGTTTCATAATTTTAGACGAACAGTTGGTAACAGGTAGGTTTTTTAAATTAAAATACAGAATGTAGGTACATTTGAACATTTTATTTCGGTTGTTCCAATGTGATACATGTACCTTTGTGAACTTATCATTTCTGAGAATGCATGCTGTTATGGCGTGATTACCTGTGAATACCACATTAATGCAATAAATGCTCAAAATGATTTCTGTCAACCTCAATGCCTTTGGCAATACGTGTAATGACATTCCTCTCAACAGTGAGTAGCTTGCCTTCCGTAATGTTCGCACATGCATTGACAATGCACTGACGCATGTTGTCAGGCATTGTCGGTGGATCACGATATCAAATATCCTTCAACTTTCCCCACAGAAAGAAATCCGGGGATGTCAGATCCAGTGAACGTGCGGGCCATGGTATGGTGCTTTGACGACCAATCCACCTTTCATGAAATATGCTATTCAATACTGCTTCAACCGCACGCAAACTATGTGCCGGACATCCATCATGTTGGAAGTACATCGCCATTCTGTCATGCAGTGAAACATCTTGTAGTAACATTGGTAGAACGTTACGCAGAAAATCAGCATACATTGCACCACTTAGATTGCCATCGATAAAATGGGGGCCAATTATCCTTCCTCTCTTAATGCCACACCATACATTAACCTGCCAAGGTCGCTGCTGTTCCACTTGTCGCTGCCATCGTAGATTTTCTGTTGCCCAATAGTGCATATTATGGCGGTTTAGGTTACCGCTGTTGGTGAATGATGCTTCATCGCTAAATAGAACGCATGCAAAAAATCTCTCATCGTCCCGTAATTTCTCTTGTGCCCTGTGGCAGAACTGTACATGACGTTCAAAGTCATCATTATGCAATTCATAGTGCATAGAAATATGGTACGGGTGCAATCGATGTTGATGTAGCATTCTCAACACCAACATTTTTGAGATTCCCAATTCTCGCGCAATTTGTCTGCTACTGATGTGAGGATTAGCTGCCCCAGCAGCTAAGACATCTACTAGGGCATCATCATTTGTTGCAGGTTGTGGTTGGTGTTCCACATGTGGCTGGACACTTCCTGTTTCCTTAAATAATGTAACTATCCGGCGAATGGTTCGGACACTTCGATGATGTCGTCCAGGATACCGAGCAGCATACATAGCACACGCCCCTTGGGCATTTTGATCACAATAGCCATACATCAACATGATATCGACCTTTTCCGCAATTGGTAAACGGTCCATTTTAAAACGGGTAATGTATCATGAAGCAAATACCGTCCGCACTGGCGGAATGTTATGTGATACCACATACTTATATGTTTGTGACTATTACAGCAGCTGGCCGGAGTTGCCGAGCGGTGCTAGGTGCTACAGTCTGGAAACGTGCGACCGCTACGTTCGCAGGTTCGAATCCTGCCTCGGGCATGGATGTGTGTGATGTCCTTAGGTTAGTTAGGTTTAAGTAGTTCTAAGTTCTAGGGGACTGATGACCTCAGAAGTTAAGTCCCATAGTGCTCAGAGCCATTTGAACCATTTTTGACTATTACAGCCCCATCTATCACAAAGCGAAAAAAGTGGTCCAGCTAAAACATTCATATTTCTTTACGTACTACATGAGTATGTAATAAAAAATGGGGGTTCCTATTTTAAAAAAATGCAGTTGATATGAGTTTGACCTATGGCAGTGCCATCTAGCAGGCCAACCATAGCGCCATCTGGTTTCTCCCTTCAAGCTAGACGAATTTCATTCTTTGTAGTTTTTTCATTTGATGCTTATTTCGTGAGATATTTGGCCCGGTCACTATCAATGGACCACCCTGTAGAAAGCTGTGGATTACTGTGTTACAAATGTTAAATTATGTTTGTATTGGTAGCACTGTCAAAAATAGTATCGTATCTTTTCATAGTATAAACATGCTTTGTATATCGAAGTGCTAACGTTCTTCCGAGGAAAAGTGACGAATAGACTGGTAAATCTCTCAAAAAGTATGACTCCAAAATGAAGTGTTTTTAAGAAATGTGGGTTTCATGGTAATAAATTTTTGTATAAAGAGAAACTTTGCGTTCAGCATGTGGTGTGTGAAGTTACAGACAACGAAATACTGGCAAACTCATGAGTATCTAGCGAAACACCCATTAGTGCTTCGAAGATTAAAATGAAACATAGTGATAACACAGTTATCTCAAAACAAAACTCATGTAAACGGTAGGTTAGGTTATATTCTGATACTTTTACACAACCTAACAGGGGTGTTATGTGAATGTGCGTGCTGTATGTATGTGGAGGGCCAGTTAGTTTACATGAAGACATTGAGGTATCAAATGGACTAGCCAGGAAACGTATCATTAATTCTGCCAGTTGTAAATATACTCATTCATTTTGGAATTCTGATAAGTGTAAAGATAATTATTTTGAAATAAATGTTAGGTGGTTTTATGGATTGAGAGCTATTGGCAAAGGTTACACTGCAGCAGAAACAATGTGTGTCATGATGTATATGCCACGCCCACTTTGTAAAATGGACAAGTATGCAGGATTTATTGGAGCTGCTGTGAAATCTGCTGCATGTGAGTCAATTAAGTGTGCTGCAAATGAAGCTGCTGAAATAAACGATGGTATGATTGACATATCCGTAGCTTTTGGGGCACTTGGTAGAAGCGCAGCTGCATTTCTAAGAATTCTGTTGCTACAGTGACCAGTGTGGATACTGGAAAGCTAATAGATTTCCAGATTTTAACCAAACATTGTTATAAGTATAAAGCAGGGCATGAAGAAGGGCATATCTGTGACAGAAATTATGAAGGACAACTAGTCGTACGGAGGCCTGTGCAGCTGTTGAAATTTATAATCGATCTGTAAACTAAAGGCGAGTGTGTTACACTAAGTTCTTAGGTTATGCAGACTCAAATGCATATAACAGTGTAGTAGCCACTCAGCCTTATGGTGAGAAGCTTATCACAGAACTGGAATGTGTTGGTCATGTCCAGAAGAGGATGGGTACCAGATTGAGGAAGTTGAAACAAAGTTTGAGAGACAAGAAACTTTCAGGTGGTAAGACCATAAGAAGCAGGCTGACAGACAAAATGATTGATCAACTACAACAGTATTATGAGATTGCCATTAGAAATAATACTGAGGATTTGTTGAAATTGAAGCAGGCAGTACGGGCTACCTTCTTCCAGAGACTGTCAGCTGATGATAAACCAGTACACCATCTTTGCCCTCCTGGATCTGGTTCATGGTGCAATTACTGCAATGCCCAGTACTTAAACAGGTCATACAGCCATAAACATTCTATCCCAGCAGCAGTTGTGGATATCATAAAACCTGTTTACAGAGACCTGGCAATCTGGAATTATTGAAGAAGTGTCTGCATTGTCAGACTCAAAATCCCAATGAGTCGTTCAATAATCTTATAGTGTCAGTGTTGTCGTAACTGCCGTCTGCGTCATGTCTGCTGTGCAGCGAGCTACGCTAATTTAAGTATTAACTCTATTTTTCTTACTTGTCACTTCTTCTTCCATGTGTTTTTGCTTTTAGGAAGCTTTTTATTGTCGAGTGCTAGTAATAGTGTTCCATAGATTTTGTGTTTGTTTTGAATACAGTCAGAGAGAGTCCGTTTAGTAAGCCATAGTGCCAGTAGTGCTAGTGTTTGTTTTCAATACAGTCCAGAGACAGGTAGGGCTATTTTCATTGTTTTCTACAGGAAGTGTCTAGTAACCACAGTTTAGTCAACTATCAGCCACCTTTAGTGAATTAGCAGTCTAGTTATAAGTTGATTAACTCTCTACAGTAAATTGATTTCTTAGGATGGATAGGATGTGTGACTGCTGTGTATGGACACAGGTGGAGCTGGCCACTGTTCGCGAACAGCTGAACGTGTTGATGGCCGCGGTTACCCGTCTTCAGGCTGCTGCCTTGGAGTGTAGCGGCAGTGGGGAGTCTGGTGCTTTGCATGGTACACCCCAGGTGATACATGCTTCACCCACTGACCCTTCTGTCGACACATCTTTGCGGGTACCGGGCGCGGTTGGGCCACCCTCTTCCCAAGGGGAGTGGCGGGTTCAGCAGCATTCGCGGCGCACGAGGCGGAGGGTCAGTGTGGAGGCTGGCTGTGTGGCATCGCCCGTTCTGCCTGTGAGTGGACATGTGGCCACTCCTTCAGCAAGGTCTGAGCAGACACATGGGGGGAGGGGTTTATTAGTTATTGGGAGCTCCAACATTAGGCGGGTGATAGAGCACCTTAGGGAAATAGCGGAAAGGTCGGGGAAGAAGGACAGTGTTCACTCTGTCTGCTTGCCGGGGGTCTCATCCGAGATGTGGAGGAGGCCGTGCCGGCAGTGATAGAGAGCACTGGGTGCACCCGACTGCAAATTGTTGCTCATGTCGGCACCAATGACTCCTGCCGTCTGGGTTCAGAGGTCATCCTCAGTTCATACAGGCGGTTAGTGGAGTTGGTGAAGGCAGAAAGCCTCGCGGGGTGGAATCTGAGCTAGCTATTTGTAGTATCGTTCCGAGAACTGATAGTGGTCCTCTGGTTTGGAGCCGAGTGGAAGGCTTAAACCAGGGGCTCAGACGATTCTGCGGAGATCTGGGGTGCAAATTTCTCGACATCCGCTATCGGGTGGAGAAATGTAGGGTCCCCCTGAATAGGTCATGCGTGCACTACATGCAGGAAGTGGCTACAAGTGTAGCGGAGTATGTGTGGAGTGCACATGTGGGTTTTTTAGGTTAGAGAATTCCCTCCCTAGGCCCGACAAGACACCTCCTGAGATGCGGCAAGGTAGGAGTAGACAAAATGCAACAGGGAATAACAATATTAATGTGCTAATAGTAAACTGCAGGAGCGTCTATAGAAAGGTCCCAGAACTGCTCTCATTAATAAACGGTCACAATGCCCACATAGTACTAGGGACAGAAAGTTGGCTGAAACCCTATGTAAACAATAATAAATTCTAAACTCAGATTGGAATGTATACCGCAGAGACAGGCTGGAAAGTGAAGGGGGAGGCATGTTTAAAGTGATAAGAAGTGCAATAGTATCGAAGGAAGTTGACGGAGATCCGAAATGTGAAATAATTTAGGTGAAGGTCACGGTTAAACCAGGCTCAGACATAGTAATTGGATGTCTCTATAGGCCCCCTGGCTCAGCAGCTGTTGTAGCTGAGCACCTGAAGGATAATTTGGAAAATATTTCGATTAGATTTGCCCAACATGTTATAGTTCTGGGTGGAGATTTTAATTTGCCCGATATGGACTGGGAGACTCAAACTTTCATAATGGGTGGCAGGGACAAAGAATCCAGTGAAATTTTTTAAGAGCTTTATCTGAAAACTACCTTGAGCAGTTAAACAGAGAACTGATGCATGGCGATAACATATTAGTGACAAACAGACCCAAACTATTTGAAACGGTTAACGCAGAACAGGGAATCAGTGATCATAAAGCGGTTACTGCATCGATGATTTCAGCCATAAATAGAAATATTAAAAAAGGTACGAAAATCTTTCTGGTTAGCAAAAGTGACAAAAATCTGATTTCAGAGTACCTGATGGCTCAACACAAAAGTTTTGTTTTAAGTACAGATAGTGTTGAGGATCAGTGGACAAAGTTCAAAACCATCGTACAATATGCGTTAGATGAGTATGTGCCAATCAAGCTCATAAGAGATGGAAAAGAGCCAGCGTGGTACAACAACCGAGTTAGAAAACTGCTGAGGAAGCAAAGGGAACTTCACAGCAAACATAAACATAGCCAACACCTTGCAGACAAACAAAAATTACGCAAAGCGAAATGTAATGTGAGGAGGGCCATGCGAGAGGCGTTAAATGAATTCGAAAGTAAAGTTCTATGTACTGACTTGGCAGAAAATCCTAAGAAATTTTGCTCTTATGTCAAAGCGGTAGGTGGATCAAAACAAAATGTCCAGACACTCTGTGACCAAAAAGGTACTGAAACAGAGGATGGTTGACTAAAGCCGAAATACTAAATGTCTTTTTCCAAAGCTGTTTCACAGAGGAAGACTGCACTGTAGTTCCTTCTCTAGATTGTCGCACAGATGACAAAATGGTAGATATTGAAATTGAGGGATAGAGAAACAATTAAAATCACTCAAAAGAGGAAAGGCCGCTGGACCTGATGGGATACCAGTTCAGTTTTACACAGAGTATGTGAAGGAACTTGCCCCCCTTCTTGCAGTAATGTGCCGTAGGTCTCTACAAGAGTGTAGCGTTCCAAAGAATTGGAAAAGGGCACAGGTCATCCCCGTTTTCAAGAAGGGACGTCGAACAGATGTGCAGAACTGTAGACCTATATCTCTAACATCGATCAGTTGTAGAATTTTAGAACATGTATTATGTTTGAATATTATGACTTTTCTGTAAACTAGAAATCTACTCTGTAGGAATCAGCATGGGTTTCGAAAAAGACGATCGTGTGAAACCCAGCTCGCGCTATTCGTCCACGAGAATCAGAGGGCCATGGACACGGGTTCCCAGGTAGATGCTGTGTTTCTTGACTTCCACAAGGCGTTCGATACAGTTCTCCGCAATCGTTTAATGAACAAAATAAAAGCATATGGACTATCAGACCAATTATGTGATTGGATTGAAGAGTTGCTAGATAACAGAACGTAGCATGTCATTCTCAATGGAGAGAAGTCTTCCGAAGTAAGAGTGATTTCAGGTGTGCTGCAGGGGAGTGTCGTAGGACCGTTGCTATTCACAATATACATAAATGACCTTGTGAATGACATCGGAAGTTCACTGAGGCTTTTTGCGGATGATGCTGTGGTATATCGAGAGGTTGCAACAATGGAAAATGGTACTGAAATGCAGGATGATCTGCAGCGAATTGATGCATGGTTTAGGGAATGGCAATTGAATCTCAATGTAGACAAGTGTAATGTGCTGTGAATACATAGAAAGAAAGATCCCATATCATTTAGCTACAATATAGCAGGTCAGCAATTGGAAGCAGTTAATTCCATAAATTATCTGGGAGTATGCATTAGGAGTGATTTAAAATGGAATGATCATATAAAGTTGATCGTGGGTAAATCAGATGCCAGACTGAGATTCATTGGAAGAATCCTAAGGAAATGCAATCCGAAAACAAAGGAATTAGGTTACAGTACACTTGTTCGCCCACTGTTTGAATACTGCTCAGCAGTGTGGGATCCGTACCAGATAGGGTTGATAGAAGAGATAGAGAAGATCCAACAGAGAGCAGCATGCTTCGTTATAGGATCATTTAGTAATCGGGAAAGAGTTACAGAGGTGTTAGATAAACTCCAGTGGAAGACTCTGCAGGGGGGACGCTCAGTAGCTCGGTACGGGCTTTTGTTGAAGTTTCAAGAACATACTTTCACCGAGGAGTCAAGCAGTATATTGCTCCCTCCTACGTATATCTCGCAAAGAGACCATGAGGATAAAATGAGAGAGATTAGAGCCCGCACATAGGCATACCGACAATGCTTCTTTCCACGAACAATACGAGACTGGAATAGAAGGGAGAACCAATAGAGGTACTCAAGGTACCCTACACCATCAGGTGGCTTGAGGAGTATGGATGTAGATGTAGATGTAGACCAAAAAATGTTTTTCTTGTAATGAAGACACTAAAGTGGGGGTCAGTCATGCTGTTATTGCTTTTACTGATGGCAACATTGGTAGCGTGAAAGTGCTACAACATATGGGAATTAATTCTGGAGCAAACTGCATCAGAGAATTTGAATGGATGGACAAGGTTTGCACTGGTATAGCAGAGTATGCAGCACAGTTGGCCACTACAGAGTCCAGAAAGAAGAAATCAAGAAAAAACTTAAAAAAGATCAAGAGGATGATATACAGTATGGTGCAGGGTGCTTCTGAGTGACTAAAAATAAAATGTTAAGCATATATTGAGTTACAGTCTATTAAAACTTTAAAAACTCTTCCTGAAAATTTACATTTTGTCTTGCATTTTTCCCTAAATCTCAGTAACTAATTCGAATAGCGAATTCAAATTTTCAGTATGTATCCTGAGCCTTCTGAACTAAAAGAAGAACATAATGTTATGTATAAATAAAATTATTTAGAATAACATACAAAAAAGTACACAAAATTTTAACTGTGTAATTAAAAAATTGTATTTCCAAAAGCAGTGGCTGAAATGCAATTATTGTAAGACTCAGAACATATAGTTTAATGTCCTGTAAAAGTTTCTTGTCAATGGCTACAGTTGTTCCTGAAATACGGGGAAGTTAAGTCACTAAATTTAACATTGTCAGGATATGGCGTTCAAACTCCCCTTAATGCACATTTTCTCCTTCCTCCACTTGGTGAGCAACACATTTATAGTATTTTCACAACAGCAGTACCTATTTTCTTACAATTTCTTTTTGCAGGCATACCATGTGCCGGGCTTCAAGGGACATGTGGGATTTATTACCTCAATGAGTGAACACTTCTGTGGCACGTGCAACCGTTTACGGATAACAGCTGATGGCAATTTGAAGGTGTGTCTCTTTGGGAATTCAGAGATATCTCTCAGGTGAGTGATGAAACATAGAATAATCATGTCCAAGTGAAAATTCATGTGAGGAAACCATAAAATTACTAGAAGATTGACAGACTGATCAGTATTTTACCTCCAGGAGGTGAAATTCCAAAACTTCTTATAGACACATTTGTTCCTCTTGTCCTCACATTAGTCATGGAGTCCGAGTGACCTTTGAGACCTTCAGAAACTTATCCCTCTTTCCTCTCTCATTAAGGAACTGATAGTTCCAAATGCTGAGTATAGAATAATACTTTCAAACTGTTTGCCATGCACATTAGGTATGTGGTTGGTATATGGAAGAGATAAACTGCAGTTAAATCCAGCAGGTATGAAATGAGTAATCTTTTCTTGAAGTTTTCAGCTTGCACCCTCCTCCCTCCCAGACATACAAACCAGATACCTCTAGCTAAATAATTTGTGAGTATATATAATTTGCCTCTGTCAACATCATGTTACACTAACCTATTTGTGAGATTAAATTAAAGGAAAGTAATCAGAACTGGAAATTATGTAAAGACATTTTTAGTTATGTCCCTATGTTGTAATAAAGTTAACACAATATTTCTGTCCATGTGATGGTAACTATGATTCGTCAGCCACTGTTGCCGAGCGGTTCTAGGCGCTTCAGTCCAGAACTGCGCGACTGCTACGGTCGCAGGTTTGAATCCTGCCTTGGCTCAGATGTTAAGTCCTATAGTGCCCAGAGCCATTTGAACTGTGATTCATGATTATCAGAGTCTATATGTTCCAAATAAAAATTGGAACTTCATGTGTATAAATGTACAAATTATTAGACAATGGGACCAACAACTGACACTTTTAAATTGATGACTAGACTAAGAGATTAATAATAGGAAAAAAACTGCAAGATACTTGGCGATAAGTTTGCTTCAGGACAAGGTAAGGGGGGTGAGGGGTGGGAAGAATCAGCTCTCTCTTTGTGAGCATACCAGAAATCCTTTATCAACCGAAGGTAAAATAAGATATAAAAATACAGGGACAAACAATTAATTTAAGTATCTTAAAAACCAAATGACTAATAAAATTGGAAGCTAAGAAAAGTAAGTTCATAGTAAGTAGGGTGAAACACAAGGGGCTGCAACATATTGCCATTGTTGTTTGACTTGTCTATCAAAGAAAAAAGAAATGGATCAAAACAAAATAAAAGTGAGAATGGAAATGTATCAGAAGCAAATAGGAATAAGCAAGGAACATATTCTTTAATAAAAAAAAAAAATGACCTGTGAGGCAGATGTTCCTACAATTTTATGTTCATAGCACAGCAGTCTGTGAAAGCAAAATATTTATGACATTGAAAAAAGAAAATCAGTGGGTGAAAAGTGTGTGTAGGTGAATTGTGGTGAAAGACTGGATATTGGAACTTCTGTTAGGCTGCCCAGTATTAGTTAACTTGGTAGTAAAGGAGCAAGTTTGCAAGGGCAGATAACTGTTTGACTACGTAAAATAGAGTGGGAGTATGGAAAAGCTAGTCCAAGATAGGATGAAAAAGATAACAGCAACTTAAAAAATGAATTGATAAGTTACCATGAACCCCATTCCAATCTAGTGAATGCAGTGGTTGACAATATCTTGTGACATTCGCCTATAAGGCTCAAACAATAATTGCTAAATAAAAATACAAAATGTTGACAAGACTGTATCGAAGCTGTCACTCTCTTTTGAAACAAGGGTGTTTAAACCAACAAACACGCAGGAAAGCAGGGACAACTCGGACACTAGAGGAGGATAGGAAGTATCATTGAAGGAGTGAGCATAAACCGTGTGGAATATGTGTGGTACAAGTAAAAAAAAAAAAAAAAAAAAAAAAAAGAAGAAGAAGAAGAAGAAGAAGAAGAAGAAGAAGAAGAAGAAGAGGAAGTGGAAAAATCTTGATCTGGAAACAAGGGAATAAAAATTTGCCACGCGAAGAGACAATATGGTACTGTGCTGATGAGTGTGTACAAGTGGTGATATACAATATACATTGATAAAGGAACTCTGCATTGGGCCCAGAAGACCACGCAATGCCCTTCGAGAGATGTCCTCTACTATATACGCGTATCTATGGAGAGTTAGGGGGTCAGTATACAACTCTCCAGGCTGTTATCAACTTCCAGAAGTTGAAGACACTGCTTCTCACTTGAGTAGCTCCTCAGCTGGAACTACAAGCAGAGTGTACCCTATTCCAGTCCGTCCACCGAGCAGAATTTCCCGGCTCTACAAGGAATTGAACCTGATCCCTTTCTATGGCACCCCTGTGGCATACTGACTGCATAGCTGTGGCAAGAGTCATAATATACACTTGTGAACAATTGAGTTATAACTATTCTGTTTATTGGGGAGAGAGTATGTATATTGCACCGTGAGTGAAACAGTTTAGTGTATCGTAAATGGAATGTATTCAGACCTTGTACTTGTTGTGTGAGAGCGCGGTGTCTTAGACACTTGTAGTGTTTGTCTTAGCATGTACGGACCAGTGAGCCTTACTTTCTAGTATTTTTAATTATATATCATTACTGGTGCCTCTGGCACTTTTGTGCTGCAATAGCAATAGCTTGCAATAGCAAACATTGAGTGAACCATGGTTTTTGGATTAGAAGAAGAGGTCAACTGGGTTGACATTGGGAATAGAGTGATGGGAAGTGGACAATAAGCAGTTATATCGAAGGGTGCATTATTTGATATGTTAAGGTTAATTATAAAATGTGGATTGGAGAATTTTTCACGTTGAGCAGAAGTAAGTTTACAGGACCAGATGTCAAATTACACATGATCCGTGTGAATCCCTATAGTCAGCATGAACACTGGCACACAGAATAATATATAGGTAGCCTTGCTGTATATAAAAAATCAGATTTGTGCTGAACTGTCATGAACAAACTGTCACTTCTCTGGAATAAATAGACTCTGATTTGTTAATTACATCTGTGTAAATGAAAAATATAGGAAAACATACGAGGGTCGGTCAAAAAGTAATGCCTCCCATTTTTTTTCTACTTAAAGAAATTAAGTTAAGTGAAAAATTTGAATTTGGCGCCATTCCTCAAACCTTCTTCTGCAATCCACTGCAGTAGTAACTTTCTGTGTCAACAGGTGGCAGCACAGCAGAAGTTTGTAAGATGGCCGACATCGATGTTCGTTTGAGACAGCGTTGTGTGATTGAATTCTTGAATGCAGAAGGTGAAACGCCCATACGCATTCATGAAAGACTGAAGAAGGTGTATGGTGTTGTGACAGTGGATGTCAGCACTGTTAGACGATGGGTTCGTCGTTGTAAGGAAGCTGAAGGGCAAACACCGTTGACTGACGAAAAGCGGAGCGGCAGGCCGGTGAGTGCAGTGACTCCACACAACATTCAGCAAGTTGATGACATCATTCGTGGTGACCGTCGGGTGACTGCAGATGAAGTGTGTCGCATTATTTCTCTTAGTAAAGGCAGTGTGATCACGATTATTAAACAATTGGGGTACTCAAAAGTTTGTGCACGGTGGGTTCCAAGAATGTTAACCGATCAGAATAAAGAGGCAAGGAAAACAATAGCCTCCCAACACTTGCAGCGCTTCCGTTTGGAGGGAGATGAGTTTCTGAAAAAAATTGTGACCGGGGACGAAACATGGGTGCATTTTTTTGAGCCCGAATCAAAGAGGCAGTCAATGGAGTGGCGTCACACAAGCTCGCCGAGGAAGAAAAAATTCACAACTGTGCGATCGGCAGGGAAAGTTATGGCAACAGTTTTCTGGGATACAGAGGGTGTGATTCTGGTTGATTTTTTGGAGCAGGGATGCACAATAAATTCTGTTCAATACGTCACAACCCTCAACAAACTTAAAGCACGTCTTCAGCGAGTTCGCCCAACAAAATCAATGGCAGATGTTCTTCTTTTGCATGACAATGCAAGACCACACACCAGTCGTCACACCTCTGACGAGATTGTCAAAATTGGATGGGAAGTTTTGCCTCATCCCCCATACAGCCCTGACCTGGGACCATCAGACTTCCATCTGTTCGGGCCACTAAAAGAAGCTCATCGTGGGATTCATTTTGAAGATGAGGAGGCCGTCAAAACATCCGTGCGTCAATGGCTTAGGAAGCAGAGCTGTGATTTTTACCGTGCTGGGATACATGCCCTTGTTCAAAGATGGACCAAAACTGTAGAGATGGGCGGAGATTACATTGAAAAATGACAAAATGATCCTCAATGTTGTGGTTTTCAACCTATGTAATTGCATTTAAATTTCCTGACAATTAAACGTAGAAAAAAAAATAGGAGGCAGTACTTTTTGACTGACCCTCGTAGATTGCTGCTTACTGTAAAGGAGACATGTTACATTGTAGACAGGCACAATTAAAAAGGCACTTACACAAAGCTTTCGGTCACAGCCTTCATCAGCAAAAGAGATACAGAGAAACACACACATTCATACACACAGGCAAGCACATGTCACACACATATGACTGACAACTCCAGTAGCTTGCCCCTAGCTGCTGGACTTGGCAGTTTTTTTTTCTCTGTGTGTGTGTGCGTGCGTGCGCGCGTGGAGTGCTTGCTTGTGTGTTGTGCCTGTGTGCAACTTTGTTTTCTTTATGGTAAATAGTGATCTATCTTTCCCTGCACTGTTGATATTCCTACCTGGAATTTCCATTGTTTAATCAGTGTAAATAAGAAGGACACAGTTACATATATTCTGTCACTTGAAGACTAATACATGAAGTAAGTGGACATTATTTTTTATTGCAGAGGATCTTTGTCACCACTAATTATTAATTTTGTGTTCCAGTTAATTAGACATGGTTTCATCCTTTCGTGGATGTGCTCTTTTTGTTAAATCTTCCTGCAAAAGATCTGATTTACTTCAAATTAATAAACCTGAGTATTCTGAAAAAGGAGGTGCAGCTTACAGCTGCAGTGTGACAGTTGATCACAGGGTGATTTTATCACTGCCATATCGTGGGTAACCATGGCTCGAGACACTTATTCTATAAGGGTGTGTAGTCATTGGGCTTTCTTGTACCACAGTGTCAAAGGTGCACTGTGAGCAGATTTATTCAAGGAAAATACTACCACAATCAGCAGAGTGAACTGCTATGGGCAACAGGATATCATTGACAGGGGTTACCACTGACTAGCATGGCTTTAGCAGCGAACAGGTGGGCCACAATGTAGCAAATGACTCACCAACTCAGTGACAGTCAATAAACAGTAACCATTCATGCCACTGGGAACTGTCACCTCTTTGTGGGATACAAAGATGCAATCTGCACACTGCTCGTCACAGTTACAAAGATTAGCATTGGTTCGGAACAGCACCAGGGGATGCTCGAAGCATGCAGGAAGGTCGTCTGTCTGATGATTTGCGGTACATATTGCCAAGGTGGCAGGGTGCAAAATAAGGAGTGATCAAAAAACTTCCATTTGAAGGCTGCATAGTTCAGACCAGTATGCCACACACACACACACACACACACACACACACACACACACACACACACATATCCATCCGCACATATACCCTGCTTGTGTCTGTATATGTGCGGATGGATATATGTGTGTGTGTGTGTGTGTGTGTGTGCGAGTGTATACCTGTCCTTTTTCCCCCCTAAGGTAAGTCTTTCCACTCCCAGGGTTGGAATGACTCCTTACCCTCTCCCTTAAAACCCACATCCTTTCGTCTTTCCCTCTCCTTCCCTCTTTCCTGATGAAGCAACTGTGGGTTGCGAAAGCTTGAATTTTGTGTGTGTGTTTGTTTGTGTGTCTATCAACATACCAACGCTTTCGTTTGGTAAGTTACATCATCTTTGTTTTTAGATATATTTTTCCCATTTGGAATGTTTCCCTGTATTATATTATATATCAGTGCTTTCCTCTCCCACAACTATCCTGCAGACCTTGTCCACAAACAGATCTCCCAAACAATACATTCCTCCCCACCCAACAACAATGTTACTACCCCCAGACCACACAGAAGCATCCCCCTTGTCACAAAATATTATCCTGGCCTCGAATACATCAACTAATTACTCCGCCACGGATATGAGTTTCTCAAGTCAAGCCCTGAAGTGAGATCATCCCTTGACAATATTCTCCCCACACCACCCAGAGTTGCCTTTTGCCGACCCCCTAACCTCCGTAACATCCTTGTCAAACCCTACAATATTCCCAGACCACCTTCTCTACCCAGCGGTTCCTACCCCTGTAACCGACCCCGATGCAAAACCTGCCCCATGCATCCCCCCACAACCAACTACTCCAGCCCCGCTACTGGTATAACATACACAACTCAAGGCAGGGCCACATGTGAGACAGCACGTCATTTATCAGCTGACATGCCTGCACTGCACAGCCTTTTACATTGGTATGACGACAACTAAACTGGCTGAGCGCATGAATGGGCACAGACGAACTGTCCACCTAGGAGATGTCCAATACCCAGTAGCGGAGCATGCCCTCCAGCATAATTCTAGGGACCTAGGAACCTGCTACACCATATGTGCCATTTGGCTTCTCCCACCCAACACCAGTACCTCGGAACTGCAGAGATGGGAACTTGCACTCCAACACATCCTTTCATCCCGCCATCCCCCTGGACTGAACCTATGTTAACCAACCTCACTCCCATTTACTCTTTAGTCTTCTCCTCTTTCCCTTTCCTCTTTAGCCATTCACGCATCTTTTTATCCTACATAGTTGTGTTTATCTTTATACTATGTACCTCTTTACTTCTGTATTCATCCTCCTTGGTTTGAAGCTGGCACAGTAATTACAGTAGAATATCTTTGGCTTCCCTCTGACATCCATGCCTCCATCTTTGCTACCCTCCCTGTTTACCTTTTCCCTGTTGCTTCATAACCTGGGTTGTGAATAACTGAATCCACTTTCCCTTCTTCCCCTTTTTTCCCCTCTCTCCTCCCTGATGAAGGAACGAAGTTCCGAAAGCTAGGATACGTCAATTTTCTGTTCTGTTTTGTGTATCTATCGGCTGTACTGAGCTGAGGTAAGTACTCACCAGGCCCTCTATCTCTTTGTTAGTATTTGTTTCATATATATAAACACACACATACACACACATACTCACACACACACACACACACACACACACACACACACACACACACACACACACACAGGGTGATGCGTATTAACATTTAAAAACCTCCAAAGCACTGTAGATGACCCTGAGACAAGTAATTTAATACAAGACACAGTGGATCACAAATGTTGGATACGATACAAATGTTGGGAAATGTGTCAAAAGCGAATGACAAATGTCACCAGATGATGTACCTTGCCATGCTTGCAGTGGTTGAGCCTCTTGGTCTGTCACACTTGATCATCCCAACCCAAGTCAAGTATTCATATCGTTGTGGCTACGGATACATGTGTGCGACTTTAGTGATGGCGTTCAGGATTTGTGTCTTGCATCTGGCAGGCAGTATTTTTTCATTGTGTTAAACAATTATGTATTTATATTGAAGTTTATTATTTTATTTACCGGTCTTGCAGTTTCCTTGATTTCTTGCAAAGTACAGTACAATGAAAACCTACCATAAGTAGATGAGTGTAAACTTCAGAATAGCATCATCGCCATTAAATGACCTTTGTTTTCTTTACTAACTAATGTCTGTAAACAAAAAGAGAAGTGACAGAAGCAAAAAACACAAAATCAGAACTGCTTTTGCTTGATTACAGCAGGGACAGTAATTTTGTAACATCTACATTTACAACAGATCATATTTACAAAATGTTTTGAAATTTGCTCTGTTTTCTCAAATGAAAGTATTGCACTGCTCAATCATTCCTTTACACTCAACCCCGACTGCTGCACATGCTGTGGGGTATGTCATCTGGTTACGTCATATGTTCAGTGTTTCTCACCAATTTTTGGGGTATTTTGAAATTTACAAAAAAGCAAATGCAGAAAGTTATCACATTTTGCTGCACAATACCTGTGTCACAGAAAAATAATGTATACAAATCTTCTCAGATTGGCCACTGAATAACTTTGTGCAAGCCTCGCAATATTTCACCAACACAACTGTTCGTCATCTTCAGGTAGTGGTGGGTCCTGTCATCACTGCTGCAAGATGTGACTGGTGATATTCGCACAGCAGAATTGAAATTTGTCAGGCTAGAAGCAGGAGTACGAATGTGTGGACAGGCACTCCCAGTTGGATGGAAATGCCATTCATAGTAGCCTTCTGCTTATGTGTTGTGGGCAATGACTGCACTTCTGGACACTCGTGTGGTTAAAAGCTGAATTAACTCTCTGCAAGGTGCTGCATCAGGTCATACATCGAAGGATCTGGTTTCTACTGTTTTAATTTCATGGCAGTCAGTGCTGGATTCTGGGCAGTGCTTAGTCAAAATTCCATATTCCTGTTGGTAAGATTGCCCACCGTATGGCCTCTTGGGAAACGTGTGGTGCCCTGTATTCAGGCAGTGCTCTGCTACCACTAATTTACTGGGTGGCATTTTTGTCAGTGCTGTTGAACACAGTGTTCTTGCACAATGTGAGGTGTCTGCCCTATATAAGATTTCCCATAATGGCATCAGATCTTATATATGATCTATGTTTTCTAGGGTCAAGATTGTCTTTAACTTAACACAAACACTTCCTTAGTTTCGCTGGTAGACGAAAAACACACTTGATTCTGTTTCTCCTAGCGATTCTTTCTATTTTTGAAAACATGCCACTGAAATATGGTAAGAAAGCCATTTGCAGTGCTTGTCTAAGTATCTTCATTTACATCCCTACACTGAACTTGCTTTGCTCAGAACACATTGCAAATCTGTTTACAAGAATAAACGTTCTGCTGCAACACTGTTATTAGGTTTTACAGTTCACCAGGCAGACTGTTGGTATCTGAGATCACGTGTGCTCTATGTGCCAGGGAGTGTAAGACACTACCACATTGTGCAGGGTGATGGCAACTTTTGGACCGCAAATATAACTCTGCGTGTATCAGTTTGCAGTAGAGACTATGCCCCAGTGTTCTGTCAGCTTTTCTTCTAACTGTGACATCCAGGAATGGTAAGCTGCTATCTTTTTGTACTTCCACAGTGAACTGAATATTCAGATGGAGCGAGTGCAAATGCTGCAGGGACATAGGTAGTGTCTGTATTATGTGGGCCACACCACAAATGTCTCTTCAGCATTCTGCCAGAAGGAGGAATGTTGGATATTTACTAAGGGAAATAGAGGATCTCCCATGGGAACACTGTCCACTTGATTAAAGTAGTTGGTGTTACATAAGAAATAGGATGAGGTATGCACATGTTTAAACAGCACCACAATTTCTTTCTCAAACTTGATGTTAATAACCTCTAATGAGGGCTGCAGGGGCACTTTTGTAAGTAATGATATAACATTTGAGCTAACTAAAAGATCTGAAAGTTCTAGTTTAAGCATCTTCAGGTATTCTATGAAATCCTCTGAATTCTAAATATGATGGTCATAGTCATCCACATGATAAATTTCAAAGCTGTCATGTGGAAATTGCCAGTTGCATCTTGCAGCAGTGATGGTGGAAATCACCACCACCTGTAGATGCCAAAACGTTGTGTCACTTAAATATTGAGGGAGGGACTTGCATAATGTTATCTGGTGGGGAACCCAAAGTGTTTTTGCAACAGATCTATCAGGCAAGCATGAAAAGTCACATATACTCCAAGCAGTAAGTACCTGTCGTAAAATGATCACATTAGTGAGCTTGGCAATTAATTAAGAGTTTATCAATAAATTTGGCTTCATTTTGCAAGAAATTGTGCTGTGTTCCAGTACTCCCTCTTCAACAAAACTAATGTCAGTTTCTGCTCCACCTCTTCAGCCCAAGATCCTATGTACACTCTTGAGCATTTGTGTAAGATACCTGTTTATTTATAAAAATAAAAGTAACTTCTATCATGACTTTCCCATTCTTGTCCAGTGGGTTTGTTATCCTGCTGTTGCCTACTGCAGACTACAAGATTACTGTTGAAGATTTCTGCAAAGTTTTTCTTCCTTTTTAGTGTACCAACATTTCACTGTGTGGTAATTGCCTGGTACTGTTTAACGGGTGTTTTAACAGTTGTTTCAGAGATGCAATACGAAGCAAATTCAGTGAGGATGACTTGCTTGCCATGATTGGGGCAGCAGTGAGAAGAAGGAAGAAACAACATCGAGGTAAGATACATTACAGCAAATGTAACTCTATAGATAGAAAGAAAATTTCTGTTTAACAAGTCATAGCAAACATAAGAGCAAAATAGAACGAAAAACAACAGTGTTAGAACCTGTGTTTTTTGTGTAAACTTGGATTTAATTTTTATTTAGTATTCATTCTGATTAATGCCCATTGGTCAACAAGATATTTCAGCCCTAGAATTTGGTTCTGCAAGGTCCACCAGATAACCATATATGGCTGTTGTAACTCCTTTATTGGACTTCAGAAGTTTTCCAGCAACAAATCTTTTTTTTTTTCTTTCTTTCTTTCTTTTTTTTTTTTCTTTTTTTTAAAAAAAAGCTAAAATGCAGAAAACATCATAAAGCAAACACTCACAGAAAAGCATCAGTGTCCTTGAAACAATGGAAACTCCAGTAGGAATATCAACAATATTGGAAAAGGCAGATTACTACTTACTGGTGAAGGCTGTGGCTGAAAGCTTTATGTAAGTGTCTTTTAATTCTACCCATCTGCAGCCTAAGGTATCTTCTTTATGGTAAGTAACAGTCTGTCTTTTCCTTCATTATTCATTAGTGTTCCTTGTTTTTATTGCTGTTTAGCAAGCATCATGTGGTATATAAGGGATGCGAATAGCGTCAGATGAATCATCACTCTGGAGGATATGAAGGTGCTGCATATTGGTGTGAGACAGCATTATCTGATGAGAGTTTGAAAGAAACCTCATTGTGGATGTCCATTTGGTCGCCTGGTTAAACCTTGCAACATCTGTATTTTTGGAGTATTTGGATCTGACAGTGGCCTGATGTTGGAAAGTAAGGGCATACTCATCATCAATGTTCCAGTTGACTACATGAGACCACTACAAGGGAGCATCACTGTGTAGTGTACTGAGTACATTGTAACCTGTTCACATCTGTGACTGCCGTCTGAGAACAAGTACAGTAAACTCTCGTGCAGCTACACTTTTGGCTAGCTAGATTGACACTTGACAAGTTTCAGTTTGCGTGCACCTGGAGCCAAGCATTTGCTGGTGTTTTTTGGCAATCTACTGCTAATCAGTGCACTGGTGCGTGTCAAAAGTCCAAGTATCGTCAATTCGTGCGTGTGTTGGTTGAAGCTCTAGTGTGTTTCTTATTCGTATTGCATGGTTTCATGCCACTGCCATCTATTGGAACTCCTTGGTAGTACAGTACATACAGTATTGTTCTATGCAGCGCAACGTAGCCCTGTCAAAACCGACAATTAGAGTACGCCGCCTAACACTTTCCACTTGTTGTCGGTACATCAAAGCTGAGTGTGTAACAGTGAATGTACAACACCCTGTTGTGTTGCCACGTGGGCTTGGGTAGAACAGAGGAAATGGCATAGATGTATCGAATGCTTTCATTTGATGGCTGCCACAGCCTGGTTTCAAAAGTCAAAAGTTTGTCTAGTGCATCTCGAGTGTTGTCAAGTTGTGCATCTGTGTGTTTCTGATTTGAGGTTTCGTGCTCCCACTATGTGCCTTAAAGTGTCCAGAGATAAAAGGGGCCAAAAACCATAAAGGACTCAGTCGAGTGTCTGTAGAAAGAACACTGAACGTGACTACAGGCACGAAACATAAAATGAATGTGATCTTGTTGGAAAAAGAGCTTCACACTTTGCAGAGAATTGATGCTGGTGAGCC
Source organism: Schistocerca americana (assembly GCF_021461395.2). Classification (NCBI taxonomy): domain Eukaryota; kingdom Metazoa; phylum Arthropoda; class Insecta; order Orthoptera; family Acrididae; genus Schistocerca; species Schistocerca americana. The sequence continues at coordinate 767,540,321 of NC_060123.1, forward strand.
ACCCACAAAAGTTGCTGCAGAGTAGGAGTACAATTACTGATCGGAAGACAAATTGATCAGAAATTTAAAAATTTTGTTCCATCCAAGCATTGGGCAGCGCAGTGAAATCTTGAAAAGCAATGAGAAAAGGTGCACATCCTCAGTTAGAAGAGGCATTATTTTTGTGGCACGAATAAATAAGAGCCAAAGGTGTGTCAGTTTCAGGTCCTCTACTTTGTCAAAATGAGCTGATTGAAGGAAAGAAGCAAGAATTGCTCGGAAGTAATGGCCAGCAGGATCGTTTCAAGAAGCAGCATGGCATTCATGAAATTGCCATCAGTGCCAAATCATTATCTGGGGATGAAGCTGCTACACTGATTTTAAGAAGAAACTGCACACAATCATTGACAAAGGAGGTTATACTGGCAATCAACTTTACAAATGTGATGAAACTGGGTTGAATTACAAAATGCTGCCAATGAAAACCCTTGCCTCTAAAGAAGAAGAAATGGCTTCAGGATACAAAAAAATCCAAGAAAGATTTACTGTCCTTGCTTGCAGTAATGCCACTGGCAATCATAAACTGTGTCTTACTTTAATTGGCAAATCCAAAACACCAAGAGCATTTAGACACCAACCAACCAGTTTGCCACTGAGGTACACGAGTCAGTCTTAAGGCATGTATGAACAGTGCCATCTTCAGAGAGTGGTTCCAGGCAGAGTTTGTTCCAACTGTAGTAAATTACATGGAAGGAAAAGGACTTCCTTGAAAAGTGCTACTTCTTGTGGACAATGCTCCTTCTCACCCAGGTGATCTGCAAGATGGGGATATCAAAGTTGTATTTCTCCCACAAAATGTCACATCTCTATGTCAACCAATGGACCAAGGTATTCTTGAGGCAATGGAAAAACATTACAGACGCAAGATGCTGGAATAATTAATAGGCGTGATTGATGCTGCAGATGATTTTGTGGAAGCTCTTAAAAAAATCGATGTTTTAAGTGTCATTCATTGATTGCTGAAGCTTGGAATCTAATTCCTCCAGTTCCTCTTGTTAGGTCTTGGAAAAAACTCTTAGATCGTAAGGCAACCTAAGTGGTGGGAAGGAGGAGGCAACACCGAAACTCAAGCTGACATAATTTTGGTGAATTTACTGGAGAAGCTGGTTGTAAAGACACACACTTCGAAGACATTGAAGAGTGGATAGAAAATGGCATTTTTTCATGTGACTGAGGATGAAATCGTCCAAATTGTGACCGATCATAAAGTGTCAGAAGACTATGTTTCTGATGATGAATCAGAGAAAAATATTCCTCACACATTCTGTTACGAAGTGATCCAAACTGCCCTGGAGTACATCAGCCAACAGGCGGAGACGATTTATCTTGAAATAGTTTGATTTCAACGTTGGAGATGTATTGTTGCAGCAATAGTTTCTCAAGCAAAAAAACAAAAAAAAAAAAGACGTTTGTGACTTCGTTACCAAAAAATAAACTCTAATGAAGCATCCTAGAACTTCTATGTCCATAACTTAAAAAGATTTTTTTTTTTTTTAATTTTCTTGAAAGTTTCTCTAGACAGACTTTTTGTTCCTTTGAGTAATCTCTAGATTTGTTTCATGATTTTGTTCAGTAGTTTATTTTTTACTCAAAAGAGTAGGTAATAAAATTAAAACTCCTGTTATTTCCTGCTGCCAAATAAGGGAGATTTTTTCTGTAAGAATGCAAAATAAACGAGCTTTGTTATACAGCACTTAAAAACTTTGAGTTTTCAATCATAGTTTGGTGCCTTTTTAACATGTCAACACAATTTTTTCAGTAAAAAAGTGCAGGGTTATTTGCAACCATATCAGTAACGTTTTACATACCCTACGCACGTTTTACGATCGTATTTCGCAATATTGATGCAATTTGGAGTGTTCACATGTGAAAACAGGGGGACTTTGATTTATCTGAAATTTTTGTTATCGGAACCGGCCACCGTCCCGATCATTTAGGATAAACAGGAGTTCACTGTAATAGACTCCTTGCAACATGCTGTGTCATACAGCTAGGAGCAGCCAGACTATGGAATTGCCGTCCTGCACATAGGCTGCCATTAACACCCAAGCAAATGACTGCATGTGAAGTGGTGCCATGATCGAGAAGTACGGACTGCTAATGAATGGTGTCACATTATGTTCACTAATGAGTCCCAGTCCTGCACTGCTCCAAATGACTATCGTGGAGAAGTTCGACAGTGACCCGGGGAGATGGGGAGAGGTCCCATTCTTCCACATTTTGGGGGGGGGGGGGGGTCACAAAGCAGTCCCATGGTGTGGGGAGCCATTGGGTATGACTTCAGGTCACGGCTTGTAATGGCCGAGGGAACTCTGATGGTACAGCAGTGGGTAATAGTATTGTGGTGCTATTTTTCAACAGGCCAGTGCTTGTCCACATGTAGTGTGTGTCTCTTTAAGTTGTCTGCGTGATGTTGATATACTCCTGTGGCCAGCAAAATCCCCATATCTGTCCCCGATAGAACATTATGGGACCAACATGGACGTCAACTCCATCCCACTGCCTGTATCCATGATTGCAATGTCCAGTTACAACAGTTGTGGATCACCTTTCTCAGGAGGGTATGCAGCAGCTTTACGACATCCTCCCGCACTGTCCAGGCCAGACAGGGTGCATTGCTGTGTTGATAAGTGGGCTCAAACTGATAAGTTCTGTGTAAATTTGACTCTGTTTTGTTATCACTGAAATAACATCACATACCCTCTAAATTAGCTATGTTTCAATTTGTTTTCTCCCCACCTTCTGAGTGTCTCACTTTTTTTCAAGCAGTGTAATTTAAGACAGACATAAGTATATGAAAATGGGATGGCATAACACATTGCTATTCAACTATGCCCCTAAGAAAATTTTAAGATAATGGAGAAGAGCAGGTGCACTATTACACTGACTAGAACGTAAACTTAAAGATAGAATTATATTGTGTAACCTATACCGATGATGTAATACTAATTGACAAAAACATCACTGATGTGCTAAAGCAAATTGAAATATTAAGGGAGCAATCTAGGAAAATTGGACTAATAATTTCACCTGGATAAAAAATTAATGGACGATACCAAAATGGCACTGGGTGAACTTATATAGGCAACAACATAGTATTCGGTGATAAAGAGTTTAAATAATTAGGTGAAAAAGACCACTGAACATCATAATGAAAAGAAGGCATAGAATCCAGACTTCAGAAAATACAAACTGTCTCTCAGTTAACTAAAAGTATTTTTCCTGGAACTCTAAAATCTAACATTGCACAACAGTGATCAAATTAGAATTTCTTTATGCATGAGAGAGACTCTTTGTCCAACACAAGACATGAAAACAGCAAACTGAATTAGAAGAATGTAAAATTGTAGTAAAAATCTTAGGTCCAAGAATAAAAGATGGAATACATCACACAGAACCCAGTGTGAAATCTCCAGGCAAATTCCTAAAAACTCTTGTTACAATGTGTCTCCAAAGAATCCAACTTGTGGGACATACAGAAAGAATGTATCCAAACAGGCAGCTCATTGGATTCCCACATACTTGAAAAATAAGATCCAACTGATGAAAACAAACAGGAAGAGACCTTACGAAATTGGAATCACCACATTTACAGTATTCTGATGTAGTGATGAGTCACACAGAGTGCAGTTTCACAGTAGCTTGATCGATGCTTGTACTTGTGTATGTAGTATATGCAAGTGTGTACAGCGTCTCTTCTGGTGTACTCACAATATGCTAATTTACGGCCGAGCAGTAAACCGGATCCCTACTCGGTTCCAGTGTGCTGTGCTAATTATTCTTCTTCACTATACATTTATGCTTGGAGCTGCAAGAGAGGCCATTTTCCAGATAGTGCCACAAAAACAACAAATTCTCAGATATCAGTTTAACTTAAACTCTTCAACATCATAGACAACATTTCACATTAATATGTTGCAGAACACTAGATTAGTGTTAAAATTGCCAGAGTAAACATTGTTCTCCATGTGACAGATTGTCACCCGATGTCCAAAATCGATAAATTTTATATCTCTGCACAGAGAAGCAGCTGGTTGCTCATTGTCATGTGTGGTGCTAATCAATGGGTCGAGCTCGTTGCTGGCACAGCACCACCACAGAGTAAGTGGCCCCTCATCCCAGCAGGTGGCGATGTTTTAACACCCGTATAGCTCCCCAGACTTACCACGTCTGTGGATAACTCCGTCTCTGCACAGAACTTCCCACATTTCCCACACAGTGGGCCCTCGTGTCTCTTACACACAATAAATCTTCAAACTTATTTCATTGGCTAAGTTAAATTTCGAGTGTGACGTGCTATTTCGTAAAAAATAGCAAACGGTAGACATGGATGTTATTGTGACACTTTCCTAAGGCAACATTTGTGTATTACACTTGTAGAAGTGCACTGCAACATAAAACAGTAGACCGTAAGTTCAAACAATGGAAACTACAGGTTGGAATATCAGCAGTGTAGGAAAAGATAGAGTGCTAATTACCATAAAGATGGCACGTTAAAATGCAGACAGGCACAGTTAAGACACTTACACATAAGCTTTTGGCCACAACCTTCATCAGAAAAAGAAATAGAAATACACACCATTCATTCACACAAGCAAGCACACCACACACACACATGACCACCAACTCAGACAGCTCAGGCCAGAATGCTAGCCTGTAAGTTTGCTACACAATAAAATAATTATTCTGAGCTACAAGAAAAATGGATTCAAAGAACTAAACTGCTTGAAGAAAAAAAAGGGAAGCTCCCTGAAGCAACGTAGTTTCACGAGTGTGCATACCAGTGGTAAATTATGAGAGTCGCAACTCTCTGAAATGGATAAAAAGGTCACCAGATTGCATTAGCTTTGTTTGTGTCTCGGATTGTTACCGTGAATGGTAGGAGCTATAAGAGATGTGAAGAGCGTAAGATGTTGAGTGATCCCTGTTAAGGACACAGATGCCCTGTACTTCTGTGAGTCAGCATTATCAGCACGTAACAAAATTTGAAGGGGCCTAATTGTGTGTCTCCATTTGCCAGGCTGATTGAATTATGCAGTATGCAGATTTGTGAGACATTCAGATGTGGTAGTGTCCCCATGTTGGACTGCTTGGGTACGTAAGGGCAGTTTGCTTGTCAGCAAGCTTCCGGTTGACCGTGTCTGACGAGCCCATGGGAGAATTGCTGCAAGTACGCCGAGCACATTGTAACCCTTTCACACCTGCACCTGTCATGTGATCAGCAGTGAGTCACATTCTACAAGACCCGCAATGACAGTTGTCAGTGAGTATGACAACGACATAGGGAGAGGGCGTTTGGGGCAGCATCGGATATGACTTCAGGTCACTCTGACAGCACAGCAGTATGTCATGGACATCCTACATCCTCATTTGCTACCTCCATGTCCAACAGAGTTACAAGAGACAGAGCAGTGAAAACATATCCAGTTGTTGACTCACAAAGCGGTTTTGAGCTGTGACGCATGTAGTCTTAAGTGAATCATTCATACAAAAAGAAAAGAAGAGGAAGCTAAAGTCAGAATGTGAAAAAATTGGAGAATGGAATAGTTATTTGAAGACTTCACACTTGAAACTCCCAGTTTTCCTATTGTGAAAGTGCCTTTGTGACCATATGCATTTCACTGATGATAAACTTTTTTTTCCCCCTGGGTCTTGGCTCCATATTTTTTCATCCGGTTGAGTCAGAATACTTGCATAGTATTTGTGAGGTATTGTTTCAGTCTTGCAAGCTAATCTAAAATACAATCCCTTTTGCATCCTAGAAAACAATGACCACTCTTTCTCTCCGATTAAGTCACCTTGGCTATTTTTGTGCAACTGCTGTTTCATTTCATCATCGGGAACAGATTGGTGCATAGAATCAGTTGTGTGTCAGATTGTCCCAAATTGTTTTTCATATTAGGTTGTAGTCAGGCTTCAACAGACATGCCACTCACTTTCTGGTATGGCCACGGCATCAACTGTTTTGCACATCTTTTTAATTACTGATCTTGCAATATCACACTGTGTTCTTTCTCAGCATTTTCATATTTGATTGTAATTCTAGGAAGTAGTTCATGAGTCATCTTACAGAGACATATGCCACATATGAATTCAGCCACCCATTCCTTAACTGTTGACTATGAAGGAACTCCCCCCATGAACCATGGACCTTACCGTTGGTGGGGAGGCTTGCGTGCCTCAGCGATAGAGATGGCCGTACCGTAGGTGCAACCACAACGGAGGGGTTTCTGTTGAGAGGCCAGATAAACATGTGGTTCCTGAAGAGGGGCAGCAGCCTTTTCAGTAGTTGCAGGGGCAACAGTCTGGATGATTGACTGATCTGGCCATGTAACATTAACCAAAACACCTTGCTGTGCTGGTACTGCGAACGGCTGAAAGCAAGGGGAAACTACAGCCATAATTTTTCCCGAGGACATGCAGCTCTTCAACTTGACTAGAAGAAGAGATCGGTTGGTAGGACATGTTTTGAGGCATCAAGGGATCACAAATTTAGCATTGGAGGGCAGCGTGGAGGGTAAAAATCGTAGAGGGAGACCAAGAGATGAATACACTAAGCAGATTCAGAAGGATGTAGGTTGCAGTAGGTACTGGGAGATGAAGAAGCTTGCACAGGATAGAGTAGCATGGAGAGCTGCATCAAACCAGTCTCAGGACTGAAGACCACAACAACAACAACAACATGAAGGAACTGACTCCTAATAAGTAAGATGATGCCTGTAGAAAAGTACAACAAAACAGTAATCTCGAAAAAGGACAGGATAGACAGTACATTCTGTAGGACATATTAAAAGTGATTGGTAAAAGAGACTTGGTGTGTTAAATGCAGCTTTTGTTTACATGATAACTGAATTGGATAGATAAACAACCTACTTGCTAAGTGGCGGCAGAACACACACATAAAAGAAGATTATAATTAGGCGAGCTTCAGAGCCAGTAGCTCATTCTTCAGGCAGAAGGGTTGAAGTGGAAGGAAGAGGGGTGAAGGATAGGTCTAGGAAAAAGGGTAGATTTTGAGAAAGTTACCCAGAACTGCAGATCAAGGGCTGACTTTCCAGATGGGATGTGATTCCACATCTACATACATACTCCACTAGCCACCATATGGTGCATGGCAGAAGGTACCCTGTCTCACTACAATAGTCTAAATAAAATTACTTGATAGTTGACATCAATCACTTGCTGCAACAATGTTGCCACATTGGCTACCAGCTACCGTTTGGTTACAGGTGACAACAAACAAGCAGCTCACTTCACAAATTATGTTAAATGTTTAACACAGAGCAATTTTTCTAGTGGCTGGTGCAAGGTATGTCAGAATTGTTGGATACTCTGTCGACTATTGATTTAAAGTGACCAGTGACTGAACTGGGGCAGACGACCCGTTTTGTATCCCTGACTGTAAACTTGTGTCCTAACCCAGCCGAGAAAATTGTGGTCAACAGTCTGCAGCAGTACTAATATCATGATCGCTTTGTTCATGGCAATTAAACCTAACCCTTAAGGGTAAACTCACGACAACAAAAACTCAATTTCAGGGCTGAAAGCAAATTGAAATTTCTCCATGTCATTTGTTACCTGTAACTATCCTTACACTAGCTGCACATGCTGCCATGTTAGAAACCAGTGAACAGTCCATGTGGGCACTTGGTCGTGGATTATAGATGACTGAGGCAGATTCCAAATGAAGAAATAATGACAGGAAGAAAAATTAGACCAAATAGAACAGTCAAAACAATGATGAAAAATGATGCAGCAAATTATTAAAAATAGAAAAAAATATATTTAAACCAATTAATTGAATGAAAATAATAATCACACTCTTTTGGTTAGATTTAAAAATAAAAATTTTGCTACATTGATGAGATTCAAACCTACAACATGCTACATATTAGATTAATCTGCCAACCATTGTGCTATGCCACAGCACTGCATGAAGTATTTATATATGTGAATGTAGTGACCCAGTTGCAACTATGAATTGCAACCTTAAAAATTTCAGTTTCACGCAGTGTAGTGAAAAGCTTATCTAATGTAAGATGATCTCTGTGAATATGATAACTATATGTATGATACAGAATCACACCTTGTGCTGAGTTATTCAGTAGTGTTTGGTTAGTGCTATGAATGAAATGTGTGTCTTTCATTAGCATTGTTAATGTGTGTTGTTTTTGGTGTAGCTATCGCGTGTCATGAAATACATAATAAAAGTGTCGGGCTCGTAATTCGGGATACAAATACATCAAGAAAGAATGCTGAACCAGGAATTGGAAGTGACTGGCCAATTTTGGTGGAGTTTGGCAACAGCAGACAGTTCAAGTGTGACGCTGACTACTCTTATTGGCGTTTGAAGTGCCAACTATCAAGTAATTTTATTTCAACTGTAGTCAGTTCCTTTCCCGTTCCATCTGCCAATTGAGTGAGGAAAAAGTGAATGTCTATATGCCTCTCTATGAGTCCTAATTTGTTGTCTCTTATCTTTGTGGTCCTTACGCATAATGTATGTTGGTGCAAGCAGAATTGTTCTGCAGTCAGCACAGTGTTCCTCAAAATCCCTCCAGGGATTCCCATTTGAGTTCCAGAAACATCTCCATAATACTTGTATGTTGTTGTTTCAACCTACTGTTAACAAATCTAGTATCCTGCCTCTGAATTACCTCAATGTCTGCTTTAATTCGACCCCTTGCGGATACCAGACACTCAAACTGTACTCAAGAAGAGATCACACTAGCATCCTATATGTGATGTCCATCACAGCTGAGCCACACTGTAGTAAAATCCACCCAACAAACAAAAGATGATTATTCGCCTTCCCTACCATGACCCTCACACGTTTGTTCCATTTCATATCACATTGCAATGTTACGTCCAGATATTGAAACAATGTGACTTCTTCATTCATGACACTACTAATGCTGGATTCTGGCATTATGGATTTGTTTTTCCAACTCCTCTGCAGTAACTTATATTTTTCTACATTTAGGGTTAGCTGTCATTTATCACACCAACTGGGAACTTAGTCCAGGTCATCTTTTATCCTCCTAAATCACTCAACGATGACACCTTCCATACACCACAATATCATCAGCAAACAACCACAGATTACTGTCCACTTTGTCCATCAAATCAGTTATGCACATAGAAAATATGAGTAATAGTGCTCCTATCACACATCCCTGGAACGATCCTAATGATACCCCAGTCACTGATGGACACTCACCGTCGGGATAATGTAGTGGGTTCTATTACTTCAGAAGTCTTTGAGCCACTCACATGTCTGGGAATGTATTCCATGTGCTTGTACCTTTGTTAAAAGTCTGCATTGAGTCATTATGTCAAATGCTTCTCGGAAATCAAGAAATATGGAATCTGGGTTTGTGAATTTTGTGATGGCAAAGTTAGAGGAGCAATGCATCTGCATTAAATTTTGTGTGAAACTCAAGAAAACCTTTACAGAGACACACCAAATGATGCTGGGAGCCTATAGCGATGAGTACTTAAGCCATACTCGGTGTTACATATTATTCACACGTTTTAAAAATGGCTTTACAAAAGTCAAACATGATCCTTGTTCAGGACGCTCTTAGATGTCCACTGATGATGCTTGTGTCAGGAACGTCAACGAAATTGTGTGTGCCAGTCGAAGATTCACTGTCCGAGAGATTGTAGAAGAATGTAACATTTCAATTGGATCATATTATGAAATGACACAGCATCTTGGAATGCATTGTGTTGCCGTCAAGTTCATTCCACGCTCATGAGTCAAGACCAAAAAAACTTTTTGGATCTTACAAATGAGACTGAGATGTTCCTTGTGAGAATAGTATGACCCCTGCAGACTTCTTTTTATTTCCAAAGGTGAAAAGGATGAAGTTTTGCAATGGTAGATGAGATAAAAGAAAATTCGCAGACGGCACTTTATGCGACCCAGCAAGATGTGTGTCAAGACTGCTCCTGGAAGTGGAAATGATATTGGGAGCAGTGTATCAATTTTGGAGTAGAGTATTTTGAAGGAGACAATCCATAGTAACTAAAAGATAAGCATAGAAAATTTTGTGGACAAAGTTCTGGAATTTTTTGAACAGACATTGTATGACAAAAGGGCATGCTGAGTTGCCCATGAGTGATGCTTTGTACTGATTTGTGGACATAAACTTATTGGTCTCTATGAAACTGATTAGATTCAAACCCAGAATATGTTCAAGAATTCTGCAGCAAACTGATGTTACGGGTATTGGTCTGTAATTTCGCGGGTCTGTTCTTTCGCCCTTCGTATATACAGGAGACGCCTCTGTATTTTTTCCCCAGTTGCTTAGGTCTTTCTGCTGGGTGAGAGATTCACAATAAATACAAGCTAAGTAAGGGTCTAGTGCCATATAGCACTCTTTGTAAAACCAAATTGAGATTCCATCTGCAACTGGTGACTTATTTGTTTTTAATTATTTCAGGTGTCAGGGATGCTTACGAGGGTGGTTTGAAAAGTTCTTGAAACAGAATAGAAAAAAAGTACTTATGTCACTGAAACTTTTTTGTTTTTCAATGTACCCTGCTTGTAGATTAATTCACTTGGTCCAACAGTGTTCCAATACCTTGATCCCATCTCGACAATGATTTTCCTCCAGGCCTACAAAATAGTTGTCAACTCAGGCTATCAATTCTTAATTTAAGTGAATCTTCATCCACAAAGAAAAATTTTCAGTTTAGGGAAGAGGCACGTGTGGCAACAATTCATACCTTAGTTTGTGTAATTTTACCATGGCGATGGCACATGCGTGCGAGCGTGCATTGGCTTGATGCTAGATGACTTTCTTCCTTATTAAACCTGGCCTTTTTCTCATATCTTTTGTTGCAATTTGTCCAGAAGGTTAGCATAGTATTCTCCAGTAATTGTTTGCCCAGTGGGGAGATAAAGTACAAACAGAATCCCCTTCTCATCCCAGAACCCTGATGCCATGATCTTCCCCGCTGAAGGAATTTGGTGGCGCATCCCAGACCACTGACGCCATGTCCTTCCCCGCTGAAGGAGTTTGGCGGCGAAGATTCAGCATGTTTCCAATGCTTTGATTGTTGCTTTGTCTCTGGGGTATAGTAGTAAACCAAAGTTTCCTCGTGGTCACAAACCAGCACAAAAGTTCTTGTTTGTTTCTCCTAAAACAGGCCAAACATTGTTGTGATATGTCCATTCTCATGTGTTTTTGACCCAGCATCAAGAGTCGCGGCACCCATCTTGTGAATACCTTTCAGATGACATCTGGCAAGCGTGAGCAATTTCATGCACTCTAAATTGGTGATCCTCCTTGATCATTATGCGCACTTTTGCGATGATTTCTAGAGTAGTGACACATCTTGGCTGACCTATTCATGGATGATCATCATCTAAGCCCTCCTGACCAAATTTAAATTCATTTATCCACTTGGCAACAGTTGAAGACAAAGGAGCAGAGCCCCTGGTGTATTCTGGAAATCGGCATGAATGTCCTTCGCTTTCATACCTATCTTTATGAAGTACTTCATCACTGCTTGAATCTCTACCCGTCCCCCCCCCCCCCCCCCCCCCCCCCCCCCCCCCCCCCGTCTTTGCAGATCACTACACAGGAACAACAACAGAGCCGTGTCACTGCCACAGCTCTCTTCCAAGAGCACTGACATGGCACATGTTTACAGGTGATTGTTGTTAGGTGTCTTTGTGCTATTGTCAAATGACGGTATGTTTATATGATTCTCTTGCATGAATGATTTCTTAAATGCAAAATTTAAAACATTTATCTCCTACTGCCACACCAGACTGGTCAAGTGACTTGATGGAATTCTTTGACTCACTTAGTGATTTTACATAGGACAATAAATTCCCCTGCTTCTCAGCCAGATCTTTTGCTGAGGTATGACAGTGGTAGTAACCTTTCCTTGTTGCCATTTGGCATTCTCTTTTGAACCAAGAGTGCAGTAGCTTTTCCTTCCTCAGTATTTTCCAAATTTCATTGTTAAACCGCAGTGGCTCTTTTGCATCCTTAATTCGTTTACTAGGTACAGACTTGTTGAGAGTGCAATTCACGATCTGTTTAAGCTTTGACCATAATCTCTCTACGTCCATCTTAATGGAACTAAGTGATGTCAGTTCTGTCTAAGTAAGATGCTAACATCTGCTTATCTGCTCTTTCTGGCATGAACATTTTCCTAGCCTTCTTGACTGATTTATTAATTTTTGTAACCTTAGTTGTTATTATGTTATCATGATTATTAATCCCCATCTCTATGCTGAAGTCATTGATGATATCTGGCCTGTTTGTAACTACAAGGTCTAAGATATTTCCATTGCATGTGGCATGGCAAACTAGGTGCTCAAGACAATTTTCGAAAACCACATTCAAAAGTGCTTCACAAGATTGACTGCACCCCCTGCAATGAAGCCATAGGCTACCATCTATACTCAGTAGGCTAAATTCACCTCCAACTAGTATTGCATGATCTAGGTATTTATGTGCTACTGTCTGTAGACTTTCTGTGAATGGCTCCAAAACTGTCATAGCAGAACTGGGTGGCTGATTATCCATTAATTAACGTGATTTCACCTAGACTTGTTATACGCAACCAGATAACTTCACTGTCACAATCAGCTTTGACCTCAATAGAGACAATGGACACTCCCTCTCCTACAGTGTCTAACCTGCCTTTCTGATATATATTCCATTAATCACTAAATATGTCAGAGCTTTCTGCTCTCGGTTTCAGCCATCTCTCAGTCTCTGAGAATAATTTGAGTGCGATACTTTCCTGGATGGCAGTAAATTCGGAAACTGTGTTACAAGTACATTGACAACTGATAAAATTTTGACAATCTACACTGGAGTGAATTCAAAAGATAAACCTCAACCAACATTGAATGTATCTTGGTGATAAAGAGCCCAAATAAATAAATTGATGATTTTATTCCATTTCATCTGATTGAATGAAACACACACAGCATAACTACTCAGAAAACAACTATAGTGCTGATTACATTTACTATCATACATGTAGCACTCTGAGAACATTTCACCTTGTCATAGTAGTCCTGTGTTTTGGAACTAGGCAGTGCTTCATTTCACAAAGCGAAAGGAATAGCTTGTGTAAAAAACAAAAGAAGGGGAAATAGTGGTTGCTGGTGTTTTTAACACTATCATTCAATTTAGTTCCTATTGTGAACTTTGCAGCTAGGATATGTAAATGCTCTGAGACTGCTATTGATAATATCTTTATGAACAAATCTAGGGGAAAAACATCATATCACAAAACCAATAGTAAATGGACTATCTGATCACGACGTGCAGCATCTTGTGTTAAATGTTGAAACTTGTCAGGATAAAAAAATATTAAATCTGAGTACAGGAGGATAATAAATAAGCCAGAAATTGAGGAATTCAGGAAATTGCTCAAAGACATGAACTGGAGAGATGTTTACCTGACTCAAATGGAAAATGCAAAGCATTTATTAATAAAGTTACCTCCTCTTTTGAAAATTGTTTTCCCCTAAAGGTAACTCAGATCACACAGAAGTCAAAAGATAAACCATGGATTATACAAGGAATAAAGATATCATGTGGGGCAAAAAGGAGACTGTATCTACTATCTAGGAATGTTTCTGATATTAGAATTGTAATGCATTACAAAGAATACTGCAAAATATTGAATCAAGTAATCCAGAAATCGAAGTAGCTTTATTAAGAGAAAATGATAATTGTATCGGGCAACAAAATAAGAACTGTTTCAGATATAGTGAAGACAGAGAGAAGTGGGGCCAAAAAGGAAGTGGAACAGATAGCTCTAAAAGTAAATGAGACTTTGGTAACAAGTGCATGTAGTGTTGTAAATCTCTTAAGCAAGACTTAATTTTTGTTACTGACGGCTCGGGGTTATCAGGTTCGGTGAATGGTGCAATGGAGTATCTGGGACCAGTCTTTGAAGAACATCGTGTAGAACCTATTCGAGGAACTTTGAATTCCAACCATTGCTTCTCAGTATACTTACTCCTTAATGAAATTTGTTGCAAGTTATATATCTATATTTCCAACAAGTAGCTCAATACATATTATCAATACTAGGAATAAGAAAAATCTACATAAAGACCTAACATCACTTATGTTGGTCCAAAAGGGGGTCCAATATTCAGGAACACACATTTTCAATAAATTACCAGCAACCATTAAAAACTTGGTTTCAGATAAAGCACAGTTTAAACAGAGTTTGAATGACTTTTTGATAGGCAATGCCTTCTACTCTATAGATGAATATCCTAACAGAGACTGTTAGGCCAGCTTAAGTAAAAATATGTTAGATATAAGTTTTGACAGCACTTGGTTGCAACAGTCAAAATTAGGTATTTTGTGTATGATAAATTTATTAATAGTGCATAACAATGTTTCATTCTGACAGCGTATTAAGTCTGTAAATATTAGCTTTTCCAGTTTATTGTATTGTATTCACCTATTTTGACAATCTCATGACAAATGATCAGGGTAGTATTCATTATATTAAAATGTTTTGTGTTATACATTCTGACATGTTCCACACCCTCGAGAATCATCTCATTTTTTCGGTGTATGTAATGAAAACTGAATCAAATCAAATCCAATCACCATCTCTCATCATGTAATAACTTCACTTCTTCTTCTTCCCTTGTCGTCTCCTGTTTTTCCAGTACTCGTCCATCTCCTCCTCATGTTTTTCCCCCTTTATTCTATTCGTGTTGTTCTCAATCCCCTATTTCTTCTGCATTGAAAGCCTTTTATTTTTATTTACTTATTTTTTTTATTGAGGTGAGTCTCTACGGACTGCGTGGTAACAACCGACTTCACTCTAGTGTCCAGGTCTTGTTCTTGCTCCAGCTTTGACTTCCTGCCGGTATCTTCTGAGCCCCTGCAAGAAGTGCCTTTTTATGCTCTTCAGATAATGGTCCTCACTGTCTTTCGGATGTTGATGCCATGTTAAAACCTTGGTAGTTGGTCACCAATCTTCTAAATTTGTTCCTTTCAGGAATTTCTCTCTGAGATACCAATCTGCTTAAGATCTTTTTCACATTCTTTGAACCATCTCGGCCTCGTTTTCTTAGATAGGATGAAACTCCGTATTCTTTTTGTTAGTCAATCACCGTCCATTTTCATGAGATGACCATAAAATAACAATCATTTCTTTGTAATGGATGCTGTGATAGGTTCTGTCTCACTGCACGTGTCCTCATTTGCTCTCATTCGTCATTGTCCATCGACCCATCTATTACCTTAGGATTTTCCTTAATATCCTACACTCACGCTTTTCCAGCCACTCAGCTTGACCTTGTCTATTCGTGGTCAAAGTTTTGGATGCTTATAAGCCCTCAGGTTGTACAACTGTATTATAATGTTGGAACTTGGCCCATATACTCATAGACTTTTTGTTATAAGTATTCTTTGTCAGTTGGTATGCTTGGTCTAACTTCCTCATCCCGACAATTGCTTCTTCTTTTAATCCATTCTCCTGGTGGATGACTTCACCGAGATACCTGAAATTCTTAACTCATCCGATTTTTTCCCAGGTTGGTTATCTTCCATTCAGGTCCGTCACAGATGTTCGTCATATATTTTGTCTTTTGAATAGAGATCTGGAGTCTAACTTTTTTCATCAATTTCTGACAGCCTATTTATCTTGTTGATTGCTGACTCTATGTTGTTAGCAAAAATGGCCAGGTCAGCCGCAAAATCTAAGCAGTCAATGCACACCCCTTTGTTCTTAGGACCAAGTCTGAACCACTCTTCATTTGTTTCTTCTTGGGCTAATAACTTTCTCCACTCTCGAATGACATTTTCCAAGACACAATTGAAAAGGAGAGGGATAGTCCATCTCCTCGTCTTATGTCCGTTCTGATTGTAAAGGGTTCAGATACCTCACCCATAAGTTTAATTTTCGACACTGTGTTAGCAAGAGTTTGTTTGATCAGCTTTCTTGATGTATTATCCACCCCAAACTTTTCCAAAATATTCATTAATGCATGTCAGTCGATGGAGTCATATACTTTCTGAAAATCAACAAACATGACCACATAGTTATTTCTTCCAATTCTTTTTTGTACCTCATGATGTTCTTCAGGTTAAAGATCTGTTCTGCGCAAGAATCACCCTTTTGGAAACCAGCTTGATAGTCCCCAATCAGTTGGTTACAATGATCTTCTATTCTATTCTGTATCACTTTCGAGAGAATCTTATATGGAACAGATACTAAAGAGGTACCCCTATAGTTATTGACATTCTATTTATCACCTTTTTTGTGTAGACGATGGATTAAAGCTGACTGCCATTCAGTTGGTATCATCCTAGCTCTCCAGATCTCCTCAAAAAGTTGGACTAGTATATCTAGAGTTTCATTATTTGGCAGCTTCAGTAGTTCCACCACTATTGAATCCTCTCCAGCTGCCTTATTATTCTTAAAGTTGTTGATGATCTCTTTGGTCTCCTCTTTACTAGATGGAGATGAGGGGTAGTTTGTGGATTGGGGCACATACAGGGAATCTTTCTTTCGGTTCATCACAATTAAGTAGGTTTTCAAAGTAACGAGACATTATCTTGCAGTTTTTTTGTTGGTCAGGCCGAGTGTGGTGTGTGTACTGTAAGACCTTCAGTGCACACACCATCAGATTATTTGACTTGTTGCTCTAACAAAGTAAGCGAGTGTCAGCAATATGTCTCGTGGTCTTATCATGGCGTATTTATCTTCTGCCATTAGGTCAGACGATAGAAATGCCACTTGCACGCTGAGAGTAGCAGATTGACGGTGACCAACTTTAAACAGAACTTGATTAATTTTCACATACATTTATTAAAATAATAACAAATAGAAAAATTACTTAACTTGGTTCTGGATGCTATTTACAATTGACAATCTGATGTTCCTTTGGTATTGATACATTAATCTTATTCTCACATATATCTCGGGTACTTGACGAAAGTGTCTATACATTTATCTTCATGGCAATGTACAGGAATATGGTAATCTTATTAGGCGCAGACTGAATCTTGACTATGGACTGGTACAGACAATTGTAGAACTCGTACAGACTGGTACAGACTATGCAGACTGGTACAGACTAATGCAGACTGGTGCAGACAAATGCAGACTGACTGGTTGAAGGTCTTTACACTCGCTATAATACCTCGCACGTTCATGTATCACTGCGCGAGTGTGATGCGCGAGGAGAAAGTGTTCTATCTTAGCAGCAATCTCATTGGCTGTGTTACATATTAATACGCGGATCGGCGGAAGCAGAATTTGGTCCGTCTCTGTGGCAGCGCCATCTCGTAGTGCAGAGATGGACGAGTGCTGCGCCTGCGCTGTTGTGCTTAGCGGGGCTCACTCTAGTGGGAAATTTGTGTATGCGCTGAATATGCGGAACTATGTACACAACACTGAGCTTTCCATTTTCGTCTCTAAAACAAAAACTAGGGGCTTGGTATCCTTTCAAATTCGATTTGAACGTCTGATAGAAGTCTCTGACATTGTTTATCTGGAAACGCTGATCGATCTGTTATAACTGCTGTTTCTCATGCAACTGCTTAGCCCTTCGTAGAGTTCTGGCTGCATATTTTCGAACTTCATGGAATACATCAAAATCATCAGGTCTCCTGGTAGAGTTCCACTTTTTCCATGCACTTGCTGTTTGGCCCACCACCTCACCACAAACCTCATTCCACCATGTATGATTCCTCTTTTTAGCTGTCAGGATTTTAGTATTAGCTGCTTGTTGGATCATGGAGTCAATGTCTGCCCATTTATGGGATTCAACTGTCAGTTACTGGTGGCATTGTTCCAATATGTTTTGATTGATTTTGAGCTTCGCAATATCATATTTATGAATTTTATTTCCGGTTTTCACGGTCTTATTGAGAGGGATGAAATTAATTTTGATCTTGGAGAGGTGATGATCCTTTTAAATTCAGTATTTTATCTGTAAAAAGGTTTCTTTCTATTATTTCTGATTGTTTGATGTTGTTTCTTTCTTATTTCTGTAATCCATGCTATCATTGATTCCTTCTTCCAGAACTACTCATTCAGTAGAGGTCTCTAAAAAAGATTAATCTTCTTTTAGCCATTACTTCTGATATTTTCTCAAAATTTTTGTAGATCTCCTCATTACTTCTCATTTTCCAGCCATCTGTAGCTTGTATTGCAACCATTATTTTCTAATAATGCTCCTTTGAGGAACCTCTGTTCTGTCCAGCTTATAGTTCATCATTAGGCATCCTCAACCATATAAACATCCTGGTCATACCACTGTGGGATAGTGTCTTAGTTTTGTTTTTTTAGTTGTACATTTCTTGTTGTAAATATCCTTTGTCAAACGATTTGCTCTCTCCAGTTTTCTGACTCTTGCATCTACTGTTAATTCTTCTAGTCCATTTTGTTGTACAGTTTGTCCAATATATTTAAATTTACTTCCTAATGCTATTTTACATTTTTGTTTTTCTAAGAGTGTTGATGCATTGTTTGAAATTGTCATCAATGTTGTTTTTTCAGCTGAAATTTTGGGACCAGCTCCCTTTGCTATTTCTTCCAAAAGATTTCTTTCAATAACTTTCTGCCAGATTTTTTGAAAGTATATCAGAATCATCTGCAGAAGCCAGGCAGTTTACCTTAATTCCATTTGTTTTTCATCCTAAAATTATTGGTTGAATTTTGTGATTTTTTTTTCTCCAAATTCCAGATACTTTCTATTTTTTCTAGAATGCAGTGTACAGTAAAGGTGATAAACTGTCCCTTTGTCTAACATCAGTTTTTATTTCAAATGGTTGAGATACTTCTCCCATAAATTTAGCTTCTGCCATCCTATTTGCTAGTGTTTTGAGGATTATGTTTGCTTTAACACAAAATTCTTTGATGATTTTACCTATAATTTCTCTGCCTACCAAATCAAATGTTTTCTTGAAACCAATACATGATACTATTATAGGTTTGGTGATTAACAGTATGTGGAGAATTATCGA
This sequence comes from Schistocerca americana, assembly GCF_021461395.2. NCBI lineage: Eukaryota > Metazoa > Arthropoda > Insecta > Orthoptera > Acrididae > Schistocerca > Schistocerca americana. The sequence continues at coordinate 767,559,346 of NC_060123.1, forward strand.
TTTTCTAATAAACATCTGTTCTGTGCAGGGTATTCCCTTTCTAGAGCTCCTTGAGATTCTCCCAGTTATTTGTCTAAAGTTTCTACAACTCTGTCCAGAGAATTTTTGATAATATTTTGTATACCACTGGCAGAAGTGAGGCATCTCTGCAATTGTTGACATTTTGTGTGTCCCCTTTTTTTCATAGCTGTGAATTAATGCTTTCCATAATCTCTTCAGCTTTCCAAATGTTCTCAAACAGCAGTCGTAGATCAGTTGTGTCTTCTGACTATTTCAATAATTTTTCTGTAGTGGAGTCTTCATTTGTTGCTTTGAAGTGTTGGAATGATTTGATGGCTTCATGAATTTATTGTTCTGTTAGTGGAAAATCTTCCTCCAGATGTTGTGGGACTGCTATTATATATTGCTACAATGTGCTGTTATTATTATTGTTGTTGTTGTTGTGGTTGTTTGGTTGCCTGTTCTTCAGCACTATCTTTCTGTTTCGTTTATCTATTTGCCGCCATTTTAGCCCATTTACCGGTATTTTCAGCTAGTTTTTCACTTATTTGACCTTTTGGTGGCTCCTCTTGAAGAGATCTTATTTCTCAGCATTTAAAATTACATCATCTGCTGCTCTTTCGCAACTCAATTTCATCATGTCCAGTCTAGTTTTTTCATTCATTTAACCATCCATCTTCCTTGACTCAAGATCCTGAATTTTCATCCGTAATTCTTGAACAGTCTCATTTCTCTTTTTACATTTTCCAGATGAAGAAACTTTTGGTCCTCAAAGCTAAGATTAGTATCAGTTTTTTTATTTGTTTCTGCCTATGGCTGCTATATCTCTTTAGTTAGAATATTTTCTCTCTCTGTATTTGATTATAGTCTAAGTCTGAATATTTTTATAAGTACATTTATTGCTGTAGCAATGAGTAAAATAAATTGTATTGCACTGCCTGTAGCATGTAGCACCATTTTGACTGTTAGTCCTCTTGCTGTACAAAAAGTAGCTTTGATGATTACTTAATGCAAGTATTTTGTAAGAGCTGTGGAATGGTTAGTATCTGTTTATATTTTTCTGATTAATTCAAGCTCGTCAATGCACATCCTGTGTTAAGGAAATATTTGAACTGAATTTACTGTGTGTTAAATATAAGCAGTGGATCCATTGGGGTAGTCTTTTTGGTAGAAATATGTCAAGGTGAACAAAACAGGAGATGAAACTTCCTGGCAGATTAAAACTGTTTGCCCGACCGAGACTCGAACTCGGGACCTTTGCCTTTCGCAGGCAAGTGCTCTACCAAAGCACGACTCACGTCCGGTACTCACAGCTTTACTTCTGCCAGTACCTCGTTTCCGCTGCAGAGTGAAAATCTCATTCTGAAAACAGGAGATGGTGAAGGAAGAGAGGGAAAAGATCAACATTTGCTTCTCATCAGCAATATAACTGGGTTGCAACATTCAGTGAAAATTATCTGTGACAGGAAGTTGTCAGAAATACATTTTTTGAAGAAACTTTATGTTTGTATAAGCATTTATTAAATTTAAAAAGTTGGATTTCATCTGTTAATACAAAAGATAATGTTTTGCATTGCAGGCATGCTAAACCTGTCAAAGATGAAGAATCGGCCAATGATTCTTATTGGAGGATAACTGTATGTATAACTTAAACTTGAGATTCTTGAAAATAAAGCTAGTCAGTATTTCTTAACAGTACTGATTTAAATACATCTAAAGATCGCTGTTACCTAAATGAAAGTTGACGAGCAAAGTCTTAGTGGTCATTTGTATAAAATTGTCATAGGTGTTATTTACAAGAAGAGTAAATAGTTTCAATAGGAATGTGGTGAGACATTTAACAAATGTCATGACCACACATTAATAGGACCTTATAACGCTACCATTATGATATTAGCATGCTTTTACATAAATAACAGAAACCCTGTCTCTATGTTGCCACGTATAACCCTCTTACTAAAATTTAATTTAGTTTCCAAATAAAATACACTATGGAAGGATAGTCCTGTTTATAGGAAAAGATAATCAATAGAGTTATCCTTCTTACAGGATTTACCGTGTGTTGCATCTAATGGATAAGTAAATTGGACTATTCACTTCTTTTCCTAAGATCTTACCCAGTGGCTAGATAGAAACACAGTATGAATAATAATATACTGAAGCTAGGACAACTCATTTCCAAGTTCATTTAGTGGTATGAAACATGTACTTAATGGTCACCAACCTATCCTGGCAATGGAATAGTGAAGTATTGGAGAAGCAGAAATGTGAATTTTGCCTACTTTCTTGCTACTGTTTAGTTTGGCTCTTCAAATAAATTACCCCACTTAAACAATTTTGGGCTACATCTTTATGCATTATGTTTTTAAAAAAGAAAAGGCCCAGTAGATAACTTCGAGGAAGGTAAAAAAAATTAGCCGGGGTGGGGGGGACAACCTTTAGAAAAGCACTTTCCATAATCAAGAAACTTAAATACTTAGACACTAAAGCACACACTTTTTAACTGAACATTTCACTTAAAGAAAACCTCTTTCTTGGTGGAATTAACTTTCAAAAGCTATTATTCTTTGAACTAATTCTGTATAGCCATCTAACAGGTTTTAGTAACTTGGCTTCACTCTGATTGAATTTTATGTAACCAAACTACAACACTTTGCAATAGTTAAGAAAACATTTTTATTATTTACACTAAAGCTATTTAAATGGTGCCTCTTTATATTAACTTGGAACTTCATAAGTCTGTAAAACAGGACACTCGGATTAATCAAACACCAGGAAGGAACCCTATACAGATGTATGATTAAGATGAAATAACAGGGTGAACCAGTTTCCGTAAAGTTCAAGAATGATTATTAAAACACAGTTTAAATTAATGGTTCATGCCCTACAAAGGTAAAAATAGAAAAAAATCTTATCTGTGGGCTGTAGGCTTGGGTGTGGCGAACAGTTATGACGGCTAAACTACACACACTACAGCCTGCAAGTTTCTTGCTGTATGGGCTCAATTTCTCTACTTGGCTTCATTCAGTTCTACATACAGTAGCTCAACAACTCGCAGCTATGCTGCAAGCTGTTTGCAGTCTTCAACCGAGGGATTTTTATGAAAATTTGCAGGCAAAGCTTCTGCTCCACAAAGGAGTTACTTCAATCACTACTGCCTACAGACTGTGTGACTTACTTCCCGCACTTGCTCAAGGTATCACGCCAATTCGCCTTTCGAACCTTTTCCACTCTCCATAGCCATTTTCGTTTCAAACAAAAGCACACTGGCTTTTACATAACGCCTATTTCTTATATTGTTCCTAAGCATGACCATTTCTTAAAATGTCAAATTTACATCAACATGAACAATTTATACACACAAATATTTTTAAATACAAAATGTTATCAAAAAATTATTTAGACCCTTGGTATCCTTTGTAGAGGACTTGGGCAGGTTTGACATATCCTAGTACACATTATTCTGTTACTTCCCTTCAGATATTCCATTTAGCTACATCTACAATTATTCCCAATGTTCAGCCTTTTGAGGTGTCCAGTGCAGGTTCCTCTCCACTTCCTGGGTGTATTGTAACGAGTTAGCTCCCAGGAGCCTCTCAAACCACAAACTCTTAGAAGATTCACTCTTCTTGTACTTAAGTCAGCATTGTCACTTTTGTATTCAATCCCAATGCAATTTCTGTGTTTCATAGTCAATGTGAAGGTCCAAGGGATACAGAAAACCTGCACTGGTGCATCAGAATCCAATACTGGTCTCCCAGGAGCCACTGAAAGCACAAACTGTAAGAAGATTCACTCTTCTTGTACTTAAGGCTACATTGTCTCATTTGTATTCAATCCCGATGCAATTACTGTGTTTCATGGTCAATGTGAAGGTCCAAGTAATACAGTAAACCAGCACTGGTGCATCGGAATCTAATACTGGTCTCATAGGAGCCGCTGAAAGCACAAACTCTTAGAAGATTCAATCTTCTTGTATGTAAGTCAGCATTGTGCATTAAGTATTCAATCCCGATGCGATTTCTATGTTTCATGGTCAATGTGAAGGTCAAAGGGATACATTTAACGTTCACTGGTGCATCGGAATCTAATACAGGTCTCCCAGGAGCCGCTCAAACCACAAACGCTTAGAAGATTCACTCTTCTTTTACTTAATTGGCATTGTGCCTTTTGTATTCAATCCCGATGCAATTTCTATGTTTCATGGTCAATGTGATGGACCAAGGGATACAGTAAACCTGCACTGGTGCATCGGAAACTAATACTGGTCTCCCAGGAGCCGCTCAAACCACAAACTCTTAGAAAATTCACTCTTCTTGTACTTAAGTCGGCATTGTTCCTTTTGTATTCAATCCCGATGCAATTTCTGCGTTTCATGGTCAATGTGAAGGTCAAAGGGATACATTTAACGTGCACTGGTGCATCAGAATCTAATACTGGTCTCCCAGGAGCCGCTCAAACCACAAACTCTTAGAAGATTCACTCTCCTTGCACTTAAGTTGGCATTGTGCCTTTTGTACACAATCCCGATGCAATATCTGTGTTTCATGGTCAATGTGAAGATCCAAGGGATACAGTAAACTTGCACTGGTGCATCGGAATGTAGTACCGGCCTCCCAGGAGCCGCTCAAAGCACAAACTCTTAGACGATCACTCTTCTTGTACTTAAGTCGTCATTGTGCCTTTTGTATTCAATCCCGTTGCGATTTCTGTGATTCATGGTCAATGAGAAGGTCCAAGGGATACAGTAAACCTGCGCTGGTGCATCCGAATCCAATACTGGTCTCCCAGGAGCCGCTGAAAGCACAAACTCCTAGAGGATTCACTCTTCTTGTACTTAAGTCATCATTGTCCTATTTGCATTCAATCCCGATGCAATATCTGTATTTCATGGTCAATGTGAAGGTCCAAATGATAGAGTCAACCTGCACTGGTGAATGGGAATGTAATACTGGTTTCCCAGGAGCCGCTCAAAGCACAAACTCTTAGAAGATTAACTCTTCTTGTACTTAAGTTGGCATTGTGCATTTGATTTCAATCGCGATGCAATTTCTGTGTTTCATGATCATTGAGAAGTTCCAAGGGATACAGTAAACCTGCACTGGTTCATCAGAATCCAATACTGGTCTCCCATGAGCCGCTCAAACCACAAACTCTTAGAAGATTCACTCTTCTTGTACTTAAGTCGGCACTGTGCATTTAGTATTCAATCCCGATGCGATTTCTGTGTTTCATGGTCAATGTGAAGGTCCAAAGGATACAGTAAACCTGCACTGGTGCATTGGAATATATTACTCGTCTCCCAGGAGCCTCTCAAACCAGAAACTCTTAGAAGATTCACTCTTCTTGTACTTAAGTCGGCATTGTTCATTTTGTATTCAATCCCGATGCAATTTCGGCGTTTCATGGTCAATGTGAAGGTCCAAGGGATGCAGTAAACCTGCACTGGTGCATCGGAAACTAATACTGGTCTCCCAGGGGCCACCCAGAACACAAACTCTTAGATGATTAACTCTTCTTGTACTTAAGTCGGCAGTCCCTTTTGTATTCAATCCCGGTGCAATTTTTGTGTTTCATGGTAATGTGGAGATCCAAGGGATACAGTAAACCCGCACTGCTGCATTGGAATTTGATACTGGTCTCCCAAGCGCGGCTCAAAGCACTAACTCTTAGAAGATTCACTCTTCTTGTACTTAAGTCGGCATTGTCCCTCTTGTATTCGATCCCGATGCAATTTCTGTGTTTCATGGTCAATGTGAAGGTCCAGGGGATACAGTAAACCTGCACTGGTGAATCGGAATCTAATACTGGTCTCCCAGGAGCCGCTCAAAACACAAACAGTTAGAAGATTCACTCTTCTTGTACTTAAGTCGGCATTGTCCCTTTTGTATTCAATCCCGATGAAATTTCTGTGTTTCATGGGCAATGTAAAGGTCCAAGAGATACAGTAAACCAGTACTGGTGCATCTGAATACAAAACTGGTCTCCATGGAGCTGCTCAACCCACAACCGCTTAGAAAATTCACTCTTCTTGTACTTAAGTCGGCTTTGTCCCGTTTCTATTCAATCTCGATGCAATTTCTGTGTTTCATCTTCAATGTGAAGGTCGAAGGGATACAGTGAACCTGCGCTGGTACATCGGAATCTAATACTGGTCTCCCAGGAGCCGCTCAAAGCACAAACTCTTAGAAGATTCAATCTTCTTGTACGTAAGTCAGCATTGTGCATTAAGTATTCAATCCCGATGCGATTTCTGTGTTTCATGGTCAATGTGAAGGTCAAAGGGATACATTTAACGTTCACTGGTGCATCAGAATCTAATACTGGTCTCCCAGGAGCCGCTCAAACCACAAACGCTTAGAAGATTCACTCTTCTTTTACTTAATTGGCATTGTGCCTTTTGTATTCAATCCCGATGCAATTTCTATGTTTCATGGTCAATGTGAAGGACCAAGGGATACAGTAAACCTGCACTGGTGCATCGGAAACTAATACTGGTCTCCCAGGAGCCGCACAAACCACAAACTTTTAGAAAATTCACTCTTCTTGTACTTAAGTCGGCATTGTTACTTTTGTATGCAATCCCGATGCAATTTCTGTGTTTCATGGTCAATGTGAAGATCCAAGGGATACAGTAAACTTGCACTGGTGCATCGGAATGTAGTACCGGCCTCCCAGGAGCCGCTCAAAGCACAAACTCTTAGACGATCACTCTTCTTGTACTTAAGTCGTCATTGTGCCTTTTGTATTCAATCCCGTTGCGATTTCTGTGATTCATGGTCAATGAGAAGGTCCAAGGGATACAGTAAACCTGCGCTGGTGCATCCGAATCCAATACTGGTCTCCCAGGAGCCGCTGAAAGCACAAACTCCTAGAGGATTCACTCTTCTTGTACTTAAGTCATCATTGTCCTATTTGCATTCAATCCCGATGCAATATCTGTATTTCATGGTCAATGTGAAGGTCCAAATGATAGAGTCAACCTGCACTGGTGAATGGGAATGTAATACTGGTTTCCCAGGAGCCGCTCAAAGCACAAACTCTTAGAAGATTAACTCTTCTTGTACTTAAGTTGGCATTGTGCATTTGATTTCAATCGCGATGCAATTTCTGTGTTTCATGATCATTGAGAAGTTCCAAGGGATACAGTAAACCTGCACTGGTTCATCAGAATCCAATACTGGTCTCCCATGAGCCGCTCAAACCACAAACTCTTAGAAGATTCACTCTTCTTGTACTTAAGTCGGCACTGTGCATTTAGTATTCAATCCCGATGCGATTTCTGTGTTTCATGGTCAATGTGAAGGTCCAAAGGATACAGTAAACCTGCACTGGTGCATTGGAATATATTACTCGTCTCCCAGGAGCCTCTCAAACCAGAAACTCTTAGAAGATTCACTCTTCTTGTACTTAAGTCGGCATTGTTCATTTTGTATTCAATCCCGATGCAATTTCGGCGTTTCATGGTCAATGTGAAGGTCCAAGGGATGCAGTAAACCTGCACTGGTGCATCGGAAACTAATACTGGTCTCCCAGGGGCCACCCAGAACACAAACTCTTAGATGATTAACTCTTCTTGTACTTAAGTCGGCAGTCCCTTTTGTATTCAATCCCGGTGCAATTTTTGTGTTTCATGGTAATGTGGAGATCCAAGGGATACAGTAAACCCGCACTGCTGCATTGGAATTTGATACTGGTCTCCCAAGCGCGGCTCAAAGCACTAACTCTTAGAAGATTCACTCTTCTTGTACTTAAGTCGGCATTGTCCCTCTTGTATTCGATCCCGATGCAATTTCTGTGTTTCATGGTCAATGTGAAGGTCCAGGGGATACAGTAAACCTGCACTGGGGAATCGGAATCTAATACTGGTCTCCCAGGAGCCGCTCAAAACACAAACAGTTAGAAGATTCACTCTTCTTGTACTTAAGTCGGCATTGTCCCTTTTGTATTCAATCCCGATGAAATTTCTGTGTTTCATGGGCAATGTAAAGGTCCAAGAGATACAGTAAACCAGTACTGGTGCATCTGAATACAAAACTGGTCTCCATGGAGCTGCTCAACCCACAACCGCTTAGAAAATTCACTCTTCTTGTACTTAAGTCGGCTTTGTCCCGTTTCTATTCAATCTCGATGCAATTTCTGTGTTTCATCTTCAATGTGAAGGTCGAAGGGATACAGTGAACCTGCGCTGGTACATCGGAATCTAATACTGGTCTCCCAGGAGCCGCTCAAAGCACAAACTCTTAGAAGATTCAATCTTCTTGTACGTAAGTCAGCATTGTGCATTAAGTATTCAATCCCGATGCGATTTCTGTGTTTCATGGTCAATGTGAAGGTCAAAGGGATACATTTAACGTTCACTGGTGCATCAGAATCTAATACTGGTCTCCCAGGAGCCGCTCAAACTACAAACGCTTAGAAGATTCACTCTTCTTTTACTTAATTGGCATTGTGCCTTTTGTATTCAATCCCGATGCAATTTCTATGTTTCATGGTCAATGTGAAGGACCAAGGGATACAGTAAACCTGCACTGGTGCATCGGAAACTAATACTGGTCTCCCAGGAGCCGCACAAACCACAAACTTTTAGAAAATTCACTCTTCTTGTACTTAAGTCGGCATTGTTACTTTTGTATGCAATCCCGATGCAATTTCTGTGTTTCATGGTCAATGTTACGGTCAAAGGGATACATTTAACGTGCACTGGTGCATCAGAATCTAATACTGGTCTACCAGGAGCCGCTCAAACCACAAACTCTTAGAAGATTCACTCTCCTTGTACTTAAGTTAGCATTGTGCCTTTTGTACACAATCCCGATGCAATTTCTGTGTTTCATGGTCAATGTGGAGATCCAAGGGATACAGTAAACTTGCACTGGTGCATCGGAATCTAAAACTATTCTCCCAGGAGCCGCTGAAAGCACAAATTCCTAGAAGATTCATTCTTCTTGTACTTAAATTGGCATTGTCCATTTTGTATTTAATCCCGATGCAATTACTGTGTTTCATGGTCAATGTGAAGGTCCAAATGATAGAGTCAACCTGCACTGGTGAATGGGAATGTAATACTGGTTTCCCAGGAGCCGCTCAAAGCACAAACTCTTAGAAGATTCACTCTTCTTGTACTTAAGTTGGCATTGTGCATTTGATTTCAATCGCGATGCAATTTCTGTGTTTCATGGTCATTGAGAAGTTCCAAGGGATACAGTAAACCTGCACTGGTTCATCGGAATCCAATACTGGTCTCCCATGAGCCGCTCAAACCACAAACTCTTAGAAGATTCACTCTTCTTGTACTTAAGTCGGCATTGTGCATTTAGTATTCAATCCCGATGCGATTTCTGTGTTTCATGGTCAATGTGAAGGTCCAAGGGATACAGTAAACCTGCACTGGTGCATTGGAATATATTACTCATCTCCCAGGAGCCTCTCAAACCAGAAACTCTTAGAAGATTCACTCTTCTTGTAATTAAGTCGGCATTGTGCATTTTGTATTCAATCCCGATGCAATTTCTGTGTTTCATGGTCAATGTGAAGGTCCAAGAGATACAGTAAACCTGCACTGGTGAATCGGAATCTAATACTGGTCTTCCAGGAGCCGCTCAAATAACAAACTCTTAGAAGATTTACTCTTCTTGTACGTAAGTCGGCATTGTGCATTTGGTATTCAATCCCGATCCAATTTCTGCCTTTCATGGTCAATGTGAAGGTCCAAGGGATACAGTACACCTGCACTGGAGCATCAGAATCCAATACTGGTCTCCAAGGAGCCGCTCAAAACAATTTCTTAGATGATTAACTCTTCTTGTACTTAAGTTGGTAGTCCCTTTTCTATTCAATCCCAATGCAATTTCTGTGTTTTATGGTCAATGTGAATGTCCAAGGGATACAGTAAACCTGCACTGGTGCATTGGAATCTAATACTGGTCTCCCAGGGGCCGCTCAAAGCACAAACTCTTTGAAGATTCACTTTTCTTGTACTTAAGTCGGCATTGTGGTTTTTGTTTTCAATCCCGATGCAATTTCTGTGTTTGATGGTCCATGTGAAGGTCCCATGGATACAGGTAACCCGCATTGGGTCATCGGGATCTAATACTGGTCTCCCAGGAGCCGCTCATACCACAAACTCTTTAAGATTCACTCTTCTTGTACTTAATTTGGCTTTGTGCCTTTTGTATTAAATCCCGATGAAATTTCTGTGTTTCATGGTCAATGTGAAGGTCCAAGGGATACAGTGTACCTGCACTGGTGCATCGGAATCGCATACTGGCCCCCAGGTGCCGTTCAAAACACAAACTCTTAGACGATCACTCTTCTTGTACTTAAGTCGTCATTGTGCCTTTTGAATTCAATCCCGATGCCAATTCTGTATTTCATGATCAATGTGAAGCTCCAAGGGATACAGTAAACCTGCACTGGTGAATTGGAATCTAATACTGGTCTCCCAGGAGCCGCTCAAAGCACATACTCTTAAAAGACTCACTCTTCTTGTACTTAAGTTGGCATTGTGCATTTGTATTCAATGCCGATGCAATTTCTGTGTATCATGGTCATTGAGAAGTTCCAAGGGATACAGTAAACCTGCACTGGTTCATCGGAATCTAATACTGGTCTCCCATGAGCCGCTCAAATCACAAACTCTTAGAAGATTCGCTCTTCTTGTACTTAAGTCGGCATTGTGCATTTAGTATTCAATCCCAATGCTATTTCTGTGTTTCATGGTCAATGTGAAGGTCCAAGGGATACAGTAAACCTTCACTGGTGCATCGGAATCTAATACTGGTCTCGCAGGAGCCGCTCAAACCACAATCTCTTAGAAAACTCACTCTTCTTATACTTAAGTCGGCATTGTCCCTTTTGTATTCAATCCCCATGCAATATCTGTGTTTCATGGTCAATGTGAAGGTCAAAAGGGATACAGTAAACGTGCACTGGTGCATCGGAATCTAATACTGGTCTCCCAGGAGGCGCTCAAATCACAAACTCTTCGAAGATCCACTCTTCTTGAACTAAAGATGGCATTGTGAGTTTTGTATTCACCCCGATGCAATTTCTGTGGTTCATGGTCAATGTGAAGGTTCAAGGAATACAGAAAACCTGCACCGGTGCATCGGAATCTAATACTGGTCTCCCAGGAGCAGCTCAAACCGCAAAATCTTAGGAAATTCTCTCATCTTGTACTTCAGTCGGCATTGTCCATTTTGTATTCAATCCCGATGAAATTTCTGTGTTTCATGGTCAATATGATCGTCCAAGGGATACAGTAAACCGGCACTGGTTCATCGGAATCTAATACTGGTCTCCCATGAGCCGCTCAAACCACAAACTCTTAGAAGATTCACTCTTCTTGTACTTAAGTCGGCATTGTTCATTTAGTATTCAATCCCGATGCGATTTCTGTGTTTCATGTTCAATGTGAAGGTCCAAGGGATACAGCAAACCTGCACTGGTGCATCGGACTCTAATACTGGTCTCGCAGGAGCCGCTCAAACCACAATATCTTAGAAAATTCACTCTTCTTATACTTAAGTCGGCATTGTCCCTTTTGTATTCAATCCCCATGCAATTTCTGTGTTTCATGGTCAATGTGAAGGTCAAAAGGGATACAGTAAACCTGCACAGGTGCATCGGAATCTAATACTGATCTCCCAGGAGCCGCTTAAATTCTTAGAAGATTCGCACTTCTGGTACTTAAGTCGGCATTGTACCGTTTGTATCCAATCCCGATGCGATTTCTGCGTTTCATGGTCAATGTGAATGTCCAAGGGATACAGTAAACCTGCACTGGTGCATCGGATTCTAATACTGGTCTCGCAGGTGCCGCTCAAACCACAATCTCTTAGAAAACTCACTGTTCTTGTACTTTAGTCGGAAATGTCCTTTTTGTATACAATGTCGATGCAATTTCTGTGTTTCCGGGTCAATGTGAAGGTCCAAGGAATACAGCAAACCTACACTGGGGCATCGGAATCTCACACTGGCCCCCAGGTGCCGTTCAAAGCACAAACTCTTAGATGAATCACTCTTCTTGTACTTAGGTCGACATTGTCCCTTTTGTATTCAATCCCGAAGCAATATCTCTGTTTCATGCTCAATGTGAAAGTCTAAGGGTTACAGTAAACCATCGCTGGTGAATCGGAAACTAATTCAGGACTTTCTGAAGCCGTTCAAAGTACAAACTCTTAGAAGATTCACTCCTCTTGTTCTTAAGTCGGCATTGTGCCTCTTGTATTCAATGCCGATGCGATTTCTGTGTTTCATGGTCAATGTGATGGTCCATGGGATACAGTAAACCTGCACTGGTGCATGGAATCTGATACTGGTCTCCCAGCAGCCGCCCAAACCACAAACTCTTAGAAAATTCACCTTCTTGTACTTAAGTCGGCATTGTCCCTTTTGTATTCAATCCCGATGCAATTTCTGTGTTTCATGGTCAATGTGAAGGTCAAAGGGATACAGTAAACGTGCACTGGTGCATCGGAATCTCATACAGGTCTCCCAGGAGACGCTCAAGGCACAAATTCTTAGAAGATTCACTCTTCTTGTACTTAAGTCAGCATTGTTCCCTTTGTATTCAATCCCGATTCGATTTCTGTGTTTCATGGTCAATGTGGATGTCCAAGGGATACAGTAAACCTGCACTGGTGCATCGGACTTCAATACTGGTCTCCCAGGAGCCACTCAATTCACAAATTACTAGAAGATTCACTCTTCTTGTACTTAAGTCGACATTGTATCTTTTGTATTCAATCCCGATGAAATTTCTGTGTTTCATGGGCAATGTAAAGGTCCAAGGGATACAGTAAACCTGTACTGGTGCATCCCAATCTAATACTGGTCTCCCATGAGCCGCTGAAAGCACAACTCTTAGAAGATTCACTCTTCTTGTACTCAAGTCGGCATTGTTCATTTTTTATTCAATCCCGATGTGATTTCTGTGTTTCATGGTCAATGTGAAGGTCAAGGGATACAATAAACCTGCACTGGTTCAACGGAATCTACTACTGGTCTCACAGGAGCAGCTCAAACCACAAACGCTTGGAAAATTCTCTCATCCTGTACTTATGTCGGCATTGTCCCATTTGAATTCAATCCCGATGCAATTTCTGTGTTTCATGGTCAATGTGAATGTCGAAGGGATACAGTAAACCTGCACTGGTGCATCGGAATCTAATACTGGTCTCCCATGAGCCGCTCAAAGCACTAACTCTTAGATGATTTACTCTTCTTGTACGTAAGTCGGCATTGTGCATTTTGTATTCAATCCCGATGCAATTTCTGCGTTTCATGGTCAATGTGAAGGTCCAAGGGATACGGTACACCTGCACTGGAGCATCGGAATCTAATACTGGTCTCCCAGGAGCCGCTCAAAGCACAAACTCTTAGATGATTAACTTTTCTTGTACTCAAGTCGGCATTGTCCCTTTTGTATTCAATCCCGATGCAATTTCTGTGTTTCATGGTCAATGTGAAGGTTCAAGGGATACAGTAGACCTTCACTGGTGTTTCGGAATCTAATACTGGTCTCCCAGGACCCGCTCAAAGCACAAACTCTTACAAGATTCACTCTTCTTATACTTAAGTGGGCATTGTGCATTTTGTTTTCAATCCCGATGCAATATCTGTGTTTGATGGTCCATGTGAGGGTCCAAGGGATACAACAAATCAGCACAGGTGCATCGGAATCTAATACAGGTCTCCTAGGAGCCGCTCAAAGCACAATATCTTAGAAGATTCACTCTTCTTGTACTAAAGACGGCATTGTGCCTATTGTATTTAATCCCGATGCAAATTCTGTGTTTCATGGTCTATGTGAAGGTCCAAGGGATACAGTAAACCTACACTGGAGCATCGGAATCTGATACTGGTCTCCCTGGCGCCGCTGAAAGCACAAACTGTTAGAAGATTAACTCCTCTTGTACTTAAGGCGGAATTGTGCCTTTTGTATTCTATCCCGATGCAATATCTGAGTTTGATGGTCATTGTGAAGGTCTGAGGGATACAGTAAACCTGCACTGGTGCATCGGAATCTAATACTGGTCTCCCAGGAGCCGCGGAAATCACAAACTCTTAGAGGATTCACTCTTCTAGTACTTAAGACGGCATTGTTCCCCTTGTATTCATTCCTGATTCGAATTCTGAATTTCATGGTGAATGTGGCGGTCCAAGGGATACAGTAAAAGTTCACTGGTGCATTGGAATTTAATACTAGTCTCCCAGGAGCCGCCCAAATCACAAACTATTACAAGATTCACTCTTCTTGAACTTATCGGCATTGTGCATTTTGTATTCAATCCCGATGCAATTTCTGTGTTACATGGTCAATGTTGAGGGCCAAGGGATGCAGTAAACCTGCACTGGTGCATCGGAATCTAATACTGGTCTCCCAAGAGCCGCTCAAAGTACAAACTCTTAGATGAATAACTCTTCTTGTACTTAAGTCGGCAGTCCCTTTTGTATTAAATCCCGATGCAATTTCTGTGTTTCATGGTCAATGTGAAGTTCCAAGGGATACAGTAAACCTGCACAGGTGCATCGGAATCTAATACTGATCTCCCAGGAGCCGCTTAAATTCTTAGAAGATTCGCACTTCTGGTACTTAAGTCGGCATTGTACCGTTTGTATCCAATCCCGATGCGATTTCTGCGTTTCATGGTCAATGTGAATGTCCAAGGGATACAGTAAACCTGCACTGGTGCATCGGATTCTAATACTGGTCTCGCAGGTGCCGCTCAAACCACAATCTCTTAGAAAACTCACTGTTCTTGTACTTTAGTCGGAAATGTCCTTTTTGTATACAATGTCGATGCAATTTCTGTGTTTCCGGGTCAATGTGAAGGTCCAAGGGATACAGTAAACCTGCACTGGTGCATTGGAATCTAGTACTGTTCCCCCAGGAGTTGCTCAAAGCACAAAATCTTAGAAGATTCGCTCTTCTGGTACTTAAGTCGGCATTGTGCCTTTTGTATTCAATCCCGATGCGATATCTGTCTTTCATGGTCAATGTGGAAGTCCAAGGGTATACAGTAATCCTGCACTAGTGCATCAGAATCTAACACTAGACTCCCAGGAGCCGCTCAAAGCACAAACTGTTAGAAGATTATCTCTTCTTGTACTTAAGTTCGGTTTGTCCCTTTGTATTCAATCCCGATGTAATTTCTATGTTTCATGGTCAATGTGAAGGTCCAAGGGATACAGTAAACCCACACTGGTGCGTTGGAATCTCATACTTGTCTCCCAGGAGCCACTCAAAGCACTAACTCTTAGAAGATTCACTCTTCTTGTACTTAATTTGGCATTGTGCCGTATGTATTCAATCCCGATGCAATTTCTGTGTTTCATGGTCAATGTGAAGATCCAAGGAATACAGCAAACCTACACTGGGGCATCGGAATCTCACACTGGCCCCCAGGTGCCGTTCAAAGCACAAACTCTTAGATGAATCACTCTTCTTGTACTTAGGTCGACATTGTCCCTTTTGTATTCAATCCCGAAGCAATATCTCTGTTTCATGCTCAATGTGAAGGTCTAAGGGTTATTGTAAACCATCGCTGGTGAATCGGAAACTAATTCAGGACTTTCTGAAGCCGTTCAAAGTACAAACCCTTAGAAGATTCACTCCTCTTGTTCTTAAATCGGCATTGTGCCTCTTGTATTCAATGCCGATGCGATTTCTGTGTTTCATGGTCAATGTGATGGTCCATGCGATACAGTAAACCTGCACTGGTGCATGGAATCTGATACTGGTCTCCCAGCAGCCGCCCAAACCACAAACTCTTAGAAAATTCACCTTCTTGTACTTAAGTCGGCATTGTTCCTTTTGTATTCAATCCTGATGCAATTTCTGTGTTTCATGGTCAATGTGAAGGTCAAAGGGATACAGTAAACGTGCACTGGTGCATCGGAATCTCATACAGGTCTCCCAGGAGACGCTCAAGGCACAAATTCTTAGAAGATTCACTCTTCTTGTACTTAAGTCAGCATTGTTCCCTTTGTATTCAATCCCGATTCGATTTCTGTGTTTCATGGTCAATGTGGATGTCCAAGGGATACAGTAAACCTGCACTGGTGCATCGGACTTCAATACTGGTCTCCCAGGAGCCACTCAATTCACAAATTACTAGAAGATTCACTCTTCTTGTACTTAAGTCGACATTGTCCCTTTTGTATTCAATCCCGATGAAATTCCTGTGTTTCATGGGCAATGTAAAGGTCCAAGGGATACAGTAAACCTGTACTGGTGCATCCCAATCTAATACTGGTCTCCCATGAGCCGCTGAAAGCACAACTCTTAGAAGATTCACTCTTCTTGTACTCAAGTCGGCATTGTTCATTTTTTATTCAATCCCGATGTGATTTCTGTGTTTCATGGTCAATGTGAAGGTCAAGGGATACAATAAACCTGCACTGGTTCAACGGAATCTACTACTGGTCACCCAGGAGCAGCTCAAACCACAAACGCTTGGAAAATTCTCTCATCCTGTACTTATGTCGGCATTGTCCCATTTGAATTCAATCCCGATGCAATTTCTGTGTTTCATGGTCAATGTGAATGTCGAAGGGATACAGTAAACCTGCACTGGTGCATCGGAATCTAATACTGGTCTCCCATGAGCCGCTCAAAGCACTAACTCTTAGATGATTTACTCTTCTTGTACGTAAGTCGGCATTGTGCATTTTGTATTCAATCCCGATGCAATTTCTGCGTTTCATGGTCAATGTGAAGGTCCAAGGGATACGGTACACCTGCACTGGAGCATCGGAATCTAATACTGGTCTCCCAGGAGCCGCTCAAAGCACAAACTCTTAGATGATTAACTTTTCTTGTACTCAAGTCGGCATTGTCCCTTTTGTATTCAATCCCGATGCAATTTCTGTGTTTCATGGTCAATGTGAAGGTTCAAGGGATACAGTAGACCTTCACTGGTGTTTCGGAATCTAATACTGGTCTCCCAGGACCCGCTCAAAGCACAAACTCTTACAAGATTCACTCTTCTTATACTTAAGTGGGCATTGTGCATTTTGTTTTCAATCCCGATGCAATATCTGTGTTTGATGGTCCATGTGAGGGTCCAAGGGATACAACAAATCAGCACAGGTGCATCGGAATCTAATACAGGTCTCCTAGGAGCCGCTCAAAGCACAATATCTTAGAAGATTCACTCTTCTTGTACTAAAGACGGCATTGTGCCTATTGTATTTAATCCCGATGCAAATTCTGTGTTTCATGGTCTATGTGAAGGTCCAAGGGATACAGTAAACCTACACTGGAGCATCGGAATCTGATACTGGTCTCCCAGGCGCCGCTGAAAGCACAAACTGTTAGAAGATTAACTCCTCTTGTACTTAAGGCGGAATTGTGCCTTTTGTATTCTATCCCGATGCAATATCTGAGTTTGATGGTCATTGTGAAGGTCTGAGGGATACAGTAAACCTGCACTGGTGCATCGGAATCTAATACTGGTCTCCCAGGAGCCGCGGAAATCACAAACTCTTAGAGGATTCACTCTTCTAGTACTTAAGACGGCATTGTTCCCCTTGTATTCATTCCTGATTCGAATTCTGAATTTCATGGTGAATGTGGCGGTCCAAGGGATACAGTAAAAGTTCACTGGTGCATTGGAATTTAATACTAGTCTCCCAGGAGCCGCCCAAATCACAAACTATTACAAGATTCACTCTTCTTGAACTTATCGGCATTGTGCATTTTGTATTCAATCCCGATGCAATTTCTGTGTTACATGGTCAATGTTGAGGGCCAAGGGATGCAGTAAACCTGCACTGGTGCATCGGAATCTAATACTGGTATCCCAGGGGCCGCTCAAAGCACAAACTCTGAAGTGATTCACTCTTCTTGAACTTACGTCGGCATTGTCCCTTTTGTATTCAATCCCGATGCAATATCTGTGTTTCATCGTCAATGTGAAGGACCAAGGGATACGGTAAAACCTCACCGGTGCTTCGGAACCTAATACTGGTCCCACAGGAGCCGCTCAAAGCACAAACTGTTAGAAGATTCAGGCTTCTTGTGCTTAAGTCGGCATTGTCTCTTTTGTATTCAATCCTGATGCAATTTCTGTGTTTCATGGTCAATGTGGAGGTCCAAGGACTACAGTTAACTAGTACTTGTGCATCGGAATTTTATACTCGTCTCCCAGGAGCCGCTCAAAGCACAATCTCTTATAAGAATCACCCATCTTGTACTTAAGTCGGCATTGTCCCTTTTGTATTCAATCCCGATGCAATTTCTGTGTTTCATGGTCAATGTGAAGGTCCAAGGGATACAGTAAACCTGCACTGGTGCTGTGGAATCTATCACTGGCCCAACACGAGCCGCTCAAACCACAAACTCTTAGAAAAAAACTCTTATTGTACTTAGGTCGGCATTGTCCCTTTTGTATTCATCCCCCAATGCAGTTTCTGTGTTTCATGGTCAATGTGAAGGTCCAAGGGATAGAGGAAACCTGCACTGGTGCAACGGAATCTAATACTGGTCTTCCAGGGGCCGCTCAGAGCAGAAACTCTTAGAAGATTCACTCTTCTTGTACTTAAAACGGCACTGTGCCTTATGTTCTAATCCTGATGCAATTTCTGTGTTTCATGGTCAATGTGAAGGGCCAAGGGATACAGTTTACCAGTACTGGTGCATCGGAATCTTATACTGGTCTCCCAGGAGCCACTCAAAGCACAAACTATTAGAAGATTCAGTCTTCTTGTACTTAAGTCGACATTGTATCTTTTGTATTGGTCCGAATGCAATTTGTGTGTTTCATGGTCAATGTGAATGTCCAAGGGATACAGTAAACCTGTACTGGTGCATCGGAATCTAAGACTGGTCTCCCAGGAGCCGCTGAAAGCACAAACTCCTAGAAGATTCACTCTTCTTGTACCCAAGTCGGCATTGTGCATTTTGTATTCAATCCCGATGCGATTTCCGTGTATTCTTGGTCAATGTGAAGGTCCAAGGGATACAATAAACCTACACTGGTTCATCGGAATCTAATACTGGTCTCCCAGGAGCAGCTCAAACCACAAACTCTTAGAAAACTCTCTCATCTTGTACTTATGTCGGCATTGTCCAATTTGTATGCAATCCCGACGAAGTTTCTGTGTTTCATGGTCAATGTGAAGGTCCAAGGGATAGAGTAAACCTGCACTGTTGCATCGGAATCAAGTACTGGTCTCTCAGGAGCCGCTCAGAGCACAAACTCTTAGATGATTAACTCTTCTTGTACTTAAGTCGGTAGTCCCTTTTGCATTTAATGCCGATACAATTCCTGTGTTTCATGGTCATTGTGAAGGTCCAAGGGATACAGTACACCTGCACTGGTGCTTCGGAATTTAATACTGGTCTCCCAGGAGCCGCCCAAAGCACAAACTCTTAAAAATTCACCCTTCTTCTACTTGAGTCGTCATTGTCCCTTATGTATTCCCTCCCGAAGCAATTTCGGTGTTTCATGGTCAATGTGAAGGTCCAAGGGATACGGTAAACCTGCACTGGAGCATCGGAATCTATTACTGGTCTCTGAGGAGCCTCGCAAATCACAAACTTTTAGAAAATTCACTCATTTTGCACTTAAGTTGGCATTGTGCATTTTGTATTCAATCCCGATGCAATTTCTGTGTTTCATGGTCAATGTGAAGGTCCAAGGGATACAGTACCGATACACTGGTACATCGGAATGTAATACTGGTCTCCCAGGAGCCGCTCAATGCACAAACCCTTAGAAGATTCACTCTTCTTGTACTTATGTAGCAATTGTCCCTTTTGTATTCAATCCCGATGCAATTTCTGTGTTTCATGGTCAATGTGAAGGTCCAAGGGATACAGTAAACCTGCACAGGTGCATCGAGATCTAATACTGGACACCCAGGAGCCGCTCAAAGCTTAAACTCTTGTAAGATTTACTCTTGTTGTACTTAAGTTGGCATTGTCCCTTTTGAATTCAATCCCGATGCAATTTCTGTGTTTTATGGTCAATGTGAAGGTTGAGGGGATGCAGTAAACCTGCTCTGGTGCATCGGAATCAAATACTGGTCTCCCATGAGCCGCTCAAAGCACAAACTCTTACAAGATTTACTCTTCTTGTACATAAGTCGGCATTGTGCATTTTGTATTCAATCCCGATGCAATTTCTGCGTTTCATGGTCAATGTGAAGGTCGAAAGGATACAGTACACCTGCACTGGAGCATCGGATTCAAATAGTGGCCTCCCAGGAGCCGCTCAAAGCACAAACTCTGAGAAGATTCATTTTTCTTGTACTTAAGTCGGCATTGTGCATTTTGTATTTAATGCCGATGCAATTTCTGCGATTCATGGTCAATGTGAAGGGCCAAGGTATGCAGTAAACCTGCACTGGTGCATCGGAATCCAATACTGGTCTCCCAGGGGCCACTCAAAATACAAACTCTTAGATGATTAACTGTTCTTGTACTTACGTCGGCAGTCCCTTTTGTATTCAATCCCGATGCAATATCTGTGTTTCATGGTCAATGTGAAGTTCCAAGGGATACAGTAAACGTGCGCTGGAGCATCGGAATCTAATACTGGTCTCCCAGGCGCCGCTCAAATCACAAACTGTTTGAAGATTAACTCTTCTTGTACTTATGACGGCATTGTGCCTTTTGTATTCAATCCCGATGCAATATCTGTGTTTCATGGTCAATGTGAAGGTCTGAGGGTTACAGTAAACCTGCACTGGTGCATCAGAATCTAATACTGGTCTTCCAGGAGCCGCTCAAAGCACAAAGTCTTAGAAGATTCACTATTCTTGTACTTCAGACGGCTTTGTTCCCTTTGTATTCAATCCCGATTCGATTTCTGAATTTCATGGTGAATGTGGCGGTCCGAGGGATACAGTAAACTTGCAATGGTGCTTTGGAATTCAATACTGGTCTCCCAGGAGCCGCTCAAATCACAAACTATTAGAAGATACACTCTTCTTGTACTTAAGTCGACATTGTATCTTTTGTATTGGTCCCAGTGCAATATCTGTGTTTCATGCTCAATGTTAAGGTCCAAGGTATACAGCAAACCTGCACTGGTGCATCGGAATCTAATACTGGTCTCCCAGGAGCCGCTGAAAGCACAAACTCCTAGAGGAATCATTCTTCTTGTACTTAAGTCAGCATTGTCCCTTTTGTATTCAATCCCAATGCAATTTCTGTGTTTCGTGGTCAATGTGAAGGTCCAAATCATACAGTCAACCAGCACTGGTGCATCGGAATCTAATACTGGTCTCCTAGGAGCCGCTCAAAGCACAAATTCTTAGAAGATTCACTCTTCTTGAACGTAAGTCGGTATTGTGCGTTTTGTAATCTATCCCGAAGCAAACTGTATTTTGCATGGTCAATGAGAAAGTCCAAGGGATACAGAAAACCTGCACTGGTTCATCGGAATCGAATACTGGCCTCCCTTGTCCAGCTCAAACCACAAACTCTTAGAAGATTCACTCTTCTTGTACTTAAGTCGGCATTGTGCCTCTTGTATTCAATCCCGATGCGATTTCTGTGTTTCATGGCCAATGTGATGGTCCAAGGGATACAGAAAACCTGCATTGGTGCAACGGAATCTAATACTGGTCTCCCAGCAGCCGCGCAAACCACAAACTCTTAGAAAATTCAACTACTTGTACGTAAGTCGGCATTGTCCCTTTTGTATTCAATCCTGTTGCAATTTCTGTGTTTCATTGTCAATGTGAAGGTCAAAGGGATACAGTAATCGTGCACTGGTGCTTCGGAATCTAATACAGGTCTCCCACGAGGCGTTCAATGCACAAACTCTTCGAAGATTCACTCATCTTGTATTTAAGTTGGCATTGTGTGTTTTGTATCAGATCCCGATGCAATTTCTGTTTATCATAGTCAAATTGAAGGTCCAAGGGATACAGTAAACCTGCACTGGTGCATCGGAATTTAATACTGGTCTCCAAGGAGCCACTCAAATCACAAACTATTGGAAGATTCACTCTTCTAGACTTAAGTCGACATTGTTTCTTTTGTATTGGTCCCCATGCAATATCTGTGTTTCATGGTCAATGTGAATGTCCAAGGGATACAGTAAACCTGTACTGGTGCATCGGAATCTAAAACTGGTCTCCCAGGAGCCGCTCAAAGCACAAACCCTTAGAAGATTCGGTATTCTTGTACTCAAGTCGGCATTGTGCCTTTTGTATTCAATCCCGATGCGATTTCTGTGTTTCATGGTCAATGTGAAGGTCCAAGGGATACAGTAGACATGCAGTGGTGCATCGGAATCTAATACTGGTCTCCCAGGAGACGCTCAAAGCACAAACTCTTAGAAGATTCACTCTTCTTGTACTTACGTCGGCATTGTGCCTTTTGTATTCAATCCCAATGCAATATCTGTGTTACATGGTCAATGTGAAGTTCCAAGGGATACAGTTAACCTGCACTGGTGCATCGGGATCTAATACTGGTCTCCCATGAGCCGCTCAAAGCACAAACTCTTAGAAGAATTACTCTACTTGTACGTAAGTCGGCATTGTGCGTTTTGTATTCAATCCCATTGCAATTTCTTCGTTTCATGGTCAATGGGAAGGTCCAAAGGATACAGTAAGCCTCCACTGGAGCATCGGAATGTAATACTGGTCTCTCAGGGGCCACTCAAAGCACAAACTCTTAGATTATTAACTCTTCTTGTACTTAAGTCAGCAGTCCCTTTTGTATTCAATCCCAATGCAATTTCTGTGATTCATTGTCAATGTGAAGGCCCGAGGGATACAGTAAATCTGCACTGGAGCATCGGAATCTAATACTGGTCTCCCAGGGGCCACTCAAAACACAACCTCTTAGATGATTAACTCTTCTTGTACTTAAGTCAGCAGTCCCTTTTGAATTCAATCCCGATGCAATTTCTGTGTTTCATTGTCAATGTGAAGGTCCAAGGGATACAGTAAACGTGCACTGGAGCATCGGAATCTAATACTGGTCTCCCAGGCGCCGCTCAAAGCACAAACTGTTAGAAGATAACTCTTCTTGTACTTATGACGGCATTGTGCCTTTTGTATTCAATCCCGATGCAATATCTGTGTTTCATGGTCAATGTGAAGGTCTGAGGGTTACAGTAAACCTGCACTGGTGCATCAGAATCTAATACTGGTCTCCCAGGAGCCGCTCAAAGCACAAAGTCTTAGAAGATTCACTATTCTTGTACTTAAGACGGCATTGTTCCCTTTGTATTCAATCCCAATTCTATTTCTGAATTTCATGGTGAATGTGGCGGTCCATGGGATACAGTAAACCTGCAATGGTGCATTGGAATTTAATAGTGGTCTCCCAGGTGCCGCTCAAATCACAAACTATTAGAATATTCACTCTTCTTGTACTTAAGTCGACATTGTATCTTTTGTATTGGTCCCCATGCAATATCTGTGTTTCATGGTCAATGTTAAGGTCCAAGGGATACAGTAAACCTGCCCTGGTGCATCGGAATCTAATACTGGTCTCCCAGGAGCCGCTCATAGCACAAATTCTTAGAAGATTCACTCTTCTTGAACTTAAGTCGGTATTGTGCGTTTTGTAATCAATACCGAAGCAAACTCTATGTTGCATGGTCAATGAGAATGTCCAAGGGATACAGAAAACCTGCTCTGGTTCATCGGAATCGAATACTGGCCTCCCTTGTCCCGCTCAAACCACAAACTCTTAGAAGATTCACTCTTCTTGTACTTAAGTCGGCATTGTGCCTCTTGTATTCAATCCCGATGCGATTTCTGTGTTTCATGGCCAATGTGATGGTCCAAGGGATACAGAAAACCTGCATTGGTGCATCGGAATCTAATACTGGTCTCCCAGCAGCCGCGCAAACCACAAACTCTTAGAAAAATCAACTTCTTGTACTTAAGTCGGCATTGTCCCTTTTGTATTCAATCCTGATGCAATTTCTGTGTTTCATTGTCAATGTGAAGGTCAAAGGGATACAGTATTCGTGCACTGGTGCTTCGGAATCTAATACAGGTCTCCCACGAGATGCTCAAAGCACAAACTCTTCGAAGATTCACTCATCTTGTACTGAAGTTGGCATTGTGTGTTTTGTATCCAATCCCGATGCAATTTCTGTTTGTCATAGTCAAATTGAAGATCCAAGGGATACAGTAAACCTGCACTGGTGCATCGGAATTTAATACTGGTCTCCCAGGAGCCTCTCAAATCACAAACTATTAGAAGATTCACTCTTCTAGACTTAAGTCGACATTGTTTCTTTTGTATTGGTCCCCATGCAATATCTGTGTTTCATGGTCAATGTGAATGTCCAAGGGTTTCAGTAAACCTGTACTGGTGCATCGGAATCTAATACTGGTCTCCCAGGAGCCGCTCAAAGCACAAACCCATAGAAGATTCGGTCTTCTTGTACTCAAGTCGGCATTGTGCCGTTTGTATTCAATCCCGATGCGATTTCTGTGTTTCATGGTCAATGCGAAGGTCCAAGGGATACAATAAACCTCCACTGGTTCATCGGAATCTAATACTGGTGTCCCAGGAGCAGCTCAAACCACAAACTCTTAGAAAACTCTCTCTACTTGTACTTATGTCGGCATTATCAATTTTGTATTCAATCCCGATGAAATTTCTGTGATTCAAGGTCAATGTGAAGGTCCAAGGGATACAGTAGACATGCAGTGGTGCATCGGGATCTAATACTGGTCTCCCAGGAGCCGCTCAAAGCACAAACTCTTAGAAGATTCACTCTTCTTGTACTTACGTCGGCATTGTGCCTTTTGTATTCAATCCCAATGCAATATCTGTGTTACATGGTCAATGTGAAGTTCCAAGGGATACAGTAAACATTCACTGGTGCGTCGGGATCTAATACTGGTCTCCCATGAGCCGCTCAAAGCACAAACTTTTAGAAGAATTACTTTACTTGTACGTAAGTCAGCAGTCCCTTTTGTATTCAATCCCAATGCAATTTCTGTGTTTCATTATCAATGTGAAGGCCCAAGGGATACAGTAAATCTGCACTGGAGCATCGTAATCTAATACTGGTCTCCCAGGGGCCACTCAAAGCACAACCTCTTAGATGATTAACTCTTCTTGTACTTAAGTTGGCAGTCCCTTTTGAATTCAATCCCGTTGCAATTTCTGTGTTTCATGGTCAATGTGAAGGTCCAAGAGATACAGTAAATCTGCACTGGAGCATCGTAATCTAATACTGGTCTCCCAGGGGCCACTCAAAGCACAACCTCTTAGATGATTAACTCTTCTTGTACTTAAGTCGGCAGTCCCTTTTGAATTCAATCCCGTTGCAATTTCTGTGTTTCATGGTCAATGTGAAGGTCCAAGGGATACAGTAAACCTGCACTGGAGCATCGGAATCTAATACTGGTCTCCCAGGAGCCGCTCAAAGCACAAACTCTTAGATGATTAACTCCTCTTACACTTAAGTCGGCAGTCCCTTTTGAATTCAATCCCGATGCAATTTCTGTGTTTCATGGGCAATGATAAAGTCCAAGGGATACAGTAAACCCACGCCGCTGCATTGGAATCTAATACTGGTCCCATAGGAGCCGCTCAAATCACAAACTCTTAGATGTTTAACTCTTCTTGTACTTAAATCGGAAGTCTCTTTTGCAATCAATCCCTGTGCAATTTCTGCGTTTCATGGTCAATGTGAAGGTCCAACGGATACAGTACACCTGCACTGGAGCATCGGAATCTAATACTGGTCTCTCAGGAGCCGCTCAAAGCACAAACTCTTAGATGATTAACTCTTCTACTACTTAAGTCGGTAGTCCCTGTAGTCAATCCCGATGTAATTTCTGTGTTTCATGGTCAATGAGAAGGGCCAAGGGATACAGTAAACTTGCACTGGTGCATCAGAATCTAATACTGGTCTCCCAGGAGACGCTTAAAGCACAAACTCTTAGAAGATTCACTCTTCTGTTACTTAAGTCGGCATTGTCCTTTTGTATTCAATCCCGATGCGGTTTCTGTGTTTAATGGTCAATTTGAGGGTCCAAGGTATAGAGTAAACCTGCACTGGTGCATCGGTATCTAATGCTGGTCTCCCAGGAACCGCTCAAAGCACAATCACGAAGAAGATTCACTCTTCTTGTACTTAAGATGGCATTGCGCCTTTTGTATTCAATCCCGATGCAATTTCTGTGATTCATGGTCATTGTGAAGGTCCAAGGGATACAGTAAACCTGCACAGGTGCATCGGAATCTAATACTGGTATCCCAGGAGCCGCTCACAGCACAAACTCTGAAGTGATTCACTATTCTTGTACTTTAGTCGGCATTGTTCTTTTTGAATTCAATCCCGATGCAATATCTGTGTTTCATGGTCAATGTGAAGGACCAAGGGATACAGTAAACCTGCACTGGTGCATCGGAATCTAATACTGGTCTCCCATGAGCCGCTCAAAGCTCAAACTCTTAGAAGTTTTACTCTTCTTGTACGTAAGTCGGCATTGTGCATTTTGTATTCAATCCCGTTGCAATTTCTGCGTTTCACGGTCAATGTGAAGGTGCAAGGGATACAGTAAACCTGCACTGGAGCATCGGAATGTAATACTGGTCTCTCAGGGGCCACTCAAAACACGAACTCTTAGATGATTAACTCTCCTTGTACTTAACTCGGCAGTCCCATTTGTATTCAATCCCGATGCAATTTCTGTAGTTTCATGGTGAATGTGAAGGGCTAAGGGATACAGTAAAATTGCACTGGAGCATCGGAATCTAATACCGGTCTCCCAGGAGCCGCTCAAAGCACAAACACTTAGATGATTAACTCTTCACTGTACTTAGGTCGGCATTGACCCTCTTGTATTCAATCCCGATGCAATTTCTGTATTTCATGGTCAATGTGAAAGTCCAAGGGATACAGTAAACCTGCACTGGTGTATCGGAATCTAATACTGGTCTCCCAGGAGCCGCTCAAAGCACAAACTGTTAGAAGATTCACCCTTCTTGTACTTAAGTCGGCATTGTCCCTTTTGTATTCAATCCCGATGACATTTCTGTGTTTCATGGTCAATGTGAAGGTCCAAGGGATACAGTAAATCTGCACAGGTGCATCGAAATTTAATGCTGGACACCCAGGAGCCACTTAAAGCTCAAACTCTTGTAAGATTACCCCTTCTTGTACTTAAGTCGGCTTTGTCCCATTTGTATTTAATCCCGATGCAATTTCTGTGTTTCATGATCAATGTGAAGGTCGAAGGGATACAGTAAACCATCACTGGTGCATTGGAATGTAATACTGGTCTCCCATGAGCCGCTCAAAGCACAAACTCTTAGCAGATTTACTCTTCTTGTACGTACGTCGGCATTGTGCATTTTGTATTCAATCCCGATGCAAATTCTGCGTTTCTTGGTCAATGGGAGGGTCCAAGGGATACGGTACACCTGCACTGGAGCATCGGAATCTAATACTGGTTTCCCAGGAGCCGCTCAAAGCACAAACACTTAGAAGATTAACTCTTCTTGTACTTAAGTCGGCACCCCCATTTGTATTCAACCCCGATGCAATTTCTGTGTTTCATGGTCAATGTGAAGGTCCAAGGGATACAGTAAACCTGCACTGGTGCATCGGAATCTAATAGAGGTCTCCCAGGAGCCGCTCAAAGCACAATATCTAAGAGGATTCATTCTTCTTGTACTAAAGACGGCATTGTGCATTTTGCATTTTATTCCGATGCAATTTATGTGTTTCAAGGTCATTGTGAAGGTCCAAGGGATACAGTAAACCTGCACAGGTGCATTGGAATCTGATACTGATATCCCAGGAGCCGCTCAAAACACAAACTCTGAAGAGATTCACTCTTCTTGTACTTAAGTTGGCATTGTCCCTTTTGTATTCAATCTCGACGCAATATCCGTGTTTCATGGCCAATGTGAAGGACCACGGGATACAGTTAACCTGTACTGGTGCATCAGAACCTAATACTGGTCTCCCAGGAGCAGTTCAAAGCACAAACTCTTAAAAGATTCACTCTTCTTGTACTTAAGTCGGCATTGTGCATGTTGTATTTAATCCCAATGCAATTTCTGCGTTTCATGGTCAATGTGAGGGGCCAAGGGATACAGTAAACCTGCACTGGTGCATCGGAATCTAATACTGGTCTCCCAGGGGCCACTCAAAAAACAAACTCTTAGATGATTAACTCTTCTTGTACTTAAGTCGGCAGTCCCTTTTGTATTCAATCCCGATGCAATTTCTGTGTTTCATGGTCAATGTGAATGTCCGAGGGGTACAGTAAACCTGCACTGGTGCATCGGAATGTAATACTGGTCTCCCAGGGGCCGCTCAAAGCACAACCTCTTAGAAGATTCACTATTCTTGTACTTAAGGCGGCATTGTTCCCTTTGTATTCTATCCCGATTCGATATCTGAATTTCATGGTGAATTTGGCGGTCCAAGGGATACAGCAAACCTGCACTGGTGCATTGGAATTTAATACAGGTCTCCCAGGAGCCGCTCAAATCACAAACTATTAGAAGATTCACTCTTCTTGTACTTAAGTCGACATTGTATATTTTGTATTGGTCCCCATGCAATATCTGCGTTTCATGGTCAATGTGAATGTCCAAGGGATACAGTAAACCTACACTGGTGCATCGGAATGTAATACTGGTCTCCCAGGAGCCGCTCAAACCAGAAACTCTATATGATTCACTCATCTTGTACTTAATTTGGTATTGTGCCTTTTGTATTCAATCCCGATGCAATTTCTGTGTTTCATGGTCAATGTGAAGGGCAAGGGATACAGTAAAAATGCACTGGTGCATCGGAATCGCACATTTGCCCCCAGGTGCCGTTCAAAGCACAAACTCTTAGATGAATCACTCTTCTTGTACTTAAGTCGGCATTGTGCATTTGGTATTCAATCCCGATGCAATTTCTGTGCTTCATGGACAATGTGAAGGTCAAGGGATACAGTAAACCTCCTTTGGTGCATCGGAATCTAATACTGGTCTCCAAGGATCCGCTGAAAGCACAAACTCCTAGAAGAATCATTCCTCTTGTACTTATGTCAGCATTGTCCATTTTGTATTCAATCCCGATGCAATTTCTATGTTTCATGGACAATGTGAACTTCCAAATGATACAGTCAACCAGCACTGGTGCATCGGAATCTAATACTGGTCTCCCAGGAGCCGCTCAAAGCACAAATTCTTAGAAGATTCACACTTCTTGTATTTAACTCGGTATTGTGCATTTTTAATCAACCCCGAAGCAAATTCTATGTTGCATGGTCAATGAGAATGTCCAAGGGATACAGAAAACCTGCACTGGTTCATCGGAATCGAATACTGGCCTCCCATGAGCCTCTCAAACCACAAACTCTTAGAAGATTCACTCTTCTTGTACTTAAGATGGTATTGTGCCTCTTGTATTCAATCCCGATGCGATATCTGTGTTTCAAGGTCAATGTGATGGTCCAAGGGATACAGTAAACCTGCACTGGTGTATCGGAATCTAATACTGGTCTCCCAGCAGCCGCCCACCACAAACTCTTAGAAAATTCAACTTCTTGTACTTAAGTCGGCATTGTCCCTTTTGTATTCAATCCTGATGCAATTTCTGTGTTTCATTGTCAATGTGAAGGTCAAAGAGATACAGTAAACGTGCACTGGTACATCGGAATCTAATACAGGTCTTCCACGAGACGCTCAAACCACAAACTCTTCGAAGATTCACTCACCTTGTACTTATGTTGGCATTGTGAGTTTAGTATCCAATCCCGATGCGATTTCTTTTTATCATGGACAAATTGAAGGGCCAAGGGATACAGTAAACCTGTAATGGTGCAGCGGAATCTAATACTGGTCTCCCAGGAGCCGCTCAAAGCACAAACCCTTAGAAGATTCGGTCTTCTTGTACTCAAGTCGGCATTGTGCCTTTTGTATTCAATCCCGATGCGATTTCTGTGTTTCATGGTCATTGTGAATGTCCAAGAGATACAATAAACCTGCACTGGTTCATCGGAATCTAACACTGGTCTCCCAGGAGCAGCTCAAGCCACAGACTCTTAGAAAATTCTCTCATCTTGTACTTATGTCGGCATTCTCCATTTTGTATTTAATCCCGATGAATTTTCTGTGTTTCATCGTCAATGTGATGGTCCAAGGGATACAGTAAACCTGCACTGGTGCATCAGAATCTAATACTGGTCTCCAAGGAGCCGCTCAAAGCACAAACCCTTAGAAGATTAACTCTTCTTGTACTTTAGTCGGCATTTTCCCTTTTGTATTCAATCCCGATGCAATATCTGTGTTTCATGGTCAATGTGAAGGTCGAAGGGATACATTAAACCTGTACTGGTTCATCGGAATCTAATACTAATCTCCCAGGAGCCGCTCAAAGCACAAACTCTTGAAAGATTAACTCTTCTTGTACTTTAGTCGGCAGTCCCATTTGTCTTCAATCCCAATGCAATTTCTGAGTTTCATGGTCAATGTGAAGATCCAAGGGATACGGTAAAACTGCACTGGTGCATCGAAATCTAATACTGGTCTCCCAGGAGCCACTCAAACACAAACCCGTCGAAGATTCACTCTTCTTCTACTTAAGTCGTCATTGTCCCTCTTGTATTCAATCCCGAGCTATTTCTGTGTTTCATGGTCAATGTTAAGGTCCAAGGGATACAGTAAACCTGCGCAGGTGCATCGGAATCTGTTACTGGACACCCAGGAGCCGCTCAAAGCTCAAACTCTTGAATGATACACTCTTCCTGTACTTCAGTCGGCATTGTCCCTTATGTATTCCATCCCGATGCAATTTCTGTGTTTCATGGTTAATGTGAAGGTCCAAGGGATACAGTAAACCTGCACTGGTGCATCGGGATCGAACACTGGCCTCTGAGGAGCCGCTCAAAGCACAAACACTTAGAAAATTCACTCTTCCTGTACTTAAGTTGGCATTGTATAATTTTTATTCAATCCCGATACAATTTCTGTGTTTCATGGTCAAATTGAAGGTCCAGGGGATACAGTAAACCTGCACTGGTACATCGGAATCTAATACTGGTCTTCCAGGAGCCGCTCAAAGCACAAACCCTTAGAAAATTCACTCTTCTTGTACGTATGTCGTTATTGACACTTTTGTATTCACTCCCGATGCAATTTCTGTGTTTCATGGTAAATGTGAAGGTCCAAGGGATACAGTAAACCAGCACAGGTGCATCGGAAGCTAATACTGGACACCCAGGAGCCGCTCAAAGCTTAAACTCTTAGAAGATTCACTCTTCTTGTACATAAGTCGGCATTATCCCTTTTGTATTTAATCCGGATGCAAATTATGTGTTTCATGGTCAATGTGAAGGTCGAAGGGATACAGTAAACCTGCACTGGTGCATCAGAATCTAATACTGGTCTGCGAGGAGGCGCTCAAAGCACAATCTCTTAGATGATTACCTCTTCTTGTACATAAGACGGCAGTCCCTTTTGTATTGAATACCGATGCAATTTCCGTGTTTCATGGTCAATTCGAAGGTCCAAGGGATACAGTAAACCTGCACTGGTGCATCGGAATCCAATACTGGTCTCCCAGGAGCCGCTGAAAGCACAAACCACTCGAAGATTCACTCTTCTTGTTCTTAAGTTGGCGTTGTCCCTCTTGTATTCAATCCCGAGCAATTTCTGTATTTCATGGTCAATGTGAAGGTCCAAGGGATACAGTAAACCCGCACTGGTGCATCGGAATCGAACACTGGTCTCCGAAGAGCCGCTCAAAGCACAAACTCTTAGAAGATTCGCTCTTCTGGTACTTAAGACGGCATTGTCCCTCTTGTATTCAATCCCGATGCAATTTCTGTGTTTCATGGGCAATGTGAAGCTCCAAGGGATATAGTAAACTAGCACTGGTGCATCGGAATCTAATACTGGTCTCCCAGGAGCCGCTCAAAGCACAAACTCTTTTAAGATTCACTCTTCTTGTACTTAAGTCGACATTGTATCTTTTGTATTGGTCCCCACGCAATTTCTGTGTTTCATGGTCAATAAGAAGATCTAAGGGGTACAGTGAACCTGTACTGGTGGATCGGAATCTAATACTGGTCTCCCAGGTGCCGCTCAAAGCACAAACTTTTAGAACATTCTCTCTTCTTGTACTCAAGCCGGCATTGTGCGTTTTTATTCAATCCCAATGCGATATCTGTGTTTCATGGTCAATGTGAAGGTCCAAGTGATACAATAAACCTGCACTGGTTCATCGGAATGTAATACTGGTCTCTTAGGAGCAGCTCAAACCACAAACCCTTCGAAAATTCCCTCAACTTGTACTAATGTCAGCATTCTCCATTTTGTATTCAATCCCGATGAAATTTCTGTGTTTCATGGTGAATGTGCAGGTCCATGGGATACAGCAAACCTGCACTGGTGCATCGGAATCTAATACTTGTCCCCCAGGAGCCGCTCAAAACACAATCCCTTAGAAGATTCACTACTCTTGTACTCAAGTCGGCGTTGTGCCTTTAGTATTCAATCACGATGCGATTTCTGTGTTTCATGGTCAATGGGAAAGTCCAAGGGATGCAATAAACCTGCACTGGTTCATCGGAATCTGATACTGGTCTCGAAGGAGCAGCTCAATATACAAACATAAAAAAATTCTCTCATCTTGTACTTATGTCGGCATTGTCCATTTTGTATTGAATCCCGATGCAATTTCTGTGTTTCATGGTCAATCTGAAGGTCCAAGGGATACTGTAAACCTGCACTGGTGCATCGGAGTCTATTACTGGTCTCCCAGGAGTCGCTAAAAGCACAAACTCTTAGAAGATTCACTTTTCTTGTACTTACATCGCCATTGTCCCTTTCGTATTCAATCCCAATGCAATTTCTGTGTTTCATGATCAATATGAAGACACAATGGCTACAGTAAACCTGCACTGGTGCATCAGAATTTAATACTGGTCTCCCAGGAGCCGCTCAAAACACTAACTCAGGGAAGATTCACTCTTCTTGTATTCAAGTGGACATTGTATCTTTCGTATTGGTCCCCAGGCAATTTCTGTGTTTCATTGTCAATGTGAAGGTCCAAGGGATACAGTAAACCTGTACTGGTGCATCGGAATCTAATACTGGTCTCCCAGGAGCCGCTCAAAGCACAAACTCTTAGAAAATTCACTCCACTTGTACTAAAGTCGGCAGACCCTCTTGTTATCAATCCCGATGCAAATTCTGATTTTCATGGTCAATGGGAAGGTCCAAGGGATACAGTAAACCTGCGCTGGTGCATCGGAATCGAACACAGGTCTCTGAGGAGCCGCTCAAAGCGTAAACTGTTAGAAAATTCACTCTTCTTGTACTTTAGTTGGCATAGTGTATTTTGTATTCAATTCCAATGCAATTTCTGTGTTTCATGGTCAAATTGAAGGTCCAAGGTATTCAGAAAACCTGCACTAGTGCATCGGAATCGAATACTGGTCTCCCAGGAGCTGCTCAACCCATAAACTCTTAGAAAATTCACTCGTCTTGTACTTAAGTCGGCATTGCCCGTTTGTATTCAATCTCGATGCAATATCTGTGATTCATTTTCAATGTGAAGGTCGAAGGGATACAGTAAACCTGCACTGCTGCATCGGAATCTGATACAGGTCTTCCTGGAGCCGCTCAAAGCACAAACTCTTAGAAGATTCGCTATTCTGGTACATAAATCGGCATTGTGCATTTTGTATTTAATCCCAATGCAATTTCTCCATTTCATGGTCAATGTGTTGGGCCAAGGAATGCAGTAAACCTGCACTGGTGTATCGGAATCTAATACTGGTCTCCCAGGGGCCACTCAAAACACAATCTCTTAGATGATTAACTCTTTTTGTACTTATGTCGGCAGTCCCTCTTGTATTCAATCCCGATGCAATTTCTGTGTTTCATGGTCAATGTGAAGGTCCGAGGGATACAGTAAACCTGCACTGGTGCATTGGAATCTAATACTGGTCTCCCAGGAGCCGCCCAAAGCACAAACTCTTAGAAGATTCACTATTCTTGTACTTAAGACGGCATTGTTCCCTTTGTGTTCTATCCCGATTCGATTTCTGAATTTCATGGCGAATGTGGCGGTCCAAGGGATACAGTAAACCTGCACTGGTGCATTGGAATTTAATACTGGTCTCCGAGGAGCCGCTCAAATCACAAACTATTAGAAGATTCACTCTTCTTGTACTTCGTTTGGCATTGTGCCTTTTATATACAATCCCGATACAATTTCTGTGTTTCTTGGTCAATGTGAAGGTCCAAGGGATACAGTAAACCTCCACTGGGGCATCGGAATCTAATACTGGTCTCCCAGGAGCCGCTCAAAGCACAACCCCGTCGAAGATTCACTCTTCTTGTACTTACGTCGGCATTGTCCCTCTTGAATTCAATCCCGAGCAATTACTGTGTTTCATGGTCAACGTGAAAGTCCAAGGGGTACAGTAAACCTGCACAGGTGCATCGGAAACTAATACTGGACACCCAGGAGCCGCTCAAGTCTCTAACATCCTGAAAGATTCACTCTTCTTGTACTTCAGACGGTATTGTCCCTTATGTATTATATCATGATGCAATTTCTGTGTTTCATGGTGAATGTGAAGGTCCAAGGGATACAGTAAACCTGCACTGGTGCATCGGAATCGAACACAGGTCTCTGAGGAGCCGCTCAAAGCACAAACTCTTAGAAAATTCACTCTTCTTGTACTTAAGTTGGCATAGTGTATTTTGTATTCAATTCCGATGCAATTTCTGTGTTTCATGGTCAAATTGAAGGTCCAAGGGATACTCTAAACTTGCACTGGTGCATCGGAATCTAATACTGGTCTTCCTGGAGCCGCTCAAAGCACAAACTCTTAGTAGATTCGCTCTTCTGGTACTTAAATCGGCATTGTCCCTCTTGTATTCTATCCCGAAGCAATTTCTGTGTTACATGGTCAATGTGAAGGTCCAAAAGATACAGTAAACCTGCACTAGTGCATCGGAATCTAATACCGGTTTCCCAGGAACCGGTCAAACACAAACTTGTAGATGATTCACTCTTCTTGTACTTAGGTAGGCATTGTATCTTTTGTATTGGTCCCCATGCAATTTCTGTGTTTCATGGTCAATGTGAAGGTCCAAGGGATACAGTAAACCTGCACTGGTGCATCGGAATCTTATACTGGTCTCCCATGTGCCGCTCAACGCACAAACTCTTAGGAGACTCACACTTCCTGTTAATAAGTCGGCATTTTCCGTTTTGTATTCAATCCTGATGCGATTTCTGTGTGTCTTGGTCGATGTGGAGGTCAAAGGGATACAGTTATCCTGCACTGGTGAATCGGAATTTAATACTGGTCTCCCTGGAGCCGCTCAAAGCACATACTCTTAGAAAATTCTCTCGTCTTGTACTTATGTCGGCATTCTCCATTTTGTATTTAATCCCGATGAATTTTCTGTGTTTCATCGTCAATGTGATGGTCCAAAGGATACAGTAAACCTGCACTGGTGCATCGAAAACTAATACTGGTCTCCCTGGAGCCGCTCAAAGCACAAAACCTTAGAAGATTCACTCTTCTTGCACTCAAGTCGGCATTGTGCCTTTAGTATTCAATCCCGATGCGATTTCTGTGTTTCATGGTCATTGTGAATGTCCAAGAGATACAATAAACCTGCACTGGTTCATCGGAATCTAATACTGGTCTCCCAGGAGCAGCTCAAACCACAGACTCTTAAAAAATTCTCTCATCTTGTACTTATGTCGGCATTCTCCATTTTGTATTCAATCCCGATGAAATTTCTGTGTTTCATGGTCAATGTGAAGATACAATGGCTACAGTAAACCTGCACTGGTGCATCAGAATTTAATACTGGTCTCCCAGGAGCCGCTCAAAACACTAACTCAGGGAAGATTCACTCTTCTTGTACTTAAGTCGACATTGTATCTTTCGTATTGGTCCCCATGAAATTTCTGTGTTTCATTGTCAATGAGAAGGTCCAAGGGATACAGTAAACCTGTACTGGTGCATCGGAATCTAATACTGGTCTCCCAGGAGCCGCTCAAAGCACAAACTCTTAGAAGATTCACTCCACTTGTACTAAAGTCGGCAGTCCCTCTTGTATTCAATCCCGATGCAATTTCTGATTTTCATGGTCAATGGGAAGGTCCAAGGGATACAGTAAACCTACACTGGTGCATCGGAATCTTAAAGTGGTCTACCAGGAACCGCTCAAAGCACAAACCCGTCGAAGATTTACTCTTCTTGTACTTAAGTCAGCATTGTCCGTCTTGTATTCAATCCCGAGCAATTTCTGTGTTTCATGGTCAATGTGAAGGTCCAAGGGATACAGTAAACCTGCACAGGTGCATCGGAATCTAATACTGGACTCCCAGGAGCCGCTCAATGCTCAAACTCTTGAAAGATTCATTCCTCTTGTACTTAAGTCAGCATTGTCCGTCTTGTATTCAATCCCGATGCAATTTCTGAGTTTCATGGTCAATGGGAAGGTCCAAGGGATACAGTAAACCTGCACTGGTGCATCGGAATGTAATACTGGTCTCCCAGGAGCCGCTCAAACCAGAAACTCTATAAGATTCACTCTTCTTGTACTTAGTTTGGCATTGTGCCTTTTATATTCAATCCCGATGCAATTTCAGTGTTTCATGGTCAATGGGAAGGTCCAAGGGATACAGTAAACCTGCACTGGTGCATCGGAATCGAACACAGGTCTCTGAGGAGCCGCTCAAAGCACAAACTCTTAGAAAATTCACTCTTCTTGTACTTAAGTTGGCATAGTGTATTTTGTATTCAATTCCGATGCAATTTCTGTGTTTCATGGTGAATGTGAAGGTCCAAGGGATACAGTAAACCTGCACTGGTGCATCGGAATCGAACACAGGTCTCTGAGGAGCCGCTCAAAGCACAAACTCTTAGAAAATTCACTCTTCTTGTACTTAAGTTGGCATAGTGTATTTTGTATTCAATTCCGATGCAATTTCTGTGTTTCATGGTCAAATTGAAGGTCCAAGGGATACTCTAAACTTGCACTGGTGCATCGGAATCTAATACTGGTCTTCCTGGAGCCGCTCAAAGCACAAACTCTTAGTAGATTCGCTCTTCTGGTACTTAAATCGGCATTGTCCCTCTTGTATTCTATCCCGAAGCAATTTCTGTGTTACATGGTCAATGTGAAGGTCCAAAAGATACAGTAAACCTGCACTAGTGCATCGGAATCTAATACCGGTTTCCCAGGAACCGGTCAAACACAAACTTGTAGATGATTCACTCTTCTTGAACTTAGGTAGGCATTGTATCTTTTGTATTGGTCCCCATGCAATTTCTGTGTTTCATGGTCAATGTGAAGGTCCAAGGGATACAGTAAACCTGCACTGGTGCATCGGAATCTTATACTGGTCTCCCATGTGCCGCTCAACGCACAAACTCTTAGGAGACTCACACTTCCTGTTAATAAGTCGGCATTTTCCGTTTTGTATTCAATCCTGATGCGATTTCTGTGTGTCTTGGTCGATGTGGAGGTCAAAGGGATACAGTTATCCTGCACTGGTGAATCGGAATTTAATACTGGTCTCCCTGGAGCCGCTCAAAGCACATACTCTTAGAAAATTCTCTCGTCTTGTACTTATGTCGGCATTCTCCATTTTGTATTTAATCCCGATGAAATTTCTGTGTTTCATCGTCAATGTGATGGTCCAAAGGATACAGTAAACCTGCACTGGTGCATCGAAAACTAATACTGGTCTCCCTGGAGCCGCTCAAAGCACACAACCTTAGAAGATTCACTCTTCTTGCACTCAAGTCGGCATTGTGCCTTTAGTATTCAATCCCGATGCGATTTCTGTGTTTCATGGTCATTGTGAATGTCCAAGAGATACAATAAACCTGCACTGGTTCATCGGAATCTAATACTGGTCTCCCAGGAGCAGCTCAAACCACAGACTCTTAAAAAATTCTCTCATCTTGTACTTATGTCGGCATTCTCCATTTTGTATTCAATCCCGATGAAATTTCTGTGTTTCATGGTCAATGTGAAGATACAATGGCTACAGTAAACCTGCACTGGTGCATCAGAATTTAATACTGGTCTCCCAGGAGCCGCTCAAAACACTAACTCAGGGAAGATTCACTCTTCTTGTACTTAAGTCGACATTGTATCTTTCGTATTGGTCCCCATGAAATTTCTGTGTTTCATTGTCAATGAGAAGGTCCAAGGGATACAGTAAACCTGTACTGGTGCATCGGAATCTAATACTGGTCTCCCAGGAGCCGCTCAAAGCACAAACTCTTAGAAGATTCACTCCACTTGTACTAAAGTCGGCAGTCCCTCTTGTATTCAATCCCGATGCAATTTCTGATTTTCATGGTCAATGGGAAGGTCCAAGGGATACAGTAAACCACCACTGGTGCATCGGAATCTTAAAGTGGTCTACCAGGAACCGCTCAAAGCACAAACCCGTCGAAGATTTACTCTTCTTGTACTTAAGTCAGCATTGTCCGTCTTGTATTCAATCCCGAGCAATTTCTGTGTTTCATGGTCAATGTGAAGGTCCAAGGGATACAGTAAACCTGCACAGGTGCATCGGAATCTAATACTGGACTCCCAGGAGCCGCTCAATGCTCAAACTCTTGAAAGATTCATTCCTCTTGTACTTAAGTCAGCATTGTCCGTCTTGTATTCAATCCCGATGCAATTTCTGAGTTTCATGGTCAATGGGAAGGTCCAAGGGATACAGTAAACCTGCACTGGTGGATCGGAATGTAATACTGGTCTCCCAGGAGCCGCTCAAACCAGAAACTCTATAAGATTCACTCTTCTTGTACTTAGTTTGGCATTGTGCCTTTTATATTCAATCCCGATGCAATTTCAGTGTTTCATGGTCAATGGGAAGGTCCAAGGGATACAGTAAACCTGCACTGGTGCATCGGAATCGAACACAGGTCTCTGAGGAGCCGCTCAAAGCACAAACTCTTAGAAAATTCACTCTTCTTGTACTTAAGTTGGCATAGTGTATTTTGTATTCAATTCCGATGCAATTTCTGTGTTTCATGGTCAAATTGAAGGTCCAAGGGATTCAGTAAACCTGCACTAGTGCATCGGATTATAATACTGATCTCCCAGGAGCTGCTCAACCCATAAACTCTTAGAAAATTCACTCGTCTTGTACTTAAGTCGGCAGTGTTCCGTTTGTATTCAATCTCGATGCAATTTCTGTGATTCATGGTCAATGTGAAGGTCGAAGGGATACTGTAAACCTGCACTGGTGCATCGGAATCTAATACTGGTCTTCCTGGAGCCGCTCAAAGCACAAACTCTTAGAAGATTCGCTCTTCTGGTACTTAAATCGGCATTGTCCCTCTTGTATTCTATCCCGAAGCAATTTCTGTGTTTCATGGTCAATGTGAAGGTCCAAAAGATACAGTAAACTTGCACTAGTGCATCGGAATCTAATACCGGTTTCCCAGGAACCGCTCAAACACAAACTTGTAGATGATTCACTCTTCTTGTACTTAAGTCGGCATTGGTTCTTTTGTATTGGTCCCCATGCAATTTCTGTGTGTCATGGTCAATGTGAAAGTCCAAGGGATACAGTAAACCTGCACTGGTGCATCGGAATCTTATACTGGTCTCCCATGTGCCGCTCAACGCACAAACTCTTAGGAGACTCACACTTCTTGTTATTAAGTGGGCATTTTCCATTTTGTATTTAATCCCAATGCGATTTCTGTGTGTCTTGGTCAATGTGAAGGTCAAAGGGATACAGTTATCCTGCACTGGTGAATCGGATTTTAATACTGGTCTCCCTGGAGCCGCTCAAAGCACATACTCTTACAAAATTCACTCTTCTTGTACTTGAGTCGGCATTGTCCCTTATGTATTCCATCCTGATGCAATTTCTGTGTTTCTGTGTGTGAAGGTCCAAGGGATACGGTAAACCTGCACTGGTGCATCGGAATCTAATACTCGTCTCCGAGGAGCCGCTGAGAGCACAAACCCTAAGAAAATTCACTCTTCTTGCACTTAAGTTTGCATTGTGCATTTTATATTCAATCCCGATGCAATTTCTGTGTTTCATGGTCAATGTAAAGGTCCAAGGGATACAGTAAACCTGCACTGGTGCATCGGAATATAATACTGCTCTCCCAGGAGCCGCTGAAAGCACAAACCCTTAGTAGACTCGCTCCTCTGGTAATTAGGTCGGCATTGTACTTTTGTATTCAATCCCGGCGCAATTTCTGAGTTTCATGGGCAATGTGAAAGTCCAAGGGATACAGTAAACCAGCACTGGATCTTCGGAATCTAATACTGGTCTCCCTGGAGCTGCTCAACCAACAACCTCTTAGAAATATCACACTCCTTGTACTTAAGTCGGCATATTCCCGTTTGTTTTCAATATCGATGCAATTTCTGTGTTTCATGGTTAATGTGAAGGTGCAAGGGATACAGTAAACCTGCACTGATGCATCGGAATCGAACAGTGGTCTCCAAGGAGTCGCTCAAAGCACAAATTCTTAGAAAATTCACTCTTCTTGTACCTAAGTTGGCATTGTGTATTTTGTAATCAATCCCGATGAAAATTCTGTGTTTCATTGTCAAATTGGAGGTCCAAGGCATACAGTAAACCTGCACTGGTGCATCGGAATGTAATACTGATCACCAGGAGCCGCTAAAACACAAACTCCTAGAAGATTCGCTGTTCTAGTACTTAAGTCGGCATTGTCCCGTATGTATTCAATCTCGATGCAATTTCTGTGGTTCATGGTCAATGTGAAGGTCCAATGGCTACAGTAAACCAGCACTGGTGCATTGAAATCTAATACTGGTCTCCCAGGAGCCGCTCAAAGCATAAATTCTTAGAAGATTAACTTTTTTTGTACTTAAGTCAGTATTGTCCCTTTTGTATTTAATCCTGATGCAATTTCTGTGTTTCATGGTCAATGTGAAGGTCGAAGGGATACAGTAAACCTGCACTGGTGCATCGGAATCTAGTACTGGTCACCCACGGGCCGCTCAAAGCACAAGGCCTTAGAAGATTCACTGTTGTTGTACTTAAGTCGGCATTGTCCATCTTGTATTCAATCATGAGCAATTTCTGTGTTTCATGGTCAATGTGAAGGTCCAAGGGATACAGTAAACCTGCACAGGATCATCGGAATCTAATACTGGACTCCCAGGAGCTGCTCAAATCTCAAACTCTTAGAAGATTCGCTCTTCAAGTACTTCAGTGGGCATTGTCCCTTATGTATTCCATCCCGATGCAATTTCTGTGTTTCATGGTCATTGTGAAGGTCCAAGGGATACAGTAAACCTGCACTGGTGCATCCGAATCGAACAGTGGTCTCCAAGGAGTCGCTCAAAGCACAAATTCGTAGAAAATTCACTCTTCTTGTACTTAAGTTGGCATTGTGTGTTTTGAAATCAATCCCGACGAAAATTCTTTGTTTCATGGTCAAATTGAAGGTCCAAGGGATACAGTAAACCTGCACTGGTGCATCGGAATCTTATACTGGTCTCCCATGTGCCGCTCAACGCACAAACTCTTAGGAGACTCACACTTCCTGTTAATAAGTCGGCATTTTCCGTTTTGTATTCA
The DNA here is from genome assembly GCF_021461395.2 of Schistocerca americana. Taxonomy (NCBI): domain Eukaryota; kingdom Metazoa; phylum Arthropoda; class Insecta; order Orthoptera; family Acrididae; genus Schistocerca; species Schistocerca americana. The sequence continues at coordinate 767,600,883 of NC_060123.1, forward strand.
ATCCCGATGCGATTTCTGTGTGTCTTGGTCGATGTGGAGGTCAAAGGGATACAGTTATCCTGCACTGGTGAATCGGAATTTAATACTGGTCTCCCTGGAGCCGCTCAAAGCACATACTCTTAGAAAATTCTCTCATCTTGTACTTATGTCGGCATTCTCCATTTTGTATTTAATCCCGATGAATTTTCTGTGTTTCATCGTCAATGTGATGGTCCAAGGGATACAGTAAACCTGCACTGGTGCATCGAAATCTAATACTGGTCTCCCTGGAGCCGCTCAAAGCACAAAACCTTAGAAGATTCACTCTTCTTGCACTCAAGTCGGCATTGTGCCTTTAGTATTCAATCCCGATGCGATTTCTGTGTTTCATGGTCATTGTGAATGTCCAAGAGATACAATAAACCTGCACTGGTTCATCGGAATCTAATACTGGTCTCCCAGGAGCAGCTCAAACCACAGATTCTTAAAAAATTCTCTCATCTTGTACTTATGTCGGCATTCTCCATTTTGTATTCAATCCTGATGAAATTTCTGTGTTTCATGGTCAATGTGAAGATACAATGTCTACAGTAAACCTGCACTGGTGCATCAGAATTTAATACTGGTCTCCCAGGAGCCGCTCAAAACACTAACTCAGGGAAGATTCACTCTTCTTGTACTTAAGTCGACATTGTATCTTTCGTATTGGTCCCCATGCAATTTCTGTGTTTCATTGTCAATGAGAAGGTCCAAGGGATACAGTAAACCTGTACTGTTGCATCGGAATCTAATACTGGTCTCCCTGGAGGCGCTCAAAGCACAAACTCTTAGAAGATTCACTCCTCTTGTACTAAAGGCGGCAGTCCCTCTTGTATTCAATCCCGATGCAATTTCTGATTTTCATGGTCAATGGGAAGGTCCAAGGGATACAGTAAACCTACACTGGTGCATCGGAATCTTAAAGTGGTCTACCAGGAACCGCTCAAAGCACAAACCCGTCGAAGATTTACTCTTCTTGTACTTAAGTCAGCATTGTCCGTCTTGTATTCAATCCCGAGCAATTTCTGTGTTTCATGGTCAATGTGAAGGTCCAAGGGATACAGTAAACCTGCACAGGTGCATCGGAATCTAATACTGGACTCCCAGGAGCCGCTCAATGCTCGAACTCTTGAAAGATTCACTCTTCTTGTACTTAAGTCAGCATTGTCCGTCTTGTATTCAATCCCGATGCAATTTCTGAGTTTCATGGTCAATGGGAAGGTCCAAGGGATACAGTAAACCTGCACTGGTGGATCGGAATGTAATACTGGTCTCCCAGGAGCCGCTCAAACCAGAAACTCTATAAGATTCACTCTTCTTGTACTTAGTTTGGCATTGTGCCTTTTATATTCAATCCCGATGCAATTTCAGTGTTTCATGGTCAATGGGAAGGTCCAAGGGATACAGTAAACCTGCACTGGTGCATCGGAATCGAACACAGGTCTCTGAGGAGCCGCTCAAAGCACAAACTCTTAGAAAATTCACTCTTCTTGTACTTAAGTTGGCATAGTGTATTTTGTATTCAATTCCGATGCAATTTCTGTGCTTCATGGTCAAATTGAAGGTCCAAGGGATTCAGTAAACCTGCACTAGTGCATCGGATTCTAATACTGGTCTCCCAGGAGCTGCTCAACCCATAAACTCTTAGAAAATTCACTCGTCTTGTACTTAAGTCGGTAGTGTTCCGTTTGTATTCAATCTCGATGCAATTTCTGTGATTCATGGTCAATGTGAAGGTCGAAGGGATACTGTAATCCTGCACTGGTGCATCGGAATCTAATACTGGTCTTCCTGGAGCCGCTCAAAGCACAAACTCTTAGAAGATTCGCTCTTCTGGTACTTAAATCGGCATTGTCCCTCTTGTATTCTATCCCGAAGCAATTTCTGTGTTTCATGGTCAATGTGAAGGTCCAAAAGATACAGTAAACTTGCACTAGTGCATCGGAATCTAATACCGGTTTCCCAGGAACCGCTCAAACACAAACTTGTAGATGATTCACTCTTCTTGTACTTAAGTCGGCATTGGTTCTTTTGTATTGGTCCCCATGCAATTTCTGTGTTTCATGGTCAATGTGAAAGTCCAAGGGATACAGTAAACCTGCACTGGTGCATCGGAATCTTATACTGGTCTCCCATGTGCCGCTCAACGCACAAACTCTTAGGAGACTCACACTTCTTGTTATTAAGTCGGCATTTTCCATTTTGTATTCAATCCCAATGCGATTTCTGTGTGTCTTGGTCAATGTGAAGGTCAAAGGGATACAGTTATCCTGCACTGGTGAATCGGATTTTAATACTGGTCTCCCTGGAGCCGCTCAAAGGACATACTCTTACAAAATTCACTCTTCTTGTACTTGAGTCGGCATTGTCCCTTATGTATTCCATCCTGATGCAATTTCTGTGTTTCTGTGTGTGAAGGTCCAAGGGATACGGTAAACCTGCACTGGATCATCGGAATCTAATACTGGTCTCCCTGGAGCTGCTCAACCAACAACCTCTTAGAAATATCACACTCCTTGTACTTAAGTCGGCATATTCCCGTTTGTTTTCAATATCGATGCAATTTCTGTGTTTCATGGTTAATGTGAAGGTGCATGGGATACAGTAAACCTGCACTGATGCATCGGAATCGAACAGTGGTCTCCAAGGAGTCGCTCAAAGCACAAATTCTTAGAAAATTCACTCTTCTTGTACCTAAGTTGGCATTGTGTATTTTGTAATCAATCCCGATGAAAATTCTGTGTTTCATTGTCAAATTGGAGGTCCAAGGCATACAGTAAACCTGCACTGGTGCATCGGAATGTAATACTGATCACCAGGAGCCGCTAAAACACAAACTCCTAGAAGATTCGCTGTTCTAGTACTTAAGTCGGCATTCTCCCGTATGTATTCAATCTCGATGCAATTTCTGTGTTTCATGGTCAATGTGAAGGTCCAAGGGATACAGTAAACCTGCGCTGGTGCATCGGATTCAAACACTGGCCTCCGAGGAGCCGCTCAAAGCACAAACTCTTAGAGAATTCACTCTTCTTGTACTTATTTTGGCATTGTGTATTTTGTATTCAATCCCGATGCAATTTCTGTGTTTCATGGTCAATGTGAAGGTCCAATGGCTACAGTAAACCAGCACTGGTGCATTGAAATCTAATACTGGTTTCCCAGGAGCCGCTCAAAGCACAAATTCTTAGAAGATTAACTTTTTTTGTACTTAAGTCGGTATTGTCCCTTTTGTATTTAATCCTGATGCAATTTCTGTGTTTCATGGTCAATGTGAAGGTCGAAGGGATACAGTAAACCTGCACTGGTGCATCGGAATCTAGTACTGGTCACCCACGGGCCGCTCAAAGCACAAGGCCTTAGAAGATTCACTGTTGTTGTACTTAAGTCGGCATTGTCCATCTTGTATTCAATCATGAGCAATTTCTGTGTTTCATGGTCAATGTGAAGGTCCAAGGGATACACTAAACCTGCACTGGTGCATTCGAATCGAACAGTGGTCTCCAAGGAGTCGCTCAAAGCACAAATTCGTAGAAAATTCACTCTTCTTGTAATTAAGTTGGCATTGTGTGTTTTGAAATCAATCCCGACGAAAATTCTTTGTTTCATGGTCAAATTGAAGGTCCAAGGGATACAGTAAACCTGCACTGGTGCATCGGAATCTAATACTGATCTCCCAGGAGCTGTTCAAACGCAAACTCTTAGAGGAATCGCTCTTCTGGTACTTAAGTCGGCATTGTCCCGTTTGTATTTAATCTCGATGCAATTTCTGTGTTTCAAGGTCAATGTGAAGGTCGAAGGGATACAGTAAACCTGCACTGGTGCATCGGAATCTAGTACTGGTCACCCACGGGCCGCTCAAAGCACAAGGCCTTAGAAGATTCACTGTTGTTGTACTTAAGTCGGCATTGTCCATCTTGTATTCATTCATGAGCAATTTCTGTGTTTCATGGTCAATGTGAAGGTCCAATGGCTACAGTAAACCAGCACTGGTGCATCGGAATCTAATACTCGTCTCCGAGGAGCCGCTGAGAGCACAAACCCTAAGAAAATTCACTCTTCTTGCACTTAAGTTTGCATTGTGCATTTTATATTCAATCCCGATGCAATTTCTGTGTTTCATGGTCAATGTAAAGGTCCAAGGGATACAGTAAACCTGCACTGGTGCATCGGAATATAATACTGCTCTCCCAGGAGCCGCTGAAAGCACAAACCCTTAGTAGACTCGCTCCTCTGGTAATTAGGTCGGCATTGTACTTTTGTATTCAATCCCGGCGCAATTTCTGAGTTTCATGGGCAATGTGAAAGTCCAAGGGATACAGTAAACCAGCACTGGATCTTCGGAATCTAATACTGGTCTCCCTGGAGCTGCTCAACCAACAACCTCTTAGAAATATCACACTCCTTGTACTTAAGTCGGCATATTCCCGTTTGTTTTCAATATCGATGCAATTTCTGTGTTTCATGGTTAATGTGAAGGTGCAAGGGATACAGTAAACCTGCACTGATGCATCGGAATCGAACAGTGGTCTCCAAGGAGTCGCTCAAAGCACAAATTCTTAGAAAATTCACTCTTCTTGTACCTAAGTTGGCATTGTGTATTTTGTAATCAATCCCGATGAAAATTCTGTGTTTCATTGTCAAATTGGAGGTCCAAGGCATACAGTAAACCTGCACTGGTGCATCGGAATGTAATACTGATCACCAGGAGCCGCTAAAACACAAACTCCTAGAAGATTCGCTGTTCTAGTACTTAAGTCGGCATTGTCCCGTATGTATTCAATCTCGATGCAATTTCTGTGGTTCATGGTCAATGTGAAGGTCCAATGGCTACAGTAAACCAGCACTGGTGCATTGAAATCTAATACTGGTCTCCCAGGAGCCGCTCAAAGCATAAATTCTTAGAAGATTAACTTTTTTTGTACTTAAGTCAGTATTGTCCCTTTTGTATTTAATCCTGATGCAATTTCTGTGTTTCATGGTCAATGTGAAGGTCGAAGGGATACAGTAAACCTGCACTGGTGCATCGGAATCTAGTACTGGTCACCCACGGGCCGCTCAAAGCACAAGGCCTTAGAAGATTCACTGTTGTTGTACTTAAGTCGGCATTGTCCATCTTGTATTCAATCATGAGCAATTTCTGTGTTTCATGGTCAATGTGAAGGTCCAAGGGATACAGTAAACCTGCACAGGATCATCGGAATCTAATACTGGACTCCCAGGAGCTGCTCAAATCTCAAACTCTTAGAAGATTCGCTCTTCAAGTACTTCAGTGGGCATTGTCCCTTATGTATTCCATCCCGATGCAATTTCTGTGTTTCATGGTCATTGTGAAGGTCCAAGGGATACAGTAAACCTGCACTGGTGCATCCGAATCGAACAGTGGTCTCCAAGGAGTCGCTCAAAGCACAAATTCGTAGAAAATTCACTCTTCTTGTACTTAAGTTGGCATTGTGTGTTTTGAAATCAATCCCGACGAAAATTCTTTGTTTCATGGTCAAATTGAAGGTCCAAGGGATACAGTAAACCTGCACTGGTGCATCGGAATCTTATACTGGTCTCCCATGTGCCGCTCAACGCACAAACTCTTAGGAGACTCACACTTCCTGTTAATAAGTCGGCATTTTCCGTTTTGTATTCAATCCCGATGCGATTTCTGTGTGTCTTGGTCGATGTGGAGGTCAAAGGGATACAGTTATCCTGCACTGGTGAATCGGAATTTAATACTGGTCTCCCTGGAGCCGCTCAAAGCACATACTCTTAGAAAATTCTCTCATCTTGTACTTATGTCGGCATTCTCCATTTTGTATTTAATCCCGATGAATTTTCTGTGTTTCATCGTCAATGTGATGGTCCAAGGGATACAGTAAACCTGCACTGGTGCATCGAAATCTAATACTGGTCTCCCTGGAGCCGCTCAAAGCACAAAACCTTAGAAGATTCACTCTTCTTGCACTCAAGTCGGCATTGTGCCTTTAGTATTCAATCCCGATGCGATTTCTGTGTTTCATGGTCATTGTGAATGTCCAAGAGATACAATAAACCTGCACTGGTTCATCGGAATCTAATACTGGTCTCCCAGGAGCAGCTCAAACCACAGATTCTTAAAAAATTCTCTCATCTTGTACTTATGTCGGCATTCTCCATTTTGTATTCAATCCTGATGAAATTTCTGTGTTTCATGGTCAATGTGAAGATACAATGTCTACAGTAAACCTGCACTGGTGCATCAGAATTTAATACTGGTCTCCCAGGAGCCGCTCAAAACACTAACTCAGGGAAGATTCACTCTTCTTGTACTTAAGTCGACATTGTATCTTTCGTATTGGTCCCCATGCAATTTCTGTGTTTCATTGTCAATGAGAAGGTCCAAGGGATACAGTAAACCTGTACTGTTGCATCGGAATCTAATACTGGTCTCCCTGGAGGCGCTCAAAGCACAAACTCTTAGAAGATTCACTCCTCTTGTACTAAAGGCGGCAGTCCCTCTTGTATTCAATCCCGATGCAATTTCTGATTTTCATGGTCAATGGGAAGGTCCAAGGGATACAGTAAACCTACACTGGTGCATCGGAATCTTAAAGTGGTCTACCAGGAACCGCTCAAAGCACAAACCCGTCGAAGATTTACTCTTCTTGTACTTAAGTCAGCATTGTCCGTCTTGTATTCAATCCCGAGCAATTTCTGTGTTTCATGGTCAATGTGAAGGTCCAAGGGATACAGTAAACCTGCACAGGTGCATCGGAATCTAATACTGGACTCCCAGGAGCCGCTCAATGCTCGAACTCTTGAAAGATTCACTCTTCTTGTACTTAAGTCAGCATTGTCCGTCTTGTATTCAATCCCGATGCAATTTCTGAGTTTCATGGTCAATGGGAAGGTCCAAGGGATACAGTAAACCTGCACTGGTGGATCGGAATGTAATACTGGTCTCCCAGGAGCCGCTCAAACCAGAAACTCTATAAGATTCACTCTTCTTGTACTTAGTTTGGCATTGTGCCTTTTATATTCAATCCCGATGCAATTTCAGTGTTTCATGGTCAATGGGAAGGTCCAAGGGATACAGTAAACCTGCACTGGTGCATCGGAATCGAACACAGGTCTCTGAGGAGCCGCTCAAAGCACAAACTCTTAGAAAATTCACTCTTCTTGTACTTAAGTTGGCATAGTGTATTTTGTATTCAATTCCGATGCAATTTCTGTGCTTCATGGTCAAATTGAAGGTCCAAGGGATTCAGTAAACCTGCACTAGTGCATCGGATTCTAATACTGGTCTCCCAGGAGCTGCTCAACCCATAAACTCTTAGAAAATTCACTCGTCTTGTACTTAAGTCGGTAGTGTTCCGTTTGTATTCAATCTCGATGCAATTTCTGTGATTCATGGTCAATGTGAAGGTCGAAGGGATACTGTAATCCTGCACTGGTGCATCGGAATCTAATACTGGTCTTCCTGGAGCCGCTCAAAGCACAAACTCTTAGAAGATTCGCTCTTCTGGTACTTAAATCGGCATTGTCCCTCTTGTATTCTATCCCGAAGCAATTTCTGTGTTTCATGGTCAATGTGAAGGTCCAAAAGATACAGTAAACTTGCACTAGTGCATCGGAATCTAATACCGGTTTCCCAGGAACCGCTCAAACACAAACTTGTAGATGATTCACTCTTCTTGTACTTAAGTCGGCATTGGTTCTTTTGTATTGGTCCCCATGCAATTTCTGTGTTTCATGGTCAATGTGAAAGTCCAAGGGATACAGTAAACCTGCACTGGTGCATCGGAATCTTATACTGGTCTCCCATGTGCCGCTCAACGCACAAACTCTTAGGAGACTCACACTTCTTGTTATTAAGTCGGCATTTTCCATTTTGTATTCAATCCCAATGCGATTTCTGTGTGTCTTGGTCAATGTGAAGGTCAAAGGGATACAGTTATCCTGCACTGGTGAATCGGATTTTAATACTGGTCTCCCTGGAGCCGCTCAAAGGACATACTCTTACAAAATTCACTCTTCTTGTACTTGAGTCGGCATTGTCCCTTATGTATTCCATCCTGATGCAATTTCTGTGTTTCTGTGTGTGAAGGTCCAAGGGATACGGTAAACCTGCACTGGATCATCGGAATCTAATACTGGTCTCCCTGGAGCTGCTCAACCAACAACCTCTTAGAAATATCACACTCCTTGTACTTAAGTCGGCATATTCCCGTTTGTTTTCAATATCGATGCAATTTCTGTGTTTCATGGTTAATGTGAAGGTGCATGGGATACAGTAAACCTGCACTGATGCATCGGAATCGAACAGTGGTCTCCAAGGAGTCGCTCAAAGCACAAATTCTTAGAAAATTCACTCTTCTTGTACCTAAGTTGGCATTGTGTATTTTGTAATCAATCCCGATGAAAATTCTGTGTTTCATTGTCAAATTGGAGGTCCAAGGCATACAGTAAACCTGCACTGGTGCATCGGAATGTAATACTGATCACCAGGAGCCGCTAAAACACAAACTCCTAGAAGATTCGCTGTTCTAGTACTTAAGTCGGCATTCTCCCGTATGTATTCAATCTCGATGCAATTTCTGTGTTTCATGGTCAATGTGAAGGTCCAAGGGATACAGTAAACCTGCGCTGGTGCATCGGATTCAAACACTGGCCTCCGAGGAGCCGCTCAAAGCACAAACTCTTAGAGAATTCACTCTTCTTGTACTTATTTTGGCATTGTGTATTTTGTATTCAATCCCGATGCAATTTCTGTGTTTCATGGTCAATGTGAAGGTCCAATGGCTACAGTAAACCAGCACTGGTGCATTGAAATCTAATACTGGTTTCCCAGGAGCCGCTCAAAGCACAAATTCTTAGAAGATTAACTTTTTTTGTACTTAAGTCGGTATTGTCCCTTTTGTATTTAATCCTGATGCAATTTCTGTGTTTCATGGTCAATGTGAAGGTCGAAGGGATACAGTAAACCTGCACTGGTGCATCGGAATCTAGTACTGGTCACCCACGGGCCGCTCAAAGCACAAGGCCTTAGAAGATTCACTGTTGTTGTACTTAAGTCGGCATTGTCCATCTTGTATTCAATCATGAGCAATTTCTGTGTTTCATGGTCAATGTGAAGGTCCAAGGGATACACTAAACCTGCACTGGTGCATTCGAATCGAACAGTGGTCTCCAAGGAGTCGCTCAAAGCACAAATTCGTAGAAAATTCACTCTTCTTGTAATTAAGTTGGCATTGTGTGTTTTGAAATCAATCCCGACGAAAATTCTTTGTTTCATGGTCAAATTGAAGGTCCAAGGGATACAGTAAACCTGCACTGGTGCATCGGAATCTAATACTGATCTCCCAGGAGCTGTTCAAACGCAAACTCTTAGAGGAATCGCTCTTCTGGTACTTAAGTCGGCATTGTCCCGTTTGTATTTAATCTCGATGCAATTTCTGTGTTTCAAGGTCAATGTGAAGGTCGAAGGGATACAGTAAACCTGCACTGGTGCATCGGAATCTAGTACTGGTCACCCACGGGCCGCTCAAAGCACAAGGCCTTAGAAGATTCACTGTTGTTGTACTTAAGTCGGCATTGTCCATCTTGTATTCATTCATGAGCAATTTCTGTGTTTCATGGTCAATGTGAAGGTCCAATGGCTACAGTAAACCAGCACTGGTGCATCGGAATCTAATACTGGCCTCCCAGAACCCGCTCAAAGCACAAACCCTCCGAAGATTCACTCTTCTTGTACTTAAGTCGGCATTGTCCCTCTTGTATTCAATCCCCAGCTATTTCTGTGTTTCATGGTCAATGAGAGGGTCCAAGATATACTGTAAATCTGCACAGGTGAATCGGAATCCAATACTGGACACCCAGGAGCCGCTCAAAGCTCAAACACTTAGAAGATTCACTCTTCTGGTACTTCAGTCGGCATTGTCCCTTATGTATTCCATCCCGATGCAATTTCTGTGTTTCAAGGTCAATGTGATGGTCCAAGGGATACAGTAAACCTTCACTGGTGCATCGAAATCGAACACTGGTCTCCGAGGAGCCGCTCAAAACACAAACTCTTAGAAAATACACTCTTCTTGTACTTAAGTTGGCATTGTGTATTTTGTATTCAATCCCGATGCAATTTCTGTGTTTCATGGTCAATGGGAAGGTCCAATGGCTACAGTAAACCTGCACTGGTGCATCGAAATGTAATACTGGCCTCCCAGGAGCCGCTCAAAGCACAAACCCTTAGGAGATCACCTCTTTTTGTACTTAAGCCGGCAATGTCCCTTTTGTATTCAATCCCGATGCAATTTCTGTGTTTCATGGTCAATGTGAAGGCCGAAGGGATACAGTAAACCTGCACTGGTAATCGGAATCTAATACTGTTCTCCCAGGAGCCGCTGAAAAGACAAATTCTTAGAGGACTCACTCTTATGGTACTTAGGTCGGCATTGTCCCTTTTGTGTTCAATCCCGGTGCAATTTCTGAGTTTCATGGGCAATTTGAAAGTCCAAGGGATACAGTACACCAGCACTGGATCATCGGAATCTAATACTGGTCTCCTTGGAGCTGCTCAACCCACAACCTCTTAGAAATATCACTCTCCTTGTACTGAAGTCGGCATATTCCCGTTTGTTTCCAATATCGATGCAATTTCTGTGTTTCATGGTTAATGTGAAGGTCCAACGGATACAGTAAACCTGCACTGGTGCATCGGAATCGAATACTGGTCACCCAGTAGCCGCTCAAAGCACAAGCAATTCGAAGATTCACTGTTCTTGTACTTAAGTCGGCATTGTCCATCTTATATTCAATCCCGAGCAATTTCTGTGTTTCATGGTCAATGTGAAGGTCCAAGGGATACAGCAAACTTGCACAGGTGCATCTGAATCTAATACTGGACACCCAGCAGCCGCTTAAAGCTCAAACACTTAGAAGATTCGCTCTTCTGGTACTTAATTCGGAATTGTCCCGTTTGTATTCAATCTCGATGCAATTTCTGTGTTTCATGGTCAATGTGAAGGTCGAAGGGATACAGTGAACGTGCGCTGGTGCGTCGGAATCTAATACTGGTCTCCCAGGAGCCGCTCAAATCACAAACACTTAGAAGATTCACTCTTCTTGTACTTAAGTCGGCATTGTCCCCTTTGTGTTCAATCCCGATGCGATTTCTGTGTTTCTTGGTCAAAGTGAAGGTTAAAGGGATACAGTAAACCAGCACTGGTGCGTCGGAATCTAACACTGGTCTCCCAGGAGCCGCTAAAAGCACAAACTCAAAGAAGATTCACTCTTCTTGTACTTAAGTCTGCATTGTTCCCTTTGTATTCAATCCCGATTCGATTTCTATGTTTCATGGTCAATGTGGAGGTCCAAGGGATACAGTAAACCTGCACTGGTGCATCGGCAACTAATACTGGTCTCCCAGGAGCCGCTCAAGGCACAAACTCTTAGAAGATTCACTCTTCATGCACTTAAGTCGGCATCGTGCATTTTGTATTCAATCCCGATGCAATTTCTACGTTTCATGGTCAAAGTGAAGGTCCAACAGATACAGTAAACCTGCACTGGTGCATCGGAATTCAACACTGGTCTCCCAGGAGCCGCTCAAAGCACAAGCCTTTCGAAGTTTCACTGTTCTTGTACTTAAGGCGGCATTGTCCATCTTGTATTCAATCCCGAGCAATTTCTGTGTTTCATGGTCAATGTGAAGGTCGAAGGGATACAGTAAACCTGCACAGGTGCGTCGGAATCTAATACTGGACACCCAGGAGCCGCTCAAAGCTCAAACTCTTAGAAGAATCACTCTTCTTGTACTTCAGTCGGCATTGTCCCTTATGTATTCCATCCCGATGCAATTTCTGTGTTTCATGGTCAATATGAAGGTCCAAAAGATGCAGTGAACCTGCACTGGTGCATCGGAATTGAACAGTGGTCTCCAATGAGTCGCTCAAAGCACAAATTCTTAGAAAATTCACTCTTCTTGTACTTAAGTTGGCATTGTGTATTTTGTAATCGATTCCGATGAAAATTCTGTGTTTCATGGTGAAATGGAAGGTCCAACGGATACAGCAAACCTGCACTGGAGCATCGGAAACTAATACTGATCTCCCTGGAGCCGCTCAAACACAAACACTTAGAAGATTCGCTCTTCTGGTACTTATGTGGTTATTGTCACTTTTGTATTCAATCCCGATGCAATTTCTGTGTTTCATGGTGAATGTGAAGGTCGAAGGGATACAGTGAAATTGCGCTGGTGCATCGGAATCTAATACTGGTCTTCCTGGAGCCGCTCAAAGCACAAACTCTTACAAAATTCACTCTTCTTGTACTTCGGTTGGCATTGTCCCTTATGTATTCCATCCTGACGCAATTTCTGTGTTTCATGGCCAATGTGAAGGTCCAAGGGATACGGTAAACCTGCACTGGTGGATCGGAATCTAAAACTGGTCTCCAAGGATCCGCTCAAAGCACAAACTCTTAGAAAATTGAGTCTTCTTGCACTTAAGTTGGCATTGTGCGTTCAATATTCAATCCCGATGCAATTTCTGTGTTTCATGGTCAAATTGAAGGTCCAAGGGATACAGCAACCTGCACAGGTGCATCGGAATCTAAAACCGGTCTCCCAGGAGCCGCTCAAAGCACAAACCCTTAGAAGATTCACTCTTCTTGTACTTATGTGGTTATTGTCTCTTTTGTATTCAATCCCGATGCAATTTCTGTGTTTCATGGTCAATATGAAGGTCCAAGGGATACAGTAGACCTGCACAGGTGCATCGGAATCAAATACTGGACACCCAGGAGCCGCTCAAAGCTCAAACTCTTAGAAGATTCACTCTTCTTGTACTTCAGTCGGCGTGTCCCTTAAGAATTCAATCCCGATTCGATTTCTGCGTTTCATGGGCAATGTGGAGGTCGAAGGGATACAAAAAACCTGTGCAGGTGCATCGGAATCTAATACTGGTCTCCCAGGAGCCGCTCAAAGCACAAACACTTTGATGATTAACTCTTCTTGCACTTAAGTCGGCAGTCCATTTTGTAATCAATCCCGATACAATTTCTGTGTTTCATGGTCAATGTGAAGCTCCAAGGGATACAGTAAACCTGCACAGGTGCATCGGAATCTAATACTGGACACCCAGGAGCCGCTCAAAGCTCAAACTCTTAAAAGATTCACTTATCGTGTACTTCAGTCGGCATTGTCCATTATGTATTCACTCCCGATGCAATTTCTGTGTTTCATGGTCAATGTGAAGGTCCAAGGGATACAGTAAACTTGCGCTGGTGCATCGGAATCTAATACAGGTCTCCTGAGAGCCGCTTAAAGCGCAAACTCTTAGAAGATTCACTCTTCTCGTACTTAAGTCCTCATTGTTCCCTTTGTATTCAATCCGGATTCGATTTCTGTGTTTCATGGTCAATGTGGTGGTCCAAGGGGAACAGTTATCCTTCACTGGTGCATCGGAATTGAATACTGGTCTCCCCGGAGCCGCTCAAATCACAAACTGGTAGAAGAATTACTCTTCTTGTACTTAAGTCATCATTGTGACATTTGTATTGATCCCAATGCAATATCTGTTTTTCATGGTCAATATGAAGGTCCAAGGGATACAGTAAACCTGTACTAGTGCATCGGAATCTAATACTGGACTAACAGGAGCCGCTCAAAGCACAAACTCTTAGATGATTAACTCTTCTTGTACTTAAGCCGGCAGATCCTTTTGTATTCAATGCCGATGCAATTTCTGTGTTTCATGGTTAATGTGAAGGTCCAACGGATACAGTAAACCTGCACTGGTGCATCGGAATCGAATACTGGTCTCCCAGGAGCCGCTCAAAGCACAAGCCCTTCGAAGATTCACTGTTCTTGTACTTAAGTCGGCATTGTCCATCTTGCATTCAATCCCGAGCAATTTCTGCGTTTCATGGTCAATGTGAAGGTCCAAGGGATACAGCAATCCTGCACAGGTGCATCGGAATCTAATACTGGACACCCAGGAGCTGCTTAAAGCTCAAACACTTAGAAGATTCGCTCTTCTGGTACTTAAGTCGGAATTGTCCCGTTTGTATTCAATCTCGATGCAATTTCTGTGTTTCATGGTCAATGTGAAGGTTGAAGGGATACAGTGAACGTGCGCTGGTGCGTCGGAATCTAATACTGGTCTCCCAGGAGCCGCTCAAATCACAAACACTTAGAAGATTCACTCTTCTTGTACTTAAGTCGGCATTGTGACTTATGTATTCAATCCCGATGCAATTTCTGTGTTTCATGGTCAATGCGAAGGGCCAAGGGATACAGTAAACCTGCACTGGTGCATCGGAATCTAATACTAGTCTCCCATGAGCCGCTCAAAGCACACACTCTTAGAAGACTCACTCTTCTTGTTCTTAAGTCGGCATTGTCCCCTTTGTGTTCAATCCCGATGCGATTTCTGTGTTTCTTGGTCAAAGTGAAGGTTAAAGGGATACAGTAAACCAGCACTGGTGCATCGGAATCTAATACTGGTCTCCCAGGAGCCGCTCAAAGCACAAACTCAAAGAAGATTCACTCTTCTTGTACTTAAGTCGGCATTGTTCCCTTTGTATTCAATCCCGATTCGATTTCTATGTTTCATGGTCAATGTGGAGGTCCATGGGATACAGTAAACCTGCACTGGTGCATCGGCATCTAATACTGGTCTCCCAGGAGCCGCTCAAAGCACAAACTCTTAGAAGATTCACTCTTCATGCACTTAAGTCGGCATCGTGCATTTTGTATTCACTCCCGATGCAATTTCTACGTTTCATGGTCAAAGTGAAGGTCCAACGGATACAGTAAACCTGCGCTGGTGCATCGGAATCTAATGCTGGTCTCCCAGGAGCCGCTCAGAGCACAAGCCCTTCGAAGATTCACTGTTCTTGTTTTTAAGTCGGCATTGTGCATCTTGTATTCAATCCCGAGCAATTTCTGTGTATCATGGTCAATGTGAAGGTCGAAGGGATACAGTAAACCTGCACAGGTGCATCGGAATCTAATACTGGACACCCAGGAGCCGCTCAAAGCTCAAACTCTTAGAAGATGCACTCCTCTTGTACTTCAGTCGGCATTGTCCCTTATGTATTCCATCCCGATGCAATTTCTGTGTTTCATGGTCAATATGAAGGTCCAAAAGATGCAGTGAACCTGCACTGGTGCATCGGAATCGAACAGTGGTCTCCAATGAGTCGCTCAAAGCACAAATTCTTAGAAAATTCACTCTTCTTGTACTTAAGTTGGCATTGGGTATTTTGTAATCAATTCCGATGAAAATTCTGTGTTTCATGGTCAAATTGAAGGTTCAACGGATACAGTAAACCTGCACTGGTGCATCGGAAACTAATACTGATCTCCCAGGAGCCGCTCAAACACAAACACTTAGAAGATTCGCTCTTCTGGTACTTATGTGGTTATTGTCACTTTTGTATTCAATCCCGATGCAATTTCTGTGTTTCATGGTGAATGTGAAGGTCGAAGGGATACAGTGAAACTGCGCTGGTGCATCGGAATCTAATACTGGTCTTCCTGGAGCCGCTCAAAGCACAAACTCTTACAAAATTCACTCTTCTTGTACTTCGGTCGGCATTGTCCCTTATGTATTCCATCCTGACGCAATTTCTGTGTTTCATGGCCAATGTGAAGGTCCAAGGGATACGGTAAACCTGCACTGGTGCATCGGAATCTAAAACTGGTCTCCGAGGATCCGCTCAAAGCACAAACTCTTAGAAAATTCAGTCTTCTTGCACTTCAGTTGGCATTGTGCGTTTAATATTCAATCCCGATGCAATTTCTGTGTTTCAAGGTCAAATTGAAGGTCCAAGGGATACAGCAACCTGCACAGGTGCATCGGAATCTAAAACCGGTCTCCCAGGAGCCGCTCAAAGCACAAACCCTTAGAAGATTCACTCTTCTTGTAGTTATGTGGTTATTGTCTCTTTTGTATTCAATCCCGATGCAATTTCTGTGTTTCATGGTCAATATGAAGGTCCAAGGGATACAGTAGACCTGCACAGGTGCATCGGAATCAAATACTGGACACCCAGGAGCCGCTCAAAGCTCAAACTCTTAGAAGAATCACTCTTCTTGTACTTCAGTTGGCGTGTCCCTTAAGAATTCAATCCCGATTCGATTTCTGCGTTTCATGGGCAATGTGGATGTCGAAGGGATACAAAAAACCTGCGCAGGTGCATCTGAATCTAATACTGGTCTCCCAGGAGCCGCTCAAAGCACAAACAATTTGATGATTAACTCTTCTTTGACTTAAGTCGGCAGTCCATTTTGTATTCAATCCCGATACAATTACTGTGTTTCATGGTCAATGTGAAGCTCCAAGGGATACAGTAAACCTGCACAGGTGCATCGGAATCTAATACTGGACACCCAGGAGCCGCTCAAAGCTCAAACTCTTAGAAGATTCACTCTTCTTGTACTTCAGTCGGCGTGTCCCTTAAGAATTCAATCCCGATTCGATTTCTGCGTTTCATGGGCAATGTGGAAGTCCAAGGGTCCAAGGGATACAGTTAACCTGCACTGGTGCATCGGAATCTAATACTGGACACCCAGGAGCCGCTCAAAGCTCAAACTCTCAAATGATTCACTCATCGTGTACTTCAGTCGGCATTGTCCCTTATGTATTCCATCCCGATGCAATTGCTGTGTTTCATGGTCAATGTGAAGGTCCAAGGGATACAGTAAACTTGCACTGGTGCATCGGAATCTAATAGTGGCCTCCCAGGAGCCGCTCAAAACACAAACCCTTCGAAGATTCACTCATCTTGTACTTAAGTCGGCATTGTCCCTCTTGCATTCAATCCCATGCAATTTCCGTGTTTCATGGTCAATGTGAAGATCCAAGGGATACAGCAAACCTGCACAGGTGCATCGGAATCTAATACTGGACACCCAGGAGCCGCTCAAAACTCAAACTCTTAGAAGATTCACTCTTCTTGTACTTCAGTCGGCGTGTCCCTTATAAATTCAATCCCGATTCGATTTCTGCGTTTCATAGGCAATGTGGAGGTCCAAGGGTCCAAGGCATACAGTTAACCTGCACTGGTGCATCGAAATTTAATACTGGTCTCCCAGGAGCCGCTCAAATCACAACCTAATAGAAGAATCACTCCTCTTGTACTTAAGTCATCATTGTATCTTTTGTATTGGTCCCCTTGCAATTTCTGTGTTGCATGGTCAATCTGAATATCCAAGGGATACAGTAAACTTGCACTGGTGCATCGGAATCTAATAGTGGCCTCCCAGGAGCCGCTCAAACACAAACCCTTCGAAGATACACTCTTCTTGTACTTCAGTCGGCATTTTCCCTCTTGTATTCAATCCCGAGCAATTTCTGTGTTTCATGGTCAATGCGAAGGTCCAAGGGATACAGTAACCTGCACAGGAGCATCAGAGTCTAATACTGGACAACCAGGAGTCGCTCAAAGCTCAAACTCTTAGATGATTGACTCTTCTTGTAGTTAAGTCGGTAGCCCATTTGTATTCAATCCAGATGCATTTACTGTGTTTCATGGTCCATGTGAAGGTCCAAGGGATACAGTAAACCAGCACTGGTGCATCGGAATCTAATACTGGTCTCCCAGGAACCGCTGAAAGCACAAGCCATTCGAGGATTCACTCTTCTTGTACTTAATTCGGCATTGTCCCTCTTGTATCAATCCCGAGCAATTTCTGTGTCTCATGGTCAATGTGAAGGTCGAAGGGATACAGTAAACCTGCACAGGTGCATCGGAATCTAATACTGGACACCGAGGAGGCGCTCAAAGCTCAATTTCTTAGAAAATTCACTCTTCTTGTACTTCAGTCGGCATTGTCCCTTATGAATTCCATCCCGATGCAATTTCCGTGTTTCATGGTCAATGTGAAGCTCCAAGGGATACAGTAAACCTGCACTGGTGCACCATAATACAATACTGGTATCCCAGGCTCCGCTTATAGCACAACCTCTGAGGAGATCACTCTTCTTGTACTTAAGTCGACATTGTCCCTTTTGTATTCAATCCCGTCGCAATATCTGTGTTTCATGGTCAATGTGAAGGACCAACAGATACAGTTAACCTGCACCGGTGCATCGGATCCTAATACTGGTCTCCCAGGAGCCGCTCAAAAGCACAAACTCTTAGAAGATTCACTTTTATTGTACTTAGGTTGGGATTGTCTCTTTTGTATTCAATCCCGAAGCAATTTATGTGTTTCATGGTCAATGAGTAGATCCAAGGGATACAGTAAACCTGCACTGGTGCATCTGAATGTAATACTGGTCTCCCAGGAGCCCCTCAAATCACAAACTATTAGAAGATTCACTCTTCTTGTACTGTAGTCGACATTGTATCGTTTGTATTGGTCTGCATGCAATTTCTGTGTTTCATAGTCAATGTCAAGCTCCAAGGAATACAGTAAACCTCTACTGGTGCATCGGAATCTAATAATGGTCACCCAATAGCCTCTCAAAGCACAAACTCTTAGAGGATTCACCTTTCTTGTACTCAAGTCGGCACTGTGCTTTTGTATTTGATCCTGATGCGATTTCTGTGTTTCATGGTCAATGTGAAGGGCCAAGGGATACAGTAAACCTGCACTGCTGCATCGGAATTTAATAGTGGTCTACCATGAGCCGCTCAAAGCACAAACTCTTAGAAGACTCACTCTTCTTGTTCTTAAGTCGGCATTATCCCTTTTGTATTCAATCCCGATGCGATTTCTGTGTTTCTTGGGCAATGTGAGGGTCAAAGGGACAAAGTAAACCTCCACTGGTGCATCGGAATTTAATACTGGTCTTTCTGGAGCCGCTCAAAGCACAAAATCTTACAAAATTCACTCTTCTTGTACTTGGGTCGGGTTTTCACTTTAGTATTCCATCCTGATGCAATATCTGTGTTTCATGGCCAATGTGAAGGTCCAAGGGATACGGTAAACCTGCAATGATGCATCGGAATCTAAAACTGGTCTCCGAGGAGCCGCTCAAAGCACAAACTCTTTGAAAATTCACTCTGCTTGCACTTAAGTTGGCATTGTGCATTTTGTATTCAATCCCGATGCAATTTCTGTGTTTCATGGTCAATGTAAAGGTCCAAGGGATACAGTAACCTGCACACGTGCATCGGAATCTAAAACCGGTCTCCCAGGAGCCGCTCAAAGCACAAACTCTTAGTTGATTAACTCTTCTTGCACTTAAGTCGGCAGTCCTTTTGTATTCAATTCCGATGCAATTTATGTGTTTCATGGTCAATGTATAGGTCGAAGGGATACAGTAAACCTGCACTGGTGCATCGGAATCTAATAGTGGTGTCCCAGGAGCCGCCCAAAGCACAAATCCTTCGATGATTCATTCTTCCTGACTTAAGTCGGCATTGTCCCTCTTGTATTCAATCCCGAGCAATTTCTGTGTATCATGGTCAATGTGAATGTCCAAGGGATACAGTAAACCTGCACAGGTGCATCGGAATCTAATACTGGACACCCAGGACCCACTCAAAGCTCAAACTCCTAAAAGATTCACACATCGTGTACTTCAGTCGGCATTGTCCCTTATGTATTCCATCCCGATTCAATTTCTGTGTTTCATGGTCAATGTGAAGGTCCAAGGAATACAGTAAACTTGCACTGGCGCATCGATATCTAATAGTGGCCTCCCAGGAGCCGCTCAAAACACAAACCCTTCGATGATTCACTCATCTTGTACTTAAGTAGGCATTGTCCCTCTTGCATTCAATCCCGAGCAATTTCCGTGTTTCATGGTCAATGTGTAGCTCCAAGGGATACAGTAAACCTGCACAGGTGCATCGGAATCTAATACTGGACACCCAGGAGCCGCTCAAAGCTCAAACTCTTAGAAGATTCACTCTTCTCGTACTTCAGTCGGCGCGACCCTTATGAATTCAATCCCGATTCGATTTCTGCGTTTCATGGGCAATGTGAAGGTCCAAGGTATACAGTAAACTTGCACTGGCGCATCGAAATCTAATAGTGGCCTCCCAGGAGCCGCTCAAATCGCAACCTAATAGAAGAATCACTCCTCTTGTACTTAAGTCATCATTGTATCTTTTGTATTGGTCCCCATGCAATTTCTATGTTGCATGGTCAATGTGAAGGTCCAAGGGATACAGTAAACCTGCACTGGTGCATCGGAATCGATCACTGGTCTCCATGGAGTCGGTCAAAGCACAGTTTCTTAGAAAATTCATTCTTCTTGTACTTAAGTTGGCATTGTGTATTTTGTATTCAATCCTGATGAAATTTCTGTGTTTCATGGTGAAAATGAAGGTCCAAGAGATACAGTAAACCTGCACAGGTGCATCGGAATCTAATACTGATCTCCCAGGAGCCGCTCAAACACAAATTCTTAGAAGATTCGCACTTCTGGTTCTTAAGTCGGCATTGTCCCGTTTGTATCCAATCTCGATGCAATTTCTGTGTTTCATAGTCAATGTGAAGGTCGAAGGGATACAGTAAACCTGCGCTGGTGCATCGGAATCTAATACTGGTCTCCCAGGAGCCGCTCAAAGCACAAACTGTTGGAAGATTCACTCTTCTTATACTGAAGTCGGCATTGTGAATTATGTATTCAATCCCGATGAAATTTCTGTGTTTCATGGTCAATGTAAAGGGCCAAGGGATACAGTAAACCTGCACTGGTGCATCGGAATGTAATACTGGTCTCCCATGAGCCGATCAAAACACAAACTCTTAGAAGTTTCACTATTCTTGTACTAAAGTCGTCATTGTGTATTTTGTATTCAATCCCGATGCAATTTCTGTGTTTCATGGTCAATGTGAAGGTCCAAGGGATACAGTAAACCAGCACAGGTGCATCGTAATCTAATACTGGTCTCCCAGGAACCGCTCAAAGCACAAACTGTTCGAAGATTCACTGTTCTTTTACTTAAGTCGGCATTGTCCCTCTTGTATTCAATCCCGAGCAATTTCTGTGTTTCATGGTCAATGCGGAGGTCCAAGGAATACAGTAAACCTGCAGAGGAGCGTCGGAATCTAATACTGGACAACCAGGAGTCGCTCAAATCTCAAACTCTTAGAAGATTCACGCTTCTTGTACTTCAGTCGGCATTGTCCCTTATGTATACCATCCCGATGCAATTTCTATGTTTCATGGTCAATGTGAAGCTCCAGGGGATACAGTAAACCTGCACTGGTGCATCGTAATCTAATACTGGTATCTCAGGCGCCGGTCATAGCACAAATTCTGAGGCGATTCACTCTTCTTGTACTTAAGTCGGCATTGTCCCTTTTGTATTCAATCCCGACGCAATATCTGTGTTTCATGGTCAATGTGAAGGACCGACGGATACAGTAAATCTGCACTGGTGCATCGGAACCTAATACTGATCTCCCAGGAGCCGCTCAAAGCACAAACTCTTAGAAGATTCACTCTTCTTGTACTTAAGTCTTCATTGTGCCTTATGTATTCAATCCCGATGCAATTTCTGTGTTTCATGGTCAATGTGAAGGGCCAAGGGATACAGTTAACCTGCACTGGTGCATCGGAATCTAATACTGATCTCCCATGAGCCGCTCAAAGCACAAACTCTTAGAAGATTCACTCCTCTTGTACTAAAGTTGGCATTGTGCATTTTGTATTTAATCCCTATGCAATTTCTGTGTTTCATGGTCAATGTGAAGGTCCAGTGGCTACAGTAAACCTGCACTGGTGCATCGGAATCTAATACTGGTCTCCCAGGAGCCGTTTAAAGCACAAACCCTTAAAAGATTACCTCGTAATGTACTTAAGTTGGCATTGTCCTTTTGTATTCAATCCCGATGCAATTTCTGTGTTTCGTGGTCAATGTGAAGGTCGAAGGGATACAGTAAACCTTCACTGGTGCATCGGAATCTAATACTGGTCTCCCAGGAGCCGCTCAAAGCACAAACACTTAGATGATTAACTCTTCTTGTAGTTATGTTTGCAGTCCATTTTGAATTCAATCCTGATGCATTTATTGTGTTTCATGGTCCATGTGAAATTCCAAGGGATACAGTAAACCAGCACTGGTGCATCGGAATCTAACACTGGTCTCCCAGGAACCGCTCAAAGCACAAACCGTTCGAGGATTCACTCTTCTTGTACTTCAGTCGGCATTGTCCCTTATGTATTCCATCCCGATGCAATTTCTGTGTTCCATGGTCAATGTGAAGGTCCAAGGGATACAGTAAACCTGCACTGGTGCATCGGAATCTAATACTGGACACCCAGGAGCCGCTCAAAGCACAAACTCTTAGAAGATTCACTCTTCTTGTACTTAGGTTGGGATTGTCTCTTTTGTATTCAATCCCGAAGCAATTTCTGTGTTTCATGGTCAATGTGAAGGTCCAAGGGATACAGTAAACCTGCACTTGTGCATCGAAATCTAATAGTGGCCTCCCAGGAGCCGCTCAAAACACAAAACCTTCGAAGATTCACTCGTCTTGTACTTAAGTCGGCATTGTCCCTCTTGCATTCAATCCCGAGCAATTTCCGTGTTTCATGGTCAATGTTAAGCTCCAAGGGATACAGTAAACCTGCACAGGTGCATCGGAATCTAATACTGGACACCCAGGAGCCGCTCAAAGCTCAAACTCTTAGAAGATTCACTCTTCTTGTACTTCAGTCGGCGTGACCCTTATGAATTCAATCCCGATTCGATTTCTGCGTTTCATGGGCAACGTGGAGGTCCAAGGGTCCAAGGGATACAGTTAACCTGCACTGGTGCATCGGAATTTAATACTGGTCTCCCAGGAGCCGCTCAAATCACAACCTAATAGAAGAATCACTCCTCTTGTACTTAAGTCATCATTGTATCTTTTGTATTGGCCCCCACGCAATTTCTATGTTGCATGGTCAATGTGAAGGTCCAAGGGATACAGTAAACCTGCACTGGTGCATCGGAATCGATCACTGGTCTCCATGGAGTCGGTGAAAGCACAATTTCTTAGAAAATTCATTCTTCTTGTACTTAAGTTGGCATTGTGTATTTTGTATTCAATCCCGATGAAATTTCTGTGTTTCATGGTGAAATTGAAGGTCCAAGGGATACAGTAAACCTGCACAGGTGCATCGGAATCTAATACTGATCTCCCAGGTGCCGCTCAAACACAAATTCTTAGAACATTCGCACTTCTGGTACTTAAGTCGGCATTGTCCCGTTTGTATCCAATCTCGATGCAATTTCTGTGTTTCATAGTCAATGTGAAGGTCGAAGGGATACAGTAAACCTGCGCTGGTGCATCGGAATCTAATACTGGTCTACCAGGAGCCGCTCAAAGCACAAACTCTTGGAAGATTCACCCTTCTTATACTGAAGTCGGCATTGTGCCTTATGTATTCAATCCCGATGAAATTTCTTTGTTTCATGGTCAATGTAAAGGGCCAAGGGATACAGTAAATCTGCACTGGTGCATCGGAATGTAATACTGGTCTCCCATGAGCCGATCAAAACACAAACTCTTAGAAGTTTCACTATTCTTGTACTAAAGTCGTCATTGTGTATTTTGTACTCAATCCCGATGCAATTTCTGTGTTTCATGGTCAATGTGAAGGTCCAAGGGATACAGTTAACTTGCACTGGTGCATCGGAATCTACTACTGGTCTCCCAGGAGCCGCTCAAAGAACAAACCCTTAAAAGATTAACTCTTCTTGTACTTAAGTCGGCATTGTCCCTTTTGTATTCAATACCGATGCAATTTCTGTGTTTCGTGGTCAATGTGAAGGTTGAAGGGATACAGTAAACCGGCACTGGTGTATCGGAATCTAAAACTGGTCTCTCAGGAGCCGCTCAAAGCACAAACTCTTAGATGATTAACTCTTCGTGTAATTAAGTCGGCAGTCCATTTTGTATTCAATCCAGATGCAATTTCTGTGTTTCATGGTCAATGTGAAGGTCCAAGGGATACAGTAAACCAGCACAGGTGCATCGTAATCTAATACTGGTCTCCCAGGAACCGCTCAAAGCACAAACCGTTCGAGGATTCACTCTTCTTGTACTTAAGTCGGCATTGTCCCTCTTGTATTCAATCCCGAGCAATTTCTGTGTTTCATGGTCAATGCGAAGGTCCAAGGGATACAGTAAACCTGCAGAGGAGCATCGGAATCTAATACTGGACAACCAGGAGTCGCTCAAAGCTCAAACTCTTAGAAGATTCACTCTTCTTGTACTTAAGTCGGCATTGTGCCTTATGTATTCAATCCCGATGCAATTTCTGTGTTTCATGGTCAATGTGAAGGGCCAAGGGATACAGTTAACCTGCACTGGTGCATCGGAACCTAATACTGATCTCCCATGAGCCGCTCAAAGCACAAACTCTTAGAAGATTCACTCCTCTTGTACTAAAGTTGGCGTTGTGCATTTTGTATTTAATCCCTGTGCAATTTCTGTGTTTCATGGTCAATGTGAAGGTCCAATGGCTACAGTAAACCTGCACTGGTGCATCGGAATCTAATACTGGTCTCCCAGGAGCCGTTTAAAGCACAAACCCTTAAAAGATTACCTCTTCATGTACTTAAGTTGGCATTGTCTTTTGTATTCAATCCCGATGCAATTTCTGTGTTTCGTGGTCAATGTGAAATTCGAAGGGATACAGTAAACCTTCACTGGTGCATCGGAATCTAACACTGGTCTCCCAGGAGCCGCTCAAAGCACAAACACTTAGATGATTAACTCTTCTTGTAGTTAAGTTTGCAGTCCCTTTTGTATTCAATCCTGATGCATTTATTGTGTTCATGGGCCATGTGAACTTCCAAGGGATACAGTAAACCAGCACTGGTGCATCGGAATCTAATACTGGTCTCCCAGGAACCGCTGAAAGCACAAACCGTTCGAGGATTCACTCTTCTTGTACTTCAGTCGGCATTGTCCCTTATGTATTCCATCCCGATGCAATTTCTGTGTTCCATGGTCAATGTGAAGGTCCAAGGGATACAGTAAACCTGCACTGGTGCATCGGAAACGAACACTGGTCGCCGAGGAGCCGCTCAAAGCACAAACTCTTAGAAGATTCACTCTTCTTGTACGTAGGTTGGGATTGTCTCTTTTGTATTCAATCCCGAAGCAATTTCTGTGTTTCATGGTCAATGTGAAGGTCCAAGGGATACAGTAAACCTGCACTTGTGCATCGAAATCAAATACTGGTCTCCCATGAGCCGCTCAAAGCACAAACTCTTAGAAGATTCACTCTTCTTGTGCGTAAGTCGGCATTGTGCATTTTGTATTCAATCCCAATGTAATTTCTTTACCTCATGGTCAAAGTGAAGGTGCAAGGGATACAGTAAACCTGCACTGGTGCATCGGAATGTAATTCTGGTCTCCCAGGAGCCCCTCAAATCACAAATTATTAGAAGATTCTCTCTTCCTGTACTTAAGTCGACATTGTATCTTTTGTATTGGTCCGCGTGCAATTTCTGTGTTTGATGGTCAATGTCAAGCTCTAAGGGATACAGTAAACCTGTGCTGGTGCATCGGAATCCAATACTGGTCACCCAGGAGCCTCTCAAAGCACAAACTCTTAGAAGATCAGTCTTCGTGTACTCAAGTCGGCATTGTGCTTTTGTATTCGATCCCGATGCGATTTCTGTGTTTCATGGTCAATGTGAAGGTCCAAGGAATTCAATAAACCTGCACTGGTGCAACGGAATCTAATATTGGTCTCCCAGGAGCCGCTCAGAGCAGAAACTCATAGAAGACTCACTCTTCTTGTTCTTAAGTCGGCATTGTCCCTTTTGTATTCAATCCCGATGCGATTTCTATGTTTCTTGGTTAATGCGAAGGTGCAAGAGATACAGCAAACCTAAACTGGTGCATCGGAATATAATACTGGTCTCCCAGGAGCCGCTCAAAGCACAAACTCTTCCAAAATTCACTCTTCTTGTACTTGAGTCGGAATTGTCCCTTATGTATTCCATCCTGATGCAATTTCTGTGTTTCATGGTCAATGTGAAGGTCCAAGGGATACGGTAAACCTTCACTGGTGCATCGGAATGTAATACTGGTCTCCGAGGAGCCGCTCAAAGCACAAATTCTTAGAATCCTCACTCTTCTTGCACTTAAGTTGGCATTGTGCATTTTGTATTTAATCCTGATGCAATTTCTGTGTTTCATGGTCAATGCGAAGGTCCAAGGGATACAGTAAACCTGCACTGGTGCAACGGAATCTAATACTGGTCTCCCAGGAGCCGCTCAATGCACCAATTCTTAGAAGATTCACTCTTCTTGTACTTACGTCGGCATTGTGCTTTTTGTATTCAATCCCAATGCAATTTCTGTGTTTCATGATCAATGTGAAGGTCCAATGGCTACAGTAAACCTGCACTGGTGCATCATAATCTAATACTGGTCTCCCAGGAGCCGCTCAAAGCACAAGCCCTTAGAAGATTAACTCATTTTGTACTTCAGTCGGCATTGTCCCTTATGTATTCAATCCCGATGCAATTTCTGTGTTTCAAGGTGTAGCGTTGCTCTTGGGGGACAAAAAATAAAATGAATTGTTACTTTTTTTTTTAATGTCGAAAAATTGAATATTTTGGTGGGCCACTTGGCAACAGAATCAGGGATTTATTACGCTATTATAATAACATATGTTGACCATTAAATACATGAATAAGAGCAGCATATTGATATATATATATATTTGAGATCACTCGGAAGAAACATTATCATTTCTGTGCATTTTTATAGTCGCGATACAGTCATACCCGGAACAACACTAAGGGACCAGAAGATTTATAGACTTTAAAGGAAAAGCAACATAACACAATTAAAAAAAAATTGGTTCAGAAATAATAGGAAAACGATAATGTTCCTTCTGCCTCATGCTGCGTTCGGCCCATCAGCGTGATCGTAATTTCTGATGATGAAGTAACACAAAATAATTAAGTTAAGTAAATAAGGAGATGGACTCATCAAGGTTAATTTACGAAAATAAGCACAGTTATCTTTAACACACGTTGTTTTTTAATGCTACATACCTTTTCATATTAAATTACAATAGATGACCATTGTGGTTAAATACTTTATACATAACAGTCAAAATGTCCTCTTGATGCTGTCTGTTCAATATCAGTTACTAGAAACTACATCTTTTCTGATTGTAAAAAATAACAATTAGCATATTCACTCAATATTTTCACATCAAATATAAAATACAGTTGTGGAACGCAGCAAGTCCGCGTCCGCCTCTCATGGAATACAAACAGTAAAAGGTGAGGCGCCAAAAGCCTCATTTGTCTTGAAATAACAGAATTCTTTTTTATACCGTTAATCGATACATGTACATAGAGATTTACTGGCACCGCGCAAGAACGGCAAAGATAAAGAATAATTGATTCTGTCGCTGCTATGCGATGGTTCATTTCGTTTACTTTACAATTGTTCGATAACTTTAGGCCAACAGGCGTTTACTATTGAGCGTATATTAATGTTTGTGAGGCGAAAATTACTAATATTACTCCCATGAGGAGGGAAGGAATACCGAAGGTATTACTTTCATCCTCATGCCCATTGGAATATTTGTAATTTTCGGGTGTAACACACAGGTTATTAAAAGTTTCATTTCATATTCATTCCATAAAAAAAAGAATTAACGTTTCAATTTGTAATTACTGACGGTGGATCATTGTGAATTTGTTCTGTGTTTCTATCAGTGTTTGTATGGATTCAGTCTATCTTGATGATTCTTAAAATTAAGGCTATAAGTACACATATTTACAAAATTTATAAGGAAATAGAGTCACACTTCATTTTTCATCGTTGCAAAAGTAATTTGACTATCACAACTGGTACACAACTTTCTCTTTTGACAGTATTCATTATATTGTCATCGTCTTGTCGATTGATTGCCTTGTCCGTCGTCGCACTTAATTATACATTTATTTTCGTCGCACATACACTATTTATGATAGACGTGGATTGTAGAGCGGCCACTGGTGATGGCTTCGACAAGGAAGTCCATATCTTTCACTTTCAGGGCTCGTGTGTGGCTCTCCGAATTATTTCACATATGAAACAGATAAAATATCTTATATTAGAATAGCTTACAAAACTAATTTTATATACATGTGGGATGGGATATAGGAAGGATCGGATCCTTTGACGTATTTTCGTGTGCTTATTTTCATTCGTATCGTGACCTCTCGTCAAAGTTTACATTTCAACAGTGTTCAGAGGTGACCTTGTGACTTGTCTCTGTGTACAATCAGTCATTACAATAATTACGTTAACTTCTCTATCTTAGAGTCTCTCGGAAGGTTTATGATACATATAAAATGTTTTCAGTACTGGGTGTGAATGTTTTTGCTACAGAATGTAGCGCACAGCAACTGCGTTGGCGGTTGAACGTTTACATTATTTCGTCACGTGGTGGCTGTCCGCCTCCACTGTTGCGAGCAATCTTGAAATTCAGTCTGTGCACGCGCACGTGACCGGAGCTTTCTTGCAGAGCGTTGATTTCGCGCTTGAGGTGCCGTGCGTCGCTTTTGTTCGGCGGATCGTGGCTTTGTGCTTTTTAGATTGCTGGAGGGAGCTTCTGCCACCGAAACTGCCTCACATCACTTCCTGTCCACTATCCAGTTACGGATTCACAGGTAAGTGGTAGCTACCACTGCAACTGCATGTGTGGAATGACACTGATTATTACACACTGCACACATCAACGAATTTTTCACACATATGGTGCAGTAGAATACTGCCACTGAAAACCGTCGAACTTTAAAACTTCACTTGCACTGTGTCGAGCGTCTGCATGAACGGTGTATTAAAAGAAATTCTCGCGTCATAACATCACACGGTGTTTACAAGTTGATTTACATACTAATATTTACAAGAGTTCATATAAATCGATAAATAATCTAATTGACCACTTTGAATCAAAACAATTGTTTCTTAATTAGTCTTTTTGTTTATTTAAGCCTACGGTCACAGGTAGGCTATTATAAGTCCTTTTTCTTTGACCAAATCCATTCCAATCTCCTTTACAAATTAATTTCATTCATAGTAATCTTTATCACGCTTGCTTATTCATTTTGTAGGACCAATACTTTTTCTTTTAGTGCTCGTCTTATTTAGTGACTTGTGAGGGGAGCTTCATTTATGTCAAAAGTTTTTCTCGTATGTGCTTGTCTTTAAAGAAAGTTCGAGGACAGATTTGAAAATAGCAATTCCGCCTCTGAGTTTCGTGTAGAAATACAAACAGTCGAAAAAAGAAAGGTGGGAAAAGCGGGTCTACTCGCTGATCGTCGACAGAATTTAAATTACTCCTCAACCAGGTCGAAACTTTAATTTACCTTGCGCATTACAAAAGCAATATGCGCGTCGCGAACCTACTCATTTTTAAATGTAGTGCCTCACTTCCTAAGCACACGTGCATCTTTACAAGTTGATCCTGAGGAGTGGATAGGATCAAGGATCTTAAAGGATTTGCACTTAGGAAAGGGATTCAATAATCACATAATCACAGAGAAAACAATAAATATTGCAGTGCACACTTAAAATAAAATCTATCACTTCAAGCATGTATATCTAATATGTATCTTGCTGCAGCTTGCTTACTACTCTTTGCTCATTTCTTAGACTAAGTCAAGTTATGGATTACGCATTTGGGTATTAATTATCATTTGTATATATAAGCCTCTCACTAGAGTGTTGTTTGCTGCTGTCGCTACCTGTGAAGCTTGGGCGAGATCTTTATTCTATGTGCTGCTAGCTTGTGAATTTGCAGTATCGCTAATGCTCAATAGTACTGTGAAGTTGACATAATAAACCATGTTACTCATATGTTCTTTTACTCAGCTTGTTTATAGTGTGGACTCATCTTACCTTGCGTTATATAATAAACTTCCTTTTTATTCCATCACGCTTTTACTTAAGGTTAACGTCAGGCCTTTTTAGAACAGTTGCACTGCGTTATCAATCTGTTCATGCTTAATCCTATGTATCTGTTCACTTCAAAGAGATGTTATTTTATCGCTGGCACAGCACTGTGCTGGAATTTACAAGTTAAATCTACCGACTGTTTTACGCTAACAGGTGGTGCCTTATTTACGTCACCTTTGAAAATAGGGAATAACCTCATGGAATCGAATCTTTCTCACAACTTTCCTCTTTTGTCTGGACGTTTAAGTATTTCCTTTTAAAACAGGTCATTAATTTGTCCTCGATTAAATTTCACTTACTAATACTAAGCACATATAATCATCATTTTCATATTACTATTTAGTGAGAGAAGTGCATTATTCGCTCCTTCCTGCTCATTCTCAAATTACTATTTAGCGAGAGAAGTGCATTATTCGCTCCTTCCTCTTTCCTCATTTTAGTACTTTGGGGCTAATTAATACCTCTCGAGTACATCATTTTCCTTACATACTAACTTATAACTAAAATTGAAAATCGCCTCTAGGACATGTCCTCCTGTTTGCATAAAGATTATTCATGTAAATACTCGTCTACAACTTATTCTGTATTTTATTTTCCAGACGCGTTGTTTTAATACATAAGGTTTCCTTTCAGCACCGGTTAACGTCCGTAGTCAGTTCAGTTCCGTTCTTGTTACTCATTGGTTAATCCTGATCTCCAATACCTTAGAATTTTCTTACAGCTTAAATTAACTTAATTCCTGGCGTTATAAAATTTTCTTAAATCTTGATGGTGGAACAAACCTTTGATTTTATTCGTGGCAGGGTCAGATAACAAATAGCTACCAATGTGTGGTTTCCTCATTATCACAAAGGGACCTTCATAAATGTGTTGCCACTTACGATTCTTCTTTAACAACAGGGATGGTTTAAAGTGAGTCCTGACTAAAACCTTTTCTCCTTCTTTGAAATCTATAACTCTGTTTACCTTCTTATCAAATGCCTTTTTTCGGAGGTTAGCATACGTTGTCAATGATATGAGAGCTTGCCTGATTTTTGCGTCTAGGTCCAATTCGTTGTCTTGTAACTTTGGAAGGGGGTCTATCCACTCATTCCTCTCTTTTGATCTTGACATTAACTCATGTGGCGTGAATCCGGTCGACAGATGAGGAAGGTGGTTTACAATCTGTTCGAATGGTGTTACGAAGTCTACCCACTTAGATTGCTTATTCGGAATGTACGTCCTTATAAATCTGTTAAATTCTTTGAAGATTCTTTCTGTCGGATTCGATTGCGGTCGAAACAGGGATATCAAAATTTGTTTGATTCCATGGCGAGCAAGAAATGCACGCCACGGGCGTGATGTGAAATTTGAAGCATTATCAGACAAGATTGATTCTGGAACCCCGAATCGTGGGAAATAATCATTTTCAATGCGACGAATTATTGGATTTGCACAAGAAGATTTTACTGCGTACAGTCTTATGTGCTTAGAAAAATTGTCCAGGATTGCTACTAAGTATTTAGCGCCTCCCCTACCGGTGGGTAGTGGACCTGCTAAATCAATACTAAGAAGCTGGTTTGGCCTTTCAGCAACTATTGGATTTAGTGGAATTGAAGTGGAAATGTTTAAGGATTTTGCCTTTTGACAGATGACACAGTTTCTCAATAATTTATGAATTCTCTGGTGTAGATTCGGAACATAACAGTAAGTCGAGATTTTCCTTTTACATTTTTCTGGTCCGTAGTGACCCCATGAAATGTGAGTGTACCACAGAGATGTTCAATGAAATTTCGAGGGATGCAAACACACCACCCCTCAGATGACTCAGACGTCTTATGAAATAGCACTTGGTTATGAACTTTATAAAACTTGGACAACTTGTGGGCTGGATTTTCGTGAAGAATTTGTCTAACCTTTTTCCATTTTGGATCTGTATTTTGAAGAATCTGAATCTGCCTACATAACTGAAGAAAATACTTTCTGTGAATTGGATCTTTCATTAACAAAACTTTATAATTAGACATTTGTTCCACCAGTTCGCTGGTTTCTAGTAAGCCCTCAGGTGAGCGAGAAAGTGCGTCTGCTATACCATTATCTTTACCTTTTATATATACAATGTCAAAGTCATATTCCTGCAGGAATAAGCACCATCGAGTAAGACGAGGGTGTTGCAACTTGCATGTAAGGAGGAATGATAAAGCTTGATGGTCTGAATAGACTTTAATTTTTCTTCCATAGATATAATAGTTAAATCGCCTAAAAGCCCATATTACGGCAAGTGCCTCCAACTCCGTAACCGAATAAGACTTCTCACACTCTGATAACACTCGACTCGCAAAGCTAATCACTTGGATTTGCTCGTGTCCATTTACTAATTGAATCTGGAAAAGACAAGCGCCGATACCCACAAAGGAAGCGTCTGCAGTAATACAAAATTCCTTATCCATCTGAGGATGATGGAGAATGTTACTGTTAACCAGACTGTCTTTAATTTTCTTAAATCCGTCTTGGCATTCCGGCGTCCAATTCCAATGTGAATTCTTTTTTAAAAGGTTGTGAAGAGCGGGATTGTTCAATACCTGATTAGGAACAAAACGTCTAAAAAATGACGTAAGACCGATAAATCCTCTCAGTTGCCTTTTTGTAACAGGGGTTGGAAAGTATTTTATAGCAGACAATTTTTCCGGGTCGGGTTTAATTCCTTCAGGGGTGATGATGTGTCCTAAAAATTTAATTTCACTTTTTCCAAACTTGGATTTCTTAAGATTTGCTGTAACACCATACTCTCTGAATCGTTGAAATATCTTTTGCAGAAGGGCCACATGATCTTCCCAATTTTTCGATGCTACAAGAACGTCATCCACATAGACTGTTACCTCATCTAAAAGTTCAGGACCTAGTACATAGTCAAGGGCAGAAATAAAAATTCCGGAACTCACATTTAGTCCAAATGGTACAACTTTGAAATGGTAAGATCTACCTGCAAATATAAAGGCAGTGTACTTCCTTGACTCCTGCGCAAGTTTTACTTGCCAGTAACTGCTTTTCAAATCAAGGGTACTCAAATACTTAACTCCATGAAACTTCTGCAGATGCTCTTCAAGAGCCTCTGGTCTCGTTCTTATGGGTACTATAATTTTATTGATTAATCTTGCATCTAGGACTAGCCTTACGCTACCATCTGATTTTAGCGCAGACAATAAAGGACTCGAATAAGGTGAATGAGATACTTCTATCACATTCCAGCGTAACATTTTCTTGATCTCGCATTTGACAGCTTCTCGTCTCGCATATGGAATGTAATAGCTTGTTCTACAGTAGGTTGAATGGGGCAGGACATCCATTCGATATTCAAAGCCTTTTATTAGTCCAGGTTTCTTAGAAAATACTTGAACGTAATCTGTTAACAAATTGTAAAGCTCATTCTTCTGTTGTTTGGATAATTCAATGGACTCACTAGCTTTACCGTATAATTCATTCTGACTGGGAATTAGATCTTCATACTCATCGTCATTAACACTTTCAAGATCTGTCATGTCTTCTGTCTGACTGTACTGTTGTCTTTTAGTCCATGGCCGTACTGCTATTTGAAGCACCCCAAAGTTTGTCTTCACCTTACTTCTTAACAAATTTACAGTTACTTGTTGCTGACTCGCTACTAGAGTACAGATTCCACACTCGATGTCAATTTTAGCTTTCGTCTGCCTCAAGAATTCCATACTCAGGATACATGGCACTGATAGGTTTTTAACAATAAGAAAAATGCACGTTACTGAAATAGACTCTATCTGGATTTGAAGCTGAGTCTGAAGATTTACACGTTCTGTTAGTGGACCAATTGCTCCCGATACGGTGCAACCTTGAATTGGAAGTGATAAAACTTTGCATACAGAGGATATTGGCTTAAATAAACATAAAGATAAGACATTTATATTAGCTCCTGTAACTACAATGGCTGTTACTGGTATGTTGGCAATTGATACTCTTATGGAAGCTTGAACTTGTTCGTCCCATACGTCATCATTGTCTTTCGTCTCAGTGTCTGCTACTAGATCATCCCGTAAGTTTGTCTCTTTGTCATACCTAATTTTTTTAATTTCGTGTGGACTAAGGGACAGGGTGCCCCCATTCAAACCTGCAGCATCATCTAGGAGGCTCAAAGGTGCTGCTTTTAATTTTCCGCTCGACGCTTACTTTCCTGCTGATTTATATTTCTTAATGTTTCTTCCGTCTGGAACTGTTGTTGGTTTTGTGGTACGAACTCGGTTGGAAACGATTCTTGTTGTCCTGGCGTATTCGCTTGCGCATAATAAATTTGCGTATTATGCGGGCGTTTAGGCTTCAGAGTTCCCGAAGGTCCGTTCGCTTGTGGCTGAAAAGTGTTTTGCTGTGGCTTGTGTTGATTGTAACCGTTAGTGAAAGGTGTACATTGGTGTCCACCTTGATTATGGCATTTATTTCTTTTCCACTGTCGATTTGAATCGTAAGACTGATCGTTTTGATAATTCCCGTTGATCGGTTGCGCGTTTCCATATTGCTGGGGCTGTTTGTTATAATGTGCATTTTCGTACTGAGGTGGTGACGAATTATATATTGGACTGTATCTCTGGCCGTTATTGTACTTATTTTTGTATTTGCTGTTGGAGTACGTAGTGTTCTTATTTTTGAAACCGTTGTGGGGTTGGTACTGGTTGTCGCTGTGACGCGCTTTCGCTCGGCCACCAGTGTTGCCTACGTATTCTGTATTGTGCTGGCCGCCTGCACTGAAGTGAGCGTTGCCAACATCAACTCTAGCGTCCTCGTAAATCAGATCTAACGAGTCTAACACAGATAGGAAAGTGTCCGTATCGTCCTCAGACACGTTTACTAACTTTTCTCTGATCCCAATCGGTAGCTTAGTTTTTAGAATCATAATAACGTCTTTGGCGGTGATCGGCGAATCCCAGAACTTGATTTTCGCTAAATACTTTTCAAAATATCTTCTCAAACCACCGCGCTTGCTGTTAAACACTTCGGCGTTGTAAACCTCTTTTCTCAGGCGCTGCTGCACACCAGAACTCCAGAATTTAGCTAAAAACATCTGTTAAAACTCTTTGTAACTTTTACAAGAGTCGACTATTTCGGTTCCCCATAAGGCAGCATCGCCTACGATAAATCCACTAACGAATTGAATTCGCTATCGGTCACTCCAGCTATTCGGGAAAATTCCTGAAAAATTTCGGAGGAACACTATAGGATGAATTTCTCTTTTCTGTGGGTGAAAGGTCGGAAAAATACGATGTTTGATCACGCTTTCCTCCTGCATCAAACTGACAAAAGTGGGTGGGCTGGTAGTCTGGTTAACTTGTGCTTCTATAGAACTATGAGTTTGAGCGTTATCAAATGGTGAACGGTAGTGTACCTGCTGTTGTTCATTACTTCGTGGTGAATTATTCCACTCTCCTGACACGGAAGGTGGGGAATTTTCAATTTGACATTTTAGTGTACGAACTTCATCAACTATATGTTGACGCCATTCAGGTAAATCTTGAGCTAACGTTCGTCTTATCTGGCCAAATTCTGACATCACTGTGTCTCCTGTTTTTCCAGGGGCTGCCAATATTTCAAAGGCCACGTTTTTGACCGTTCCCCTGAGTTCGTTCTTGACCTTGTTTTCTATGAATCCGTTTTTGTTTTTAATCCACTCTTGGTAGTGGTCGGACAATGCTTCAGCATGTGCCTTAACAGTATTCTTTATTTGATCCTCTACATTAAGAGTCTCAATCTGTTTGGAAAGATCATCAACAACATTCTCGATCGTGTCTACTGCGGTTTTAACTCCTTTGACCTCATCAGAGATTGCAGTATAATCTTGTTTTAAGGTCGCAGCTTGTTTTTGATATTCTATCACTTTTGAATTTATCTCTCCCTGGGCTGCTTCGATTTTTTCATCTAACCGTTTTGAAATATCCTCTATTTTTGACTCTACTTGTGTGTCAATTTCTAGGCTCATGATCGTGATCTGACTACTGATTTGGCTTTGGACATTACCCAACAGGGTATTTAAATCAGCTGTTATGTCTGCCTTTAGTTCGGCCTTTACCGAATTTAACTGTGTATTTAGGTCATTTATCTCCGTTTGCAGATCTGTTTTTACTGAATTTATGTCTATTTTTAACGAATTTATTTCTGTTTTTACTGAATTTATGTCTTCTTTTACTGAGTTGCACAGATTTGTAAGGACCTGATTTTTATTATGCCGTCTTTCGGCCTTCTCTTTTTCTTCGCGGGCCTTTTCATCTAATCTTTCCTGTTTTTAGCTTTCGAACTTGCGTTCCATTATGGCTTCGATCATTGCAGCCAAGTCATTTTTTTCAAATGCGGGAATAGTTTGCACACTAGGACCAGCTTCTAAAACTTAGGTCGAGGCTGCTTCTGCTTCCGCTCGTGTACCTATCGCGCGTGATCGTAATGGATGGTGAGGTCCATTCGCATCACCGCTGTCGTCTGGTTTTGTTTGTGTGCGCTGTTTACCGTCAGCCATGGTCGTGAATTATTTGTCAAATGTCAAAATGCTACAGATACTGTTTGTCACTGCCGTCAGTCGTTTGTCTGTGACGTAGTGCTATGGCTTACTGGGACCTAAGATAAAATTTTAACTCTGGGTAACTGACGTTCATTTACGCCAAGAAGACAAGATGGTTCCTACTAATTACAAACAAATGAAATATCACACGTTTTACCCGTTTTGAGCGTAGTTATCCGCCATATCGTAATTTTTTTTATGCACTGACAACAATGGTACACTTTCACTGAATTTAACTACATAAGAATGGACTATGGACAAATTGAAATAAAGCTGTTTCAAGGCAAGGAAAGACAGGTTTACGTTCTGATCAACTCGAAAGATGCTACGTCACTACGAAAGCTTGGCTACTGCGTATAAAAATTTGACTTACTATGGCTGTCTTGATAATTTCATCAATCGTTCTTCTGAATAAATTAAAAGGTTTTCCCACTTGTCTTTCTCGGTTGAATTGCATCCACATGAAAAAATGAAACAGTTATTAGAACAAGCACTGAAAAATTAATAAACACATACATGAAATGATTTTTGATCATGTCCCTGTTCGGGCGCCAAGTGTAGGGTTGCTCTTGGGGGACAAACAACAAAAAGAATTGTTACTTTTTTTTTTTAATGTCGAAAAAGTGAATATTTTGGTGGGCCACTTGGCAACAGAATCAGAGATTTATTACGCTATTATAATAACATACGTTGACCATTAAATACCTGAATAAGAGCAGCATATTGATATATATATATATTTGAGATCGCTCAGAAGAAACATTATCATTTCTGTGCATTTTTATAGTCGCGATACAGTCATACCCGGAACAACACTAAGGGACCAGAAGATTTATAGACTTTAAAAGAAATGCAGCACTACACAATTAAAAAAAATTGGTTCAGAAATAATAGGAAAACGATAATGTTCCTTCTGCCTCATGCTGCGTTCGGCCCATCAGGGTGATCGTAATTTCTGATGATGAAGTAACACAAAATAATTAAGTTAAGTAAATGAGCAGATGGACTCATCAAGGTTAATTTACGAAAATAAACACACTTATCTTTAACACACGTTTTTTTTTAATGCTACATACCTTTTCATATTAAATTACAATAGATGACCATTGTGGTTAAATACTTTATACATAACAGTCAAAATGTCCTCTTGATGCTG
The DNA here is from genome assembly GCF_021461395.2 of Schistocerca americana. NCBI lineage: Eukaryota > Metazoa > Arthropoda > Insecta > Orthoptera > Acrididae > Schistocerca > Schistocerca americana. Next base: position 767,638,449 of record NC_060123.1, read on the forward strand.
TCTGTTCGATATCAGTTACTAGAAACTACATCTTTTCTAATTGTAAAAAATAACAATTAGCATATTCACTCAATATTTTCACATCAAATGTAAAATACAGTTGTAGAACGCAGCAAGTCCACGTCCGCCTCTCATGGAATACAAACAGTAAAAGGTGAGGCGCCAAAAGCCTCATTTGTCTTGAAATAACAGAATTCTTTTTTATACCATTAATCGATACATGTACATAGAGATTTACTGGCACCGCGCAAGAATGACAAAGATAAAGAGTAATAAATTCTGTCGCTGCTATGCGATGGTTCATTTCGTTTACTTTACAATTGTTCGATAACTTTAGGCCAACAGGCGTTTACTATTAAGCGTATATTAATGTTTGTGAGGCGAAAATTACTAATATTACAATGGTCAATGTGAATATCGGAGGGATACAGCAAACCTGCACTGGTGCATCGGAATCTAATACTGGTCTCCCAGGAGCCACTCAAAGCACAAACTCTTAGATGATTAACTCTTCTTGTACTGAAGTCGGCAGTCCGTTTTGTATTCAATCCCGATGCATTTCTATGTTTCATGGTCAATGTGAAGGTCCAAGGGATACAGTAAACCTGCACTGGGGCATCGGAATCTAATACTGGTCTCCCAGGAGCTGCTCAACCCACAAAATCTTAGAAAATTCTCTCTCCTTGTACTTTAGTCGGAATTGTCCCTTTTGTATACAATTTCGATGCAATATCTGTGTTTGCTGGTCAATAAAAAGGTCCAAGGTATACAGTAAACCTGCACTGGTGCATCGGAATCTAATAGTGGCCTCCCAGGACTCGCTCAAAGCACAAACCCTTCGAAGATTCACTCTTCTTGTAATTAAGTTGGCATTGTCCCTCTTGTATTCAATCCCGAGCAATTTCTGTGTTTCATGCTCAATGTGAAGGTCCAATGGCTACAGAAAATCTGCACTGGTGCATCGGAATCTAATACTGGTCTCCCAGGAGCCGCTCAAAGCACAAACCCTTAAAAGATTAACTCTTCTAGCACTTAAGTTCTCATTGTCCTTTTTGTATTCAATCCCGATGCATTTTCTGTGTTTCATGGTCAATGTGAAGGTCGAAGGGATACAGTAAACGTGCACTGGTGCATCGGAATCTAATATTGGTCTTCCAGGACCCGCTCAAAGCACAAACTCTTAGATGATGAACTCTTCTTGTACTTAAGTCGGCAGTCCCATTTGTATTTAATCCCGATACAATTTCTGTGTTTCATGGTCAATGTGAAGGTCCTAGGGATACAGTAAACCTGCACTGGTGCATCAGAATCTAATACTGGTCTCCCAGGAACAGCTCAAAGGACAAACCGTTCGAAGATTCACTCTTCTTGTACTTAAGTCGGCATTGTCCCACTTGTATTCAATTCCGAGCAATTTCTGTGTTTCATGGTCAATGTGAAGGTCCAAGGGATACAGTAAACCTGCACAGGTGCATCGGATTACAACACTGGTCTCCGAGGAGGCGCTCAAAGCACTAACTCTTAGAAAATTCACTCTTCTTGTACTATGGTTTAATATTGTGTATCTTGTATTCAATCCTGGTGCAGTTTCTGTGTTTTATGGTCAATGTGACGTCCAATGGATACAGTAAACCTGCACTGGTGCATCGGAAGCTAATACTGGTCTCCCAGGAGACGCTCAAATCACAATCCCTTAGAAGATTCACTCTTCGTGTTCTTAAGTCGCCATTGTCCTTTTGTATTCAATCCCGATGCAATTTCTGTGTTTCATGGTCAATGTGAAGGTCCAAGGGATACAGTAAACCTGCACTGGTGCATCGGAATCTAATACTGGTCTCCCAGGAGCTGTTCAAAACACAAACTCTTAGATGATTAACTCTTCTTGTACATAAGTAGGCTGTCCCTTTTCTATTCAATCCCGATGCAATTTCTGTGTATCATGGTAAATGTGAAGGTCCAAGGGATATAGTAAACCTGCACTGGCGCATCGGAATCTAATACTGGTCTCCCATGAGCCGCTCAAAGCACAAACTCATAGAATATTAACTCATCTTGTACTTAAGACGGCATTGGCATTTTGTATTCAATCCCGATGATATATCTGTGTTTCATGGTCAATGTGAAGGTCCAAGGGATACAGTAAAACTGCACCTGTGCATCGCAATCTAATACTGGTGTCCCAGGAGCCGCTCAAAGCACAAACCCTAAGAAGATTCACTCTTCTTTTACTTATGTCAGCATTGTCCCTTTTGTTCTCAATCCCGATGAGATTTCTGTGCTTCATGGTCAATGTGATGGTGCAAGGGATACAGTAAACCTGTACTGGTGCATCGGAATCTTACACTGGTCTCCCAGGAGCCGCTCAATACACAAACTCTTAGAGTATTAACTCTTCTCGTACTTAAGGCGGCATTGTGCATTTTGTATTCAATCCCGATGTAATTTCTGTGTTTTTTGGTCAATGAGAAGGTCCAAGGGAGAGATTAAATCTGAACTGGTGCATCGGAATCTAATACTGGTATCCCAGGAGCCGCTCAAAGCACAAACTCTGAAGAGATTCATTCTTCTTGTACTTAAGTCGGCATTGCCCCTTTTGTATAGAATCCCGATGCAATATCTGTGCTTCATGATCAGTGTGATGGACCAAGGGATACAGTAAACCTGCACTGGTGCATCGGAACCAAATAATGGTCTCCCAAGAGCCGCTCAAAACACAAACTCTTAGAAGATTCACTCCTCTTGTACTTAAGACGGCATTGTCTCTTTTGTATTCAATCCCGATGCTATTTCTGTGTTTCATGGTCAATGTGACAGTCCAAGGGATACAGTAAACCTGCACTGGTGCATCGGAATGTAATTCTGGTCTCCGAGGAGCCGCTCAAAGCACAAACACTTAGAAAATTCACTCTTCTTGTAATTAAGTTGGCATTGTGCATTTTTTATTGAATTGCTATGCAATTTATGTGTTTCGTGGTCAATGGGAAGGTCTAAGGGATACAGTAAACCTGCACAGGTGCATCGGAATGTAATACTGGACAACCAAGAGCCGCTCAAAGCTCAAACTATTAGAAGATACACTCTTCTTCTACTTTCGTCAGCTTGACCCATTTGTATTCAATCCCGATGCAATTTCTCTGTTTCATGTTCAATGTGAAGGTCCATGGGATACAGTAAACCTGCACTGATGCATCGGAATCTATTACTGGTCTCCTATAATCCGCTCAAACCACAAACCCTTAGAAGATTCACTCTCCTTGTACTTAAATCGGCATTGTGCATATTGTATTCATCCCCGATGCGATTTCTTTGTTTCATGGTCAATGTGAAGGTCCAAGGGATACAGTTAAACTGCACAGGTGAATCGTAATCTAATACTGGACACTCAGGAACCGCTCAAATCCCTAACTCTTAGAGGATTCACTCTTCTTGTACTTATGTCGTTATTAATCCTTTTGTATTCAATCCCGATTCAATTTCTGTGTTTCATGGTCAATGTGAAGGTCCAAGGTATACAGTAAATCAGCACTGGTGCATCGGAATATAATACTGGTCTCCCAGGAACCGTTCCAAGCACAAACCGTTCGAGGATTCACTCTTCTTGTACTTAAGTCGGCATTGTCCCTCTTGTTTTCAATCCCGAGCAATGTCTGTGTTTCATGGTCAATGCGAAGGGCCAAGGGATACAGTAAACCTGCACAGGTCCATCGGAATCTTATACTGGACACACAGGAGCCGCTCAAAGCTCAAACTCTTAGAAGATTCACTTTTCTTGTACTTCAGTCGGCATTGTCCCTTATGTATTCCATCCCGATGCTATTTCTGTGTTTTATGGTCAATGTGAAGGTCCAAGGGATTCAGTAAACCTGCACTGGTGCATTGGATTAGAACACTGGTCTCCGAGGAGGCGCTCAAAGCACTAACTCTTAGAAAATTCACTCTTCTTGTACTATAGTTTAATATTGTGTATCTTGTATTCAATCCTGATGCTGTTTCTGTGTTTCATGGTCAATGTGAACGTCCAATGGATACAGTAAACCTGCACTGGTGCATCGGAATCTAATACTGGTCTCCCAGGAGACGCTCAAAGCACAATCCCATAGAATATTCACTCTTCTTGTTCTTAAGTCGCCATTGTCCTTTTGTATTCAATCCCGATGCAATTTCTGTGTTTCATGGTCAATGTGAAGTTCCTAGGGATACAGTAAACCTGCACTGGTGCATCGGAAACTAATACTGGTCTCCCAGGAGCTGTCCAAAACACAAACTCTTAGATGATTAACTCTTCTTGTACATAAGTAGGCTGTCCCTTTTCTATTCAATCCCGATGCAATTTCTGTGTTTCATGGTTAATGTGAAGGACCAACCGATACAGTAAACCTGCACTGGTGCATCGGAACCTAATACTAGTCTCCCATGAGCCGCTCAAACCACAAACCCTTAGAAGATTCACTCTTCTTGTACTTAAGTCGGCATTGGCATCTTGTATTCAATCGCGATGATATATCTGTGTTTCATGGTCAATGTGAAGGTCCAAGGGATACAGTAAACCTGCACCTGTGCATCGCAATCTAATACTGGTGTCCCAGGAGCCGCTCAAAGCACAAACCCTAAGAAGATTCACTCTTCTTTTACTTATGTCGGCATTGTCCCTTTTGTTCTCAACCGCGATGAGATTTCTGTGCTTCATGGTCAATGTGAAGGTGCAAGGGATACAGTAAATCTGCACTGGTGCATCGGAATCTTATACTGGTCTCCCAGGAGCCGCTCAATACACAAACTCTTAGAGTATTAACTGGTCTCCCACTAGCCACTAAAATCACAAACTCTTAGAAGATTCCATCTTTATGTACTTAAGTCCTTTTCGTAACCAATGCCGAAGCAACTTCTGTGTCTCACTGTCAATGTAAAGGTCCAAGGTATACAGTAAACCTGCTCTGGTGCATCGGAATCTAATACTGGTCTCCGAGGAGTCGTTCAAAGCACATACTCTTAAAAGTTTCACTCTTCTTGTCCTTAAGTCGGCATTGTGCCTTTTGGATTCAATCCCGATGCAAATTCTGTGTTTCATGGTCAAAGTGCAGGTCCAAGTGATAAAGTAAACCTGCACTGGTGCATCAGAATACAATACTGGTCTCCCAGGAGACGCTCAAAGCAAAAACTCTTAGAAGATTCACTTTTCTTGTACTTTAGTCGGTATTGTGCCTTTTGTATTCAATCCCGATGCAATTTCAGTGTTTCATGGTCAATGCGAAGGTCCAAGGGATATAGTAAATCTCTACTGGTGCATCGGAATGTAATACAGGACTCCCAGCAGCCGCTCAAAACATGAACTCTTAGAACATTCACTCTTCTTGTACTTAAGTCAGCATTGTGCCTTTTGTATTCAATCCCGATGCAATTTCTGTGTTTCATGGTCAATGAGAAGGTCTAAGGGATACAGTAAATCTGCACTGGTGCAATGGAATCAAATACTGGTCTCCCATGAGCCGCTCAAACCGCAAACCCTTAGAAGATTCACTCTTCTTGTACTTAATTCGGCATTGTGCTTTTGTATTCAATCACGATGGGTATTCTGTGTTTCCCGGTCAATGTGAAGGTCCAAATGATACAGTCAACCTGAACTGGTGCATCGGAATCTAATAGTGGTCCCCCAGGAGCCGCTCAAAGCACATACTCTTAGAGGATTCACTCTTCTTGTACTTAAGTCGTCATTGTGCTATTTGTATTGATCCCGGTGCAATTTCTGTGTGTCATGGTCAATGTGAAGGTCCAAGGGATACAGTAAACCTGCACTGGTGCATCGGAATCTTATACTGGTCTCCCATGAGCCGCAGAAATCACAAACCCTTAGAAGATTCACTCTGCTTGTACTTAATTCGTCTTGCGCTTCTTTACTTAATCACGATGCGATTTCTTTGTTTCATGGTCAATGTGAAGGTCCAAGGGTTACAGTAGACCTTCACTGGTGCATCGTAATCTATTACTAGTCTACCAGGAGCCGCTCAAACCACAAACTCTTAGAAAGCTCACTCTTCTTGTACTTAAGTCGGCATTTCCCATTTTGTGTTCAATCCCGATGCAATATGTGTGTTTCATGGTCAAGGTGAAGGTCAAACGGATACAGTAAACGTGCACTGGTGCATCGGATTCTAATATAGGTCTCCCAGGAGCCGCTCAAAGCACAAACTCTTAGAAGATTCACTCTCCTTGTTCTTAAGTCGGCATTGTCCCTTTTGTACTCAATGCCAATGCAACATCTATGTTTCATGGTCAATGTGAAGGTCCAAGGGATACAGTAAAACTGCACTGCTGCATCGGAATCTTATACTGGTCTCCCATGAGCCGCAGAAATCACAAACCCTTAGAAGATTCACTCTGCTTGTACTTAATTCGTCATTGCGCTTCTTTACTTAATCACGATGCGATTTCTTTGTTTCATGGTCAATGTGAAGGTCCAAGGGTTACAGTAGACCTTCACTGGTGCATCGTAATCTATTACTAGTCTACCAGGAGCCGCTCAAATCACAAACTCTTAGAAAGCTCACTCTTCTTGTACTTAAGTCGGCATTTCCCATTTTGCATTCAATCCCGATGCAATATGTGTGTTTCATGGCCAAGGTGAAGGTCAAAGGGATACAGTAAACGTGCACTGGTGCATCGGATTCTAATATAGGTCTCCCAGGAGCCGCTCAAAGCACAAACGCTCAGAAGATTCACTCTCCTTGTTCTTAAGTCGGCATTGTCCCTTTTGTACTCAATGCCAATGCAACATCTGTGTTTCATGGTCAATGTGAAGGTCCAAGGGATACATTAAAACTGCACTGCTCCATCGGAATCGAATACTGGTCTCCCAGCAGCCGCAGAAATCACAAACTCTTAGAAGATTCTATCTTCTTGTACTTAAGTCGTCATTGTGCTTTTTGTATTCAATCCCGATGCAATTTCTGTGTTTCATGGTCAATGTGAAGGTCCAAGGTATACAGTAAACCAGCACTGGTGCATCGGAATCTAATACTAGTCTATCAGGAGCCTCTCAAAGCACAGACTCTTACAAGATTCACTCTCCTTGTACCTAAGTCGGCATTGTCCCTTTTGTATTCAATGCCATTGCAATTTCTGTGTTTCATGGTCAATGTGAAAATCCAAGGTATACAGTAATTCTGCACTGGTGCATCGGATTCTAATACTGGTTTCCCAGGAGCCACCAAAAACACAAACTCTTAGAAGATTCACTCTTAAGGTACTTAAGTCGTCATTGTCCCTTTCGTATTCAATGCCGATGCATATTCTGTGTTCATGGTCAATGTGAAGGTCCAAGGGATACAGTAAATCTGCACTGGTGCATTGTAATCTAATACTGGTCTCCAAGGAGGCGCTCAACGTACAAACACGTAGGAGATTAACTCTTCTTGTATTTATGTCGGCATTGTCCCTTTGGTATTCAATCCCGATGCAATTTCTGTGTTTCATGGTCAATGTGCAGGTCCAAGTGATAAAATAAACATGCACTGGTGCATCGGAATATAATACTGGTCTCCCAGGAGGCGCTCAAAGCACATACTCTTAAAGGATTCACTCTTCTTGTACTTAAGTCGTCATTGTGCCATTTGTATTCAATCCCGGTGAAATTTCTGTGTGTCATGGTCAATGTGAAGGACCAAAGGATACGGTAAACCTGCACTGGTGCATCGGAATCTGATACTGGTCTCCCATGAGCCGCTCAAACCACAAACCCTTAGAAGATTCACTCTTCTTGTACTTAATTCGTCATTGTGTTTTTTACTTAATCACGATGCGATTACTTTGTTTCATGGTCAATGTGAAGGTCCAAGGGATACAGTAAACCTTCACTGGTGCATCGTAATCTATTACTAGTCTCCCAGGAGCCGCTCAAACCACAAACTCTTAGAAAACTCTCTCTTCTTGTACTTAAGTCGGCATTTTCTATTTTGTATTCAATCCCGATGCAATATCTGTTATTCATGGTCAAGGTGAAGGTCTAAGGGATACAGTTAATCTGCACTGGTGCATTGGAATCAAATACTGGTCTCCCATGAGCCGCTCAAACCACAAACTCTTAGAAGATTCGCTCTTATTGTACTTAATCCGGCATTGTGCCTTTTGTATTCAATCACGATGCGATTTCTGTGTTTCATGGTAAATTTGAAGGTCCAAGTTATACGGTAAACCTTCACTGGTGCATCGGAATCGAATGCTGGTCTCCCAATAGCCGCTCAAACCACAAACTCTTAAAAGATTCACTCTTCTTGTACTTAAGTCGGCATTGTGCCTTTTGTATTGAATCCCGATGCAATATCTGTGTTTCTTGGTCAATGAGAAGGTCTAAGGGATACAGTAAATCTGCACTGGTGCATCGGAATCAAATACTGGTCTCCCATGAGCCGCTCAAACCACAAACCCTTAGAAGATTCACTCTTCTTGTACTAAATTTGGCATTGTGCCTTTTGTATTCAATCACGATGCGATTTCTGTGTTTCATGGTCAATGTTAAGAGGCAAGGGATACAGTAACCTGCTCTGGTGCATCGGAATCTACTACTGGTCTCCGAAGAGCCGCTCAAAGCACAAACTCTTAGAAGTTTCACTCTTCCTGTTCTTAAGATGGCATTGTCCCTTTTGTATTCAATCCCGATGCAATTTCTGTGTTTCTTGCCTATGTGCAGGTCCAAGTGATAAACTGAACCTGCACTGGTCCATCGGAATGTAATACTGGTCTCCCAGGAGACGCTCAAAGCATAAACTCTTAGAAGATACACTCTTCTTGTACTTTAGTCGGCATTGTGCCTTTTGTATTCAATCCCGATGCAATTTCTGTGTTTCATGGTCAATTTGAAAGTCGAAGGGATAATGTAATCCTCCACTGGTGCATCGGAATCTAGTACTGGTCTCCCAGGAGTTGCTCACAGCACGAACTCTTAGAAGATTCACTCTTCTTCTACTTATGTCGGCATGGTCCCTTCTGTATTCAATCCCGATGCAATTTCTGTGTTTCATGGTCAATGTGAAGGTCCAAGGGGTATGGTAAACCGGCACTGGTGCATCGGAATCTAATACTGGTCTCCCAGGAGCCGTTCAAAACACAAACTCTTAGAAGATTCACTCTTCTTGTACATAATTCGGCATTGTCCCTTTTGTATTCAATCCTAATGCATTTTCTGTGTATCATGGTCAATGTGAATGTCCAATGGATACGGTAAACCTGCACTGGTGCATCGCAATCTAATACTGGTCTCCCAGGAGCCGCCCAAAGCACAAACTCTTAGAAGATTCACTCATCTTGTACTTAAGTCGGCATTGTACTTTTGTATTCAATCCCGATGGAATATCTGTGTTTCGTTGTCAATGCGAAAATCCAAGGGATACGGTAAACCTGCAGCGGTGCATCGGAATTTAATACTGGTCTCCCAGTAGCCGCTGGAAGCACAAACTCGTAGAAGATTCACTCATCTTGTACTTAAGTCGGCATTGTAGCTTTTGTGTTCAATCCCGTTGCAATATCTGTGTTTCATTATCAATGTGAATGTCCAAGGGATAGAGTAAACCTGCACTGGTGCATCGGAATCTAATACTGGTCTCCCGTGAGCCGCTCAAACCACAAACCCTTATAAGATTCACTTTTCTTGTACTTAATTCGGCATTGTGAATTTTTTATTCAGTCACGATGCGATTTCTGTGTTTCATGGTCAATGTGAAGGTCCAAGGGATACAGTAAACCTACATTGGTGCATCGGAATTTAATACTGGTCTCCCAGGAGCCGCTAAAACCACAAACTCTTAGAAAACTCACTCTCCTTGTACTTTAGTCGGCATTGTCCTTTTGTATTCATTCCCGATGCTATTTCTGTGTTTCATGGCCAATGTGCAGGTCCAAGTGATAAAGTCTTCCTGGACTGGTGCATCGGAGTATAATCTCCCAGGAGATGCTCAAAGCAAAAACTCTTAGAAGATTCTCTCTTCTTGCACTTTAGTCGGCATTGTGCCTTTTGTATTCAATCCCGATGCAATTTCTGTGTTTCATGGTCAATGTAATGGACCAATGGATATGGTAAACCTGCACTGGTGCATCGGAATCTAATACTGGTCTCCCAGGAGATGCTCAAAGCAAAAACTCTTAGAAGATATTCTCTTCTTGTACTTTAGTCGGCATTGTGCATTTTGTATTCAGTCCCGATGCAATTTCTGTGTTTCATGGTCAATGTGCAGGTTCAAGTGATAAAATAAACCTGCCCTGGTGCAACGGAATATAATACTGGTCTCCCAGGAGATGCTTAAAGCAAAAACTCTTAGAAGATTCTCTCTTCTTGTACTTTAGTCGGCATTGTGCCTTGTGTATTCAATCCTGATGCAATTTCTGTGTTTCATGGTCAATGTAATGGTCCAATGGATATGGTAAACCTGCACTGGTGCATCGGAATCTAATACTGGTCTCCCAGGAGCCGCTCAAAGCACAAATTTTTAGAAGATTCACTCTTCTTTTACTTAAGTCGGCATTGTACCTTTTGTATTAATCTCGATGCAATTTCTGTGTTACATGGACAATGTGAAGGTCCAAAGGATACGGTAAACCTGCAGTGGTGCATCGGAATCTAATACTGGTCTCCCATGAGCCGCTGAAACCACAAGCTCTTAGAAGATTCGCTCTTATTGTACTTTATCCGGCATTGTGCCCTTTGTATTCAATCACGATGCGATTTCTATGTTTCATGGTCAATTTGAAGGTACAAGTTATGCAGTAAACCTTCACTGGTGCATCGGAATCGAATACTGGTCTCCCAAGGGCCGCTCAAACCACAAACTCTTAGAAAATTTACTCTACCTTTACTTAAGTCGGCATTGTCCTTTTTGTATCCAACCCCGATGCAGTTTCTGTGTTTGATGGTCAATGTGAAGGTAAGAGGGATACAGTAAACGTGCACTGGTGCATCGGATTCTAATACTGGTCACCCAGGAGACGCACAAATCACAAAATCTTAGAAGATTCACTCTTCTTGTACTTAAGTCGACATTGTGCCTTTTGCATTCCATCCCGATGCAATTACTGTGCTTCATGGTCAATGTGAAGGTCCAAGGAATACAGTGAACGTGAACTGGTGCATCGGAATCTATTACAGGTCTCCCAGGAGCCGCTCAAACCACACACTCGTAGGTGATTCACTCTTGTTGTACTTAAGTTGGCATTGTGCATTTTGTATTCAATCCCGATGCAATTTCTGTGTTTTATGGTCCACGTGAAGGTCCGAGGGATACAGTAAACCTGCACTGGTGCATAGGAATTTAATATTGGTCTCCCAGGAGCCGCTCAAAGCACAAACTCTTAGAAGATTCACTCTTCTTGTACTCAAGACGGCATTGTGCCTTTCGTATTCAATCCCGATGCAATATCTGTGTTTCATGGTCAACGTGAAGGTCCAAAGAATACAGTAAACCTGCCCTGGTGCATCGGAATCTAAAACTGGTCTCCCAGGGGCCGCTCAAAGCACAAACTCTTTGAAGATTCACTTTTCTCGAACTTAATTCAGCATTGTGAATTTTGTATACATTCCTGATGCAATTTCTGTGATTCATGCTCAATGTGAAGGTCCAAGGGATACAGTAAACCTGCACTGGGGCATCGGAATCCAATACTGGTCTTCCAGGAGCCGCTCAAAGCACAAACTCTTAGAAGATTCACTCTTCTTGTACTTAAGTCGGCATTGTGTCTTTTGAATTCAATCCCGATGCAATTTCTGTGTTTGATGGTCAATGTGAAGGTCCAAGGGATACAGTAAACCTGCACTGGTGCATCGGAATCTAATACTGGTCTCCCAGGAGCCGCTCAATGCACAAACTCTTAGAAGACTCACTCTTCTTGTACTTCAGTCGGCATTGTGCCTTTTGTGTTGAATCCCAACGCAAAATCTGTGTTTCATGGTCAATGTGAAGCTCCAAGGGATACAGTAGACCTGCACTTGTGCATCGGAATCTAATACTGGGCTCCCATGAGCCGCTCAAAGCACATACTTTTAGAAGATTCACTCTTCTTGTACTTAAGACGGTGTTGTGCATCTTGTATTCAATCCCGATGCAATTTCTGTGTTAAATGGGCAATGTGAAGGTGCAAGTGATACAGTAAACCTGCACTGGTGCATCGGAATCTAATAATGGTCTGCCAGGAGCCGCTTAAATCTTTAACTCTTAGAAGATTCACTCTTTTTGTACTTAAGTCGGCATTGTGCCTTTTGTTTTCAAGCCCGATGCAATTTCTGTGTTCCATGGTGAATGTAAAGGTCCAAGGGATACAGTAAACCAGCACTGATGCATCGGAATCTAATACTGGTCTGCCAGGAGCCTCTCAAAGCACAAACTCTTAGGTGATCCACACTTCTTGTACTTAAGTTGGCATTGTGCCTTTTGTATTCAATCCCGATGCAATTTCTGTGTTTCATGGTCAAAGGTAAGGTCCATGGGATACGGTAAACCTGCACTGGTGCGTCGGAAACTAGTACTGGTCTCTCAGGAGCCGCTCAAATCACAAACTCTTAGAAGATTCTCTCATCTTGTATTTAAGTCGGCATTGTGCCTTTTGGATTCAATCCCGATACAATTTCTGTGTTTCATGGTCAATGTGAAGCTCCAAGGGATACAGTTAACCTGCACTGGTGCATCAGAATCTAATACTGGTCTCCCAGGAGCCGCTCAAAGCACAAACTCTTAGAAGATTCACTCTTCTTGTACTTAAATCAGCATTGTGCCTTTTGTATTCAATCCCGATGATATTTCAGTGTCTCATGGTCAATATGAAGGTCCAAGGGATACAGTAAACCTGCACTGGTGCATCGGAATCTAATACTGGTCTCCCAGGAGCCGCTCAAACCACAAACTCTTAGAAGATTCTCTCATCTTGTATTTAAGTTTTCATTGTGCCTTTTGGATTCAATCCCGATACAATTTCTGTGTTTCATGGTCAATGTGAAGCTCCAAGGGATACGGTAAACCTGCACTGGTGCATCAGAATCTAATACTGGTCTCCCAGGAGCCGCTCAAAGCACAAACTCTTAGAAGATTCACTCTTCTCGTACTTAAATCAGTATTGTGCCTTTTGTATTCAATCCCGATGATATTTCTGTGTCTCATGGTCAATGTGAAGGTCCAATCTGAAATCGTTATAGGTACAGAAAGCTGGCTTAAGCCAGAGATAAATTCTGCCGAAATTTTTACAAAGGTACAGACGGTGTTTAGAAAGGATAGATTGCATGCAACCGGTGATGGAGTGTTCGTCGCTGTTTGTAGTTCTTTATCCTGTAGTGAAGTAGAAGTGGATAGTTCCTGTGAATTATTATGGGTGGAGGTTGCACTAAACAACCGAACTAGGTTAATAATTGGCTCCTTTTACCGACCTCCCGACTCAGCAGCATTAGTGGCAGAACACCTGAGAGAAAATTTGGAATACATTTCACATAAATTTTCTCAGCATGTTATAGTCTTAGGTGGAGATTTCAATTTACCAGATATAGACTGGGACACTCAGATGTTTAGGACGGGTGGTAGGGACAGAGCATCGAGTGACATTATACTGAGTGCACTATCCGAAAATTACCTCGAGCAATTAAACAGAGAACCGACTCGTGGAGATAACGTCTCGGACCTACTAATAACAAACACACCCGAACTTTTCGACTCGGTATGTACAGAACAGGGAATCAGTGATCATAAGGCCGTTGCAGGATCCCTGAATATGGAAGTTAATAGGAATATAAAAAAAGGGAGGAAGGTTTATCTGTTTAGCAAGAGTATTAGAAGGCAGATTTCAGACTACCTAACAGATCAAAACGAAAATTTCTGTTCCGAAACTGACAATGTTGAGTGTTTATGGAAAAAGTTCAAGGCAATCGTAAAATGCGTTTTAGACAGGTACGTGCCGAGTAAAACTGTGAGGGACGGGAAAAACCCACCGTGGTACAACATCAAAGTTAGGAAACTACTGTGAAAGCAAAGAGAGCTCCACTCCAAGTTTAAACGCAGCCAAAACCTCTCAGACAAACAGAAGCTAAACGATGTCAAAGTTAGCGTAAGGAGGGCTATGCGTGAAGCGTTCATTGAATACGAAAGTGAAATTCTATGTACCGACTTGACAGAAAATCCTAGGAAGTTCTGGTCTTACGTTAAATCAGTAAGTGGCTCGAAACAGCATATCCAGACACTACGGGGTCATGATGGCATTGAAACAGAGGATGACACGCGTAAAGCTGAAATACTATACACCTTTTTCCAAAGCTGTTTCACAGAGGAAGGCAGCACTGCAGTTCCTACTCTAAATCCTCGCACAAACGAAAAAATGGCTGACATTGAAATAAGTGTCCAAGGAATAGAAAAGCAACTGGAATCACTCAATAGAGGATAGCCCACTGGACCTGATGGGATACCAATTCGATTCTACACAGAGTACCCGAAAGAACTTGCCCCCCTTCTAACAGCCGTGTACCGCAAGTCTCTAGAGGAACGGAGCGTTCCAAATGATTGGAAAAGAGCGCAGGTAGTCCCAGTCTTCAAGAAGGGTCGTCGAGCAGATGCGCAAAACTATAGACCAATATCTCTGACGTCGATCTCTTGTAGAATTTTAGAACATGTTTTTTGCTCGCGTATCATGTCATTTCTGGAAACCCAGAATCTACTATGTAGGAATCAACATTTATTCCGGAAACAGCGATCGTGTGAGACCCAACTCGCTTTATTTGTTCATGAGCCCCAGAAAATATTAGATACAGGCTCCCAGGTAGATGCTATTTTTCTTGACTTCCGGAAGGCGTTCGATACAGTTCCGCACTGTCGCCTGATAAACAAAGTAAGAGCCTACGGAATATCAGACCAGCTGTGTGGCTGGATTGAAGAGTTTTTAGCAAACAGAACACAGCATGTTGTTATCAATGGAGAGACGTCTACAGACGTTAAAGTAACCTCTGGCGTGCCACAGGGGAGTGTTATGGGACCATTGCTTTTCACAATATATATAAATGACCTAGTAGATATTGTCGGAAGTTCCATGCGGCTTTTCGCGGATGATGCTGTAGTATACAGAGAAGTTGCAGCATTAGAAAATTGTAGCGAAATGCAAGAAGATCTGCAGCGGATAGGCACTTGGTGCAGGGAGTGGGAACTGACCCTTAACATAGACAAATGTAGTGTATTGCGAAAACATAGAAAGAAGGATCCTTTATCGTATGATTATATGATAGCGGAACAAACACTGGTAGCAGTTACTTCTGTAAAATATCTGGGAGTATGCGTGCAGAACGATTTGAAGTGGAATGAGCACATAAAATTAATTGTTGGTAAGGCGGGTACCAGGTTGAGATTCATTGGGAGAGTGCTTAGAAAATGTAGTCCATCAACAAAGGAGGTGGCTTACAAAACACTCGTTCGACCTATACTTGAGTATTGCTCATCAGTGTGGGATCCGTACCAGATCGGTCTGACGGAGGAGATAGAGAAGATCCAAAGAAGAGCGGCGCGTTTCGTCACAGGGTTATTTGGTAACCGTGATAGCGTTACGGAGATGTTTAATAAACTCAAGTGGAAGACTCTGCAAGAGAGGCGCTCTGCATCGCGGTGTAGCTTGCTCGCCAGGTTTCGAGAGGGTGCGTTTCTGGATGAGGTATCGAGTATATTGCTTCCCCCTACTTATACCTCCCGAGGAGATCAAGAATGTAAAATTAGAGAGATTAGAGCGAGCACGGAGGCTTTCAGACAGTCGTTCTTCCCGCGAACCATACACGACTGGAACAGGAAAGGGAGGTAATGACAGTGGCACGTAAAGTGCCCTCCGCCACACACCGTTGGGTGGCTTGCGGAGTATCAATATAGATGTAGATGTAGATGTAGACAGTAAACCTGCACTGGTGCATCGGAATCTAATACTGGTCTCCCAGGAGCCGCTCAAACCACAAACTCTTAGAAGATTCACTCTTCTTGTACATAAGTCCGCATTGTCACTCTTGTACTCAATAACGATGCTATTTCTGTGTTTCATGGCCAATGTGCAGGTCCAAGTGATAAAGTAGTCCTGCACTGGTGCATCGGAATATAATCTCCCAGGAGATGCTCAAAGCAAAATCTCTTAGAAGATTCTCTCTTCTTGCACTTTAGTCGGCATTGTGCCTTTTGTATTCAATCCCGATGCAATTTCTGTGTTTCATGGTCAATGTAATGGTCCAATGGATATGGTAAACCTGCACTGGTGCATCGGAATCTAATACTGGTCTCCCAGGAGATGCTCAAAGCAAAAACTCTTAGAAGATTCTCTCTTCTTGTACTTTAGTCGGCATTGTGCATTTTGTATTCAGTCCCGATGCAATTTCTGTGTTTCATGGTCAATGTGCAGGTCCAAGTGATAAAGTAAACCTGCCCTGGTGCAACGGAATATAATACTGGTCTCCCAGGAGATGCTCAAAGCAAAAACTCTTTGAAGATTCTCTCTTCTTGTACTTTAGTCGGCATTGTGCCTTGTGTATTCAATCCCGATGCAATTTCTGTGTTTCATGGTCAATGTAATGGTCCAATGGATATGGTAAACCTGCACTGGTGCATCGGAATCTAATACTGGTCTCCCAGGAGCCGCTCAAAGCACAAATTTTTAGAAGATTCACTCTTCTTTTACTTAAGTCGGCATTGTACCTTTTGTATTAATCTCGATGCAATTTCTGTGTTACATGGACAATGTGAAGGTCCAAAGGATACGGTAAACCTGCAGCGGTGCATCGGAATCTAATACTGGTCTCCCATGAGCCGCTGAAACCACAAGCTCTTAGAAGATTCGCTCTTATTGTACATTATCCGGCATTGTGCCTTTTGTATTCAATCACGATGCGATTTCTATGTTTCATAGTCAATTTGAAGGTACAAGTTATGCAGTAAACCTTCACTGGTGCATCGGAATCGAATGCTGGTCTCCCAAGAGCCGCTCAAACCACAAACTCTTAGAAAATTTTCTCTACTTGTACTTAAGTTGGCATTGTATTTTTTGTATCCAACCCCGATGCAATTTCTGTGTTTGATGGTCAATGTCAAGGTAAGAGGGATACAGTAACCCTGCACTGGGGCATCGGAATCTAATACTAGTCTCCCAGGAGCCGCTCAAACCACAAACTCTTAGGTGATTCACTCTTCTTGTACTTAAGTTGGCATTGTGCATTTTGTATTCAATCCCGATGCAATTTCTGTGCTTCATGGTCCACGTGAAGGTCCGAGGGATACAGTAAACCTGCACTGGTGCATAGGAATTTAATACTGGTCTCCCAGGAGCCGCTCAAAGCACAAACCCTTAGAAGATTCACTCTTCTTGTACTCAAGACGGCATTGTGCCTTTCGTATTCAATCCCGATGCAATGTCTGTGTTTCATGGTCAACGTGAAGGTCCAAAGAATACAGTAAACCTGCCCTGGTGCATCGGAATCTAATACTGGTCTCTCAGGGGCCGCTCAAAGCACAAACTCTTTGAAGGTTCACTTTTCTTGAACTTAATTCAGCATTGTGAATTTTGTATACATTCCCGATGCAATTTCTGTGATTCATGCTCAATGTGAAGGTCCAAGGGATACAGTAAACCTGCACTGGGGCATCGGAATCCAATACTGGTCTCCCAGGAGCCGCTCAAAGCACAAACTCTTAGAAGATTCACTCTTCTTGTACTTAAGTCGGCATTGTGTCTTTTGAATTCAATCCCGATGCAATTTCTGTGTTTGATGGTCAATGTGAAGGTCCAAGGGATACAGTAAACCTGCACTGGTGCATCGGAATCTAATACTGGTCTCCCAGGAGCCGCTCAATGCACAAACTCTTAGAAGACTCACTCTTCTTGTACTTAAGTCGGCATTGTGCCTTTTGTGTTGAATCCCAATGCAAAATCTGTGTTTCATGGTCAATGTGAAGCTCCAAGGGATACAGTAGACCTGCACTTGTGCATCGGAATCTAATACTGGGCTCCCATGAGCCGCTCAAAGCACATACTTTTAGAAGATTCACTCTTCTTGTACTTAAGACGGTATTGTGCATCTTGTATTCAATCCCGATGCAATTTCTGTGTTAAATGGACAATGTGAAGGTGCAAGTGATACAGTAAACCTGCACTGGTGCATCGGAATCTAATAATGGTCTGCCAGGAGCCGCTTAAAACTTTAACTCTTAGAAGATTCACTCTTTTTGTACTTAAGTCGGCATTGTGCCTTTTGTATTCAATCCCGATGCAATTTCTGTGTTCCATGGTGAATGTAAAGGTCCAAGGGATACAGTAAACCAGCACTGATGCATCGGAATCTAATACTGGTCTGCCAGGAGCCTCTCAAAGCACAAACTCTTAGAAGATCCACACTTCTTGTACTTAAGTTGGCATTGTGCCTTTTGTATTCAATCCCGATGCAATTTCTGTGTTTCATAGTCAAAGGAAAGGTCCATGGGATACGGTAAACCTGCACTGGTGCGTCGGAAACTAGTACTGGTCTCTCAGGAGCCGCTCAAATCACAAACTCTTAGAAGATTCTCTCATCTTGTATTTAAGTCGGCATTGTGCCTTTTGGATTCAATCCCGATACAATTTCTGTGTTTCATGGTCAATGTGAAGCTCCAAGGGATACAGTTAACCTGCACTGGTGCATCAGAATCTAATACTGGTCTCCCAGGAGCCGCTCAAAGCACAAACTCTTAGAAGATTCACTCTTCTTGTACTTAAATCAGCATTGTGCCTTTTGTATTCAATCCCGATGATATTTCTGTGTCTCATGGTCAATATGAAGGTCCAAGGGATACAGTAAACCTGCACTGGTGCATCGGAATCTAATACTGGTCTCCCAGGAGCCGCTCAAACCACAAACTCTTAGAAGATTCTCTCATTTTGTATTTAAGTTTTCATTGTGCCTTTTGGATTCAATCCCGATACAATTTCTGTGTTTCATGGTCAATGTGAAGCTCCAAGGGATACGGTAAACCTGCACTGGTGCATCAGAATCTAATACTGGTCTCCCAGGAGCCGCTCAAAGCACAAACTCTTAGAAGATTCACTCTTCTCGTACTTAAATCAGTATTGTGCCTTTTGTATTCAATCCCGATGATATTTCTGTGTCTCATGTTCAATGTGAAGGTCCAAGCTGAAATCGTTATAGGTACAGAAAGCTGGCTTAAGCCAGAGATAAATTCTGCCGAAATTTTTACAAAGGTACAGACGGTGTTTAGAAAGGATAGATTGCATGCAACCGGTGATGGAGTGGTCGTCGCTGTTAGTAGTTCTTTATCCTGTAGTGAAGTAGAAGTGGATAGTTCCTGTGAATTATTATGGGTGGAGGTTGCACTAAACAACTGAACTAGGTTAATAATTGGCTCCTTTTACCGACCTCCCGACTCAGCAGCATTAGTGGCAGAACACCTGAGAGAAAATTTGGAATACATTTCACATAAATTTTCTCAGCATGTTATAGTCTTAGGTGGAGATTTCAATTTACCAGATATAGACTGGGACACTCAGATGTTTAGGACGGGTGGTAGGGACAGAGCATCGAGTGACATTATACTGAGTGCACTATCCGAAAATTACCTCGAGCAATTAAACAGAGAACCGACTCGTGGAGATAACATCTCGGACCTACTGATAACAAACACACCCGAACTTTTCGACTCTGCATGTACAGAACAGGGAATCAGTGATCATAAGGCCGTTGCAGGATCCCTGAATATGGAAGTTAATAGGAATATAAAAAAAGGGAGGAAGGTTTATCTGTTTAGCAAGAGTAATAGAAACCAGATTTCAGACTACCTAACAGATCAAAACGAAAATTTCTGTTCCGAAACTTACAATGTTGAGTGTTTATGGAAAAAGTTCAAGGCAATCGTAAAATGCGTTTTAGACAGGTACGTGCCGAGTAAAACTGTGAGGGACGGGAAAAACCCACCGTGGTACAACATCAAAGTTAGGAAACTACTGTGAAAGCAAAGAGAGCTCCACTCCAAGTTTAAACGCAGCCAAAACCTCTCAGACAAACAGAAGCTAAACGATGTCAAAGTTAGCGTAAGGAGGGCTATGCGTGAAGCGTTCATTGAATTCGAAAGTGAAATTCTATGTACCGACTTGACAGAAAATCCTAGGAAGTTCTGGTCTTACGTTAAATCAGTAAGTGGCTCGAAACAGCATATCCAGACACTACGGGGTCATGATGGCATTGAAACAGAGGATGACACGCGTAAAGCTGAAATACTATACACCTTTTTCCAAAGCTGTTTCACAGAGGAAGACCGCACTGCAGTTCCTACTCTAAATCCTCGCACAAACGAAAAAATGGCTGACATCGAAATAAGTGTCCAAGGAATAGAAAAGCAACTGCAATCACTCAATAGAGGAAAGCCCACTGGACCTGATGGGATACCAATTCGATTCTACACAGAGTACGCGAAAGAACTTGCCCCCCTTCTAACAGCCGTGTACCGCAAGTCTCTAGAGGAACGGAGCGTTCCAAATGATTGGAAAAGAGCACAGGTAGTCCCAGTCTTCAAGAAGGGTCATCGAGCAGATGCGCAAAACTATTGACCTATATCTCTGACGTCGATCTCTTGTAGAATTTTAGAACATGTTTTTTGCTCGCGTATCATGTCATTTCTGGAAACCCAGAATCTACTATGTAGGACTCAACATGGATTCCGGAAACAGCGATCGTGTGAGACCCAACTCGCTTTATTTGTTCATGAGACCCAGAAAATATTAGATACAGGCTCCCAGGTAGATGCTATTTTTCTTGACTTCCGGAAGGCGTTCGATACAGTTCCGCACTGTCGCCTGATAAACAAAGTAAGAGCCTACGGAATATCAGACCAGCTGTGTGGCTGGATTGAAGAGTTTTTAGCAAACAGATCACAGCATGTTGTTATCAATGGAGAGACGTCTACAGACGTTAAAGTAACCTCTGGCGTGCCACAGGGGAGTGTTATGGGACCATTGCTTTTCACAATATATATAAATGACCTAGTAGATATTGTCGGAAGTTCCATGCGGCTTTTCGCGGATGATGCTGTAGTATACAGAGAAGTTGCAGCATTAGAAAATTGTAGCGAAATGCAAGAAGATCTGCAGCGGATAGGCACTTGGTGCAGGGAGTGGGAACTGACCCTTAACATAGACAAATGTAGTGTATTGCGAAAACATAGAAAGAAGGATCCTTTATTGTATGATTATATGATAGCGGAACAAACACTGGTAGCAGTTACTTCTGTAAAATATCTGGGAGTATGCGTGCAGAACGATTTGAAGTGGAATGATCATATAAAATTAATTGTTGGTAAGGCGGGTACCAGGTTGAGATTCATTGGGAGAGTGCTTAGAAAATGTAGTCCATCAACAAAGGAGGTGGCTTACAAAACACTCGTTCGACCTATACTTGAGTATTGCTCATCAGTGTGGGATCCGTACCAGATCGGTCTGACGGAGGAGATAGAGAAGATCCAAAGAAGAGCGGCGCGTTTCGTCACAGGGTTATTTGGTAACCGTGATAGCGTTACGGAGATGTTTAATAAACTCAAGTGGCAGAATGTGCAAGAGAGGCGCTCTGCATCGCGGTGTAGCTTGCTCGCCAGGTTTCGAGAGGGTGCGTTTCTGGATGAGGTATCGAGTATATTGCTTCCCCCTACTTATACCTCCCGAGGAGATCACGAATGTAAAATTAGAGAGATTAGAGCGCCCACGGAGGCTTTCAGACAGTCGTTCTTCCCGCGAACCATAAACGACTGGAACAGGAAAGGGAGGTAATGACCGTGGCACGTAAAGTGCCCTCCGCCACACACCGTTGGGTGGCTTGCGGAGTATCAATATAGATGTAGATGTAGATGTAGACAGTAAACCTGCACTGGTGCATCGGAATCTAATACTGGTCTCCCAGGAGCCGCTCAAACCACAAACTCTTAGAAGATTCACTCTTCTTGTACATAAGTCCGCATTGTCACTCTTGTATTCAATCCCGATGCTATTTCTGTACTTCATGGCCAATGTGCAGGTCCAAGTGATAAAGTAATCCTGCACTGGTGCATCGGAATATAATCTCCCAGGAGATGCTCAAAGCAAAAACTCTTAGAAGGTTCTCTCTTCTTGCACTTTAGTCGGCATTGTGCCTTTTGTATTCAATCCCGATGCAATTTCTGTGTTTCATGGTCAATGTAATGGTCCAATGGATATGGTAAACCTGCACTGGTGCATCGGAATCTAATACTGGTCTCCCAGGAGATGCTCAAAGCAAAAACTCTTAGAAGATTCTCTCTTCTTGTACTTTAGTCGGCATTGTGCATTTTGTATTCAGTCCCAATGCAATTTCTGTGTTTCATGGTCAATGTGCAGGTCCAAGTGATAAAGTAAACCTGCCCTGGTGCAACGGAATATAATACTGGTCTCCCAGGAGATGCTCAAAGCAAAAACTCTTTGAAGATTCTCTCTTCTTGTACTTTAGTCGGCATTGTGCCTTGTGTATTCAATCCCGATGCAATTTCTGTGTTTCATGGTCAATGTAATGGTCCAATGGATGTGGTAAACCTGCACTGGTGCATCGGAATCTAATACTGGTCTCCCAGGAGCCGCTCAAAGCACAAATTTTTAGAAGATTCACTCTTCTTTTACCTAAGTCGGCATTGTACCTTTTGTATTAATCTCGATGCAATTTCTGTGTTACATGGACAATGTGAAGGTCCAAAAGATACGGTAAACCTGCAGCGGTGCATCGGAATCTAATACTGGTCTCCCATGAGCCGCTGAAACCACAAGCTCTTAGAAGATTCGCTCTTATTGTACTTTATCCGGCATTGTGCTTTTGTATTCAATCACGATGCGATCTCTATGTTTCATGGTCAATTTGAAGGTACAAGTTATGCAGTAAACCTTCACTGGTGCATCGGAATCGAATGCTGGTCTCCCAAGAGCCGCTCAAACCACAAACTCTTAGAAAATTTACTCTACTTGTACTTAAGTCGGCATTGTCCTTTTTGTATCCAACCCCGATGCATTTTCTGTGTTTGATGGTCAATGTGAAGGTAAGAGGGATACAGTAAACGTGCACTGGTGCATCGGATTCTAATACTGGTCACCCAGGAGACGCACAAATCACAAACTCTTAGAAGATTCAATCTTCTTGTACTTAAGTCGACAATGTACCTTTTGCATTCCATCCCGATGCAATTACTGTGCTTCATGGACAATGTGAAGGTCCAAGGAACACAGTGAACGTGAACTGGTGCATCGGAATCTAATACTGGTCTCCCAGGAGCCACTCAAACACAAACTGTTAGAAGACTCACTCTTCTTGTACTTGATCGGTATTGTGCATTTTGTATTCAATCCCGATGCAGTGTGTGTGTTTCATGGTCAATGTGAACGTCCGAGGGATACAGTAAACCTGCACTGGTGCATCGGAATCCAATACTGGTCTCCCATCGAGCCACTCAAAGCACAAACTCTTAGAAGATTCACTCTTCTTGTACTTAAGTTGGCATTGTCCCTTTTGTATTCAATCCCAATGCAATTTCAGTGTTTCTTGGTAAATGTGAAGGTCCAAGGGATACAGTAAACCTGCACTGGTGCATCGCAAACTGATACTGGTCTCCAAGGAGGCGTTCAAAGCACAAGCTCTTAGAAGATTCACTCTTCTTTACTGGATTCGGTATAGTGCCTTTTGTATTCAATCACGATCTGATTTCTGTGTTTCATGGTCAATGTGAAGGCCCAAGGGATACAGTAAACTTTCACTGGTGCATCGGAATCTAATACTTGTCTCCCAGACGCAGCTCAAACCACAAACTCTTAGAAAATTCACTCTTCTTGTACTTAAGTCGGCATTGTGTATTTCGTATTCAATCCCAATGCAATTTCTGTGTTTGATGGTCAATGTGAAGGTCCGAGGGATAGAGTAAACCTGCACTGGTGCATCGGATTCTAATACTGGTCTCCCAGGAGCCGCTCAAACACAAATTCTTAGAAGATTCAGTCTTGTTGTACCTAAATCGGCATTGTCTCCTTTGTATTCAAACCCGATGCAATTACTGTGTTTCATGGTCAATGAGAAGGTACAAGGGATACAGTAAACCTGTACTGGTGCATCGGAATCTGAAACTGATCTCCCAGAAGCCGCACAAAGCACTAACTCTTAGAAGATTCACTCTTCTTGTACTTATGTCGGCATTGTGCCTTTTGTATTTAATCCCGAGGCAATTTCTGTGTTTCAAGGTCAATGTAAAGGTCCAAGGGATACGATAAACCGGCATTGGTACATCGGATTCTAATACAGGTCTCGCAGGAGCCGCTCAATATACAAACTCTTAGAAGATTCACTCTTCTTGTACTTAAGTCGGCATTGTGCCTTTTGTATTCAATTCCGATGCAGTGTGTGTGTTTCATGGTCAATGTGCACGTCCGAGGGATACAGTAAACCTGCACTGGTGCATCGGAATCTAATACTGGTCTCCCATCGAGCCACTCAAAGCACAAACTCTTAGAAGATTCACTCTTCTTGTACTTAAGTCAGCATTGTGCTTTTGGATTCAATCCCGATGCAGTTTCTGTGATACATGGTCAATGTGAAGGTCCAAGGGATACGGTAAGCTTTCACTGGCGCATAGGAATCTAATACTGGTCTCCCAGGAGCCGCTCAAACCACAAACTCTTAGAAAATTCACTCTTCTTGTACTTAAGTCATCATTGTCCCTTTTGATTTCAATCCCGATGCAATTTCTGTCATTCATGGTGCAAGGGATGCAGTAAACCTGTACTGGTGCATCGGAATGTATTACTGGTCTCCCAGGAGCCACTCAAATCACAAACTCTTAGAAGATTCACTCTGCTTGTACTTAAGTCGGCATTGTGCCTTTCGTGTTCAATCCCGATGCAATTTCTGCATTTCACAGTCAATGTGAAGGTCCAAGGGATACAGTAAACCTGCACTGATGCATCGCAATCTAATACTGGTCTCCCAGGAGCCGCTCAAAGCACACACTCTTAGAGGATTCAATCTTCTTGTACGTAAGTCGGCATTGTGCCTTTTGTATTCCATCCCGATGCAGTTTCTGTGTTTCATGGTCAATGTGAAGGTCCATGGGATGCAGTAAACGTGGACTGGTGCATCGGTATCTAATTATGGTCTCCCAGAAGCCGCTCAAAACACACTTTCTTAGATGATTAACTCTTCTTGTACTTAAGTCGACATTGTGAAATTTGTATTCAATCCCGATGCAATTTCTGTGTTTCATGGTCATTAGTAAGGTCTGAGGGGGTACAGTAAACCTGCACTGGTGCATCGGAATCTAATACTGGTCTTCCAGGAGCCGCTCAAAGAAAAAATTCATAGAAGATTCACTCTTCTTGTACTTAAGTCGGTGTTGTGCTTTCAGTATTCAATCCCAATGCAATTACTGTGTTTCATGGTCAATGTGACGGTCCAAAGGATACAGTAAACCTGCACAGATGAGTCGCAAACTAACACAGGCCTCCCAGGAGGCGCTCAAAGCACAAATTCTTAGAAGATTCACTCTACATGTACTTAAGTCGGCATTGTGCCCT
Organism: Schistocerca americana; assembly: GCF_021461395.2. NCBI lineage: Eukaryota > Metazoa > Arthropoda > Insecta > Orthoptera > Acrididae > Schistocerca > Schistocerca americana. The sequence goes on from NC_060123.1 coordinate 767,664,012, forward strand.
TTGTATTCAATCCCGATACAATTTCTGTGTTTCATGGTCAATGCGATTGGCCATGGGATGCAGTAAACGTGGACTGGTGCATCGGTATTTAATTCTGGTCTCATAGGAGCCGCTCAAAGCACAAAATCTTAGAAGATTCACTCTCCTACTACTTAAGACAGCATTTAGCCTTTTGTATACAATCCCGACGCAATTCCTGTGATTCATAGACAATGTGACGGTCCAAGGGATGCGGTATACCTGCACTGGTGCATCGGAATCTAATACCGGTCTCCCAGGAGTAGCTCAAAGCACACACTCTTAGAAGATTCACTCTTCTTGTACTTATATCGGCATTGTGCATTTTGTATTCAATCGCGATGCAATATCTGTGTTTCATGGTTAATGCGAAGGGCCAAGGATTGCAGTAAACCTGCACTGGTGCATCGGAATCTAATTCTGGTCCCAAGCATCCACTCAAAGCACAAACTCTTACAAGATTCCGCTTCTTGTATTTAAGCCGGCATTGAGCCTTTTGTATTCAATCCCGATGCAATTTCTGTATTTTCTGGTCAATTAGAATGCCCAAGGGATACGGTAAACCTGCACTGCTGCATCGGAATCTAGTACTGGTCTCCCAGGAGCCGCTGAAATCACAAACTCTTGGTAGATTCACTCTTCTTGTACTTAAGACGGCATTTTGCCTTTTGTATTCAATCCCGATGCGATTCCTGTGATTCATGGTCAATGTGACGGTCCAAGGAATGCAGTAAGCCAGCACTGGTGCATCGGAATCTAATACTGGAATCCCAGGAGCCGCTCAAAACCCAAAGGCTTGGAAGATTCACTCTACTTGTACTTAAGCCGTCATTGTGCCTTTAGTATTCAATCCCGATACAATTTCTGTGTTTCATGGTCAATGTGAAGGTCCATGGGATGCTGTAAACGTGTACTGGTGCATCGGATTCTATTACTGGTCTCCCAGGAGCCGCTCAAATCACATACTCTTACAAGATCCACTCTTCTTGTACTTAAAACGGCAATGAGCCTTATGCATTCAATCCCGAAGCAATTCCTATGATTCATGGGCAATGTGAAGGTCCAAGGGATACAGTATACCTACATTGGTGCATCGGATTGTAATACTGGTGTCCCAGGAGCCGCTCAAAGGTCAAACTCTTAGAACATTCACTCTTCTTGTACTTAAGTCGGCATTGTACCTATTGTATTCAATCCCGATGCGATTTCTGTGTTTCATGGCCAATGTGAAGGTCCATGGGATGCAGTAAACCTGCACTGGTGCATCGGAATATTGGTCTCCCTGGAGCGCTCAAATCACACACTCTTAGAAGATTCACTCTTCTTGTACTTAAGTCGGCATTGTGCTTTTGTATTCAATCCCTATGCAATTCCTCTGTTTCATGGTCAATGTGAAGGTCTAAGGGATACAGTAAACCTGCACTGATGCATCGGAATCTAATACTGGTCTCCCAGAGACCGTTCAAACCACGAACGCTTAGAGGATTCACTCTTCTTGTACCTAAGTCGGCATTGTTCCGTTTGTATTCAATCCCGATGCAATTTCTGTGTTTCATGGTCAATGTGGAGGTCCAAGGTTTATAGTAAACCTGCACTGGTGCATCGGAATCTAATACTGGTCTCCCAGGAGCCGCTCAAACCACAAACTCTTAGAAGATTCAGTCTTCTTTTACTTAAGTCGGCATTGTGCATTTTGTATTCAATCCCGATGCAATTACTGTGTTTCATGGTCAATGTGAAGGGCCATGCGATACAATAAACCTGCACTGGGGCATCGGAATCTAATACTGGTCTCCCAGGAGCCGCTCAAAGCACAAACACTTAAAAGATTCAGTCTTCTTTTACTTAAGTCGGCATTGTGCCTTTTGTATTCAATCCCTATGCAATTCCTGTGTTTCATGGTCAATGTGAAGGTCCAAGGGATACAGTAATCCTGCACTGACGCATCGGAATCTAATACTGGTCTCCCAGATACCGTTCAAATCACGAACGCTTAAAGGATTCACTGTTCCCGTACTTAAGTCGGCATTGTGCCTTTTGTATTCAATCCCGATGCAATTTCTGTGATTCGTGGTCAATGTGAAGGTCCAAGTGATGCAGTTAACCTGCACTGATGCATCCGAATCTAATACCGAACCCCCAGGAGCCGCTCATAGCACACAGTCTTAGAGGATTCAGTCATCTTGTACTTATGTCGTCATTGTGTTTTTGCATTCAATCCCGATGCAATTTCTGTGTTTCATGGTCAATGTGAAGGTCCGAGGGTTACAGTAAACCTGCACTGGTGCATCGGAATCTATTTCTGGGCTCCCAGGAGCCGCTCAAAGCACAAATTCTTAGATGATTCACACTTCTTGTACTTTAGTCGGCATTGTGATTTTTGTAATCAATCCCGATCCAATTTCTGTGTTTCATGGCCAATGTGAAGGTCCAAGGGATACAGTATACCTACACCGGTGCATCGGAATCTATTACTATTCTCCCAGGAGCCGCTCCAAGCACAACATCTTTGAAGATACGCACTTTTTGTACTTAAGACGGCATTTAGCCTTATGTATTCAATCCCGATGCAATTCCTGTGATTCATGGTCAATGTGAATGTCCAAGGGATACAGTATACCTACACTGGTGCATCGGAATCTAATACTGGTCTCCCAGGAGCCGCTCAATGCACAAACTCTTAGAAGATTAACTGTTCTTGTACTTAAGTTTGCATTGTGCCTTTTGTATTCAATCCCGATGGAATTTCTGTGTTACATGGTCAATGTGAAGGTCCATGTGATACAATAAACCTTCACTGGTGCATCGGAATCTAATACCGGTCTCCCAGGAGTCGCTCAAAGCTCAAACACTTAGAAGATTCAGTCTTCTTTTACTTAAGTCGGCATTGTGCCTTTTGTATTCAATGCCGATGGAATTTCTGTATTTCATGATCAATGTGAAGGGCCATGGGATACAATAAGCCTGCACTGGGGCATCGGAATCTAATACTGGTCTCCCAGGAGCCGTTCAAAGCACAAACTCTTACAATATTCACACTTCGTGTACTTAAGTCGGCATTGTGCTTTTTGTATTCAATCCCGATGTAATATCTGTGATTTATGGTCAATGTGAAGGTCCAAGTTTTACAGTAAACCTGCACTGGTGCATCGGAATCTAATACTTGTCTCCCAGGAGCCGCTCAAAGCACTATTTTTCAGAAGATTCACTCTTCCTATACTTAAGTCGGCATTGTGCCGATTTTATTCGATCCCGATGCATATTATGTGTATCATGGTCAATGCGTAGGTCCGAGGGATACAGTAAACCTGCACTGGTGCTTCGGAGTCTAATACTGGTCCCCCAGGAGCCGCTCATTGTTCAAACACTTAGGAGATTCACACATCTTGTACTTAAGTCGGCATTGTGCATTTTGTATCCAATCCCGACGCAATGTCTGTGTTTCATGGTCAATGTTAAGTTCCAAAGGATACAGTAAAAATGCACTGCTGTATCGGATACTAATAGTGGTCTCGCAGGAGACCCTCAAAGCACAGACACTTCGAAGATTCACTCTTCTTGTACTTAAGACGGCATTTAGCCTTACGTATTCAATCCCGATGCAATTCCTGTAACTCGTAGTCAATGTGAAGCTCCAAGGGATACAGTATACCTACACTGGTCCATCGGAATCTAAAACTGGTCTTCCAGGAGTCGCACAAAGCACTAACTCTTAGAAGATTCACTCTTCTTGTACTTAAGTATTCATTCTGAATTTTGTATTGAATCCCGATGCAATTTCTGTGTTTCATTATAAATGTGAAGGTCCAAGGGATACAGTAAACCTGCACTGATGCATCGGAATCTAATACTGGTTTGCCAGGTGTTGCTCAATGCACAAACTCTTAGAAGACTCACTCTACTTGTACTTAAGTTGGCATTGTGTCTTTTGCATTCAATCCCGATGCAATATCTGTGTTTTATGGTCAATGTGAAGGTCCTAGGCTTACAGTAAACCTGCACTGGTGCATCAGAATCTAATACTGGTCTCCAAGGAGCCGCTCAAATCACTAACTCTTAGAAGTATCACTCTTATTGTACTTAAGTATGCACTCTGCCTTTTATATTCAATCCCGATGCAATTTCTGTGTTTCATCGTCAATAAGAATGTCAGAGGGAAACAGTAACCCTGAAGTGAAGCATCGGAATCTATAACTAGTGTCACAGGAATGGTTCAAAACATAGACAGTAAGAAATGTCCGTTTTCTTGTACTTGAGTCGGCATTGTGCCTTTTGTATTTAATTCCGATGCAATTTCTGTGTTTCGTCGTCAAAAAGAAGGTCCAAGGGATACAGTAAACCTGAAGTGAAGCATCGCAATCTAAAACCGGTCTCACAGGAAAGGTTCAAAGCATAGTCAGTAAGAAGAGCCAGTCCTCTTGTACTTGAGTCGGCATTGTGCCTTTTGTATTTAATTCCGATGCAATTTCTGTGTTTCGTCATCAATAATAAAATCAGAGGGATACAGTGAACCTGAAGTGAAGCATCGGAATCTATAACTAGTGTCACAGGAATGGTTAAAATCATAGACAGAAAGAAGAGCCAGTCTTCTTGTACTTGAGTCGGCATTGTGCCTTTTGTATTTAATTCCGATGCAATATCTGTGTTTCATCGTCAATAAGGAGGTCAGAGGGATACAGTAAACCTGAAGTGAAGCATCGGAATCTAAAACTAGTGTCACAGAAATGGTTCAAAACATAGACAGTAAGAAGAGTCAGTTTTCTTGTACTTAAGTCGGCATTGTGCCTTTTCTAATTAATTCCGATGCAATTTCTGTGTTTCATCGTCAATAAGAAGGTCAGAGGGATACAGTAAACCTGAAGTGAAGCATCGGAATCTACAACTAGTGTCACAGAAATGGTTCAAAACATAGACAGTAAGAAGAGTCAGTTTTCTTGTACTTAAGTCGGCATTGTGCCTCTTCTATTTAATTCTAATTCAATTTCTGTGTTTCATCGACAATAAGTAGGTCAGAGGGATACAGTAAACCTGAAGTGAAGCATCGGAATCTGTAACTAGTGTCACAGGAATGGTTCAAAACATAGACAGTAAGAAGAGTCAGTATTCTTGTACTTGAATCGGCATTGTGCCTTTTCTATTTAATTCCGATGCAATGTCTGTGTTCATCGTCAATAAGAATGTTAGAGGGATACAGTAAACCTGAAGTGAACCATCGGAATCTATAACTAGTGTCACAGGAATGGTTCAAAACATAGACAGTAAGAAGAGTCAGTTTTCTTGTACTTAAGTCAGCATTGTGCCTTTTCTATTTAATTCCAATGCAATTTCTGTGTTTCATCGTCAATAATGAGGTCCAAGGGATACAGTAAACCTGAAGTGAAGCGTCGGAATCAAAAACCGGTCTCACAGGAAAGGTTCAAAACATAGACAGTAAGAAGAGCCAGTCCTCTTGTACTTGAGTCGGCATTGTGAATTTTGTACATCATTCCGATGCAATTTCTGTGCTTCATCGTCAATAAGAAGGTCAGAGGGATACAGTAAACCTGAAGTGAAGCATCGGAATTTATAACTAGTGTCACAGGAATGGTTCAAAACATAGACAGTAAGAAGAGTCAGTTGTCTTGTACTTAAGTCGGCATTGTGCCTTTTCTATTTAATTCCGATGCTATTTCTGTGTTTCCTCTTCAATAAGGAGGTCAGAGGGATACAGTAAACATGAAGTGAAGCATCGGAATCTATAATTAGTGTCACAGGAATGGTTCAAAACGTAGACAGTAAGAAGAGTCAGTCTTCTTGTACGTAAGTCGGCATTGTGCCTTTTCTATTTAACTCCGATGCAATTTCTGTGTTTCGTCGTCAATAAGGAGGTCCAAGGGATACAGTAAATGTGAAGTGAAGCAACGGAATCTATAACTAGTGTCACAGGAGTGGTTCAAAACATAGATAGTAAGAAGAGTCAGTTGTCTTGCACTTCAGTCGGCATTGTGCCTTTTCTATTTAATTCCGAAGCAATTTCTGTGTTTCGTCGTCAATAAGGAGGTCAGGGGAATGCAGTAAACCAGAAGTGATGCATCGGAATCTATAACTAGTGTCACAGTAATGGTTCAAAACGTAGACAGTAAGAAGAGTCAGTCTTCTTGTACTTAAGTCGGCATTGTGCCTTTTCTATTTAATTCCAATGCAATTTCTGTGTTTCGTCGTCAATAAGAAGGTGCAAGGGATACAGTAAACCTGAAGTGAAGCATCGGAATCTAAAACCGGTCTCGCAGGAAGGGTTCAAAATATAGACAGTAAGAAGAGCCGGTCCTCTTGTACTTGAGATGGCATTGTGCCTTTTGTATATAATTCCGATGCAATTTCTGTGTTTCATCGTCAATAAGGAAATCGGAGGGATACAGTGAACCTGAAGTGAAGCATCGGAATCTATAACTAGTGTCACAGGAATGGTTCAAAACATAGACAGTAAGAAGAGCCAGTTTTCTTGTACTTAAATCGGCATTGTGCCTTTTCTAATTAATTCCGATGCAATTTCTGTGTTTCATCGTCGATAAGAAGGTCAGAGGGATACAGTAAACCTGAAGTGAAGCATCGGAATCTACAACTAGTGTCACATTAATGGTTCAAAACACAGGCAGTAAGAAGAGTCAGTTTTCTTGTACTTAAGTCGGCATTGTGCCTTTTCTATTTAATTCTGATGCAATTTCTGTGTTTCATCGTCAATAGGAAGGTCAGAGGGATACAGTAAACCTGAAGTGGAGCATCGGAATTTATAACTAGTGTCACAGGAATGGTTCAAAACATAGGCAGTAAGAAGAGTCAGTTTTCTTGTACTTAAGTCGGCATTGTGCCTTTTCTATTTAATTCTGATGCAATTTCTGTGTTTCATCGTCAATAAGAAGGTCAGAGGGATACCGTAAACCTGAAGTGAAGCATCGGAATCTACAACTAGTGTCACAGAAATGGTTCAAAACACAGGCAGTAAGAAGAGTCAGTTTTCTTGTACTTAAGTCGGCATTGTGCCTTTTCTATTTAATTCTGATGCAATTTCTGTGTTTCATCGTCAATAATGAGGTCCAAGGGATACAGTAAACCTGAAGTGAAGCGTCGGAATCAAAAACCGGTCTCACAGGAAAGGTTCAAAACATAGACAGTAAGAAGAGCCAGTCCTCTTGTACTTGAGTCGGAATTGTGCCTTTTGTATATCATTCCGATGCAATTTCTGTGTTTCATCGTCAATAGGAAGGTCAGAGGGATACAGTGAACCTGAAGTGGAGCATCGGAATTTATAACTAGTGTCACAGGAATGGTTCAAAACATAGGCAGTAAGAAGAGTCAGTTTTCTTGTACTTAAGTCGGCGTTGTGCCTTTTGTATTTAATTCCGATGCAATTTCTGTGTTTCATCGTCAATAAGAAGGTCAGAGAGATACAGTAAACCTGTAGTGAAGCATCGGAATCTGTAACTAGTGTCACAGGAATGGTTCTAAAAATAGACAGTAAGAAGAGTCAGTTGTCTTGTACTTAAGTCGGCATTGTGCCTTTTCTATTTAATTCCGATGCAATTTCTGTGTTTCATCGTCAATAAGGAGGTCAGAGGGATACAGTAAACCTGAAGTGAAGCATCGGAATCTATAACTAGTGTCACAGGAATGGTTCAAAGCATAGTCAGTAAGAAGAGTCAGTTGTCTTGTACTTAAGTCGGCATTGTGCTTTTTCTATGTAATTCCGAAGCTATCTCTGTGTTTCATCTTCACTAAGGAGGTCAGAGGGATACAGTAAACATGAAGTGAAGCATCGGAATCTATAATTAGTGTCAAAGGAATGGTTCAAAACGTAGACAGTAAGAAGAGACAGTCTTCTTGTACGTAAGTCGGCATTGTGCCTTTTCTATTTAATTCCGATGCAATTTCTGTGTTTTGTCGTCAATAAGAAGGTCCAAGGGATACAGTAAACCTGAAGTGAAGCAACGGAATCTATAACTAGTGTCACAGGAGTGGTTCAAAACATAGATAGTAAGAAGAATCAGTTGTCTTGTACTTCAGTCGGCATTGTGCCTTTTCTATTTAATTCCGATGCAAATTCTGTGTTACATCGTCAATAAGGAGGTCAGGGGAATACAGTAAACCTGAAGTGATGCATCGGAATCTATAACTAGTGTCACAGTAATGGTTCAAAACGTAGACAGTAAGAAGAGTCAGTTTTTTGTACTTAAGTCGGCATTGTGCCTTTTCTATTTAATTCCAATGCAATTTCTATGTTTCGTCGTCAATAAGAAGGTGCAAGGGATACAGTAAACCTGAAGTGAAGCATCGGAATCTAAAACCGGTCTCACAGGAAGGTTTCAAAACATAGACAGTAAGAAGAGCCGGTCCTCTTGTACTTGAGATGGCATTGTGCCTTTTGTATATAATTCCGATGCAATTTCTGTGTTTCGTCGTCAATAAGGAAATCAGAGGGATACAGTGAACCTGAAGTGAAGCATCGGAATCTATAACTAGTGTCACAGGAGTGGTTCAAAACATAGGCAGTAAGAAGAGTCAGTTTTCTTGTACTTAAGTCGGCATTGTGCCTTTTCTATTTAATTCTGATGCAATTTCTGTGTTTCATCGTCAATAAGAAGGTCAGAGGGATACAGTTAACCTGAAGTGAAGCATCGGAATCTGTAACTAGTGTCACAGGAATGGTTCAAAACATAGACATTAAGAAGAGTCAGTATTCTTGTACTTGAATCGGCATTGTGCCTTTTCTATTTAATTCCGATGCATTGTCTGTGTTTCATCGTCAATAAGAATGTCAGAGGTATACAGTAAACCTGAAGTGAACCATCGGAATCTATAACTAGTGTCACAGGAATGGTTCAAAACATAGGCAGTAAGAAGAGTCAGTTTTCTTGTACTTAAGTCAGCATTGTGCCTTTTCTATTTAATTCCTATGCAATTTCTGTGTTTCATCGTCAATAATGAGGTCCAAGGGATACAGTAAACCTGACGTGAAGCGTCGGAATCAAAAACCGGTCTCACAGGAAAGGTTCAAAACATAGACAGTAAGAAGAGCCAGTCCTCTTGTACTTGAATCGGCATTGTGCCTTTTGTATATCATTCCGATGCAATTTCTGTGTTTCATCGTCAATAGGAAGGTCAGAGGGATACAGTAAACCTGAAGTGGAGCATCGGAATTTATAACTAGTGTCACAGGAATGGTTCAAAACGTAGGCAGTAAGAAGAGTCAGTTTTCTTGTACTTAAGTCGGCATTGTGCCTTTTGTATTTAATTCCGATGCAATTTCTGTGTTTCATCGTCAATAAGAAGGTCAGAAAGATACAGTAAACCTGAAGTGAAGCATCGGAATCTGTAACTAGTGTCACAGGATTGGTTCAAAACATAGACAGTAAGAAGAGTCGGTCTTCTTGTACTTAAGTCGGCATTTTGCCTTTTCTATTTAATTCCAATGCAATTTCTGTGTTTCGTCGTCAATAAGAAGGTGCAAGGGATACAGTAAATTTGAAGTGAAGCATCGGAATCTAAAACCGGTCTCACAGGAAGGGTTCAAAACATAGACAGTAACTAGAGCCGGTCCTCTTGTACTTGAGATGGCATTGTGCCTTTTGTATATAATTCCGATGCTGTTTCTATGTTTCATCGTCCATAAGAAGGTCAGAGGGATACAGTAAACCTGAAGTGAAGCATCGGAATCTATAACTAGTGTCACAGGAATGGTTCAAAACATAGACAGTAAGAAGAGTCAGTTGTCATGTACTTGAGTCGGCATTGTGCCTTTTCTATTTAATTCCGATGCAATTTCTGTGTTTCTTCGTCAATAAGAAGGTCAGAGGAATAAAGTAAACCCGAAGTGAAGCATCGGAATCTGTAACTAGTGTCACAGGAATGGTTCAAAACATAGACAGTAAGAAGAGTCAGTCTTCTTGTACGTAAGTCGGCATTTTGCCTTTTGTATTTAATTTCGATGCAATTTCTGTGTTTCGTCGTCAATAAGAAGGTCCAAGGGATACAGTAAACCTGAAGTGAAGCATCGCAATCTAGAACCGGTCTCACAGGAAAGGTTCAAAACATAGACAGTAAGAAGAGCCAGTCCTCTTGTACTCGAGTCGGCATTGTGCCTTTTGTATTTAATTCCGATGCAATTTCTGTGTTTCATCGTCAATAAGGAGATCAGAGGGATACAGTGAAGCTGAAGTGAAGCATCGGAATCTATAACTAGTGTCACAGGAATGGTTCAAATCATAGACAGAAACAAGAGCTAGTCTTCTTGTACTTGAGTCGGCATTGTGCCTTTTGTATTTAATTCCGATGCAATTTCTGTGTTACGTCGTCAATAAGAAGGTCCAAGGGATACAGTAAACCTGAAGTGAAGCATCGCAATCTAAAACCGGTCTCACAGGAAAGGTTCAAAATATAGGCAATAAGAAGAGCCAGTCCTCTTGTACTTGAGTCGGCATTGTGCCTTTTCTATTTAATTCTGATGCAATTTCTGTGTTTCATCGTCAATAAGAAGGTCAGAGGGATACAGTAAACCTGAAGTGAAGCATCGGAATCTGTAACTAGTGTCACAGGAATGGTTCAAAGCATAGACAGTAAGAAGAGTCAGTTTTCTTGTACTTGAATCGGCATTGTGTCTTTTCTATTTAATTCCGATGCAATGTCTGTGTTTCATCGTCAATAAGAATGTCAGAGGGATACAGTACACCTGAAGTGAACCATCGGAATCCATAACTAGTGTGACAGGAATGGTTCAAAACATAGACAGTAAGAAGAGTCAGTTGTCCTGTACTTAAGTCGGCATTGTGCCTTTTCTATTTAATTCCGATGCAATTTCTGTGTTTCGTCGTCAATAAGAAGGTGCAAGGGATGCAGTAAACCTGAAGTGAAGCATCGGAATCTAAAACCGGTCTCACAGGAAGGGTTCAAAACATAGACAGTAAGAAGAGCCAGTCCTCTTGTACTTGACTTGGCATTGTGCCTTTTGTATATAATTCCGATGCAATTTTTGTGTTTCGTCGTCAATAAGAAGGTCCAAGGGATACAGTAAACCTGAAGTGAAGCATCGCAATCTAAAACCGGTCTCACAGGAAAGGTTCAAAATATAGGCAGTAAGAAGAGCCAGTCCTCTTGTACTTGAGTCGGCATTGTGCCTTTTGTATATAATTCCGATGCAATTTCTGTGTTTCATCGTCAATAAGGAGGACAGAGGGATACAGTAAACCTGAAGTGAAGAAACGGAATCTATACCTAGTGTCACAGGAGTGGTCCAAAACAAAGACAGTAAGAAGAGTCAGTTGTCTTGTACTACAGTCCGCAATGTGCCTTTTCTATTTAATTCCGATGCAAATTCTGTGTTTCATCGTCAATAAGGAGGACAGGGGGATACAGTAAACCTGAAGTGAAGCGTCGGAATCTAAAACCGGTCTCACAGGAAGGGTTCAAAACATAGACAGTAAGAAGAGCCGGTCCTCTTGTACTTGACTTGGCATTGTGCCTTTTGTATATAATTCCTATGCAATTTCTGTGTTTCGTCGTCAATAAGACGGTCCAAGGGATACAGTAAACCTAAACTGAAGCATAGCAATCTAAAACCGGTCTCTCAGGAAACATTCAAAACATAGACAGTAAGTAGAGCCAGTCCTCTCGTACTTGAGTCGGCATTGTGCCATTTGTATATAATTCCGATGCAATTTCTGTGTTTCATCGTCAATAAGGAGGTCAGAGGGATACAGTAAACCTGAAGTGAAGCAACGGAATCTGTAACTAGTGTCACAGGAGTGGTCCAAAACATAGACAGTAAGAAGAGTCAGTTGTCTTGTACTTCAGTCCGCAATGTGCCTTTTCTATTTCATTCCGGTGCAAATTATGTGTTTCATCGTCAATAAGGAGGTCAGGGGGATACAGTAAACCTGAAGTGAAGCATCGGAATCTATAACTAGTGTCACAGGAATGGTTCAAATCATAGACAGGAAGAAGAGCCAGTCTTCTTGTACTTGAGTCGGCATTGTGCCTTTTGTATTTAATTCCGATGCAATTTCTGTGTTACGTCGTCAATTAGAAGGTCCAAGGGATATAGTAAACCTGAAGTGAAGCATCGCAATCTAAAACCGGTCTCACAGGAAAGGTTCAAAACATAGACAGTAAGAAGAGCCAGTCCTCTTGTACTTAAGTCGGCATTGTGTCTTTTCTATTTAATTCCGATGCAATGTCTGTGTTTCATCGTCAATAAGAATGTCAGAGGGATACAGTACACCTGAAGTGAACCATCGGAATCCATAACTAGTGTCACAGGAATGGTTCAAAACATAGACAGTAAGAAGGGTCAATTGTCTTGTACTTAAGTCGGCATTGTGCCTTTTCCATTTAATTCCGATGCAATTTCTGTGTTTCGTCGTCAATAAGAAGGTGCAAGGGATACAGTAAACCTGAAGTGAAGCATCGGAATCTAAAACCGGTCTCACAGGAAGGGTTAAAAGCATAGACAGTAAGAAGGGCCGGTCCTCTTGTACTTGACTTGGCATTGTGCCTTTTGTATATAATTCCGATGCAATTTTTGTGTTTCGTCGTCAATAAGAAGGTCCAAGGGATACAGTAACCCTGAAGTGAAGCATCGCAATCTAAAACCGGTCTCACAGGAAAGGTTCAAAATATAGACAGTAAGAAGAGCCAGTCCTCTTGTACTTGAGTCGGCATTGTGCCTTTTGTATATAATTCCGATGCAATTTCTGTGTTTCATCGTCAATAAGGAGGTCAGAGGGATACAGTAAACCTGAAGTGAAGAAACGGAATCTATAACTAGTGTCACAGGAGTGGTCCAAAACATAGACAGTAAGAAGAGTCAGTTGTCTTGTACTTCAGTCCCCAATGTGCCTTTTCTATTTAATTCCGATGCAAATTCTGTGTTTCATCGTCAATAAGGAGGTCAGGGGGATACAGTAAAACTGAAGTGAAGCATCGGAATCTATAACTAGTGTCACAGGAATGGTTCAAATCATAGACAGGAAGAAGAGCCAGTCTTCTTGTACTTGAGTCGGCATTGTGCCTTTTGTATTTAATTCCGATGCAATTTCCGTGTTACGTCGTCAATAAGAAGGTCCAAAGGATATAGTAAACCTGAAGTGAAGCATCACAATCTAAAACCGGTCTCACAGGAAAGGTTCAAAACATAGACAGTAGGAAGAGCCAGTCCTCTTGTACTTGAGTCGGCATTGTGCCTTTTGTATATAATTCCGATGCAATTTCTGTGTTTCATCGTCAATACGGAGGTCAGAGGGATACAGTAAACCTAAAGTGAAGCATCGGGATCTATAACTAGTGTCACAGAAATGGTCAAAACATAGACAGTAAGAAGAGTCAGTTTTCTTGTACTTAAGTCGGCATTGTGCGTTTTCTATTTAATTCCGATGCAATTTCTGTGTTTCATCGTCAATAAGAAGGTCAGAGGGATACAGTAAACCTGAAGTGAAGCATCGCAATCTATTACTAGCGTAACAGAAATGGTTCAAATCATAGACAGTAAGAAGAGTCAGTTTTCTTGTACTTAAGTCGGCATTGTGCCTTTTGTATTTAATTCCAATGCAATTTCTGTGTTTCATCGTCAATAAGAAGGTCAGAGAGATACAATTAACCTGTAGTGAAGCATCGGAATCTGTAACTAGAGTCACAGGAATGGATCAAAACATAGACAGTAAGAAGGGTCAATTGTCTTGTACTTAAGTCGGCATTGTGTCTTTCCTATTTAACTCCGATGCAATTTCTGTGTTACATCGTCAATAAGGAGGTCAGAGGGATACAGTAAACCTGAAGTGAAGCATCGGAATCTATAACTAGTGTCACAGGAATGGTTCAAAACATAGACAGTAAGATGAGTCAGTTGTCTTGTCCTTTAGTCGGCATTGTGCTTTTTCTATTTAAATACGATGCAATTTTTGTGTTTCATCTTCAATAAGGAGGTCAGAGGGATACAGTAAACCTGAAGTGAAGCATCGGAATCTATAACTAGTGTCACAGGAATGGTTCGAAATGTAGACAGTAAGAAGAGTCAGTCTTCTTGTACGTAAGTCGGCATTGTGACTTTTCTATTTAATTCCGATGCAATTTCTGTGTTTCGTCGTCAATAAGAAGGGCCAAGGGATACAGTAAACCTGAACTGAAGCATCGGAATCTAAAACGGGTCTCACAGGAGAGGTTCAAAACATAGACAGTAGGAAGAGCCAGTCCTCTTTTACTTGAGTCGGCATTGTGCCTTTTGTATATAATTCCGATGCAATTTCTGTGTTTCATCGTCAATAAGAAGGTCAGAGGGATACAGTAAACATGAAGTGAAGCATCGGAATCTATAACTAGTATCACAGGAATGGTTCAAAACATAGACAGTAAGAAGAGTCAGCTGTCTTGTACTTAAGTCGGCATTGTGCCTTTTCTGTTTAATTCCGATGCAATTTCTGTGTTTCATCGTCACCAAGAAGGTCAGAGGGATACAGTACACCTCAAGTGGAGCAACGGAATCTATACCTGGTGTCACAGGAGTGGTCCAAAACATAGACAGTAAGAAGAGTTAGTTGTCTTGTACTTCAGTCGGCATTGTGCCTTTTCTGTTTAATTCCGATGCAAATTCTGTGATACATCGTCAATAAATAGGTCAGGGGGATACAGTAAACCGGAAGTGAAGCATCGGAATCTATAACTAGTGTCACAGGAATGGTTCAAAACGTAGACAGTAAGAAGAGTCAGTCTTCTTGTACTTGAGTCGGCATTGTGCCTTTTGTATTTAATTCCGATGCAATTTCTGTGTTACGTCGTCAATAAGAAGGTCCAAGGGATATAGTAAACCTGAAGTGAAGCATCGCAATCTAAAACCGGTCTCACAGGAAAGGTTCAAAACATAGACAGTAAGAAGAGCCAGTCCTCTTGTACTTGAGCCGGCATTGTGCCTTTTGTATATAATTCCGATGCAATTTCTGTGTTTCATCGTCAATAAGGAGGTCAGAGGGATACAGTAAACCTGAAGTGTAGCATCGGAATCTATAACTAGTGTCACAGAAATGGTTCAAAACATAGACAGTAAGAAGAGTCAGTTTTCTTGTACTTAAGTCGGCATTGTGCGTTTTCTATTTAATTTCGATGCAATTTCTGTGTTTCATCGTCAATAAGAAGGTCAGAGGGATACAGTAAACCTGAAGTGAAGCATCGGAATCTATAACTAGTGTCATAGAAATGGTTCAAATCATAGACAGTAAGAAGAGTCAGTTTTCTAGTACTTAAGTCGTCATTGTGCCTTTTCTATTTAATTCTGATGCAATTTCTGTATTTGATCGTCAATAAGAAGGTCAGAGGGATACAGTAAACCTGAAGTGAAGCATCGGAATCTGTAACTAGTGTCACAGGAATGGTTCAAAACATAGACAGTAAGAAGAGTCAGTTTTCCTGTACTTGAATCGGCATTGTGTCTTTTTTATTTAATTCCGATGCAATGTCTGTGTTTCATCGTCAATAAGAATGTCAGAGGGATACTGTAAACCTGAAGTGAACCATCGGAATCTATAACTAGTGTCACAGGAATGGTTCAAAACATAGACAGTAAGAAGGGTCAGTTCTCTTGTACTTAAGTCAGCATTGTGCCTTTTGTATTTAATGGCAATGCAATTTCTGTGTTTCATCGTCAATAATGAGGTCCAAGGGATACAGTAAACTTAAAGTGAAGCGTCGGAATCAAAAACCGGTCTCACAGGAAAGGTTCAAAACATAGACAGTAAGAAGAGCCAGTCCTCTTGTACTTGAGTCGGCATTGTGCTTTTTGTATATCATTCCGATGCAATTTCTGTGTTTCATCGTCAATAAGAAGGTCAGAGGGATACAGTAAACCTGAAGCGAAGCATCGAAATTTATATCTAGTGTCACAGGAATGGTTCAAAACATAGACAGTAAGAAGAGTCAGTTTTCTTGTACTTAAGTCGGCATTGTGCCTTTTGTATTTCATTCCGATGCAATTTCTGTGTTTCATCGTCAATAAGAAGGTCAGAGGGATACAGTAAACATGAAGTGAAGCATCGGAATCTATAACTAGTGTCACAGGAATGGTTCAAAACATAGACAGTAAGAAGAGTCAGTTGTCTTGTACTTAAGTCGGCATTGTGCTTTTTCTATTTAATTCCGATGCAATTTCTGTGTTTCGTCGTCAATAAGAAGGTGCAAGGGATACAGTAAACCTGAACTGAAGCATCGGAATCTAAAACCGGTCTCACAGGAAGGGTTAAAAACATAGACAGTAAGAAGGGCCGGTCCTCTTGTACTTGACTTGGCATTGTGCCTTTTGTATATAATTCCGATGCAATTTTTGTGTTTCGTCGTCAATAAGAAGGTCCAAGGGATACAGTATACCTGAAGTGAAGCATCGCAATCTAAAACCGGTCTCACAGGAAAGGTTCAAAATATAGACAGTAAGAAGAGCCAGTCCTCTTGTACTTGAGTCGGCATTGTGCCTTTTGTATATAATTCCGATGCAATTTCTGTGTTTCATCGTCAATAAGGAGGTCAGAGGGATACAGTAAACCTGAAGTGAAGAAACGGAATCTATAACTAGTGTCACAGGAGTGGTCCAAAACATAGACAGTAAGAAGAGTCAGTTGTCTTGTACTTCAGTCCGCAATGTGCCTTTTCTATTTAATTCCGATGCAAATTCTGTGTTTCATCGTCAATAAGGAGGTCAGGGGGATACAGTAAACCTGAAGTGAAGCATCGGAATCTATAACTAGTGTCACAGGAATGGTTCAAATCATAGACAGGAAGAAGAGCCAGTCTTCTTGTACTTGAGTCGGCATTGTGCCTTTTGTATTTAATTTCGATGCAATTTCCGTGTTACGTCGTCAATAAGAAGGTCCAAGGGATATAGTAAACCTGAAGTGAAGCATCACAATCTAAAACCGGTCTCACAGGAAAGGTTCAAAACATAGACAGTAAGAAGAGCCAGTCCTCTTGTACTTGAGTCGGCATTGTGCCTTTTGTATATAATTTCGATGCAATTTCTGTGTTTCATCGTCAATAAGAAGGTCAGAGGGATACAGTAAACCTGAAGTGAAGCATCGGAATCTATAACTAGTGTCATAGAAATGGTTCAAATCATAGACAGTAAGAAGAGTCAGTTTTCTAGTACTTAAGTCGGCATTGTGCCTTTTCTATTTAATTCTGATGCAATTTCTGTATTTCATCGTCAATAAGAAGGTCAGAGGGATACAGTAAACCTGAAGTGAAGCATCGGAATCTGTAACTAGTGTCACAGGAATGGTTCAAAACATAGACAGTTAGAAGAGTCAGTTTCCATGTACTTGAATCGGCATTGTGTCTTTTCTATTTAATTCCGATGCAATGTCTGTGTTTCATCATCAATAAGAATGTCAGAGGGATACAGTAAACCTGAAGTGAACCATCGGAATCTATAACTAGTGTCACAGGAATGATTTAAAACATAGACAGTAAGAAGAGTCAGTTTTCTTGTACTTAAGTCAGTATTGTGCCTTTTGTATTTAATTCCAATGCAATTTCTGTGTTTCATCGACAATAATGGGGTCCAAGGGATACAGTGAACCTGAAGTGAAGCGTCGGAATCAAAAACCGGTCTCACAGGAAAGGTTCAAAACATAGACAGTAAGAAGAGCCAGTCCTCTTGTACTTGAGTCAGCACTGTGCTTTTTGTATATCATTCCGATGCAATTTCTGTGTTTCATCGTCAATAAGAAGGTCAGAGGGATACAGGAAACCCGAATCGAAGCATCGGAATTTATAACTACTGTCACAGGAATTGTTCAAAACATAGACAGTAAGAAGAGTCAGTTTTCTTGTACTTAAGTCGGCATTGTGCCTTTTGTATTTAATTCCGATGCAATTTCTGTGTTTCATCGTCAATAAGAAGGTCAGAGAGATACAATAAACCTGAAGTGAAGCATCGGAATCTGTAACTAGTGTCACAGGATGGTTCAAAACATAGACAGTAAGAAGGGTCAGTTGACTTGACTTAAGTCGGCATTGTGCCTTTTCTATTTAATTCCGATGCAATTTCTCTGTTTCATCGTCAATAAGGAGGTCAGAGGGATACAGTAAACCTGAAGTGAAGCATCGGAATCTATAACTTGTGTCACAGAAATGGTTCAAAACATAGACAGTAGGAAGAGTCAGTTTTCTTGTACTTAAGTCGGCCTTGTGCCTTTTCTATTTAATTACGATGCAATTTCTGTGTTTCATCATCAATAAGGAGGTCAGAGGGATACAGTAAACCTGAAGTGAATTATCGGAATCTATAACTACTGTCACTGGAATGGTTCAAAACGTAGACAGTAAGAAGAGTCAGTCTTCTTGTACGTAAGTCGGCATTGTGAATTTTCTATTTAATTCCGATGCAATTTCTGTGTTTCGTCGTCAATAAGAAGGGCCAAGGGATACAGTAAACCTGAAGTTAAGCATCGGAATTTAAAACCGGTGTCACAGGAGAGGTTCAAAATATAGACAGTAGGAAGAGACAGTCCTCTTTTACTTGAGTCGGGATTGTGCCTTTTGTATATAATTCCGATGCAATTTCTGTGTTTCATCGTCAATAAGAAGGTCAGAGGGATACAGTAAACATGAACTGAAGCATCGGAATCCATAACTAGTGTCACAGGAATGGTTCAAAACATAGACAATAAGAAGAGTCAGTTGTCTTGTACTTAAGTCGGCATTGTGCCTTTTCTGTTTAATTCCGATGCAATTTCTGTGTTTCATCGTCACCAAGAAGGTCAGAGGGATACAGTACACCTGAAGTGGAGCAACGGAATCTATACCTGGTGTCACAGGAGTGGTCCAAAACATAGACAGTAAGAAGAGTCAGTTGTCTTGTACCTCAGTCGGCATTGTGCCTTTTCTATTTAATTCCGATGCAAATTCTGTGTTACATCGATAATAAGGAGGTCAGGGGGATACAGTAAACCTGAAGTGAAGCGTCGGAAACTAAAACCGGTCTCACAGGAAAGGTTTAAAGCATTGGCAGTAAGATGAGCCAGTCCTGTTTTACTTGAGTCGGCATTGTGCGTTTTGTATATAATTCCGATGCAATTTCTGTGTTTCATCGTCAATATGATGGTCAGAGGGATACAGTAAACATGAATTGAAGCTTCGGAATCTATAACTAGTGCCACAGGAATGGTTCAAAACATAGACAGTAAGAAGAGTAAGTTTTCTTGTAGTTAAGTCGGATTGTGCCTTTTCTATTTAATTCCGATGCAATTTCTGTGTTTCATCGTCAATAAGGAGGTCAGAGGGATACAGTAAACCTGAAGTGAAGCATCGGAATCTATAACTTGTGTCACAGAAATGGTTCAAAACATAGACAGTAGGAAGAGTCAGTTTTCTTGTACTTAAGTCGGCCTTGTGCCTTTTCTATTTAATTCCGAGTTAATTTCTGTGATTCATCGTCAATAAGAAGGTCAGAGGGATACAGTAAACCTGAAGTGAACCATCGGAATCTATAACTAGTGCCACAGGAATTTTTCAAAACATAGACAGTAAGAAGAGTCAGTTTTTTTGTACTTAAATCAGCTTTGTGACTTTTCTATTTGATTCCGATGCAATTTCTGTGTTTCGTCGTCAATAAGAAGGGATAAGGGATACAGTAAACCTAAAGTGAAGCGTCGGAATCTGAAACCGGTCTCACAGGAAAGGTTTAAAGCATAGACAGTAGGAAGAGCCAGTCCTCTTTTAGTTGAGTCGGCATTGTGCCTTTTGTATATAATTCCGATGCAATTTCTGTGTTTCATCGTCAATAAGAAGGTCAGAGGGATACAGTAAACCCAAAGTGAAGCATCGGAATCTGTAACTAGTGTCACAGGAATGGTTCAAAACATAGACAGTAAGAAGAGCCATTCTTCTTGTTTTTGAGTCGGCATTGTGCCTTTTCTATTTAATTCCAATGCAATTTCTGTGTTTCGTCGTCAATAAGAAGGTCCAAGAGATACAGTAAACTTGAAGTGAATCATCGGAATGTAAAATCGGTCTCAAAGGAAAGGTTCAAAACATAGAGAGTGAGAAGGACCAGTCCTCTTGTACTTAAGTCGGCATTGTGCCTGTTCTATTTAATTCTGATGCAATTTCTGTGTTTCATCGACAATAAGAAGGTCAGAGGGATACAGTATTCCTGAAGTGAAGCAACGGAATCTATAACTAGTGTCACAGGAATGGTTCGAAAGATAGACAGTAAAATGAGCCAGCCTTCTTGTACTTGAGTCGGCATTGTGCCTTTTGCATTTAATTCCGATGCAATTTCTGTGTGTCATCGTCAATAAGGAGGTCAGAGGGATACAGTGAACCTGAAGTGAATCATCGGAATCTATAACTAGTGTCACAGGAATGGTTCAAAACATAGACAGAAAGAAAAGCCAGTCGTCTTGTACTTGAGTCGGCATTGTGCCTTTTGTATTTAATTCCGATGCAATTTCTGTGTTTCGTCGTCAATAAGAAGGTCCAAGGGATACAGTAAACCTGAAGTGAAGCATCGCAATCTAAAACCGGTCTCACAGGAAAGGTTCAAAACATAGACAGTAAGAAGAGCCAGTCTTCTTGTACTTGAGTCGGCATTGTGCTTTTTGTATTTAATTCCGATGCAATTTCTGTGTTTCATCGTCAATACGAAGGTCAGAGGGATACAGAAAACCTGAAGTGAAGCATCGGAATCTATAACTAGTGTCACATGAATGGTTCAAATCGTAGACAGTAAGAAGAGTCAGTTTTCTTGTACTTGAGTCGGCATTGTCCATTTTCTATTTAATTCCGTTGCAATTTCTGTGTTTCATCGTCAATAAGAATGTCAGAGGGATACAGTAAACCTGAAGTGAAGCATCGGAATCTATAACTAGTGTCACAGGAATGGTTTAAAACATAGACAGTAAGAAAAGTCAGTTTTCTTGTACTTAAGTCAGCATTGTGCCTTTTGTATTTAATTCCAATGCAATTTCTGTGTTTCATCGTCAACAATGGGGTCCAAGGGATACAGTGAACGTGAAGTGAAGCGTCGGAATCAAAAACCGGTCTCAGAGGAAAGGTTCAAAACATAGACAGTAAGAAGAGTCAGTTGTCTTGTACTTAAGTCGACATTGTGCCTTTTCTATTTAATTCCGATGCAATTTCTGTGTTTCATCGTCAATAAGGAGGTCAGAGGGATACAGTAAACCTGAAGTGAAGCATCGGAATCTATAACTAGTGTCAGAGGAATGGTTCAAAACATAGACAGTAAGAAGAGTCAGTTTTCTTGTACTTAAGTCGGCATTGTGCCTTTTCTATTTAATTCCGAAGCAATTTCTGTGTTTCATCGTCAATAAGAAGGTCAGAGGGATACAGTAAACCAGAAGTGAAGCTTCGGAATCTGTAACTAGTGTCACAGGAATGGATCAAAACATAGACAATAAGAAGAGTCTGTTTTGTTGTACTTGAATCGGCATTCTGCCTTTTCTATTTAATTCCGATGCAATGTCTGTGTTTCATCGTCAATAAGAATGTCAGAGGGATACAGTAAACCTGAAGTGAACCATCGGAATCTATAACTAGTGTCACAGGAATGGTTCAAAACATAGACAGTAAGAAGAGTCAGTTTTTTTGTACTTAAATCAGCTTTGTGACTTTTCTATTTGATTCCGATGCAATTTCTGTGTTTCATCGTCAATAAGGAGGTCCAAGGGATACAGTAAACCTGAAGTGAAGCGTCGGAATCTAAAACCGGTCTCACAGGAAAGGTTTAAAGCATAGACAGTAAGATGAGCCAGTCCTCTTTTACTTGAGTCGGCATTGTGCGTTTTGTATATAATTCCGATGCAATTTCTGTGTTTCATCGGCATTAAGAAGGTCAGAGGGATACAGTAATCCTGAAGTGAAGCAACGGAAACTATAACTAGTGCCACAGGAATGGTTCGAAAGATAGACAGTAAAAACAGCTAGCCTTCTTGTACTTGAGTCGGCATTGTGCCTTTTGGATTTATTTCCGATGCAATTTCTGTGTTTCATCGTCAATAAGAAGGTCAGATGGATACAGTAAACCTGAAGTGAAGCATTGGAATCTGTATCTAGTGTCTCAGAAATAGTTCAAAACATAGACAGTAAGAAGAGTCAGTTTTCTTGTACTTAAGTCGGCTTTGTGCCTTTTGTATTAAATTCCGATGCAATTTCTGTGTTTCATCGTCAATAAGGAGGTCAGAGGGATACAGTAAACCTGAAGTGACGCATCGGAATCTGTAACTAGTGTCACAGGAATGGTTTAAAACATAGACAGTGTGAAGAGTCAGTTTTCTTGTACTTGATTCGGCATTGTGCCTTTTCTATTTCTTTTTGATTCAAATTCTGTGTTTCATCGCCAATACGAATGTCAGAGGGATACAGTAAACCTGAAGTGAACCATCGGAACCTATAACTAGTGTCACAGGAATGGTTCAAAACATAGACAGTAGGAAGAGTCAGTTTTCTTGTACTTAAGTCGGCATTGTGTCTTTCCTATTTAATTCCGATGCAATTTCTGTGTTTCATCGTCAATAAGGAGGTCAGAGGGATATAGTAAACCTGAAGTGAAGCATCGGAATCTATAACTAGTGTCACAGAAATGGTTCAAAACATAGACAGTAAGAAGAGTCAGTTTTCTTGTACCTAAGTCGGCATTGTGCCTTTTCTATTTAATTCCGATGCAATTTCTGTGTTTCATCGTCAATAAGAAGGTCAGAGGGATACAGTAAACCTGAAGTGAAGTATAGGATTCTATAACTAGTGTCACAGCAGTGGTTCAATACATACACAGTAAGAAGAGTCAGTATTCTTGTTCTTAAGTCGGCATTGTGCCTTTTGTATTTAATTCCGATGCAATTTCTGTGATCCATCGTCAATACGAGGGTCAGAGGGATACAGTAAACTTGAAGTGAAGCATCGGAATCTATAACCAGTGTCACAGGAATGGTTCAAAGCATAGACAGTAAGAAGAGTCAGTTTTCTTGTACTTAAGTCGGCATTGTGCCATTTGTATTTAATTCCGATGCAATTTCTGTGTTTCATCGTCAATAAGAAGGTCAGAGGGATACAGTAAACCTGTAGTGAAGCATCGGAAACTATAACTAGTGTCACAGGAATGGTTCAAAACATAGGCAGTAGGAAGAGTCAATTTTCTTGTACTTAAGTTGGCATTGTGCCTTTTGTATATAATTCCGATGCAATTTCTGTGTTTCATCGTCAATAAGAAGGTCAGAGGGATGCAGTAATCCTGAAGAGAAGCATCGGAATCTATAACTAATGTCACAAGAATGGTTCAAATCATAGACAGTAAGATGAGTCAGTTTTCTTGTACTTAAGTCGGCATTGTGCCTTTTGTAGTTAATTCAGATGCAATTTCAGTGTTTCATCATCAATAAGTAGGTCGGAGGGATACAGTAAACTTGAAGTGAAGCATCGGAATCTATAACTAGTGGCACAGGAATGGTTCAAATCATAGACAGTAAGAAGAGTCAGTTTTCTTTTACTTAAGTCGGCATTGTGCCTTTTGTATTTAATTCCGATGCAATTTCTGTGATCCATCGTCAATATGAGGGTCAGAGGGATACAGTAAACCTGAAGTGAAGCATCGGAATCTATAACCAGTGTCACAGGAATGGTTCAAAACATAGACAGTAAGAAGAGTCAGTTTTCTTGTACTTAAGTCGGCATTGTGCCATTTGTATTTAATTCCGATGCAATTTCTGTGTTTCATCGTCAATAAGAAGGTCAGAGGGATACAGTAAACATGAAGTGAAGCATCGGAATCTGTAACTAGTGTCACAGAAATGGTTCAAAACATAGACAGTAAGAAGAGTCAGTTTTCTTGTACTTAAGTCGGCATTGTGCCTTTTCTATTTAATTCCGATGCAATTTCTGTGTTTCATCGTCAATAAGAAGGTCAGAGGGATACAGTAAACTTGAAGTGAAGTATAGGATCCTATAACTAGTGTCACAGCAGTGGTTCAAAACATAGACAGTAAGAAGAGTCAGTTTTCTTCTACTTAGGTCGGCATTGTGCCTATTGTATTTAATTCCGATGCAATTTCTGTGTTTCGTCGTCAATAAGAAAGTCCAAGGGAAGCAGTAAACCTGAAGTGAAGCATCGGAATCTAAAACCGGTCTCACAGGAAAGGCTCAAAACGTAGAGAGTAAGAAGAGCCATTCGTCTTGCACTTGAGTCGGCATTGTGCCTTTTCTATAGAATTCCAATGCAATTACTGTGTTTCATCGTCAATAAGGTGGTCAGAGGGATTCAGTACCCCTGAAGTGAAGCATCGGAAACTATAACTAGTGTCACAGGAATGGTTCAAATCATAGACAGTAAGAAGAGTCAGTTTTCTTGTGCTTAAGTCGGCATTGTGTCTTTTGTATGTAATTCCGATGCAATATCTGTGTTTCATCGTCTATAAGAAGGTCAAAGGGATACAGTAAACCTGAAGTGAAGTATCGGAATCTATAACTAGTGTCACAGGAATGGTTCAAATCATAGACTGTAAGAAGAGTCAGTTTTCTTGTACTTAAGTCGGCATTGTGCCTTTTCTATTTAAATACGATGCAATTTCTGTGTTCCATCGTCAATACGAAGGTCAGAGGGATACAGTAAACCTGAAGTGAAGCATCGGAATCTATAACTAGTGTCACAGGAATGGTTCAAAACATAGACAGTCAAAAGAGCCAGCTCTCTTGTACTTGAGTCGGCATTGTGCCTTTTGGATTTATTTCCGATGCAATTTCTGTGTTTCATCGTCAATAAGAAGGTCAGATGGATACAGTAAACCTGAAGTGAAGCATCGGAATCTGTAACTAGTGTCACAGAAATGGTTCAAAACATAGACAGTTAGAAGAGTCAGTCTTCTTGTACTTAAGTCGGCATTGTGCCTTTTCTATTTAATTCCGATGCAATTTCTGTGTTTCATCGTCAATAAGGAGGTCAGAGGGATACAGTAAACCTGAAGTGAAGCATCGGAATTTATAACTAGTGTCACAGATATGGTTCAAAACATAGACAGTAGGAAGAGACAGTTTTCATGTACTTAAGTCGGCCTTGTGCCTTTTCTATTTAATTCCGAGTTAATTTCTGTGATTCATCGTCAATAAGAAGGTCAGAGGGATACAGTAAACCTGAAGTGAACCATCGGAATCTATAACTAGTGTCACAGGAATGGTTCAAAACATAGACAGTAAGAAGAGTCAGTTTTTTTGTACTTAAATCAGCTTTGTGACTTTTCTATTTGATTCCCATGCAATTTCTGTGTTTCGTCGTCAATAAGAAGGGATAAGGGATACAGTAAACCTGAAGTGAAGCGTCGGAATCTAAAACCGGTCTCACAGGAAAGGTTTAAAGCATAGACAGTAGGAAGAGCCAGTCCTCTTTTACTTGAGTCGGCATTGTGCCTTTTGTATATAATTCCAATGCAATTTCTGTGTTTCATCGTCAATAAGAAGGTCAGAGGGAAACAGTAAACCCAAAGTGAAGCATCGGAATCTGTAACTAGTGTCACAGGAATGGTTCAAAACATAGACAGTAAGAAGAGTCAGTCTTCTTGTTTTTAAGTCGGCATTGTGCCTTCTCTATTTAATTCCAATGCAATTTCTGTGTTTCGTCGTCAATAAGAAGGTCCAAGGGATACAGTAAACTTGAAGTGAAGCATCAGAATGTAAAATCGGTCTCAAAGGAAAGGTTCAAAACATAGACAGTAAGAAGGGCCAGTCCTCTTGTACTTAAGTCGGCATTGTGCCTGTTCTATTTAATTCTGATGCAATATCTGTGTTTCATCGTCAATAAGAAGGTCAGAGGGATACAGTATTCCTGAAGTGAAGCAACGGAATCTATAACTAGTGTCACAGGAATGGTTCGAAAGATAGACAGTAAAATGAGCCAGCCTTCTTGTACTTGAGTCGGCATTGTGCCTTTTGCATTTAATTCCGATGCAATTTCTGTGTGTCATCGTCAATAAGGAGGTCAGAGGGATACAGTGAACCTGAAGTGAATCATCGGAATCTATAACTAGTGTCACAGGAATAGTTCAAAACATAGACAGAAAGAAAAGCCAGTCGTCTTGTACTTGAGTCGGCATTGTGCCTTTTGTATTTAATTCCGATGCAATTTTTGTGTTTCGTCGTCAATAAGAAGGTCCAAGGGATACAGTAAACCTGAAGTGAAGCATCGCATTCTACAACCGGTCTCACAGGAAAGGTTCAAAACATAGACAGTAAGAAGAGCCAGTCTTCTTGTACTTGAGTCGGCATTGTGCTTTTTGTATTTAATTCCGATGCAATTTCTGTGTTTCATCGTCAATAAGAAGGTCAGAGGGATACAGAAATCCTAAAGTGAAGCATCGGAATCTATAACTAGTGTCACATGAATGGTTCAAAATTTAGACAGTAAGAAGAGTCAGTTTTCTTGTACTTGAGTCGGCATTGTGCTTTTTCTATTTAATTCCGTTGCAATTTCTGTGTCTCATCGTCAATAAGAATGTCAGAGGGATACAGTAAACCTGAAGTGAAGCAACGGAATCTATAAGTAGTGTCAGAGGAATGGTTTAAAACATAGACAGTAAGAAGAGCCAGCCTTCTTGTACTTGAGTCGGCATTGTGCCTTTTGTATTTTTTTCCGATACAATTTCTGTGTTTCATCGTCAATAAGGAGGTCAGAGGGATACACTAAACCTGAAGTGAAGCATCGGAATCTATAACTAGTGTCACAGAAATGGTTCAAAACAAAGACAGTAAGAAGAGTCAGTTTTCTTGTACTTGAATCGGCATTGTGTCTTTTCTATTTAATTCCGATGCAATGTCTGTGTTTCATCGTCAATAAGAATGTCAGAGGGATACAGTAAACCTGAAGTGAACCATCGGAATCTATAACTAGTGTCAGAGGAATGGTTTAAAACATAGACAGTAAGAAGAGTCAGTTTTCTTGTACTTAAGTCAGCATTGTGCCTTTTGTATTTAATTCCAATGCAATTTCTGTGTTTCATCGTCAACAATGGGGTCCAAGGGATACAGTGAACCTGAAGTGAAGCGTCGGAATCAAAAACCGGTCTCACAGGAAAGGTTCAAAACATAGACAGTAAGAAGAGTCAGTTGTCTTGTACTTAAGTCGACATTGTGCCTTTTCTATTTAATTCCGATGCAATTTCTGTGTTTCATCGTCAATAAGGAGGTCAGAGGGATACAGTAAACCTGAAGTGAAGCATCGGAATCTATAACTAGTGTCACAGGAATGGTTCAAAACATAGACAGTAAGAAGAGTCAGTTTTCTTGTACTTAAGTCGGCATTGTGCCTTTTCTATTTAATTCCGAAGCAATTTCTGTGTTTCATCGTCAATAAGAAGGTCAGAGGGATACAGTAAACCAGAAATGAAGCTTCGGAATCTGTAACTAGTGTCACAGGAATGGATCAAAACATAGACAATAAGAAGAGTCTTTTTTGTTGTACTTGAATCGGCATTCTGCCTTTTCTATTTAATTCCGATGCAATGTCTGTGTTTCATCGTCAATAAGAATGTCAGAGGGATACAGTAAACCTGAAGTGAACCATCGGAATCTATAACTAGTGTCACAGGAATGGTTCAAAACATAGACAGTAAGAAGAGTCAGTTTTTTTGTACTTAAATCAGCTTTGTGACTTTTCTATTTGATTCCGATGCAATTTCTGTGTTTCATCGTCAATAAGGAGGTCCAAGGGATACAGTAAACCTGAAGTGAAGCGTCGGAATCTAAAACCGGTCTCATAGGAAAGGTTTAAAGCATAGACAGTAAGATGAGCCAGTCCTCTTTTACTTGAGTCGGCATTGTGCGTTTTGTATATAATTCCGATGCAATTTCTGTGTTTCATCGTCAATATGATGGTCAGAGGGATACAGTAAACATGAATTGCAGCTTCGGAATCTATAACTAGTTTCACAGGAATGGTTCAAAACATAGACAGTAAGAAGAGTAAGTTTTCTTGTAGTTAAGTCGGCATTGTGCCTTTTCTATTTAATTCCGATGCAATTTCTGTGTTTCATCGTCAATAAGGAGGTCAGAGGGATACAGTAAACCTGAAGTGAAGCATCGGAATCTATAACTAGTGTCACAGAAATGGTTCAAAACATAGACAGTAGGAAGAGTCAGTTTTCTTGTACTTAAGTCGGCCTTGTGCCTTTTCTATTTAATTCTGAGTTAATTTCTGTGATTCATCGTCAATAAGAAGGTCAGAGGGATACAGTAAACCTGAAGTGTAGCAACGGAATCTATAACTAGTGTCACAGGAATGGTTCCAAACATAGACAGTAAGATGAGCCAGTCCTCTTGTACTTGAGTCGGCATTGTGCATTTTGTATATAATTCCGATGCAATTTCTGTGTTTAATCGTCAATAAGAAGGTCAGAGGGATACAGTAATCCTGAAGTGAGGCAACGGAATCTATAACTAGCGTCACAGGAATGGTTCGAAAGATAGACAGTAAAAAGAGCCAGCCTTCTTGTACTTGAGTCGGCATTGTGCCTTTTGGATTTATTTCCGATGCAATTTCTGTGTTTCATCGTCAATAAGAAGGTCAGATGGATACAGTAAACCTGAAGTGAAGCATCGGAATCTGTATCTAGTGTCACAGAAATGGTTCAAAACATAGACAGTAAGAAGAGTCAGTTTTCTTGTACTTAAGTCTGCTTTGTGCCTTTTGTATTAAATTCCAATGCAATTTCTGTGTTTCATCGTCAATAAGAAGGTCAGAGGGATACAGTAAACCTGAAGTGAAGCATCGGAATCTGTAACTAGTGTCACAGGAATGGTTTAAAACATAGACAGTAAGAAGAGTTAGTTTTCTTGTACTTGATTCGGCATTGTGCCTTTTCTATTTCTTTTTTATTCAAATTCTGTGTTTCATCGCCAATACGAATGTCAGAGGGATACAGTAAACCTGAAGTGAACCATCGGAACCTATAACTAGTGTCACAGGAATGGTTCAAAACATAGACAGTAGGAAGAGTCAGTTTTCTTGTACTTAAGTCGGCATTGTGTCTTTCCTATTTAATTCCGATGCAATTTCTGTGTTTCATCGTCAATAAGGAGGTCAGAGGGATATAGTAAACCTGAAGTGAAGCATCGGAATCTATAACTAGTGTCACAGAAATGGTTCAAAACATAGACAGTAAGAAGAGGCGGTTTTCTTGTACTTAAGTCGGCATTGTGCCTTTTCTATTAAATTCCGATGCAATTTCTGTGTTTCATCGTCAGTAAGAAGGTCAGAGGGATACAGTAAACCTGAAGTGAAGTATAGGATTCTATAACTAGTGTCACAGCATTGGTTCAAAACATAGACATTAAGAAGAGTCAGTATTCTTGTTCTTAAGTCGGCATTGTGCCTTTTGTATTTAATTCCGATGCAATGTCTGTGTTTCATCGTCAATAAGAAGGTCAGAGGGATGCAGTAAACCTGAAGTGAAGCATCGGAAACTATAAGTAGTGTCACAGGAATTGTTCAATACATAGACAGTAGGAAGAGTCAGTTTTCTTGTGCTTAAGTCGGCATTGTGCCTTTTCTATTTAATTTCGATGCAATTTCTGTGTTTCATCGTCATTAAAAAAGTCAGAGGGATACAGTAAACCTGAAGTGAAGCAACGGAATCTATAACTAGTGCCACAGGAATGGTTCAAAACATAGACAGTAAGATGAGCCAGCCTTCTTGTACTTCAGTCGGCATTGTGCCTTTTGTATTGAATTCCGATGCAATTTCTGTGTTTTATCGTCAATAAGGAGGTCAGAGGGATACAGTGCACCTGTAGTGAAGCATCGGAATCTAAAACTAGAGTCACAGGAATGGTTCAAAACATAAACAGTAAGAAGAATTAGTCTTCTTGTACATAAGTCGGCATTGTGCCTTTTGTATTTAATTCCGATGCAATTTCTGTGTTTCATCGTCCATAAGAAGGTCAGAGGGATACAGTAAACCCGAAGTGTAGCATCGGAAACTATAACTAGTGTCACAGGAATGGTTCAAAACATAGACAGTAGGAAGAGTCAATTTTCTTGTACTTAAGTTGGCATTGTGCCTTTTGTATATAATTCCGACACAATTTCTGTGTTTCATCGTCAATAAGAAGGTCAGAGGGATGCAGTAATCCTGAAGAGAAGCATCGGAACCTATAACTAATGTCACAAGAATGGTTCAAAACATAGACAGTAAGATGAGTCAGTTTTCTTGTACTTAAGTCGGCATTGTGCCTTTTGTATTTAATTCCGATGAAATTTCTGTGTTTCATCGTCAATAAGAAGGTCAGAGGGATACAGTAAACATGAAGTGAAGCATCGGAATCTATAACTAGTGGCACAGGAATGGTTCAAATCATGGACAGTAAGAAGAGTCAGATTTCTTTTACTTAAGTCGGCATTGTGCCTTTTGTATTTAATTCCGATGCAATTTCTGTGATCCATCGTCAATATGAGGGTCAGAGGGATACAGTAAACCTGAAGTGAAGCATCGGAATCTATAACCAGTGTCACAGGAATGGTTCAAAACATAGACAGTAAGAAGAGTCAGTTTTTTTGTACTTAAGTCGGCATTGTGCCATTTGTATTTATTTCCGATGCAATTTCTGTGTTTCATCGTCAATAAGAAGGTCAGAGGGATACAGTAAACATGAAGTGAAGCATCGGGATCTATAACTAGGGTCACAGGAATGGTTCAAATCATAGACAGTAAGAAGAGTCAGTTTTCTTGTACTTAAGTCGGCATTGTGCCTTTTGTATTTAATTCCGATGAAATTTCTGTGTTTCATCGTCAATAAGAAAGTCAGAGGGATACAGTAAACCTGAAGTGAAGCATCGGAATCTATAACTAGTGTCACAGGAATGGTTCACAACATAGACAGTTAGAAGAGTCAGTTTCCTTGTACTTAAGTCGGCATTGTGATTTTTGTATTTAATTCCGATGCAATTTCTGTGTTTCATTGTCAATAAGAAGATCAGAGGGATACAGTAAACCTGAAGTGAAGTATCGGAATCTATAACTAGTGTCACAGGAATGGTTCAAATCAGAGACAGTAAGAAGAGTCAGTTTTCTTGTACTTAAGTCAGCATTGTGCCTATTGTATTTAATTCCGATGCAATTTCTGTGTTTCATCGTCAGTAAGAAAGTCAGAGGGATACAGTAGACCTGAAGTGAAGCATCGGAATCTATAACTAGTGTCACAGGAATGGTTCAAAACATAGACAGTAAGAAGAGTCAGTTTTCTTCTACTTAGGTCGGCATTGTGCCTATTGTATTTAATTCCGATGCAATCTCTGTGTTTCGTCGTCAATAAGAAAGTCCAAGGGAAACAGTAAACCTGAAGTGAAGCATCGGAATCTAAAACCGGTCTCACAGGAAAGGTTCAAAACGTTGACAGTAAGAAGAGCCAGTCGTCTTGCACTTGAGTCGGCATTGTGCCTTTTCTATTGAATTCCGATGCAATTACTGTGTTTCATCGTCAATAAGGTGGTCAGAGGGATTCAGTAAACCTGAAGTGAAGCATCCGAAACTATAACTAGTGTCACAGGAATGGTTCAAATCATAGACAGTAAGAAGAGTCAGTTTTCTTGTACTTAAGTCGGCATTGTGCCTTTTCTATTTAAATACGATGCAATTTCTGTGTTCCATCGTCAATACGAAGGTCAGAGGGATACAGTAAACCTGAAGTGAAGCATCGGAATCTATAACTAGTGTCACAGGAATGGTTCAAAACATAGACAGTAAAAAGAGCCAGCTCTCTTGTACTTGAGTCGGCATTGTGCCTTTTGGATTTATTTCCGATGCAATTTCTGTGTTTCATCGTCAATATGAAGGTCAGATGGATACAGTAAACCTGAAGTGAAGCATCGGAATCTGTAACTAGTGTCACAGAAATGGTTCAAAACATAGGCAGTAAGAAGAGTCAGTTTTCTTGTACTTATGTCGGCTTTGTGCCTTTTGTATTAAATTCCGATGCAATTTCTGTGTTTCATCGTCAGTACGGAGGTCAGAGGGATACAGTAAACCTGAAGTGAAGCATCGGAATCTGTAACTAGTGTCACAGGAATGGTTTAAAACATAGAC
Source organism: Schistocerca americana (assembly GCF_021461395.2). Classification (NCBI taxonomy): domain Eukaryota; kingdom Metazoa; phylum Arthropoda; class Insecta; order Orthoptera; family Acrididae; genus Schistocerca; species Schistocerca americana. Next base: position 767,696,114 of record NC_060123.1, read on the forward strand.
AGTAAGAAGAGTCAGTTTTCTTGTACTTGAGTCGGCATTGTGCCTTTTCTATTTCTGTTTGATTCAAATTCTGTGTTTCATCGTCAGTACGAATGTCAGAGGGATACAGTAAACCTGAAGTGAACCATCGGAACCTATAACTAGTGTCACAGGAATAATTCAAATCATAGACAGTAGGAAGAGTCAGTTCTCTTGTACTTAAGTCGGCATTGTGCCTTTTCTATTTAATTCCGATGCAATTTTTGTGTTTCATGTCAATAAGATGGTCAGAGGGATACAGTAAACCTGAAGTGAAGTATGGGATTCTATAACTAGTGTCACAGCAGTGGTTCAAATCATAGACAGTAAGAAGAGTCAGTTTTCTTGTTCATTAGTCGGCATTGTGCCTTTTGTATTTAATACCGATGCAATTTCTGTGTTTCATCGTCAATAAGAAGGTCAGAGGGATACAGTAAACCTGAAGTGAAGCATCGGAAACTATAACTAGTGTCACAGGAATGTTTCAAAACATAGACAGTAACAAGAGTCAGTCTTCTTGTACTTGAGTCGGCATTGTGCCTTTTGTATTTAATTCCGATGCAATTTCTGTGTTTCATCGTCAATAAGGAGGTCAAAGTGATACAGTGAACCTGCAGTGAAGCATGGGAATCTATTACTAGTGTCACAGGAATGGTTCAAAACATAGACAGTAGGAAGAGCCAGTATTCTTGTACTTGAGACGGCATTGTGCCTTTTGTATTTAATTCCGATGCAATTTCTGTGTTTCATCGTCAATAAGAAGGTAAGAGGGATACAGTAAACCTGAAATGAAGCATCCCAATCTAAAACTAGTGTCACAGGAATGGTTCAAAACATAGACAGTAAGAAGAGTCAGTCTTTTCGTACTTAAGTCGGCATTGTGCCTATTGCATTTAATTCCGATGCAAATTCTGTGTTTCATCGTCAATAAGAAAGTCAGAGTTATACAGTAAACATGAAGTGAAGCATCTGAATCTATAACTAGTGTCACAGGAATGGTTCAAAACATAGACAGTAAGAAGAGTCAGTGTTCTTGTACTTAAGTCGGCATTGTGAATTTTGTATTTAATTATGATGCAATTTCTGTGTTTCATCGTCACTAAGAAGGTCAGAGGGATACAGTAAATCTATAGTGAAGCATCGGAATCTAAAACTAGTGTCACAGGAATGGTTCAAAACTAAAACAGTAAGAAGAATCAGTCTTCTTGTACATAAGTCGGCATTGTGCCTTTTGTATTTAATTACAGTGCAATTTCTGTGTTTCATCGTCAATAAGAAGGTCAGAGGGATTCAGTGAACCCGAAGTGTAGCATCGGAAACTATAACAAGTGTCACAGGAATGGTTCAAAACATAGACAGTCGGAAGAGTCAATTTTCTTGTACTTCAGTCGGCATTGTGCCTTTTGTATATAATTCCGATGCAATTTCTGTGTTTCATCGTCAATAAGAAATTCAGAGGGATACAGTAATCCTGAAGAGAAGCATAGGAATCTATAACTAATGTCACAAGAATGGTTCAAAACATAGACAGTAAGATGAGTCAGTTTTCTTGTACTTAAGTCGGCATTGTGCCTTTTGTATTTAATTCTGATGCGATTTCTGTGTTTCGTCGTCAATAAGAAGGTCGGAGGGATACAGTAAACCTGAAGTGAAGCATCGGAATCTATAACTAGTGGCACAGGAATGGTTCAAAGCATAGACATTAAGAAGAGTCAGTTCTCTTGTACGTAGGTCGGCATTGTGCCTATGTATTTAAATCCGATGCAATTTCTGTGTTTCGTCGTCAATAAGAAGGTCCAAGTGATACAGTAAACCTGAAGTGAAGCATTGGAATCTAAAACCGGTCTCACAGGAAAGGTTCAAAACGTAGACAGTAAGAAGAGCCAGTCTTCTTGTACTTGAGTCGGCATTGTGCCTTATCTATTGAATTCTGTTGCTATTTCTGTGTTTCATCGTCAATAACAAGGTCTGAGGGATACAGTAAACCTGAAGTGAAGCATCGGAAACTATAACTAGTGTCACAGGAATGGTTCAAAACATAGACACTAAGAAGAGTCAGTTTTCTTGTACTTAAGTCGGCTTTGTGCCTTTTATATTTAATTCCGATGCAATTTCTGTGTTTCATTGTCAATAAGAAGGTCAGAGGGATACAGTAAACCTGAAGTGAAGCATCGGAATCTATAAGTAGTGTCACAGGAATGGTTCAAAACATAGACAGTAAGAAGTGTCAGACTTCTTTTACTTAAGTCGGCATTGTGCCTATCGTATTAATTTCCGATGCAATTTCTGTGTTTCATCGTCAATAAGAAAGTCAGAGGGATACAGTAAACCTGAAGTGAAGCATCGGAATCAATAACTAGTGTCACAGGAATGGTTCAAAACATAGACAGTATGATGAGCCAGCCTTCTTGTACTTGAGTCGGCATTGTACCTTTTGTGTTTAATTCCGATGCAATTTCTGTGTTTCATCGTCAATAAGGAGGTCAGAGTGATACAGTGAACCTGCAGTGAAGCATGGGAATCTATTACTAGTGTCACAGGAATGGTTCAAAACATAGACAGGAGGAAGAGCCATTATTCTTGTACTTGAGACGGCATTGTGCCTTTTGTATTTAATTCCGATGCAATTTCTGTGTTTCATCGTCAATAAGAAGGTAAGAGGGATACAGTAAACCTGAAATGAAGCATCCCAATCTAAAACTAGTGTCACAGGAATGGTTCAAAACATAGACAGTAAGAAGAGTCAGTCTTTTCGTACTTAAGTCGGCATTGTGCCTATTGCATTTAATTCCGATGCAATTTCTGTGGTTCATCGTCAATAAGAAAGTCAGAGTTATACAGTAAACATGAAGTGAAGCATCTGAATCTATAACTAGTGTCACAGGAATGGTTCAAAACATAGACAGTAAGAAGAGTCAGTGTTCTTGTACTTAAGTCGGCATTGTGAATTTTGTATTTAATTATGATGCAATTTCTGTGTTTCATCGTCACTAAGAAGGTCAGAGGGATACAGTAAACCTGTAGTGAAGCATCGGAATCTATAACTAGTGTCACAGGAATGATTCAAAAGATAGACAGTAAGAAGAGTCAGTTTTCTTGAACTTAGGTCGGCATTGTGCCTTTTGTATTTAATTCCGATGCAATTTCTGTGTTTCGTCGTCAATAAGAAGGTCCAAGGGATTCAGTAAACCTGAAGTGAAGGATCGGAATCCAAAACCGGTCTCACAGGAATGGTTCAAAACGTAGACAGTAAGAAGAGCCAGTCTTCTTGTACTTGAGTCGGCATTGTGCTTTTTCTATTGAATTCCGATGCAATTTCTGTGTTTCATCGTCAATAAGAAGGTCAGAGGGATACAGTAAACCTGAAGTGAAGTATCGGAATCTATAACTAGTGTCACAGGAATGGTTCAAATCATAGACAGTAAGAAGAGTCGGTTTTCTTGTACTTAAGTTGGCATTGTGCCTTTTGTATATAATTCCGATACAATTTCTGTGTTTCATCGTCAATAAGAAGGTCAGAGGGATACAGTAAACCTGAAGTGAAGCATCGGAATCTATAACTAGTGTCACAGGAATGGTTCAAAACATAGATAGTAAGAAGAGTCAGTTTTGTTTTACTTAAGTCGGCATTGTTCCTTTTGTATTTAATTCCAATGCAATTTCTGTGTTTCATCGTCAATAATAAGGTCAGAGGGATACAGTAAACCTGGAGTGAAGCATCGGAATCTCTAACCAGTGCCACAGGAATGGTTCAAGACATAGACAGTAAGAAGAGTCAGTTTTGTTGTACTTAAGTCGGCATTGCGCCATTTGTATTTAATTCCGATCCAATTTCTGTGTTTCATCGTCAATAAGAAGGTCAGAGGGATACAGTAAACCTGAAGTGAAGCATCGGAATCTGTAACTAGTGTCACAGAAATGATTCAAAACAGAGACAGTAAGAAGAGTCAGTTTTCTTGTACTTAAGTCGGTTTTGTGCCTTTTGTATTAAATTCCGATGCAATTTCTGTGTTTCATCGTCAATACGGAGGTCAGAGAAATACAGTAAACCTGAAGTGAAGCATCGGAATCTGTAACTAGTGTCACAGGAATGGTTTAAAACATAGACAGTAAGAAGAGTCAGTTTTCTTGTACTTGAGTCGGCATTGTGCCTTTTCTATTACTTTTTGATTCAAATTCTGTGTTTTATCGTCCGTACGAATGTCAGAGGGATACAGTAAACCTGAAGTGAACCATCGGAACCTATAACTAGTGTCACAGGAATAATTCAAATCATAGACAGTAGGAAGAGTCAGTTTTCTTGTACTTAAGTCGGCATTGTGCCTTTTCTATTTAATTCCGATGCAATTTCTGTGTTTCATCGTCAATAAGGAGGTCAGAGGGATATAGGAAACCTGAAGTAAAGCATCGGAATCTATAACTAGTGTCACAGAAATAGTTCAAAACATAGACAGTAAGAAGAGTCAGTTTTCTTGTACTTACGTCGGCATTGTGCCTTTTCTATCTAATTCCGATGCAATTTCTGTGTTTCATCGTCAATAAGATGGTCAGAGGGATACAGTAAACCTGAAGTGAAGTATGGGATTCTATAACTAGTGTCACAGCAGTGGTTCAAAACATAGACAGTAAGAAGAGTCAGTTTTCTTGTTCATAAGTCGGCATTGTGCCTTTTGTATTTAATTCCGATGCAATTTCTGTGTTTCATCGTCAATAAGAAGGTCAGAGGGATACAGTAAACCTGAAGTGAAGCACCGGAAACTATAATTAGTGTCACAGGAATGTTTCAAAACATAGACAGTAACAAGAGCCAGTCTTCTTGTACTTGAGTCGGCATTGTGCCTTTTGTATTTAATTCCGATGCAATTTCTGTGTTTTATCGTCAATAAGAAGGTCAGGAGGATACAGTAAATCTATAGTGAAGCATCGGAATCTAAAACTAGTGTCACAGGAATGGTTCAAAACATAAACAGTAAGAAGAATCAGTCTTCTTGTACATAAGTCGGCATTGTGCCTTTTGTATTTAATTACAATGCAATTTCTGTGTTTCATCGTCAATAAGAAGGTCAGAGGGATACAGTAAACCCGAAGTGTAGCATCGGAAACTATAACTAGTGTCACAGGAATGGTTCAAAACATAGACAGTAGGAAGAGTCAGTTTTCTTGTACTTAAGTCGGCATTGTGCCTTTTGTATATAATTCCGATGCAATTTCTGTGTTTCATCGTCAATAAGAAGGTCAGAGGGATGCAGTAATCCTGAAGAGAAGCATCGGAATCTATAACTAATGTCACAAGAATGGTTCAAACCATAGACAGTAGGATGAGTCAGTTTTCTTGTACTTAAGTCGGCATTGTGCCTTTTGTATTTAATTCCGATGCGATTTCTGTGTTTCGTCGTCAATAAGAAGGTCGGAGGGATACACTAAACCTGAAGTGAAGCATCGGAATCTATAACTAGTGGCACAGGCATGGTTCAAAGCACAGACATTAAGAAGAGTCAGTTCTCTTGTACGTAGGTCGGCATTGTGCCTATGTATTTAAATCCGATGCAATTTCTGTGTTTCATCGTCAATAAGAATGTCAGAGGTATACAGTAAACCTGATGTGAAGCATCGGAATCTATAACTAGTGTCACAGGAATGGTTCAAAACATAGAAAGTAAGAAGAGTCAGTTTTCTTGTACTTAAGTCGGCATTGTGCCTATTGTATTCAATTCCGATGCAATTTCTGTGTTTCGTCGTCAATACGAAGATCCAAGGGATACAGTAAACCTGAAGTGAAGCATCGGAATCGAAAACCGGTCTCACAGGAAAGGTTCAAAACGTAGACAGTAAGAAGAGCCAGTCTTCTTGTACTTGAGTCGGCATTGTGGCTTTTATATTGAATTCCGATGCAATTTCTGTGTTTCATCGTCAATACGAAGGTCAGAGGGATACAGTAAACCTGAAATGAAGTATCGGAATCTATAACGAGTGTCACAGGAAAGGTTCAAATCATAGACTGTAAGAAGAGTCAGTTTTCTTGTACTTAAGTCGGCATTGTGCCTTTTGTATTTAATTCCGATACAGTTTCTGTGTTTCATCGTCAATAAGAAGGTCAGAGGGATACAGTAAACCTGAAGTGAAGCATCGGAATCTATAACTAGTGTCACAGGAATGGTTCAAATCATATACAGTGAGAAATGTCAGATTTCTTTTACTTAAGTCGGCATTGTGCCTTTTGTATTTAATTCCGATACAGTTTCTGTGTTTCATCGTCAATAAGAAGGTCAGAGGGATACAGTAAACCTGAAGTGAAGCATCGGAATCTATAACCAGTGTCACAGGAATGTTTCAAAAAATAGACGGTAAGAAGAGTCAGTTTTCTTGTACTTAAGTCGGCATTGTGCCTATTGTATTCAATTCCGATGCAATTTCTGTGTTTCGTCGTCAATACGAAGATCCAAGGGATACAGTAAACCTGAAGTGAAGCATCGGAATCGAAAACCGGTCTCACAGGAAAGGTTCAAAACGTAGACAGTAAGAAGAGCCAGTCTTCTTGTAGTTGAGTCGGCATTGTGCCTTTTGTATTTAATTCCGATACAATTTCTGTATTTCATCGTGAATAAGTAGGTCAGAGGGATACAATAATTTTGAAGTGAGGCATCGGAATCCATAACTAGTGTCACAGGAATGGTTCAAAACATAGACAGTAAGAAGAGTCAGTTTACTTGTACTTAAGTTGGCATTGTGCCTTTTGTATTTAATTCCGATGCAATTTCTGTGTTTCATCGTCAATAAGAATGTCAGAGGTATACAGTAAACCTGATGTGAAGCATCGGAATCTATAACTAGTGTCACAGGAATGGTTCAAAACATAGAAAGTAAGAAGAGTCAGTTTTCTTGTACTTAAGTCGGCATTGTGCCTATTGTATTGAATTCCGATGCAATTTCAGTGTTTAATCGTCAATAAGAAGGTCAGAGGGATACAGTAAACCAGAAGTGAAGCATCGGAATCCATAGCTAGTGTCACAGGAATGGTTCAAAACATAGACAGTAAGAAGATTCGGATTTCTTGTACTTAAGTCGGCGTTGTGCCTTTTGTATTTAATTCCGATGCAATTTCTGTTTTTCATCGTCAATAAGAAGGTCAGAGGGATACAGTAAACCTGAAGTGAAGCATCGGAATCTATAACTAGTGTCTCAGGAATAATTCAAAATATAGACAGTAAGAAGAGTCAGTTTTCTTGTACTCAAGTCGGCATTGTGCATTTTGTTATTAATTCCGATGAAATTCCTGTGTTTCTTCGTCAACAAGAAGGTCAGAGGCATACAGTAAACCTGAAGTGAAGCATCGGAATCAATAACTAGTGTCACAGGAATGGTTCGAAACATACACAGTAAAAGAGTCAGTTTACTTGTACCTAATTCGGCATTGTGCCTTTTGTATTTAATTCCGATACAATTTCTGTATTTCATCGTGAATAAGAAGGTCAGAGGGATACAATAGTTTTGAAGTGAGGCATCGGAATTCATAACTAGTGTCACAGGAATGGTTCAAAACATAGACAGTAAGAAGAGTCAGTTTACTTATACTTAATTCGGCATTGTGCCTTTTTTATTTAATTCCGATGCAATTTCTGTGTTTCATCGTCAATACGAAGGTCAGAAGGATACACTAAACTTGAAGTGAAGCATCGGAATCCGTAACTAGTGTCACAGGAATGGTTCAAAACATAGACAGTAGGAAGAGTCAGTTTACTTGTACGTAAGTTGGCATTGTGCCTTATGTATTTAATTCCGATGCAATTTCTGTGTTTCATCGTCAATAAGAAGGTCAGAGGGATACAGTAAACCTGATGCGAAGCATCGGAATCTATAACTAGTTTCACAGGAATGGTTCAAAACATAGACCGTACGAAGAGTCAGTTTTCTTGTACTTAAGTCGGCATTGTGCCTTTTGTATTTAATTCCGATGCAATTTCTGTGTTTGATCGTCAATAAGAAGGTCAGAGGGATACAGTAAACCTGAAGTGAAGCTTCGGAATCTATAACTAGTGTCACAGGAAAGGTTCAAAACATAGACAGCAAGAAGAGCTAGTCTTCCTGTACTTAAGTCGGCATTGTGCCTTTTGTATTTAAATCCGATGCAATTTCTATGTTTCATCGTCAATAAGAAGGTCAGAGTTAAACAGTAATCCTGAAGTGAAGCATCGGAATCTGTAACTAGTGTCACAGAAATGGTTCAAAACATAGACAGTAAGAAGAGTCAGTTTACTTGTGCTTAAGTCGGCATTCTGCCTTTTGTATTTAATTCCGATGCAATTTCTGTGTTTCGTCGTCAATAAGAAGGTCCAAGGGATACAGTAAACCTGAAGTGAACCACCGGAATCTAAAACCGGTCCCACGGGAACGTTCAAGACGTAGACAGTAAGAAGAGCCAGTCTTCTTGTACTTGAGTCGGCATTGTGACTTTTGTATTGAATTCCGATGCAATTTCTGTGTTTCATCGTCAATAAGAAGGTCACAGGGATACAGTAAACCTGAAGTGAAGCATCGGAATCTATAACTAGTGTCACAGGAATGATTCAAAACATAGACAGTAAGAAGAGTCAGCTTTCTTGTACTTAAGTCGGCATAGTGCCTTTTGCATTTAATTCCGATGAAATTTCTGTGTTTCATCGTCAATAAGAAGGTCAGTGGGATACAGTAAACCTGAAGTGAAGCATCGGAATCTATAACTAGTGTCAAAGGAATGGTTCAAAACATGTGTGTTGGGGTTTATGGGCGCTCAACATCGAGGTCATCAGCGCCCTGGTTCAAAACATACACAGTAAGAAGAGTCAGTTTACTTGTACCTAATTCGGCATTGTGCCTTTTGTATGTAATTCCGATGCAATTTCTGTGTTTCATCGTCAATAAGAAGGACAGAGGGATACACTAAACTTGAGGTGAAGTATCGGAATCCATAACTAGTGTCACAGGAATGGTTCAAAACATAGACAGTAAGAAGAGTTAGTTTACTTGTACTTAAGTTGGCATTGTGCCTCTTGTATTTAATTCCGATGCAATTTCTGTGTTTCATCGTCAATAAGAAGGTCACAGGGATACAGTAAACCTGATGTGAAGCATAGGATTCTATAACTAGTGTCACAGGAATGGTTCAAAACATAGACAGCCAGAAGAGTCAGTTTTCTTGTACATAAGTCAGCATTGTGCATTTTGTATTTAATTCCGATGCAATTTCTGTGTTTCATCGTCAATACGAAGGTCAGAGGCATACAGTTAACCTGAAGTGAAGCATCGGAATCTATAACTAGTGTCACAGGAAAGGTTTAAAACATAGACACTAAGAAGAGTCAGTCTTCTTGTACTTAAGTCCGCATTGAGCCTTTTGTATTTAATTCCGATGCAATTTCTGTGTTTCATCGTCAATAAGGAGGTCAGAGGGATACAGTGAACCTGAAGTGAAGCATCGTAATCTATAACTAGTGTCACAGGAATGGTTCAAACATAGACAGTAAGTTGAGCCAGTCTTCTTGTACTTGAGTCGGCATTGTGTCGTTTGTATTTAATTCCGATGCAATTTCTGTGTTTCATCGTCAATAAGGAGGTCAGAGGGATACAGTGAACCTGAAGTGAAGCATCGTAATCTATAACTAGTGTCACAGGATGGTTCAAAACATAGACAGTAAGAAGAGCCACTCCTCTTGTACTTGAGTCGGCATTGTGCCTTTTGAATTTAATTCCGATGCAATTTCTGTGTTTCATTGGCAATAAGAAGGTCAGAGGGATACAGTAAACCTGAAGTGAAGCATAGGAATCTATAACTAGTGTCACAGGAATGGTTCAAAACATAGACAGTAAGAAGAGTCAGTCTTCTTGTACTTAAGTCGACATTGTGCATATTGTATTTAATTCCGATGCAATTTCTGTGTTTCATCGTCAATAAGAAAGTCCGAGGGATACAGTAAACCTGAAGTGACGCATCGGAATCTATAACTAGTGTCACAGGAATGGTTCAAAACATAGACAGTAAGAAGAGTCGGTTTTCTTTTCCTTAAGTCGGCATTGTGATTTTTGTACTTAATTACGATGAAATTACTGTGTTTCATCGTCAATAAGAAGGTCAGAGGGATACAGTAAACCTGAAGTGAAGCATCGGAAACTATAACTAGTGTCACAGGAATGGTTCAAAACATAGACAGTAAAAAGAGTCTGTGTTCTTGTACTTATGTCGGCATTGTGCCTTTTCTATTTAATTCCGATGCTATTTCTGTGTTTCATCGTCAATAAGAATGCAGAGGGATACAGTAAACCTGAAGAAAAGCAACGGAATCTATAACTAATGTCACAGGAATGGTTGAAATCATAGACAGTAAGATGAGCCAGCCTTCTTGAGTCGGCATAGTGCATTTTGTATTTAAGTCCGATGCAATTTCTGTGTTTCATCGCCAACAAGGAGGTCAGAGTAATACAGTGAACCTGAAGTGAAGCATCGGAATCTATAACTAGTGTCACAGGAATGGTTCAAACATAGACAGTAAGAAGAGCCACTCTTCTTGTACTTGATTCGGCATTGTGCCTTTTGTATTTAATTCCGATGCAATTTCTGTGTTTCATCGTCAATAAGAAGGTCAGAGGGATACAGTAAACCTGAAGTGAAGCATCGGAATCTATAACTAGTTTCACAGGAATGGTTCAAAACATAGACAGTAAGGTGAGTCAGTCTTCCTGTACTTAAGTCGGCATTGTGCCTTTTGTATTTAATTCCGATGCAATTTCTGTGTTTCATCGTCATTATGAAGGTCAGAGGGATACAGTAAACCTGAGGTGAAGCATCGGAGTCTATAACTAGTGTCACAGGAATGGTTCAAAACATAGACAGTAAGATGAGACAGTTTTCTTGTGTTTAAGTCGTCATTGTGATTTTTGTATTTAATTCCGATGCAATATCTGTGTTTCATTGTCAATAAGAAGGTCAGAGGGATACAATAAACCTGAAGTGAAGCATCGGAATCTATAACTAGTGTCACAGGGATGGTTCAAAACATAGAAAGTAAGAAGAGTCAGTTTTCTTGTACCTAAGTCGGCATTGTGCCTTTTGTATTTATTTCCGATGGAATTTCTGTGTTTCATCGTCAATAAGAAGGTCAGAGGGATACGGTAAACCTGAAGTGAAGCATCGGAATCTATAACTAGTGTCACAGGAATGGTTCAAAACATAGACAGTAAGAAGAGTCAGTCTTCCTGTACTTAAGTCGGCATTGTGCCTTTTGTAAAGAATTCTGATATAATTTCTGTGTTTCATTGTCAATAAGAAGGTCAGAGGGATACAGTAAACCTGAAGTGAAGCATCGAAATCTATAACTAGTGTCACAGGAATGGTTTAAAACATAGAAAGTAAGAAGAATCAGTTTTCTTGTACCTAAGTCGGCATTGTGCCTTTTGTATTTATTTCCGATGGAATTTCTGTGTTTCATCGTCAATAAGAAGGTCAGAGGGATACAGTAAACCTGAAGTGAATCATCGGAATCTATAACTAGTGTCACAGGAATGGTTCAATCATAGACAGTAAGAAGAGTCGGTTTTCTTGTACTTAGGTCGGCATTGTGCCCTTTGTATTTAATTCCGATGCAATTTCTGTGTTTCATCGTCAATAAGAAGGTCACAGGGATACAGTAAACCTGAAGTGAAGCATCGGAATCTATAACTAGTGTCACAGGAATGGTTCAAAACATAGACAGTAAGAAGAATCAGTTTTCTTGTACTTAAGTAGGCACTGTGCCTTTTCTATTGAATTCCGATGCAATTTCTGTGTTTCGTCGTCAATAAGAAGGTCAGAGGGATACAGTAAACCTGAAGTGAAGCATCGGAATCTATAACTAGTGTCTCAGGAATAATTCAAAATATAGACAGTAAGAAGAGTCAGTTTTCTTGTACTCAAGTCGGCATTGTGCATTTTGTTATTAATTCCGATGAAATTCCTGTGTTTCTTCGTCAACAAGAAGGTCAGAGGCATACAGTAAACCTGAAGTGAAGCATCGGAATCAATAACTAGTGTCACAGGAATGGTTCGAAACATACACAGTAAGAAGAGTCAGTTTACTTGTACCTAATTCGGCATTGTGCCTTTTGTATTTAATTCCGATACAATTTCTGTATTTCATCGTGAATAAGAAGGTCAGAGGGATACAATAGTTTTGAAGTGAGGCATCGGAATTCATAACTAGTGTCACAGGAATGGTTGAAAACATAGACAGTAAGAAGAGTCAGTTTACTTATACTTAATTCGGCATTGTGCCTTTTTTATTTAATTCCGATGCAATTTCTGTGTTTCATCGTCAATACGAAGGTCAGAAGGATACACTAAACTTGAAGTGAAGCATCGGAATCCGTAACTAGTGTCACAGGAGTGGTTCAAAACATAGACAATAGGAAGAGTCAGTTTACTTGTACTTAAGTTGGCATTGTGCCTTATGTATTTAATTCCGATGCAATTTCTGTGTTTCATCGTCAATAAGAAGGTCAGAGGGATACAGTAAACCTGATGCGAAGCATCGGAATCTATAACTAGTTTCACAGGAATGGTTCAAAACATAGACCGTACGAAGAGTCAGTTTTCTTGTACTTAAGTCGGCATTGTGCCTTTTGTATTTAATTCCGATGCAATTTCTGTGTTTGATCGTCAATAAGAAGGTCAGAGGGATACAGTAAACCTGAAGTGAAGCTTCGGAATCTATAACTAGTGTCACAGGAAAGGTTCAAAACATAGACAGCAAGAAGAGCTAGTCTTCCTGTACTTAAGTCGGCATTGTGCCTTTTGTATTTAAATCCGATGCAATTTCTATGTTTCATCGTCAATAAGAAGGTCAGAGTTAAACAGTAATCCTGAAGTGAAGCATCGGAATCTGTAACTAGTGTCACAGAAATGGTTCAAAACATAGACAGTAAGAAGAGTCAGTTTACTTGTGCTTAAGTCGGCATTCTGCCTTTTGTATTTAATTCCGATGCAATTTCTGTGTTTCGTCGTCAATAAGAAGGTCCAAGGGATACAGTAAACCTGAAGTGAACCACCGGAATCTAAAACCGGTCCCACGGGAACGTTCAAGACGTAGACAGTAAGAAGAGCCAGTCTTCTTGTACTTGAGTCGGCATTGTGACTTTTGTATTGAATTCCGATGCAATTTCTGTGTTTCATCGTCAATAAGAAGGTCAGAGGGATACAGTAAACCTGAAGTGAAGCATCGGAATCTATAACTAGTGTCACAGGAATGGTTCAAAACATAGACAGTAAGAAGAGTCAGTCTTCCTGTACTTAAGTCGGCATTGTGCCTTTTGTAAAGAATTCTGATATAATTTCTGTGTTTCATTGTCAATAAGAAGGTCAGAGGGATACAGTAAACCTGAAGTGAAGCATCGAAATCTATAACTAGTGTCACAGGAATGGTTTAAAACATAGAAAGTAAGAAGAGTCAGTTTTCTTGTACCTAAGTCGGCATTGTGCCTTTTGTATTTATATCCGATGGAATTTCTGTGTTTCATCGTCAATAAGAAGGTCAGAGGGATACAGAAAACCTGAAGTGAATCATCGGAATCTATAACTAGTGTCACAGGAATGGTTCAATCATAGACAGTAAGAAGAGTCGGTTTTCTTGTACTTAGGTCGGCATTGTGCCCTTTGTATTTAATTCCGATGCAATTTCTGTGTTTCATCGTCAATATGAAGGTCACAGGGATACAGTAAACCTGAAGTGAAGCATCGGAATCTATAACTAGTGTCACAGGAATGGTTCAAAACATAGACAGTAAGAAGAATCAGTTTTCTTGTACTTAAGTAGGCACTGTGCCTTTTCTATTGAATTCCGATGCAATTTCTGTGTTTCGTCGTCAATAAGAAGGTCAGAGGGATACAGTAAACCTGAAGTGAAGCATCGGAATCTATAACTAGTGTCACAGGAATGGTTCAAATCATAGACAGTAAGAAGAGTCAGTTTTCTTGTACTTAAGTCGGCATTGTGCCTATTCTATTTAATTCCGATGCAATTTCGGTGTTTCATCGTCAACAAGAAGGTCAGAGGGATACAGTAAACCTGAAGTGAAGCATCGGAATCTATAACTAGTGTCACAGGAATGGTTCAAAACATAGACAGTAAGAAGAGTCAGTTTACTTGTACTTAAGTCGGCATTGTGCCTTTTGTATTTAATTTCGATGCAATTTTTGTGTTTCGTCGTCAATAAGAAGGTCCAAGGGAGACAGTAAACCTGAAGTCATGCATCGGAATCTATAACTACAGTCACAGGAATGGTTCAAAACATAGACAGTAGGAAGAGTCAGTTTTCTTGTACTTAAGTCGCCATTGCGCGTTTTCTATTTAATTCAGATGCAATTTCTGTGTTTCATCGTCAATAGGAAAGTCAGAGGGATACAGTAAACCTGAAGTGAAGCATCGGAATCTATAACTAGCGTCACAGGAATGGTTCAAAACATAGACAGTAAGATGAATCAGTTTTCTTGGTCTTAAGTCGGCATTGTGCCATTTGTATTTAATTCCGATGCAATTTCTGTGTATCATCGTCAATAAGAAGGTCAGAGGGATACAGTAAACCTGAAGTGAAGCATCCGCAACTATAACTAGTGTCACAGGAATGGTTCAAAACATAGACAGTAAAAAGTGTCAGTGTTCTTGTACTTATGTCGGCATTGTGCCTTATGTATTTAATTCCGATGGAATTTCTGTGTTTCATCGTCAATAGGAAAGTCAGAGGGATACAGTAAACCTGAAGTGAAGCATCGGAATCTATAACTAGTGTCACAGGAGTGGTTCATAACATAGACAGTAAGGTGAATCAGTTTTCTTGTTCTTAAGTCGGCATTGTGCCATTTGTATTTAATTCCGATGCAATTTCTGTGTTTCATCGTCAATAAGAAGGTCGGAGGGATACAGTAAACCTGAGGTGAAGCATCGGAATCTATAACTAGTGTCACAGGAATGGTTCAATCATAGACAGTAAGAAGAGTCGGTTTTCTTGTACTTAGGTCGGCATTGTGCCCTTTGTATTTAATTCCGATGCAATTTCTGTGTTTCATCGTCAATAAGAAGGTCGGAGGGATACAGTAAACCTGAAGTGAAGCATCGGAATCCATAACTAGTGTCACAGGAATGGTTCAAAACATAGACAGTAAGAAGAATCAGTTTTCTTGTACTTAAGTAGGCATTGTGCCTTTTCTATTGAATTCCGATGCAATTTCTGTGTTTCGTCGTCAATAAGAAGGTCAGAGGGATACAGTAAACCTGAAGTGAAGCATCGGAATCTATAACTAGTGTCACAGGAATGGTTCAAATCATAGACAGTAAGAAGAGGCAGTTTTCTTGTACTTAAGTCGGCATTGTGCCTATTCTATTAAATTCCGATGCAATTTCGGTGTTTCATCGTCAATAAGAAGGTCAGAGGGATACAGTAAACCTGAAGTGAAGCATCGGAATCTATAACTAGTGTCACTGGAATGGTTCAAATCATAGACAGTAAGAAGAGTCATTTTACTTGTACTTAAGTCGGAATTGTGCCTTTTGTATTTCATTCCGATGCAATTTCTGTGTTTCATCGTCAATATGATGGTCAGAGGGATACAGTAAACCTGAGGTGAAGCATCGGAATCTATAACTAGTGTCACAGGAATGGTTCAAAACATAGACAGTAAGATGAATCAGTTTTCTTGTACTTAAGTCGGCATTGTGATTTTTGTATTTAATTCCGATGCAATTTCTGTGTTTCATTGTCAATAAGAAGGTCAGAGGGATACAATAACCATGAAGTGAAGCATCGGAATCTATAACTAGTGACAGAGGAATGGTTCAAAACATAGACAGTAAGAAGAGCCAGTGTATTGTAGCTAAGTCGGCATTGTGCCTTTTGTATAGAATTCCGATGCAATTTCTGTGTTTCATCGTCAATAAGAAGATCAGAGGGATACAGTAAACCTGAAGTGAAGCATCGGAATCTATAACTAGTGTCACAAGAATGGTTCGAAACAAAGACAGTAAGAAGAGTCAGTTTTCTTGTGTTTAAGTCGGCATTGTGCCTTTTGTATAGAATTCCGATGCAATTTCTGTGTTTCATCGTCAATAAGAAGGTCAGAGGGATACAGTAAACCTGAGGTGAAGCATCGGAATTATAACTACAGTCACAGGAATGGTTCAAAACAACGACAGTAAGAAGAGTCAGTTTTCTTGTACTTAAGTCGGCATTGCGCGTTTTCTATTTAATTCCGATGCAATTTCTGTGTTTCATCGTCAATAGGTAAGTCAGAGGGATACAGTAAACCTGAAGTGAAGCATCGGAATCTATAACTAGTGTCACAGGAGTGGTTCAAAACATAGACAGTAAGATGAATCAGTTTTCTTGTTCTTAAGTCGGCATTGTGCCATTTGTATTTGATTCCGATGCAATTTCTGTGTTTCATCGTCAATAAGGAGGTCAGAGGGATACAGTAAACCTGAAGTGAAGCATCGGAAACTATAACTAGTGTCACAGGAATGGTTCAAAGCATAGACAGTAAAAAGTGTCAGTGTTCTTGTACTTGATTCGGCATTGTGCCTTATCTATTTAATTCCGATGCAATTTCTGTGTTCCATCGTCAATAGGAAAGTCAGAGGGATACAGTAAACCCGAAGTGAAGCATCGGAATCTATAACTAGTGTCACAGGAGTGGTTTGTAACATAGACAGTAAGGTGAATCAGTTTTCTTGTTCCTAAGTCGGCTATGTGCCATTTGTATTTAATTCCGATGCAATTTCTGTGTTTCATCGCCAATAAGGAGGTCAGAGTAATACAGTGAACCTGAAGTGAAGCATCGGAATCTATAACTAGTGTCACAGGAATGGTTCAAACATAGACAGTAAGAAGTGCCACTCTTCTTGTACTTGATTCGGCATTGTGCCTTTTGTATTTAATTCCGATGCAATTTCTGTGTTTCATCGTCAATAAGAAGGTCAGAGGGATACAGTAAACCTGAAGTGAAGCATCGGAATCTATAACTAGTGTCACAGGAATGGTTCAAAAGATAGACAGTAAGAAGAGTCAGTTTTCTTGTACTTAAGTCGGCATTGTGCCTTTTGTATAGAATTCCGATGCAATTTCTGTGTTTCATCGTCAATAAGAAGGTCAGAGGGATACAGTACACCTGAAGTGAAGCATCGAAATCTATAACTAGTGTCACAGGAATGGTTCAAAACATAGAAAGTAAGAAGAGTCAGTTTTCTTGTACCTAAGTCGGCATTGTGCCATTTGTATTTAATTCCGATGCAATTTCTGTGTTTCATCGTCAATATGAAGGTCAGAGGGATACAGTAAACCTGTAGTGAAGCATCGGAATCTATAACTAGTTTCTCAGGAATGGTTCGAAACATAGACAGTAAGAAGAGTCAGTTTACCTGTACTTAAGTC
The DNA here is from genome assembly GCF_021461395.2 of Schistocerca americana. Lineage (NCBI taxonomy): Eukaryota > Metazoa > Arthropoda > Insecta > Orthoptera > Acrididae > Schistocerca > Schistocerca americana. The sequence continues at coordinate 767,713,556 of NC_060123.1, forward strand.
GGCATTGTGCCTTTTGTATTTAATTCCGATGCAATTTCTGTGTTTCATCGTCAATATGACGGTCAGAGGGATACAGTAAAAATGAGGTCAAGCATCGGAATCTATAACTAGTGTCACAGGAATGGTTCGAAACATAGACAGTAAGATGAGTCAGTTTTCTTGTACTTAAGTCGGCATTGTGATTTTTTTATTTAATTCCGATGCAATTTCTGTGTTTCATTGTCAATAAGAAGGTCAGAGGGATACAATAAACCTGAAGTGAAGCATCGGAATCTATAACTAGTGTCAGAGGAATGGTTCAAAACATAGACACTAAGAAGAGACAGGTTTCTTGTACCTAAGTCGGCATTGTGCCTTTTGTATAGAATTCCGATGCAATTTCTGTGTTTCATCGTCAATAAGAAGATCAGAGGGATACAGTAAACCTGAAGTGAAGCATCGGAATCTATAACTAGTGTCAGAGGAATGGTTCAAAACATAGACAGTAAGATGAGTCAGTTTTCTTGTACTTAAGTCGGCATTGTGATTTTTGTATTTAATTCCGATGCAATTTCTGTGTTTCATTGTCAATAAGAAGGTCAGAAAGATACAATATACCTGAAGTGAAGCATCGGAATCTATAACTAGTGTCAGAGGAATGGTTCAAAACATAGACAGTAAGAGGAGACAGGTTTCTTGTACCTAAGTCGGCATTGTGCCTTTTGTATAGAATTCCGATGCAATTTCTGTGTTTCATCGTCAATAAGAAGATCAGAGGGATACAGTAAACTTGAAGTGAAGCATCGGAATCTATAACTAGTGTCACAGGAATGGTTCAAAACATAGACAGTAAGAAGAATCAGTTTTCTTGTACTTAAGTAGGCATTGTGCCTTTTCTATTGAATTCCGATGCAATTTCTGTGTTCCGTCGTCAATACGAATGTCAGAGGGATACAGTAAACCTGAAGTGAAGCATCGGAAACTATAACTAGTGTCACAGGAATGTTTCAAATCATAGACAGTAAAAAGAGTCAGTTTTCTTGTACTTAAGTAGGCATTGTGCCTTTTCCATTGAATTCCGATGCAATTTCTGTGTTTCGTCGTCAATAAGAGGGTCAGAGGGATACAGTAAAAATGAGGTGAAGCATCGGAATCTATAACTAGTGTCACAGGAATGGTTCAAAACATAGACAGTAAGATGAGTCAGTGTTCTTGTACTTAAGTCGGCATTGTGATTTTTGTATTTAATTCCGATGCAATTTCTGTGTTTCATCGTCAATAAGAAGGTCAGAGGGATACAGTAAACCTGAAGTGAAGCATCGGAATCTATAACTAGTGTCACAGGAATGGTTCAAAAGATAGACAGTAAGAAGAGTCAGTTTTCTTGTACTTAAGTCGGCATTGTGCCTTTTGTATAGAATTCCGATGCAATTTCTGTGTTTCATCGTCAATAAGAAGGTCAGAGGGATACAGTACACCTGAAGTGAAGCATCGAAATCTATAACTAGTGTCACAGGAATGGTTCAAAACATAGAAAGTAAGAAGAGTCAGTTTTCTTGTA